>NC_139915.1:28165362-28765362 GCF_963514095.1 Eutrigla gurnardus | reverse complement strand
CAGTACTGCAGAGGTGCAAACTAATACTATGCGCCTGTGGTGAAACTTGTGGAGCTAAATAACGGAGCTAACAGCTAACAGAGGTTTAATTAAATTACATTTTGATGCCTTCAGACTCCATTCTTAATGGATATTAACTTGTAAAATGTAGTTTTTTGGTCAGAAAAAATGAATATATATATATATAGGGAAATAATTATGACCTGTTTAACTTTCTTTTGTTTTTAAAGCATTGTAATCAAATCTGTATCAGGAGGGATCAGAACAGCCAGTAACAGCTTTCCATATCTTCATAGCTTTAACATGCAGCTCGCAGCCATGAATTTGTGTTCCAAGACTTCTGAATGAAGAAGCAACAGAGAGACGCTACATGTTTCCTCTGCGGTGGCTCATTTGTCTGCAGCAATTACACCATATTATCAGTATCAATTTGGCAGTGCTCTGCTGACAAAACAGTGCTATCTGTGCAACTGCTGGTGCGTCTCAGCGTCATTGAGTTAGATGGATGAACCCCATTTCCTGTACACTGATGGATCGTATCTTAGCTCCATCGTGTGATGTGATTACTGTAGGTGCACGTGTGTGTGTGTGTGTGTGCTTGTATAACCACCCACAATGCAAGAGATTTAGCCCATCAAAGGGACTCCCCATCACCCTCCCACCTATCTGTCCCTCTCACAATAAAAACACAGGAAGCTGAGACCAGGGGCACTTGACACAGATTTGTCCCGTGGCAGATTTGATCAGAGCACAGCTGACATTTCCTCTTATACGTGAGCCAAGCTGTGTAAACAGTCCACCGCTGCACGGCCGGCTTGTGTGCAAGTGTTTACAGTATATCATAAATGGGCCTAATCTCTTCCAGAGCAATCTGGTCCGAGTTACCCCCCTACCAGTCCTCACGTCTGAACCAACCCAGCAATACCAATCAGGCTCAGGTGAAGTTTCATTACTATTGGCTCATATGTGGCAGTCAAATCTGCTTGAGCTCTGTTATCAAACTTATCATTGAGGCTCATATCAAAAGGAGCATCCATAAAAGATGAGAGGATCATGTATTTAATATGCTACATACAGCTTATGCAGTATAGTAGTCATAAATTATTCACTGCAAAGGTATTGGGCGTGGATAGGTGCCTGTGTATCGCTGAAGCAACACTTTTTCTGTCATGTCTGTCAGTCTTCCCCTAAATAAAAATCGCACGCCGATATCAGCGGTGAAAACTTTATCAGGAGCAGACGTTGAAGTTGTGATGAATTGTGTGCAGTCAGCTGGAGGTATTGAGCCACTCAGCGCTCACAAACTACAACACATCCCTTCCCGAACAGCAGCGGTTCTCAATGATTCCTTCCTTACAGTCCCGATGTATAATGAGGTATGTTTCTGCGAGTGTGTCAGTGTAGCCACGTCCCGGGCAAGCCAAGCCGTTGAGTAAATAAGTGGCTGAGTGGCAGCAACTGATGAGCAGTAATGATTTGTGTGCAGTGCAATCTTTCCCCCTGAGGGTTTCATGCACACCACCACCCCCCCTCCACCAATCCACCACGCCAAGGCGAGAGCTGCAACCAGAGGGGCACTCTGGCCCTGAACCCATCTAATCCTCGACAGAAGAATAAGGCCCCTGTAAGTGTGTGTGGTTGTGTGTTTTTCATGGAGCAAGCAGCAGCACCCTATGAATGTATAAATATAAAAGTAGCTGCTGTCCCCAGTCGGCCCTGTGTGTGTATGTGTGTGTATGACTATATGCTGGCATGACGGAGGTTAACGAGAGGACACATCTGCCAAGGTTTATTTGTTCACAAAGACCAGCACCGATCAACTGTAAACTACACTAACGGATAATAATTGTACACTTAATAATGTTAAATTAAGGGGAAAGTTCACGTGCAGCTGATGGAACATGTAGGCTACACACTAATAGCAAACAGAGAGAGTCAATTTACATTCAAGCTGCAGATACTGCTTGCCTAATCTTTCCTGATCAAACAATTTACCGTCTTCACAGGCTGAGGGGGAAACGACGCTACAGTACGTGATACTTTAAGCTCTGGGAAAACAAAAATATTATTAGTCACCGCAAATAGTTTTCCTATTTAATAGCCTCTCTCAACCAGAGTGCTTCTCGCTGGGTTCCCTTGCCCGCTCCATCACGTCTGAGTGTTTAGTTAAATTATTAATGCTGCCCTCGTCGGCTGCAGGTTAGCCAAAAGGCAGGGTGGTAGTATGTAGTGCGTGGAGGGCACTTCAGCCCTTGTTTACATGCTTGTGGGGATTGTGATTGAGTGTTCACCTGCTAAATCGCCCACAGTGATGGCATGGTTACCGTGGATTTACTTGTATAGCCGGGGCATTTAATATACATGTGTCTCCTGTGCATAAACACACAATACAGGCGTAAATCCACGTGTGGCGTGCACCCAAGTGGATTGCAAATTCGTGGCCTTGGCTTCCTAAGGTACCGTGATTAAACCAAGCGCTGCAGGAAAGCTGGATGCGCACGCGCCGAGACCGGCTGTGGTGCAGCGATACAAGGAGCGGTCTGCCCACTGGAATCCGCTCAGAACATGGAGCACAATTATCTTCACGGGCAGGTAACGGCTTCACACGGCGCCGCCGGTTTGGACAACTCGAGTAAACAAAAAGAAGATGTAGAGGACATTGGTTTAGGAGGAAATTAAGTGGCATTAAGGAGCTGAGTACTCCTTTATTAACATCCAGGTTGTGGAAGCTGCTGTGTTCTTGTATTGTTAATCTCTCAGGTCATTTCCAGTTGGATCAAAATCATGATTTTACTGTGCAGAAATACAGTTTTTAAACACAAACAACAATTATTACAAAGAAAAACAGGGTATACAAATATGTGGAAACGGTTCACTGATTTGCAACAAGAGTTATGCGACGTCTTCTCTGTGCAGGCAGGAGCACACGCACAAAACTAATGTCAAGGGATTTTAATGGCTTTATTTGACTCTTGACAGGACTCTGGGTTGACTCCAAGTCTGTCTTTGATGGGTGGTGGGGATCCAGGGGGCACCTTTGTTCAAGCGTTTACGCTCTGGCACTTTAGTGAAAAGTGAAACTATGAGAGTGATTTGGCAATGGCTTGTGTGTGTGTGTGTGTGTGTGTGTGTGTGTGTGTGTGTGTGTGTGTGTGTGTGTGTGTGTGTGTGATGACCAAGTTGTGTGTAAGTCTTGTAAGACGGGGAGGGTGGGGGCACGGGGGACTACTTTTATCCACATCCATTTGGTTTCCTGTCATGAGCACAGACAGCACAAAGGGCTAATAGAAGACCGGCTCTGACGGGGGATTATGGTAATGGCCACCTAAGCAAAAGGGAGCAAAACTAAGAGTCGTCGCTGTTACTCAAACTTGATAACAACGGCATGCAACACATTTTTAAAACCTGTGAAAAAAAATAAGAATAATAATAAAAAAGACAAATATTCCCAAACATCACCTGAAGGCATGACGTTTTTGTTTCCAGTTTCCTACTCTTTTCAACTGCCTCAGAGCTCGCCACATTTTCCGTCATATGAACCTGTTTGTACATGCCTCTGGGACTGGGATAATTAGCTCTGACTCTCAATCTATTTTAGGGACTAGCCAAAGCGCTGGCAACTGTGCGCCATCACTGCTTAATACTGTACATGAAAGGCCTGAATGAATGATGAATCCTTCCATTAGCACGGGGCTTCTGGAGTGTTACAAGACGCCTGTGCTCTGTTTTCTCCCTTTCTTTCTGCGTTCGCAGGGGGGGGGGGGGGGGGGGGGAGCGGCTGTCGTGTTGAAAGGCAGGGGTGATAATTGGTCCTGGCTCTTTTGATGTGCAGACAACGCCATAATCCGTCCTAATCATATTAAAAGGGACCCTGCTTGGCTGGCCAGGGCCATCCAGCTATAGCCAAGATATAGGTAATACTCCTTGGCTTCAATCTGAAGACGAAGTAAGAAGCAACACGCTGTCCTTGTAATTGGTTGCGGTTAAGAAAATTGCCTTCTATTCTGGCTCTTGGTTACTTTTAATGGCCACATTACCCACAGGTGTATTGTGTCCGTGTCTGACATCATCTAACTGTTAACCTTACGGCATTTATTCTTTGAATTCGGGCAACGAGAGCCAATCAAAGGAAGGACATCAATCATAAAGAGGTGAAAGGTTTGATGAAAAGCTTCAAAAGAGTTCTTAGAAGTGTACAGCTTGTCATGTCAGCAGGAGGACAAAGGACGGAGACAGGAGGACGAGGCGGTGGGGGACCATGTGTCCACACCCCTGGGGGCTCAGCCAATGATCTCTACTGTCCGGAGAGGCCAATGTGGGACTTCCTGCCAGCACCCTGGAGCTAGGCACTGGGCACACCACGGGATGTGATGTGGGCATATGGCAGGAGAATTTTCTGTTTAGCATACGGGGGATTTTCCTATTGATTTTCACAGCAGTCGAATCTTACAAATAAGCGTCATTTTCTGAGAGCAAATTACCACTTGCAATTATGTTTCATCAGCTCACTAGGGGAAGACATATCTAACTGGCTTGTTACACGTAGTTAGCAAACATGTCATGTAAATGCATTTGGACACCTGGAAGGGATTTAGACATCACAAATGCTGCTTTGTCAGCTGTTTAAAAACTGAAAAAGTACAATATATTAAGTATGAAATGCTTGTTTTTTCCCCAAACATGTAGTCGCAAATTATGTCCACACGTGTTGGTACAGTAGCTGTCTGACTGTTTGTCTGTCTGTGAGGAACACTGCTGTATGAGGTTCAGGCAGAGAGGTGTTAAGCCCTCAGCAGCCCGAGCATGTCCTTTAACAGTGAAGCATGCAAATCACAGCACACACACACACACACACACACACACAGACACACACACACACAGACACACACACCTGCAGCCAACACATCTTTACTGTTAGACATGATTGCTCTAGACCATGCACAGTACAAATGCTATCAGACGACAGCATAGTCTACTTTTGCTCTATGTTCTTTGTTCTGAGAAAGGCAAACAAAATACACAACATTCACAAAATACAGACTTCATGTCTTGACATCTTTTTCCTCGAGCAGCACTATCCACCAACAAACATTACGCTGTCAGTGAATGACTGTTAAAGAGTCCAAAGTAACAGGCGCTCTCTCTCTCTCTGATCCCATGCAGGCCAACACATCGCAGCGGTGTGATATTACTATTCAATGGTTTGTGGTGTGGCTTCATACCTCAATCAGCATCACAACAGAGCAGCTAAAAATACCCATTTCGCTTAATCTGAAGGGATAAAAAAAAAAACTTTCTATTGGGACTTGTTCATTGTCGATTTTTCAGGAGTAATTCTCTTTGACAATTTAACAACAGCAAATTTGATTATTTACTATTTTTAAACAGTTGGAAGCACATAAATACACTACAATGTTTACTAAATGGCTCTGGGAGTTTTGGTAACTGCCTCGCTAATCTACAACACATCTTCATCCGTTGATCGATCATGAGAGGTTGCGGTGTAGCTGATATAGCGAACGTCAGTCAGATGTCATATGCATTTCAATTAAATTCTGTAAAAAAAAAATATTTAAAAACATGTCTGTCTTCCAAGCATGGTAAATCCCAGTTTGGCTAAGATAAGACATATGAATCTGCACATGGTTTCAGTTTTGTGTATCTTTGGTTTTTAATCCAATGATGGGAAATAGATTAAATGTATTATGATTATAAGGATTTACAGTATAATGCTATTAATTATGAGATTTTAATTAATTTACAGACAACATTTTAATTACACATAGATTAGCATGTAATTTGCATGGGCATTGTAAGTCACTTTTTAAATCAACTAAGGCGCCGACTTTGCCGTGATCCCCAATGTAATCTTCCAATCACACTGGCCCCGGTTGTAAATATGCGTGAGTGTGTGTGTGTGTGTGTGTGTGTGTGTGTGTGTGTGTGTGTGTGTGTGTGTGTGTGTGTGTGTGTGTGGAGCTCAGAAGAGGAGAATAGGAGAGGGGGGCGCTGGCATTGTTGTAGGAATCAAATAGCGTTGCCATGGCGACCCTCTGGCAGTAGCAGGCTCTTTGGAGTAACCAGAGAGTAAAGACCCCCAGGGACCCCTCACCTCCCTCCCCTCACCCTCCTAGCCTCCGGCACGTTTGTGGAGGGGTCGCAGGATCCAACCGGGGGTGTTTGGTACTGTCCTTTGAACAGACATGCATAAAGCTAACCGTAGACTCGACATAGTTAAGCGAGTTTCAATTTTCATCTTCCGGGTTTGCTTTCAAACATTAGCGTCCAACCAATGAGCCAAAACGAGAGCTGGAGCCTGTTGATAGACATTTGGAGAGCTGGAGGACTGAGAGCAGTGGGAGGAGGGAGGAGGAGCCACGCTCTGACTGTTTGAGCACACACACTAACACACACTAACACACACACAGACTAACACACACACACACACACACACACAGCCTAACACAGGTGGGTATTGTCTGCTGCGTGGGGCGCCCCTGGCAGCCAGCCAGCTCGGCTCAGTCACTGGGCTAGTCCTGCTTCAGTCGATTGGCTGCGCAGGTCCACCATGGCAGACTAAACGCTCCCTCCATAAGCAGCTTTTAACTGTTTCCTTTCCATCGGGGCTGATCGTGTAGTCCTTCACTTGAACATTTGCTCAGAATTACAAAAGGGAACGCCGCTATAAAAACATCGTCTTTCAACATGTTTAAATGTAATTGTGCTAACACACTTCACTACTTCTGAAAATAATCAGACGTCTCCACACACAATTACATTTTTTTTTTTTACAATAGCCCCACGGTTTAAGCGTTTCTTTCAAGGCTTGTACTCCGACTGGTCACCTTGACAGTCTGTCATGCTCCCTAAGGAGTCCTGCTGGGTCTTTCGATTCACCAGACTGCAAAAAGAATTCTTCAATGCCCCTTTGTTCCTTTGCGGCAATGTCAGGTCAGTTTGCCAGAGCAAACGAATATATAGACAGTGTAACACAAAAAAGAAGGTGGCTGATTAACCCGTTAGCTCAATCCAGCTTTTCTACTTTGTGGAAACAGATCATCATAAAAAAAACGCTTTAACAGCAAAAAATTATGTATAAATATTCTTATCGTTCACATGAATTATTTGTCCCTAGAAATGTATTTTTGAACCACTGCAATATAGAAGGAGCCAAAGTTTGCATGTAGAAGAATTGTGCGTCTGTGTCAAAGAAATCAACAAGTTAATGAAACTAACATGTCAGTGATGCAGCGAACCATAGTGTAGACCTTCACGCGTCAGTGAAGACACACAGATGTGAGTATGCTAACAAGCAATAGAAAAATAAAAAGGCTTCTGTCTGCTACAACACCATCTAATTGCACACTTCCCTTGTCGTTTTAACGAATGGGTGTCGAAACCTTGTTGAGTGATGTTTGTGTGGGTGTCACCACCCAGCAGTCTCTGAGAGATAAAAGTCTGCTGTTGCTTTTGCTAATGAAGATGATTTTTTGACAAATATTTCCAGCATAAAAAAAAAAACCAGTATGTATATCAGTCTGTAAAATGACAGACAATATTATTATCATCATTCTAATTATACTGGAAGCGTAGTAAAAAGATGGGAGTTTGAAACATCACTCAGACCTCAGCAAATAAACTAGAACAATTCAGGGGAATATAAATGAGTCTTAAAGGACCATACCACTGATTCATTACTGAAGTCAAAGACCTGCAAGCTGAGGCTCAGGAGCCGCAGGGTTTTTGTACAAAGGGCTTATTGATGGAGGAATTGATTAGCTGTCAAATTTAAACGTAAAAGGCAGTCAGACCATAATTCCAGATCAATCAACAGGGCTCAATGTCAGTCTGTAATGTGTAGTGGAATGTGACCAACGCGGTGAAGACACAAACACTACATGAGTTAAATAGTGACGAGGGACAAAAATAACATTTTTTATTCTGTACTGAAAATCTCTGGAGGTTAAGTTTGAAGCTGTAGGAGTTAACAGCAGTGACATTCAGTGGGGGAGTAGGAGTGAGACAATGATATGGAAAAGTGTTTTTTCTTTCCTCAACTCTTCCAAAAAAAGAGAAGGACGGGGGAAAAAAACTGGAGGGCATTTGAAGAGGGCTTTTTTTCTCTACTCTAATTACAGGCCTGTTGTCAGATCTCTCTCCAAGAGCTATAAATTGGAAGGAGGTGGTTGGAATAGAGACTGAGCAACTCTTTCCCAGTCTCATAGTCTCTTTCACTTTTCACTTCACAAACACGCAACGGGCCAAAGCATGCGGCGTGCCACACATATACACTATGACTTGGAACATTTCTCACGTGCAAAAAGAACATAAGCAACACGACAGATATAACACCAACACAGGAGCGGACAGCTACAGTTCAGCTGCTAGCTCGGCTAACAAAAGCCACCACAGAGCTCCGACCCCTGCTCATCACACACATTCACCCCAATCACCAATAATTAAAGCACATTATGCCTTTTAGTAGCTCAAAACTAATTGAGAGTGTGTGTCCACGCACATGAATACACAGCCATCTACAGATAATTGAAAATAGGCATGATAGTAAATACACATAAAACCAACAAGAGAGTTCACCTTTAGATTCTCTCTCTGGAACCAAACAAACACTCTTCATCATCATCTTCATCCGTGTCATTTAGTTTGACACGGCTCTGATCAAGACAAACGTCCAGACCCCTGTGCGACATTCGGCCCCAAGGCCTTCTGTGTCATTCTCTTCCCTTAAAATAAGACTGCACAGATGAATAACAAATGGCTGAATGTTGTAATTATGTTTCCACGATTCATGGTCAAACAAGAGTAACAGTGTGCGTCTGTAAAAATTTTCCCAAGACATCCCAGTGTGGTTTTTACGATTTCATCCATTACATGTGCCCAGTGACATCTTGTGTGGATAAATCAAACGGATATTAAGGGTCAATATGGAATGGCGGCTATAATGAGAGAAGAGAACATAAATCTCACATAAGCTATATTTTTTAGACACGACACCAGTGGAACAGAAAGATTGACCCAATGGTGGAGATGAATTGCCATGTGATTGGGTGTAGTACTTGCCATGGGTGTAGCTATACAATGCCAAATAAATGTATTATTTTGTTATTTTAATTTTGTAGGGAGAGAACAGAATAAAAGTAAGGCAGTGTGGTGATGACAAGACAGTCACTGTTTCTGCTTTGAGAAATACAGCAATTTTTAAAAATACACAACATATATAGATACATACCAAATGTACTAAAAAGGTGCACAATATCACTTAAATGTCCTATGACTAGAAATCCTATGACAAGAAAATCAGCAGCACTTTGAATCGTATTAAAGATCTTCTGATATTACAGTCAAAATGTCAAGATGGCATGCAAACCGTTCCGCTGTTTATATGCAAAATTATGGCACGTGTCATCTACTGTGTACATGTAGGCCATTATGAAGTCCATCGCAAGATTATGGTGGAAACAGCATGCCACAGTTCATCCCCTCAATGCACCGTCTGCCACTGCAGTAGGTCCCAAACCACCAAGCTGCCAGCCTGTTTCTACGCATGCATGATGATGGGTGACACTGAAAGCCAAAGGCCCTGTCGCACCATTACAGCCATTGTCTGGGAGATTAGACGAAGTTAACTTGTGAGCCAGCACAACCAACACATGAATGTCAGCGTGCATAAACTCGGGAAAGCAAAGAGGGTTTTCAAAATGTCAGCTACCCAACCTTCGTCGGGGTGAGATGCTGAAATGTCTGTGCATGCATTTTTCAAAAGATAACTTTTTATTTTCTCAGTTTCTCGAGTTGAGTGTGATAATAAACTGGTACAGAACCACATATATATATTATTTCACATATTCAGGTGGTGATAATCAGGCCTGGACTGAACTAACACCTTGCTTTGCATGTACATGCTACCCAGACAAATGCAAGCTGCCTCCATTCAAACTCCATGTGTGGAAATCAGCACTTCAACATGTTAATTTCATGCTTGACATTTTTTTGGTTCTATGGCGTTTTGCAGGCCTTTTCTCTCCCTCCTCCGTCACCCGCTTCTTCATGTGGAGAAATCAGGACCAAAGGCAATATCCTACTTAGAACAACCTGTTAGCCTGCATTGACAAGCCTTCTACTTTGCCAGTACATCAACCACCAAGGCTTTCATAGCGGTTCCTGGTTCTTTGTACCCCCAGCTACATCCCCAAAACCACCAGCGGAGCAGGGGCCAAGCTATCCAAGTCTAATGTTGTATTGTGTGGAAAGAACCAGTGTCACCTTGCCTTTTCACATTTCCACCAATAGACTGGTGTGATCCCATTTTGGCATGGCACCTTTGACATGCCGTGCTGTTCCCTGCCGTGAAATCTCTTTGTCTGCTGGCTTTACCGGCTAAGAATGTCCCACCACGCAAACATGTGTCACATCCCTTCCCCCAGAATCTTCTCTTGTGGCTTGGGGTCCCCAATTCCCCTTGCATGATCATTTGCATCTCATTACCCGCTGTAAAACAAACACTGGAGTATGGTGCGGTGTGTTTGCTGTACGAATCTAATTTCCGTGTCCAAAAGTGTCATGTCAAGTAAGCTAATTGCGTATAGTGTTGTGTGTACAGGCGTCTCTACCTGTGTCAATGTGGGTTAAAGCACCTGCTGCGCCGTTGATTACAACGTCCAACTGGGGCTCAGCGGGTGTGTGGAGGATGGGTGGTCTTTCCCCGCTTCAGTCAAAACCCCATCTCCGTTTAAAAATCGTCATCTACTTGGGCATGTTCTTTGTCTTTCCACAGCTTGAATGCTCTCTTTGAAACTGTCTATCAGACCGAGGGGCAGCATTATGCATACAAACACAGACGTGCAGGCATTCAGACATAAAAACGACGTGTGCTGAATTCAGAGCAGAGGCAGACAGACGTGGCCAAGTACACACCACGCAGTAGTGAAAGAGTTGGGAACGAAGGAACATATGTTTAGGGGCTTTACATGCTTTAGACTACTCCCAACAAGGTTGCATCGTGAGACATTCACAGGGACGTCCTCCTGCCTTCTCACCCAATGTTCAGTCAAGGAAATGGCACTGGACATTGTCCAGCGGACCAGTGAGACAGGGATACCAGGGAAGCAGACTAGAACATGGCTGTCTACATAAGCCATGTGTGAGAGAGCCTTTGTAGCCGAGTGGATAAAGCTCATGCCACATGACCGCAACGGTCTAGGTTCAATTCCAGCCTTGGGACCTTTGTTGCATGTCGTACGCCACGACTCCCCTCCCCCCCCTCCATTTCCAATCTCAGTCTAAACTGGCAAACAAAAGGCAAAAAAAAAAAAAAAAAAGTGTGTAATATCCACTTTCACCAAATTAAGTTGGGTAAGGCATGGCAGGCATTGAGTATTGTAGATGCCACAAGGGAGCCATCCTGGCATCGGCGTGCTGCATGCCGGTTACACACCAGACAATGAGAAAAGGCAGAATGGCGTGTGGGGGAGATAATCCACCCTATGCACAAATAACGTCACCCCTCTGGCTTCCGGGGCCTTCCTTTTGTTGACAGGGGCCACAGTGTCGCTCAATATTCGACCTGACAAGCACAGCAAATCACCGCGACGGAGCAGAGTGTCAAGAGGAAGTGGGTTTGTTTGCTTATTGAGCTGGAACAAGCAAGGTGGGAGGGAATGTGTGAAAAGGAATGAGAAGAGGAGCTGAATAAATAATTCTGAATGAGCAGAATAAATCTAGCAGCAGGCAGACAAACAAATAAACAAAGACGATTAGGGAGAGCGCAGGAAGGGGTTTTTCCTGTAACTCAATTGGTAGTTTTGAGATGGAGAGAACCACACGTGTAATAATATCTCCACCATGAGATGGCGATGATCTGAAGAGGAGCCGTGAGGAGGCGTCAGCTCCTGGAGAGCCCTGCCAATACCCAGGGAGATGCCTCCGACACTGTTTGTACAAGCTGTCTATGTGCACGTGGGCGTATATGTGCTTAAGAACAGGGACCATGGATTTCTTTTTGTCGCTGCACAGTCGGGAGCGTTACGTTTCATTTCCTGTGATGTGAGAACCACAATCCCTTCAAATACGCCTCCTTCCCTCACCTGGAACCAGGAGACGAACTGCAGAATGGTGGAATCTCCCCAGGAGGGGAGCCTGCACTGTTTTGGTGAAGTTTCTTTGTCTCCGTCACAAACAGCTGTCAGTTCAAATCCCTGGGGGGGAAACGGGGACGCAAAGCCCAACGGGGCACTTTTACACTCTCGGCGAAGAGGCTAATCACTTTACAAGAGTGTCGAGACATCCAAACGCCCATGATAGAGCAGTAATGACTGCAATAATCATCGTCATAATCCTTTTCTGCTTACAATAATTTTTGATGGTGTCACGCCATCAAGAGACCAGAATCAATAAGAGCGGAGTGACGTCATCGCAGCCGAGCTGGCTGGATTCTGCAGGCTGCTGCTGCTGCTCTTAACTGTCTGACTGTTATGGCACCCCCTTACACAGTCAGTTAACCAGATTCATTAACCAGCCGATATGTCTCGTTCAGAATCAATTTGGCCCTCATCTCTCTGTGCCCGTTTCAAGCCAAATAAAACCGGCGCGTAAAAAAAAGAAGAAGCTGACACTAATCACACGCAAATAAATGGCATGCATTAGGTGGACATTTCATGGTCTATGTCAAAGCGTTCATTTTCTCATTTCACAAGCTGTTATCAGTTGCTTTGTTTCAGTGCAATTAGGTCTACATGGAGGACAAAAAACTACTTACGTCACACCTGAAGAGAGCCCATGTAAAGCCTGAATGTCGCAGAGCTCACATTTTCCATAATTTGATCATTACTGTGATTTTCCTTCATGTATGGGAAAGCCAACTGATGACCAAGAAAGGCCATTACACTTCTTTTCGACAAAAAACAATGTTTGATGCATGTTTCCATGTGGTCTTTTCTTAACCGGGAGGCTGGCGACACATTAATCCACTTAAATTCCATACGAGGTTTGAAAGGAAAGGACACACACACAATTCATTATTCCAAGGTAAAGGACATTATCTCCGACTACCACCCTCTAGCCTTCACTCCTTCCTCTGTAAGCGTTTTTAAACTTGGCAGCTAAGAATGTGATGATGGAGCCTCTCCAGGCAGTAATGTGATGGTGGGAAACACTTCCAATTTGATAAGCATTCATCACCCTTCCTTCGTATCCTCTGCTGCTTCTCAGCACATTCACTGAATTCACTGAATGGGGGGAGTGCACATGGCTAAAATTACATTTAATATATTAAAAGCACTTCTAGTAAACACAAAAATAAAAAAATAGTAGTGTGTAGAGGTAACAAGAAAAATACGCTAATGTAATCACACCCAGATTTGTAGCATCACATTACAGTAACTCTCATTGTGCACCAGTGCAATCTGTTTAGCAGATATTACCTTGTCAAGGCTTAGAACAATCCTTTTTGAGGATTAAGTCAAGGCTGGTGGAATAGCGTTAATCTGGCATACAGGAGGGGAGCTCCACAGTGCAGGGGGATAGAGTGGGGTCAGAGAGAAACTGCAGCAGATGATAATAAAAGAAGGGCAAACCCATGCCATTTCTCTGAACTCCATTCCACACTAGCCGGCGGGGCTGAAGCAGACTGCTTGGGTTATGCTGCCATCAGGATAGAAAAGCCGCCGGGCGCAACAATCCCTGTGACACTACATATGGCCGGTCTTTGTGCACAACAAGACACACAACTGGCCTACATGCCAGCCAGTTCGAAGCAAGTCAACTGAGCCAACGTGCTTGGGTTCTTGTTTCCCTTTGAATAGTAACAGGGTCACCTCAATAGCACCACACCACCAGGATCCTATATTTAACCTGCTGCTAGCCGGTGGCCAATAACATATTAATATAACTCTGTTGAAAGCCGATTTGCTTAGGTGTTAAACTGATCCTCAGAGAGGCGGTTTTCGTGTGACATCAAGGTGACTTACTGTCGTCCAGGGGGAGTTAAGGCAAAGGCTAGGCTGAGGAGGCACAGTGTAGCGATAAAAATAGTAGCGATACAGGCACTGATCTAGAACACACTCTGTGCATCTGTATCACGAAGCCCCAGTCAAACCTTCCACTGTCCACCACTTCTAACCCCTAATTAACATCATTGACTGCCCATGCTTAAATATCACAAGCTAAGCTGAAAGGGTTCTTTAAAGGGCATATTTAACTACGTAAGAGGCTCTTCTGCTCGGGATTTACGGCGATTGTGGCCCCACTGGTGTGTTCTTGGATAAGGGATGAGAGCAGACCGATGCAGAGATGCTGAGAAGTACGAGATTAAAAGTTTCCAGAACATTTTCAGGCGAAAGCCTTTAACAAACTTGCTTCGCTTAGAGATCAAAAGGGGATTGGCTCAAGTAGTCTACTAAAGCTTAAGATATATGGCATCTGTGTGTAATTTGCCTTTAAATCAACCCTTGAGGGTTGGCATGGATAAGCGCCTTTCCCATGCAAATTAAATATCACACACACGCACATACACACGCACATGCACACGCACACGCACACACCAGCAACTGTTGTTCGTGAAGAAATCAGGTGTGAAACAGTATATCTAATCTGGTCTGAGGCTATTTACAATCCCCGCAGATTCAACAATAGCAAAGAGAAGGCATGGCAGTCGCATAAGAGGCAGTATCCATCCCCTGTGCCAAGATAGCCTTCTGTCTTACACACACTGAATGCTTAACAACAGTAATGTCCTCCATTATTATAGCTGTAAACATCAACGTACATCCTGCTAGCCATGGAAACATCCCGCCCATTATCCTCTCCTATAACGGAGACAATAGTGCAACGGAGGGGAGCAAAGATCGAGCATCCTATTTTCTGGCAGCCTATTACAAGGGACTGTTTGGAGCTTGATGATGAATAAATCATTTCAATATGGCTTTGGTGGAAGGGGCAATTAGACGCTGCAGCGTGAGGCTAATCAAATCCAAGACTCCCTCTCCTTCCATGGCATCCATTAGAATGGGTGAAGATGAGCCTCTGCCTTCCTGCAGCCACAGTCCAAGTCAGTTCTTCCTATTACCACATTTGTTTACAGTAGCTCTGTGGTGTGAGTGGGCCTGCAGTGTGTGTGTGTGTACTATTGGAGTAGCACTCATTCAAGGTTCAGACAAACAATAAAACACGATTGTTTGCAGAAAGAGGCGAGTCAGATAGCCGTGAGGGTCTTGAACAAGCAAGATAGCAACAAAATGAAATACCTGAGATTGCAGGCAATCAAGAACACTTGTCATGTCTCATCAAAACAGAACTCATTAGCTTTAATAGAGGACAAATGAAATGTACAGTTACACAAATTCAGCAGGAACACACTTTGCCTTGATTAATAACCAATTATGGCAAAGATAAGATAGTTAGATAGATAGAGAACTGTCCTATCAATGCCAAATTCTAGCCAATATTTTATGACTCTGTAAACAATGTGTTTCACACACACAGAGGAGAGTGTTGATACTTTTTACAGTAGTCGAATGCCATCTGTTAACAAGTACGTAGGCAAGTAAACGTGGATGAGAAGCTCCTCACAAAAAAGGGTAAAGCCAAAACAAATCCTGCTATAGGTAAATGCAAAAACTCCACACAGGACACAGACAGGCATGAGGACGCACGCATACACTGCCTGACAGAAAACTCTTTCAGTGCCTACAATCCTTCCCCATCTGCCACTCATTTTCCCTTACACTATCTCACATCCGCCCGAAAGGAAAAAACAGAATCTAACTACCAAAAATGAAGTGTCTTGTCAGTGTTTGCCAACTTATACCAGTCTGACGCCGACTGGTGTTGATTTCCCACTCTTGAGTCAAAAGCTTCCACAAAAGCCCATTTACTGTCTCCTCGGCTGTCTGCATCTTTCCGTCTCAGCCCTCAGATAACTGGGAGGGCTGGCGCTCGTGCCGGCTCGGCGAGGCAAGGGGAGGTGATCGGCATTAAAAATCCCAGGCATCATCAATAAATCAGGCAGCCAGTACTTTAAGAGGGCAGGTGATGGTCCGTGCACAATCCCCCAGATCGTCCTAATTCAGCATGCGGTGAACGATGCAGGAAGATGGAGGGAAAGTAGGGGGGGGGGGTCATTGGGACATCGAACATAGGACATAGAATAAGAGGAGGAGGGAGAAAATACATTTCAGTTTGCTTGACCATTAGCTAGTGAGGGGAGCTCAATGACGGGGACTGACGGAGTCTAGCCCCTATTTCAGTTCCTCATATGAAAGGAATTGTGTTAGTATGCAGTGTAAGTTGACTGTATATCTGTGTGTATTATCACCACCACAACCCCCCCCCCCCTCCTTCCCCCCCAACTAAACCCACACCACCCTAACATACACACACTCACGCTGAATTCCTAAGCAGGGGAGTCTGCCTGCCCTGCCACCAGTGAATTATTTATCATAGGCCCTTTGCAGCGTGTCAGCGGCTCCGCGGGATGAAATGATATTTATGGAGCCCCCTGGGCAAGGGTGGGGAGGACAGAGGAGAGACAGAATTAGGGGTGGGGATGGGAGAATAAGGGGTGAAGGTACTAAAACACACAATGCGTATATATGTAGCACATAGAAGGTGATTTGAGTTGGACAGATGAAGAAAGGAAAAAGAAGCAGTAGAGATAACAAATACGTGCTAGGAAGTGTCATGATCAGGGTGCAGGTGATGGGTACCAGCTGGCACCCTGGAATATCATGCCGGTTAGACCCATATGAGCTAGCATGGATGAGGGGATGCTGTGTAGTGCCTATTAGGGATGGGACACGCATCGGGATAAAAAAAACCACTCACAATAATCGATCGTGGTGAATTTCCATTATAGGGTTGATCGGAAATATCGTCAGCGGTCTAGCTTGCCATCATGGACAGGTGAAAGATAGAGCCTGGTTTTAAAAATACATTTAAATAATGTATTTGTCCTTTATTTCGATTATTTGATTGTTTTTTCAATAAAAAAAAGGGATGCTTGCAAGAAAATAATTGGACTAAATTACACATTCCTAAAATGCAGTAGTTAATTTTAACACACAAACAGGTGGGAGACCGAGGGGGAGACACGTAACAGACATCCTGGGTGTGATTCAAACACCAGGAATATGTACAATCCTGAGCCAAATGCACCAGCAGGACACCTAGGTATTGTATCTGGATTTCCAGTACGATGCGGGGATAATGTAAACAGCATTGTGAGCTGTGAACCAGACTCAAACCCATAAGCCATGAGCACACAATACCCAACCCACATAGCTCACTCAAAACCACAGAATGCACCGCAAGCAAATTTTATTTGCGAGGGAAATGAGAGGAGGAAAGAAAACAGAAATATTATGCAAGACAGGGAGAACCAACTCACTCAGGCACCGGGGGAAAAAAACGATAAGCGGAAAAAGCAATGGAACATCAATTAGTTACTCCAAAACCATAACATAAATCAGCACTTTTTGGAAGTCAAACTCTGGGAGGGAGTTTGTCCCTTTCTGCCCCCAAGCTCACTTTCTCCACGAGTCAGAAAGTCCAAACAAGACAACTTGGGTTTCAAAATGGAGTTGGGTTACTCTGCACCACAGCCCGCTGTAGCAGAGATCATTGTGACGAAGGGGGGGGGAGAGAGCTTCAGAGAGAGAGACAAGGGTGAGCAGCAGGAAGGAGATATGTACCGGTCATGAGCTGGGCTGGTACACAAGCGGTTCTCTTGAAAGTAACTGCGCTGGTGAGTCTAGTAAACAGCTTCACCAGTGGTCCCTGTGTAGCCCAGGGGCCACAGCAACACATCATTAATTAAAAAATAAATAAATACAACAAATGGCGATGTGTGAGCTTTCAAGCTGCAATTCCGTCACCTCGCCTCTCTGTGGCATGCGCCTTCTTATCACTTAATAACCCCCCTGGTTCTCCTTTCTTATTCCTCCCGTCCTTCCTCACCATGCCTGTCGGCATCCCTATCCATCACCCCGCCTCCCTCATCCCTGCCTATCTGCTGGCGGATTGGCTGCACACAACCCGAACGTGCTCACAGTGACTCGCAGGGAGGGTTGAAAGGTCACATGATCGCACCGGGGATTTACTTCCATCATTAGGATGTAAATGGATGTCGGTGAGAAAGGATAGAATTGGCATCTGTGTGCGAGGGAGAGAGAGAGAAAGAGCATGATACATGCGTGTTGGCGGTGTCTGCCATCCGTGAGGGTGAGACTTCATGGCATTGCAACGACAGTGGGGGTAATGGGATTCAGTTAATGACAAAATTAATTGAGGGTCTGACAGCAGCGGGTGCTGATAAGGCTGCTCCCTCTCTCTGCACGTGTATATACTGTATGCATGTTTTAGTGTGTTTGACAGTGTGTGTATTATAGTGTGGTTGGCTTATATTAGCCTAGCCATGGACAGAATGGTTTCTTGGTGCAAATACTCTCCACTGCTTTTGATAGCATGGAAGGCAGAGGAGAGAGATGAGGGAGGGCAGGAATGGTAAAGCAAAGGGAGAGCAAGGTAGATAAATAAGAGGTGCAGCTAGGAGGGAGAGAGAGAGAGAGGGGAGGGGGATTAAGAGAGTGGGACACAGTGTGTACATGCATGCCTGTGAGAGGCTGAGCACTGATAGCGCCTGTGGGTGACAGACATGCTAGAATTCACCGCCATGCCACAGAGAATAATGCAACCCTCAGCAGGAATGTCTAGAATAACAACAACCACTGCCTGTATCACTAACTGGACCTACTGTATGTAGGCAATGCACTGCAGGAGTCCGGAGGGTAACAACAGCAGAAGTGGGAGGCATGTAACACATTCAGTTTGGTTAATGGACGTCTGGTGTATTATATTTTAATTCTGCTGTAGCTCTTGATATGATGCATGCAAACATATACAACCATGTGACACAGCCTTCGCTATATGGTTAAATATACAGCAAATACTATGAAATGTATTTTCAGCATTGATTTCAATTATGTCCTCAATGTCCAACAATTTCCTCACCTTAAAATAGACCCCAAGGCTCTCACCTGCTCTGGTTACTAAATCAAGCTACTTTAGCTTCAATGAAGGTTGTATATAACCCTTCTGTGGTAAAAAATAAAATAAAACATTAACCAATAATGACTCCAACAATAAATACTCCACAACAATAATGACTAAGAGAGAACAAGAAGTATCACAAGTATCATCTGACATACCTGTCAACATAATTGGCATCTATCCCGTCTAAATTATAGCCACCGCCCAGCCATAACTCATCACAATGTGCTCTAAATGAGTCAAATGAATGCAGCGCGGAGCTTTGAGGTCTTTATGCCACCAGTAATACAAATTGAGATTAAAATTGTTGCCTTCAAATGCCGTGTTTCACAGAAATCCGTATACTTGACAAACACCAGGCAATTATACGCTGTAGTAATTAAATCCCTACCTTTGCCTGCATATCAAACTGGCGAGATTCCTTCTAATCTGTCCGGTGCCTCTTTGAGATAAAGCTGCGGTGCCACCGGTGTGTGTTTTGGTTGTGTATCCAGATTGAGGGAGCAGGCGCACACACAGCATTTCTTGTCAGGAAGAGCAGCACTGGCCTTTACTGAATGGTGCGGCAACAGTCTTTGTTTGTGTGCCACCAATTGTTCTGTTGTGTGTGTGTTTCCTGTGTGTTGTGTGTGTGCCATGTTATTGTATATGCCCATCAGCATGTTCAAACACGGGCATTTGTTTGCATTTTCATTTGCCCACAGAATTGCTTTTGTGTCTGAGTGCATGCACATTGGTGGTGTGCAGCATGGATGGGAGCTACCTGATGAGTACAGAGGGGGAAGATGGGAGTTCAAAAAAAGCCTCTGCGGCCGGCTGATTGGCTGCCTGGCTCGCCGACTGACTGAAAATCCCCTAAGGGCAAGCCGACCTAAGATTTGATTACAACCCCAATAATGTGAGCTACATATTTGCAATATGAACAGCGCTCATAACTCGATTAGACATGCGATTACTTCAGCGCGGCCAGATAGACACCAGTCGAAGGTGTCGAGTGAAAAGGGCGGGCTTTGTTGGTTCTTCTGTCCTTGAATAACAGAAGACAGACTAGACGGATGCGTATGCAAATGACAAACTATCATTTCCTTGCACCACCCCCCCGTGCAACATTAAATCTTTTCACGGCAACCTGCCGCCAACCTCCAACCATAACAAAAACCACCTCAGCTCCCCTCTCCGGTCCTCAGACATATTTCTTGCTACTGTGACATTTGCTCTGAGACAGTGAGCTCTGTCTGTTTTTCTCTGGGCTCTGATTTTGAGCCAGTGGGATGATCATTAATTACCATGGAATGGGCTGCTAATGGTTGTCTGCACCGCTCTCCAACCCCCGACCCCCACACTCCCGTCCCGGGTCTCCATGGCGACCTGTAGCTGAGTGGCTAGGGGCCTTTTACTAGGAAGTGGATGAGGTATAATGATTGGAAGGCGGGCCTGACCCCTATGCTTCCTGTGCCACTTGACTAGGCATAGTGCTTATTAATGGACAATTTCTCTGGCACCTCACAATGGCCTTGATTTACTAACAAGTTCAGGAGGGGCTGAGCGGACGGGTCTGGTCAGACCAGCCCAGGTTAAAGCACAGCTTGAGTGTTTCTTTGGTTATTTGTGAAAAAACAACAACTGTACATGAGTCAGTTCTCTTGTGTCTGTGCTGCCTGACAAATATATATTGGATGGCGTCTCCAAGGACATTTAAATGTCCTTCAAAACTAGTGATTTTGACTTCTCATTTACATTAACGCAGAGAGATTCATTGACTGGACCAGGTCAAAATGGACACTGCGGTAGCTTTGTTTGCTCGTTCTGCATGAGGGTTTAACATGCTGGAGGTTTTTCCTTCTGAAAGACCACTATCTCTGTGATTAAACATTGATGCTACATGACATGGAAGGAGAACCTGTTAGCCGCTTGCATTTGTCAAACTGATATGGAACACCGGACTGTTAACATCCCGGTTTTATCTAACATTTTACACGCCGTCTGAGGGGGGACTTTTCCTCTTCTTATCTCATCACTTAAAACAAACACAAATAAAATGTGCTCAGCTGCCTCCAAAAAGGACATGATGAGCCTGGCCTGTATCCCATGACAACGCAGGGGAGCATATGGCACACAACAAATTCAATATGAATGTAAATGAAGCTCAAATCAAAATACATCATCGGATGGGAAAAATAAATCGTTAAAAATAAAAAAGCACATGTAGTTTTCTGAGTGGGTTCGAGATAAGATGCCTGAAAATGAAACCTAACAATTCAAAATGCTGCTGAACCCTCTTTGGAGGGAGCTGTTTGCTGCTAGATAGCAAGCTGACATTCACTAGAGTGATTCTAAGCTGGTTTGAGCACAGCGAGGCCACTTGATGCTAGGAGATTAAAATCCCTTGTTTCTATGTACTCTCCTCTTGAGAGGATTTTGTCATCCATGTGCTCAAGGTCAAAAA
This sequence comes from Eutrigla gurnardus, assembly GCF_963514095.1. Taxonomy (NCBI): domain Eukaryota; kingdom Metazoa; phylum Chordata; class Actinopteri; order Perciformes; family Triglidae; genus Eutrigla; species Eutrigla gurnardus. The sequence continues at coordinate 28,743,857 of NC_139915.1, read as the reverse complement.
TCTCCAGCACACCTCCGCGGCTGGCAACGCAGATGATATTGCAGTTTTATTTACACTCCTATCGCAATGGTTGCCTGAGCGTAGAGCTTTGATAAAAGCCTGCTCTTCCCCCGTGAGCCAGACATTTTCTAAGTAGAGATGGAAGGTATCCCAGGCCCCGAGAAAATAATTTTGGGCCGGATGAATCATTCCCCTTATTCCGTTTACACACCTTCTCAGCAGCAAACAGCAGCCACTTGCCTCCCATCTCTGGCTCAATGGCCTTTTCCCCATATTAATGAGCGTTGTAGGGGATCAATAGGATGACAGGAAGACAGATTGCCTCGGGTGGAGAGGGGAGGATGCTCCCGTGAGGAAAAAGGAAAACAAATTCCGATGGGCAACGCTCCCAATTTCTAAAGCCTGAAACCCCCAGCCGCCATGCCCTATCCTCACAGCATCCTCCATGTTGACTCACTTAAGCATTCTTCACTGGCACATTTACACTGTTAACCTGATTTATACACGGAGGTTTGGTCTCCACCGCTTTAACTGTGTACCTCAGACACAAAAAGGTCACCAATTATTCTATAGCAATTGTTTGTTCAGCGCACGCTTGCACGCTCACGGTGCTCCGTGTAGATACAGCGAGGTTTGATCATGTGGTCGGCAGAGTGTGAGACCTCTGACTTAACATAAAACCATTAAGGCTATGCAAGTCAACACGTCCGTGGGAATGGTGTCCTACGACTCGGAAGCACTACAGCGTGTAGCGCTTTAAACTGCATTAACAGTTTCACAAACACAACAGAGGACATATATTCTGTTACAGCAGATAAGGATAATCCCACAGAAGTGGACAGGAAATATGATTTCTCCTCTAAGAGTGTTGTGAACCTGTCATTAATCTGTCAACTGGAGGTCTTGCCAACCTACTCTGCCCTTTTTCATTGATCTTTTTTTTTTTTTTGAACAAGAATCTATGACAGGGAGATCTAACCAAGACACTTTTCTGGTGTTATGAGCCTGATGCGTTTGGTGTTGTCTTAGAAATGAAATCTTCTTCCCGCCACAGAAACACTCGGTACACAACGTGAGTGAGTGACATGAGACACTGCTTAAGAAAAACAACCACAAGCTCAGAAAGCCATGACTGCAGCCACCAAATATGAGGATGTTGCCGCCAGAGCAACTGCAGCGCAACCTACATTAAGTCACCTAAGTGGCAGAAAATTAATTAAATTATTAGCCTCTAAATCAGTCAAATTGACCAACTAAATATTTTTATTGCTTTCGCCAGATCATCAGTCAATAACACCGACTCATCTGATTTTGTAATAATTTGATGGCTTGATTTCCATTCCACAGGAAAGTGTGAAAGGCGTGTGCTGTGATTGTAATGCTTCATGGTTACGGAAAATGAGCCGACAATGGACATGAAAGGGTGTGTCGCCTCACCTCTCTCAGCCCTGACCATGTCTATTATTGTTTCACGTTCTAGAGGGATTTTTTTTAAACTCTGGGGTTTAGTTACTCTTTAAATACAAACTGTTTTTGTAGTGTTTTAGTATCTGCCATAAATTGAGATAATAAGGTCAATGATCAGACAAGAGGATTTTTGGAGGCGAGTAGTGACTCCAGAGGGATTAACAGCAGAGCAGAGAAGTACTGCGCTGAACATCCAGACCCATTTTTCAATGTATACATTTCATTTATCATGGTGAGAGGATTAGTGTGGCATTAGTGCCTTTCACATGCCAAAGGCACTGCATTTACGATATTATCCATCATCAGCCCGTACACGTGATTAGCGGTGTCACATGTATGTGCACTTTTGAAACGGCTATACAACGTGGCAACTATTGTGCTGTATAATACATTAAATCCAATGACAGGTCTCGGGCATTCATACTTTCCACTAAATATGGAAATTTAAATCAGATTATAATGTTCAGCGTTGATATTATACATCTCCTGTCCTCCATAGTGTTTGTTCTCCTGATTTACTTTCTGCTTAAGTGTCACTTTGATTCTGTAGTCCACAGCTGAATAACATGTGATAGAGGGGGGAGATGAATAGATGATAGGTTTCACTTCAAAATAAACCTCTACATTCCCCACTCCATGATAAAAAAAAGTACTTCAGGTGGTTTTGCAATTCAATGTGGCCTTGCAAAATATTTAACAGGACAAAAACAATCTGTTCACTTGACACAGGAGACTGGTGACTGGCTATTGTGTGCTGTTATGTTTTTTTTTTCCCCCGTCTTTTGTGTGATTTGCTAGGCTCCTGGGCTCATAGATGTAGATAACAGGTATAAACTATGGATGCAGGGTATTGCATATTTAAACTGTAGAGAAAAGAATATGAAAGGGTTAAGCTTGAGAAGCTTTTGTTTAGGGAATGTTATCCCAGATCACATGACAGACACAATACTGAAGCGACAATCAAGATAATATTAATAAAACACGCCTTTTTCCCCACTGTGCATGCAGAAGAATGTCAACAATAGCCTGAATGCAATCTATGTTCTTCTCAATATCTCTACAGAATATATTTGTCATTCATTTGTCATTGTCAAGGTTTCTGTCAAGAGGCGAAAAAAGAAAAGAAGCAAATGTCCTCATCGAAACCCAGATAACTCCCAACTCCTACAAAACGGGAAGCCAAACACGCTCGGCTGTTCAACAATGTTCTTTTTCAGGCAGGTGGATGTGTCTGTCTGATGATGGCTGGTGCTGCGGGCTGTGTGGCCAGCGCCATGATGATGTATGCACACCTGCCATGGCTCCTGGCTAACAGTCTCACAGCTGAAACAGTGGGGGGAAGGGGGAAAAGGGAAGGGAAGGCCCGGACAGGATGGAGGTAGGGGAGCGGGGGACAGGGAAAGAGGGGTAGACGCCTTGAGGGGCGATGCTGGGGGGGAGGGGAAGCAAGGCAAAAAGAGCTAGAAAGCCGTATCCATTATTAATGGTAGTTTGGTGTATGGAGAAAGAGATCTAATGTGGCCGCCAAGGTTGTAGTGCGTGTGTAATCGACAAAGACAGATTCTCTCACTGTGCCTCCCGAGTCTTTCCCGTTCCCCCATTCTCTTCTGCACACAATATTTCTCCTCTCTCCCAGCGCACCCTCCCACTGTTTCTCAGAAACAAGAAATGTATTTGCCAGAGATTATCCTCACACAACAGGTTGCACAAAAGCCCCAAAAATGGAAATTCTTGCTCATTAGTTGATGAAGGGATTTGACGAGACAAAGGTGAATACACTAAACGGAATACGTACAGCTGTAGTTAACCATATAATGTGTTGGTCGACTGAAATTCTACTATACTCTGCAACCATTCGCATACCATCACCCCAAAATAATGGATTAGAAGAGCTATTCTCATTATTAAATTAACCCCAGCGATTGTCCGACCAATGTGAGTTTAGTCTGACAAGAGTGACCAACCAATCGACCAACCAACCAGAAGGCATGAACACAGTTGTTTGAAGGAGATGTTTTCACAGCAATATAAAATAAATATTAGAGGGAATTATAAGCCGTGTAACTTCCTAACACTGTCAAGAAATCAAAGCAATTATTTCAATAAAAAAACATGCATTTCCTTCTAATTAAATAACCACTATAGATGAAATTAAAGTAAAAAGATAACATTTGGATTTTTTTGACAGTTTACGCCGACTTAGGTGAATCGGCCAAGAAAATAACAAAGTTCGTCACATTCATCTTAACGTTCAACACAAAGTGAAACAGGATACTTGACATGGTCTGAATTTGAACATTTCAACTTGCTCAGATTCTCACAGACACAAATAAACACATATACTGAGTCTCTGGTGCCAGTTTTCCTTGTGGGAGCAATAAAAACTGTTATTGTCAAATATTTTCACACTGAGCATATTATTCGAGAAATAAACCGCTAATGAGTGCAATAAGCAAAAATGTCCAATATTTTTTTTTCCAGGAATATTTCACAGTGTGACAATGACAAAGGCATCCTCACAGTCCGAGTGCAGGTTTATAAGTGAGATTAGTTTTTCTGTCAGTTCCACTCATCCTTCTGCAACAGGCCCGCTGTGGGTTTTGATTTTTAATGTAAGCTCAATACTTATCCCTCACTGTCTGGAGAAGAGGAGGAGGGTGGGAACAATGGGAATCTGAGAAAGGAAAACAGTCTTTAATAAAAGACAATGTACCTTCGGGTACTGGGGAACCCACTGAACCACAACTGTGCAACGCCACATGGAAATAAATTAAACTCTTAAGATACTTAAAACTAAGATTGCGGGTACGTGGAAAGAAGCCCTTTGGCCCAAAACCAGCTGGGGCGGGCCAAATAACTGCACCACCATGACGAATCTAATGCAATTACACACATCGAGGTGTTGGGGGGCTGACAGAGAATGATGAAGCCAACATCAAATGCTGTGTTGATAAATGGAAAGCAGGGAGCGGCTGACCAGAGGAGGAGTCGGAGGGGAGGGGGTCGGAGGGAGAAGGAGGGGTACGGTTATTGATTGTACTGCCTGTGTTCTTGTGTGAGGAGGATGACGAGGGGAGGGAGGACAATGTGTTAAGAATGGAGGGCAGGGTTCGCCCCGCGGGCAGCAGTTAAAGCCTCGTGCCCCCCTGAGAACACACCAAACAAGCCTCCGATGAGTTGCCCATTGGGCACACTGAATATCTGATTGACACACACACACACAACCAGTAACGACGACTAACACCCTATCCGACCCATCCCCCTCAAATAAACACAACAATGCATCCAGGGCTGATTGAAATTCTAAAGCGAGCCTTGACGCCACAGGCACAGACAGCGATGGGCAGAAGTGGGGCTGGCAGTTGTGGCTCACTAGGGTCCCATAAAAAAACAGACGCTAAATCACTTAACAACTACTAAATTAGTTGCTTGTGAATCTGCTGGGACACAGGGACCCTAACCGTCTGTGGAGACAGCGTGAACGCCTAGCGTAGCGCAACGACTCGCGGTGTGAAGGATAACATATCACTCGTGGCTAAATGGACTACGACAAAAGGGAAGACGGACTCACTGTGTGCCACGATTCAAACAACTCACTGCAAAGCTGCATTACCCACCATTAGAGACAAGGAGGAGAACGCATGGCCAAACTGACAGTGGTGATACTTGACTCCGAAGGACGTCCCCACCTCCCGTCACATGACCACCCAAAATCAATTTATCAGGAAATGAGGACATGAGCGGCTGGTGACTGACAATGCCATGTGTGCATCTCATTTTCCCTGAGGGAAGCTTAGCTGCAGGATTTATCACCACCTCTGATCTCATTTCCTTTTTCATATGCTCGTAAATCCCAGGTAAAGCAGACATTTCGGATGCTACACGGAGAGTGGTCAGCACACTCAGATTGGACTCCTGGAATTAATCTGGGAAAATCCTCAATGCTAACCTGCTTAGGGGTAAACCAAATATCAATTACACTAAGCAGAAAATCTGGGCCAGATAACCGCTGATCCCTTACCCAACAATTAAACCAGAATGGCAATCTGGAATCTGGTTCATTGGATTCTTGGTGCATAATTGGCATATATTACCTTAAAGCACAGCAGATGCTCATAGAAGTAAAAAGCTAGTGGCTTAGGGGAGACAATATTATACTTCAGCACAACAACAACACACACAACTGAATTTCGTCTAATGAGTAAGTAGGATTGGTAATGGTAACCTAAATCCCGACAACATTACCAATCTCCTCTGAATGCAGGTCAGCTCAAATACGCATATGCTCGACACTCAAGGGCAAAACAACTTTCCCCTGGAGGGCTTCTCAGGTGACAACTTAAGTAACGCTGTCTGGCTGTGAGTCACACTGCATTCCTCAGAGAAAAATGAGGATGTTGCAGCCAGGTGAGGTTAGCGGAGAGTAAACAGGCTGACACTGAGGACTGCAATTGAGTTCACACAGCACCACAACAGTGGATGACATGTACTCATTTCTTCCATCACATTTTCACGTACTGGTGCTATTTGTTACATGAAAGCAATGCGAGCCTGATTTAGGCAGGCATGGAGTCAAACTGTGAGCTCCAGTTTCACACAAACTGGGTCAGTTAGGACATAGCCAAAACAGCCCAAAAGATCTCAACGTATGCAATGAACTAGTGCCTCATTAGCTGCTTTTATTTTTTATTTTTTTGGACTACACCTACCGTGTGCTACCTTTGAGCTATTTTCAACTAACCAGGAGAAAAGTCTGCTTTTATCACCCAACCTAGTTCGGTCAATTAGGAACACAATGAGCATCCTGCACGCTCCTGTGTGAGTACAGTTCATTTCCTGCCATTATTGTTACAAGTGCTGGGCTCATTCAAAAGAGAATAGAATGGGGGGGAGGCCCAAACACTATTTACTCAGCAGGGAGAGACATGAGTCCCTGGCTTCCTAATGGCTTCCTGAATTTCACACAATTGTTCCCCCTCAGGAAATCGTATCGATACAGACTGCTACCGCGTTGACCGACAAAAACCCCACAACAAACGGATACTGTGCTTTAATTAAGTACCTTTGAATGGGAAGATTACCATTTTTGCCCCTTTGACTAACATTTTTTAAAGAGGTAGCCCTGTGAGGTGTTTAACCTGGCTTAACAACTAGCAAAGCTCTATCAAAAGGTACATTATGACAACAAAGCTGTCGCATTTACAGGTTATGTATGACATCAATGTAGAGAAAGTAAACATAACATTGCATTTAAAAGATCAGAGTTACTTCTTGACCAACAAGAAACTGGAACCCGAGGCTACAGAGCAGACAGCCCCGTTCCGATTGCGTCAGCTTTTGCACATTTTGGGACTTCTGAAATAAATCCAGCTGACTCTTTGATGTGCTAGCTTGCTAAAAATAAACAACGCACTCATTAATAACAGCTTATAGAGTTTCTGGGTCGTAAATATTTTTTTTTTTTTACATTTGAGCGAGGCTAGGCTAAAAAGCCTTCCCATCTTCAGTTTCACCAGTTGTTATTTCTGATGTTACATATGAGAAGGGGTTAATGCAGTTCCTTCTACAGCGTACACACGAACCACAGGTATGTGTGGGACTAGCAGAAACACAGCCCATAAAATCCACACTCAATGTCTGTCTAGCACGCGAGGAATGTTCTCAGAGCGCTTCACCATCAGCATCGGGCCAGGAGGGGCTATCCTCGCCTCCACTTTGAAGTCTGTGTGGGAGACAGGCAAACTGGGAAAGGGGAAGTAATCGCGAGCTAGAGCCGGGAGGCTAGCTATTGCGAGGTCAGCCAATTTCTTTCTCATTAGAAATTAATTAACGACGTAGCCAGTGCGGGGACCGAGCCACGGCATCGCTAGGCATCCCATGCATCGCCCCACGGGGAGCACTTGAACCCCTGACCCCCCCAACCACGGTCGTTTGGGGCCAAAAGGGGTGCGTGACATGGCCCTGGCCCAGAGACACTGCCCCGCCAGGCTGGGAATGCAGTGGCACTGTGGGGGGATTGGGAGAGGGACAAAGAAGGGGAAGAGGGGCTCCACAGATTCAGGGCTCATTGGGTTAGAGAACTTCATTATTAAGTCCCCTGTCAATCCGCAACAAAAAAGCACCCCACGGGCTAGCAGTGGCTAATAAAACCCCCACCCTTTATAACTCGAGACCACTTCTGACATCTCCTTTTGGAGGAGAAATGAAAGTGTGCAACCCCATCTTAATGAAAGTATTCACAGCTTTCAGCTGAATGAACTGTTGCTTCGTGCTGAAGCTGGATCGGTGAGAAGCGCCAAAACCGACTTGAATAAAGCTGCTTTCACACCTGCTTAATTAGATAATGTTGGGTGAATTTTCATTTAGATTTGCTACACTTCACTACAATATTATACGGCATATGGCACAAACAGACTGCAGGACATATTTGAGGATCTTCCTCTGCGTGTGTGCATGTGTGCTTGTGTGTATGCGTGTGCTCTTTGAGTGAATGTGTTCAGCAGGTGTCCTGAAAGCTTGGATGACATGCTTATGCACTCAGGACTGATTTAGACCCTGCAGGTAAATTAAGTTATTCAAGCACTTGAATTGTTGGTTGCAGTGAAAATGTTATACAGGAACTCACTGTCCTTCATACATTTTCACATTCTCTGTCATGGTTCTATCTAATGGTTATAACATCCCTCCACTGCCTATAGTTCATGAATAATTCTGCTGATACCAAATACACATGATAATTTCACTGGCTGTTCATTACTCATCACGCCAATGTATGCAATTAATTCTGTGCATCCACACAATTCGATTAGCCTATAAATATAATTTTCTGTGCATCCAAACTCTTTCAAGATCGTTTCTTTTCCCATTTGGCTGGATTCCTTACTGACAATTAGTCAGCAACGTGTTTGATAACCGATTTAGCATTTGAGCAAAAAATGAGGAACTGCAAAAAAAAATGTTGGTTTCAGCTTTTCGAATGTGGGCAGTTGCTGCATTTCTCTGTTTTGTAATCATAGTAAATTGAATAAGTTTGGGATTTTGTGCTGTTGGACAGACAAAAAAAAGCAACTGAAAGAGGCTTTCATTGGGTCTTGAGTTCTGGGAAATTCTGTCATTATCAACTTAACGACTAACTCAACCAATCAAAAAAAAAAGATAAAATCAATAATGAAAATAATTGTTGGAGTTGTTGCAACCCTATTACATAAAGACAAACCACATTCAAACCAGGCCTGTAAGAAAAACCTAATGACCGTTTCCCAAAACATGTCATGCACCTCATCCTGGCGTGATTGAAAAGGAGGGAATAAATGAACAGACAAGTTTAGCTGTAGTCATTAATGTTCATCTCCCTGTGTTCTTGATGGGACACCTCATTAAGAATCTGTTGGTAGCAGCTGGCTCGCTATCCCACCCCATTACTGCACCGCCATGCCAAAAACCCCTGCCACTGGCCCTCCTGCCCCATCCCCCACTCCAAACACGTCCCTCGTGTCTCATATGACATCTGTGTCTCGAGGTCCTGTGAAGGAATGCCGCTTGCCTGCTATTCCTCCGCAGGTGCTCCCTGCTGGCCGCCATCCATTTTGCAGCCACGCTGGTGCTGTGACTGAGTGACCTGTCAAGACTGAGAAGTAGGGGGGGAGTGCAGTCGAGTCGAGGTTCAAGGGACAATGGTTAAGGAATCAGAGGGAATTCACACAGCTGCTTTCCATCACTACCCGTTGGGAACTCTTCAAGCTGGACAAAAAAATAAAAAAACCTCACCTCGATGAGTTCTGTGTCCTGTGTCCACCTGGTTATCCTCCTCACTGAGATCACCCTCCTCTTCCTCCTCTATACCAGACAGAGGAAGGTCACGTCTGCATTTACATGTCTTCCCAGATGCTGCTCTGTACAGCTTCACCCAACAGAGACTCAAACTCAGCTGTAGTCTATGTGCAATTTTAGCACGGTGCCAAAAAAGTTAATAAAATTACTCTCCACGCCGAAGTCATCCCAAGAATGTCATCAGCTGTGCACATGAGAAAAATGCCCCGAGACATAATTTCATAATGGGAATATTGTGCAATCTTCCTCCGTATTGTGTAAGCCTGTCAGTAACCTAACTTATTTCGCTTAAGTTTCACAGTGCAGCCAAACCTAGTATTTGATCAGACTCTATAAAACACACACTAGCTGCTAATATCATCTTCCCAAAAGGTCAAGGACCAGAATCCACATTCGTAAAAGGACACTCATAACCGAGGAGAGTGACTGAAGTCTCATTTTACTATAATAATCATTGTTGTCCAGCTGCATGGCCTCATATCAAACAATTCAGACAGACAGTTTAAAACAATTCTGTCGTATTAAGATCATAAAGTACTTGCAGATCTTGGTGAACACAAATCACAATGAAGACTTATCCAGAAGCTCCCATTTTAAATATTGTAATAAAAAAAAGACACGCCAATACCTCACTCAGGCCTTAATATTTCATCAACAGTCAAATTTATTCACCACGGTTGTAGAGTAAATCAAATTTCAAGGAGCAATTAGCCATTTTTATAGCCAAAAATCAAGCGTATTTTGGTGAGAGCTGCGTTACATTTATATAACAGAAGAAAAGCCGTCATCTTTCAAATAAGCACTGCTGAGGGACACATTTATTCAGCTGTGAAGGGCCAAGAAAGCAGAATCAAAAGAGACGGCCAATTCCATTACATCATGGCGATGTATTAAAAAGGCTTAAAGCAGTAATTTCACCATTTCGGCTGCCTCTCTTGACCTCCGTTAGCTTTAGATGAGCTCAGAGTTGAGGAGGAATGGGCTTCAATAACATGGTGAGAAGTCACTGCATTCGGTGGAGCCCCATGCCAAAGGGGAGCTCCCAGCAGCACAAAGGAGCCTCTATCTAATGCTGAACTTTTCAAAGAATCGTTTCAGTTTGGATTTAGCCGCAGAAACATCAGTAAATACCGGGAGAATTTTTTCCAGGGCTCACCATAGCAGCAGGTGAAATCAAAATAAAACCTGGGAGGTTGAGTGGAGAGGCTCCAAGAGGAGCTGGGACACGAGGCAACATATACATGACTAGCAGAGAGCCTCTGCTGGTCTTAACTCTGAACCCTAAAAAACTGTTGAAACTCTGCTGTGCTTCACACGCTGAGACGGTGCCATGGAAAAGTACAGTGAAGGACAAAAAAATGACACCTTCTATTCTTGCTGAAGTCTAAACACACTACGCCTACTATGGTTGTAAGCTAAGTGGTTTATATGGATTCCCACTACAGAAACCAGACAAACCCGTTTCTTCCTTGTAAAACAGACCAAGAAAATGGAGAAAATACAGACACCTCAAATAGAATTGCTCGGGCATCAGTCGCCAAAGTTTCAGCAGCTCATCATCTATTGGTATCCAATTAGAAATCTTGGTTGGAGTTTAGCACTGGTATGTTGGGTTATGTGTGCCACCTAGGGCTTGAAAGTGCACGCGTCAATATTTCCCACATCCCACAACTCCCAACCTCGTTCACAGCTGCATGCAAGGTTATCATTTTGTCTTTAATTGACAAAAAAAACTGAATCAAGACCCCCCCATAATCTCAGTCAAAGTATTTAAATACTTTTATTTTTCCATTTTTGCTGGAGAGTGTGTTCAAGTCGGGGAACTCTCTGATCCTTGTTGATAAAACAGCTGTTCAATCCCAGATGGGTGGCATACGCCTACACAAATACCCACCCAAACATACCCACCCAAACATACCCACCCAAACATACCCACACACACACACACACACACACACACACACACACACACACACACACACACACACACACACACACACACACACACACACACACACACACACACACACACACACACACACACACACACACACACACACACACACACACACACACACACACACACACACACACACACACACACACACACACACACACACACACACACACACACACACACACACATCCCACCACGTCTGAAGCTGCCAAGAGCCACAGGCCAGGCACAAGACGATGGCAGCCAGCTCGATTGAGCAGCGCTCACAATCCTCTCACTGTGACTGACTGCCCCCACACCCTTTCAGCACAAGAAAACTTCCTTTGACTCAATGAAGGCTGAGAGGCTCTGTGTGTACATGGGGGGATTGATACTTTATGAGCGCGTGCAAGAGCTCTGCCACATACACACACACACTGGTAAACCCAACACCAATAATATGATGAGTAATGGGAAGATGACAACATTTGTGGATGAAACAACAATACAAGTACATTTGGTGAATTAAATAGTTCACCCCACCCAATCTGAACTTGTATTGCTAGAGCACAGAAGGCCACAGCATCCATAAAACAATAAGGAATAATGAGATTCAAATTGCATTATCCATTTTAATGAACAAAAATCACTGTATTGAAAAAGTTGCATCGATTCTTGTTTGTATGCATCACCTTTGAAGCACACGCTACTTCACAACTGCACTACACGATGAACTACACGGCCGGGAAGACTTTCAGGTTAATTCATCGCACCCTGGACGTCCTCCAAGAAGACGAGAGAGAATTAATTTATGCCTGAGAGCTGCAGGATGTTGGAACTCCAGCAAGTACAGCCAGTGCAGCAAGATGAAGATTATTAATCAGTCTTTCAAGAGGAACACAAGCCTCTCTTAATTTACGACGAGGGCGGCTGCCTGGAATGAAACCAGCCACCTTACAATTAAATCAAATATACATTACACTAATTACATTTAAGGTTCTTGAGGGTAACAACCGATTGGACACAGAGATGCAAAAATCCAACTGAATCAGGAAAATGTAAGGCCAGCTCCTCTAATCTGATTTGTCGTTTATACTCATGGAATAAACTCATGGAATAAAGTCTGAGCGGCACATCTGTCATTTTAAAGTGCTCCTGCTTCCTGCTTTAGTTATTACACTTAAAGTGTATAATGATTTTCATCTTTTTGCTTCCTTCTCTCAAGATAACAATTTTCAATTGTGTCCAAATGATCACTGTTCAATCTTGTCATACTTCAGGATTATGTTATGAGATAATTATATTATTATTGTTGTATTGGTCATTGTAAGATAATGCCTTGGTAGACAATGCATTTAATACTGGCTATGTCATTACCACAGCAATTTCCCATGATCAACAACAAACAAACAAAACCAGACATGCCCTTCAAACTGCTTAGACTACAGACCTCAATTTAGACATTCTAGTTGATTTAAAAAAAAACTGAAACTGAAAGCTTGATCTTATTTAAAATGTCTGTAATGTGTGGCTGTAAAAACAGTTCAGCGTATAACAGAGCCTTGCACTCATTAGTCCAAGCTCATCTGACAAGCACAGCTTGCATGTGTCATAATCCTATGCAGCTGCCACTACCGACAGGAGACACCACGACAGGAGCTCGGCAGAACCAAAATAGCAAAAGTTTGAGGAAAAAATTTCAGGGAAAAAAGTCCTCACTGTCCTGCTGTGCTTGTATAATGATTCCTTTGGAAGGGCCACCAAGCCCATTCCTTCAAGGCTGCGCTTGCATGCCAGGCTAGAATACTTATTTCCTTGCAGTACACTACTTAAATCTAATGTCAATACACTCGCTGCCATTTGCTGCCTTCATGCTGCAGTTAGCAAGGTCGTGCACTGGAACGTGGTAGCTTGACTACTGCTGTGTTTCTGTATACAGTACAAGACTGGACAATGCCACGCTTTCCCCGAAGAAGTTGACCGACTGCGATTGCAGTCGAGCAGAACATAAATATTATAGTATCGTGCTGCCAGGCAACTACGTGCTACTCATACAACCTTCACTTTCAAGTCTTTTTTGGGCTATTTTGTGTGCTGCTCTGCTAAAAGTCAGTAGATTGAGGCACTAGTATGTCCATGTCAGAATGATAAATTATTTGTTTTGGTTTACAATGGCATTGCAATATGAAACTACCCGCAGTTTACAAAATGTGTGCAGAAATGTAGTCATAAAGGCAATGCCTTGGGAACAAAGATTTTATCAGTGCAGCTTCTCGCCGAATCAGATGCTTTCAGGATTTACAAAAACACACATGTAGCTGCACTCATGGACATTCTGCTATGGATCCCAAAGCCTGCCCCAACACAACAAACCCAGCTTTGTGTTTGTGTGACTGCAAGATTGTAGGCAGGCTTGAGGAGCAGAGCTTGACCAGTTTATTTTTATTTATATTGACCAGTTTATATTCTCAGAGCCCTTAAGTAGATCGCACAGCCTAAGTGCAAGGGAGCATAATGAAAGAGATGACAAACTAGACGCTTACTGACATGCAGACATCATTTCAGTGTCTTCTTTGTATGCTTTGCTCACACTGCCGCTAGCTCCATGGAAACTGAAAAGACTGCTCTCCCAGCGGTCATTAAGCATGAGCATCATTCAATCACAGCAGAAGAGGGCCGCCTGAACAGCAACACAGTGAATTAGAACATTAGGAAAAAAATGAAAACTATAGCAACATTGGAAATCACTGCAAACATGTTTGCAGCTACATCTCCAGTAAAAGGCAACAGCATTGTTGAAGTAACATCCCTCAGGATTACCATAAAGTCTCATCATACAGGGCAGCATGGACAGCTTTATGGCCTCTTGACACTATTGAACTTTGTTTTTTTTTTAGACTCCCAGTGTTTTTCAGCTTTTTTTGTTTCAACATGAAAGGGCAAGCAGACACAAAGAAGATACATAGCAGTCGGACTGGATAGGTGCTGCGTCTGGCATAGTTTTAGTCACAGCAGGGACACCTCTGAGGTTGAAAGAAGTTCAGCTTTTAAGAGTTGCACACTTGATGTGAGCCGACCAATCATAAACACCAAACAGGCCGGCTTTCAAAGTACAGAGAAAGGTAATGGTTCAGGACAACACTTATAACCCTTTCAATCAAAAGGTGTTGCTGTGTCCAGGGAGAACGGTTCTCCTCAGGAAAATTGATTAGCAGAAGTGTTAAATGTATAAAAATAAATAAAAAATAAATAAAAAAACATTTATCCTTTGCCAACGCAGATGGAATTGGTGGACCAGGAGCTGCTGCTGTACAGGTGTAACTTTTTAACATTAAAATAGAACAGCTGGTGGATAAAGAATTTCATGTTAACTTCAACCCATTGGTGGAGACACATTCACCATATACAACCTGTGGTACAACAATCCCAGAGTGCATAAACACAGGAGAACGTTTTGATAACATATACTTATAAGTACGCATAGGATAATATGAAAATTTAAAAATTGCCATTCATGATATTATCCAGATAATCATTATAATGTGCCTTAAAATGGCATTAAAACGTACAGAATCACTTTGCATTCCTCATATCATCATGAATCATAAGGTCTCCCTGCATAAATAAAGGATACATATATTTTTAAAATGTATTTCTGTACTTGTCACTTGTTTACCATGATAGTAAGCTAGACAGCTTTTTCAATCACTCGTGATATTTATTATTGTCTTGATAATAAAAAATGTGCACGATCGATTATTGCGAGTGTTTTTTTTATCCTGATGCACGATAAAAATCCTTTTTCCCCCCAATAAAAATGTAAATATGAAAATATAACATAAGCTTATATACACTTATTATCAGTGAAATAAACAGTGGTTTGTTTTACAGTGGTTTATAGGATTTTAAAAATAGTCAATACTTGGAAAGTTATATCCTGGGAAACCACAAAAAATACATAACTGAATGTGGGGGAAAATAAAGCCCTAAGAAAGTAATTGAAGGCCACTGAATGTGTCCCAGAATCTGAGGCTCGATTACAACTAAAAGCATCTCTGATAGAGGAAATTTCAGCTTAGAAAGAAGACAGCAGAAGCCATGACCTTGTCCATGAACCCCTCTGGGTTTTAGACCATGACCTTTGGCTTTTCAAAACAGCCATCCTGTCACCATCACAAGCAACAAGGCAGCCGATCTAGTCCATGTTTCAAATACACAAGAGGCTAACGATGCCAGTTAGAGAATCGGTTTTAAACCGCATGCTGAACGGACAATCGAAAAACGTGGAAATATTGGGTTAAAATGGATGGAGTGTGGAGGGAGTATTCATGTAGATTCAATCTAGTGTGCATTAAGAGTCCTGACGAGCACCTTATGTGTGGAAAGTTTCAATCATTGAGAAATGGGATCAAATCTTGTGCATTTCAAGGTGTGCATTATTTCCACGGAGCAAACAGTTGTGAATTGCCTCTTTAAATCCTGCAGTTCAGCACACACTGCAGGCACCGGGGAAGTCACAATATCAGAAATTTAGTAGTCGATACAAATAATGAAATTCCACGATTCCCACACCTGACATTTGGTCTGCTGCTGCCACTGACAAGGACAGACTGCAGCGAATCCAGCCGAACAATCTGCCGTCCCTCCAGGACCTGTATGCCTCCAGGACCCCTCCCACCCTGGACACAAACCGTTTGAGTCACTAACCTCTGACAGGAGGCTGAGGTCAAAACCAAAACCTCACGCCACAAAACCTGCTTCTTCCCAACTGCAGTCGGCCTCACCAACAAGGCCCGGGAACCCCGCTGAGTCGCACTCCTACATACCCAGGAGGTTTACACATCCTTACACAACTGTACCTGAATAACATACATACGTACTCTTGTATGAGTCAGATTATTTGTTTGTGTAAACATACTTGGTAATAAATCCTTTCTGATTCATATACACAGGTACCTACATGAAAATTGACCTCTGCATTTAACCCATCATCAATCTTGGAAGACATCGGCTGTCGCTCTGACCACGGATAAAGCCTCTGGGGACAAAGGGGCTATATTTCTGGGTTCCAGTGTAGCCAGTGGATCTCATTGTTTACGGTTAGATTAGCAACTTGAGATGCAAGACTGGAGTTGGAACTGAGATACGACAGGTAAGATCAGATTGTTTCTCGAGAAGCCAGTTTACAAGCTAACTTTAAGGTTTTTGAGATTGCATTTCGGCCAACGCACTCCACCTCTGTTGCTCTCATGGACTGTTTACCTGCATTCAAACAAAGCCTGCTCAAATGTAATTAGTCAATGCTCGGACTGCAAACGGAAACCAGTATGTTTCCAGTACTCACTGTAACCACTGAGCCACAGCCAGTGGTTTACCTTTGTGGCACTCCCCTAACTTTAGCACACACAACTACCTCAGTTTTTTTCCCCCAATACCGTGGATAAGCAAATGTACACAGTATGATAACAGTCAATTTGTCTACCGCAGTATAGCGTGACAATCCTATTCACAATGTAAAATGATCTGGGACATTTTCTATTGTCCCCAGGAGGAATGGAAGCCTTTAGTCTTGAGCCCCGATACCCAGTACATGGTACTGTAGAAAAATAAACAATCACATTTTCAGAATTTTGGTATTGAGAAATCGGTTCTCATGGCATCCCTAGTGAGCACTGTTTTAAATAAAAGCAATATATAAGGAAATAAACAAAAGTGGAGAGTCTCTCTGGCCAATAGTCCTATTATTCTGCCACCACAGTCAGCCAAAAGCTGAAAACGGACCACTGATCACCGAAAAAGATGCAACAGCAGACGTGATGCCATCTATTCAGAGGATATTGATCTGCCATTCCCCCTGCCAATTACATGTGATAAACTGCAGTGACAGTTGGGGTAAATTATTTCAACAATTGCCATCCTTTTAACCCCCACACACGAGTCGTATTAGTTATTTTCAACAGCGATCTTGAACTGCTGATCTCACCACGGCAGCTCTCATACGAAAACACAGAGCAGCAACAAAGTGAGTCTCTGCATCATCAGTGTCCATATCAGACAGCAGCATTTCCTCCTGGGCGTGGTTTCATTAGTGAAACAGAAGAATCAAACACTTGGCCGAGTGCGCAATTATCCGTCTCCTGGTGGATGGAGGTCATTAGGACTTTATGAGCGATTGCGGCACATAAATAAATGATCAGTAAACAGCATCCTCTTTACGTCAGAGACAACATGACTCTGCATGACGCCCTATCTCGGCTCATCAGAAGATGCTCTGGAAATGTGGAATAGATGCAACCGCTGTCACCTGAAGACGAAGTCGCAGAATAAATCTGTGAACAGCTCAAAGGGAAACCACATATTACACTCGGAACACAGATAACACTGAAATGAGCGACATAATTGAATTATTCTCGATTTGCAGGATGAATGAGATCCAACTTGGAGTACTTCTTATCCACATAAATTGGGACGTAGGACCACCAGGGCTTTGCAAACACAACAACACAAAGGTCGTAAATTATGTCCTTAGCAGCAGAGTCCACAGGAGAAGAACTTAAATGAGCCAAAGAAAACGACAGTTGTTTATAAAGTCTGGGCATCTGAGGTGGTCTGTGAGGATAAAACCCTGGTGAGTGGGTCTGTGAGAGCGGGAAGGGTTGCCAAATGTTTACACATTTCCGCAAGTTATTTGCATTGTCCTCTGGGAGACAATCAGCACACTATTCCCTCCCAGTAGGATTACAGAGATAAGATAGAGCCCAAATGGATTTTACACTCCTCTAACAGGGAGTTATCTACAAAAGCCAAACTTTTTGTGCCATTTAAAAAACAAAGTTCTGACAACTTGTAAGCTACGGGGGAGGAAGTGATAAAACAAAAATAGCAGTAATTTGGCTGAACTTTTACAGCTATTTCCAGAGTTTGACAAAAGAGTGTTACCATAATATCTGTCCCCAAACTAAATGCGATTTGAAACTCTTCGTAAACTGCTTTGTAGTCCAAGTTAAACCTTCAACTCTGCCAACTTTGACAAAGATAAGTCCCGGCCACAGTCAGGACCTCAAAGAAATGTGTTTTGAATAAACAGATATTTTCAAAAGAAGGGGACCCCACAATTAGTAATTTGAGACGCTCCCTGCGTGTGGGTCCCAGTCCAATTCTCTGGAATCAATCAAAGCTCCCAAAGGAACTCCCTGGACCCCTTAATCTCCTGGTTTTATTACTTTCCAGACAGTCGGCCTGTTTCACCCTACCCCCATCTCTCTCTTTTGTACTGATCTCCAGCAAAGCCAAGGAGGGACTTTTTTTCTTCTTCTTCTTTCCTCTCCCTCTCTATCTCCCCTTCCACTACTGCAGAGCGCTTTTCATGCAGGAGAGGGTCTTTCATCAAGCTCCACACACACACACACAAGACAGCCCAACAGCTAGCACAGGCTTGTCACTCCGAGCACTGTCTTCTATGCACATTTATTATTTTTTTCAAATAAACAACCCAGTTCAAAGACACATTGACTGTTTTTGCATACCCCCAGAATGATGGGGGTGGGGGGCACGTTGCACGAGTCAGTTATATTTATAATTTCCCAGCCCACATGCCGCGTTTGATAGTGTCTAATAGCTTAAAATGATAAGGATGTGACTCCAGTTCACAGCCCACAATGGGGTTTGTGAGCTGTTCACTCCAATGACTGCTGGGAAGACATGTTTCCCCCTTTCCTCATGGCTCTCCAATTTATCTCAGCCACTCATAGCTCGGGGTGCTTATAACAGATCGTGGTGAGTTACGCCGAAACACACAGACTCAAATCGATATCGCCAATATCATGGAAATCCCTCTAATATCAGTGGAATATCTGACGACAGAATACCACCGGTTGGAATAAGAGGCTGCAGTGCCCTCACTTCAAAACAATTAACAGAAGCAAATGAATTGGGGTCTGTTTATCCATCAGCTAAACATGTATTGACGCCCAGGTAATGAGATGTCTGCTGGACTGATGATGCTAGCTTATTACCTGACAGAGAGCACTAATGAGTAGGTTTTTTTTTTCTTTTTTGGGGGGGGGGGTAAATCCAAGTTGCCTGCCATCCTTTTGCATTTCCATGACCACAGAGCTAGTCAAGCACGGGCAGATGGATGGATCTCAATTCAACAAGCCAACAAAAAACGTGTTATTTCGCTTTTCCAATTCCAAAATGCACATAGCCCCAAAGTCACATTAGTGAAACGGTTAAACCGCATCATCTGACGGAGAAACCCATCGGCGGTTCTGCCTCAACAGCCTTTTTTTTACGCAGACAAAAGGACGAAGTGGAAAAAGCGTGTTGCTTTATTGCTTTAAAAAAAAAATCAGGGGGGGTAATATAGTGTGCCCTTTAAGGGGGAAAATGAGCCTACTTTGTTTTAAAGTTGTGTAAATGGTGGAAGAGGAGCTGACCTAAACACACCAGAATTAGCTACCTAGCTCCAGAGCCAACAAGCTCACATTCCGTGCGTTTTTCTTTTATTTTTACAACTCGTGATACGATGTCGGCAAGTTCCTTCAATCGAGGCGTGATGAGAGACACAGACACGGCAGAGCGACTGGCAGCGTATTTGAAATAAAAAGGGCATTTACCTTTGTCGACATGCTTTGCCGCGGTGGTCTCCGTGTAGAGAAAGGTGAGACAGAGGAGAGAGAGGAGCGACAGAGCTCCCCGCTCGGCCATCACTTTTCACGAATAAATCTTTGCAGGCTTCAGGAGCCCCGGAGAAGCGTTTTTTTTTTTTAAAGAAATCCTTAAAATCCTCCGGTCACCTCCTGCAAAATGCACAAGCGGAAAAAAAAAAGTTCAAAGTCCTAAAATGTGCAGAAACATCCGGAGCCAGGTACTTTTAAAACTAGCCGGATGAAACATGTAGCTGGGAAGGAGAAGAGCCGCAGGTTAGGAGAGACTGTTTTCTCAACTTGGTTCGAGGCAGAGGTCGGAGAGAGAGAAGAGAAGAAAAAAAAACACTGAAATCAATCCATTGCCACGGAGGCGCAGCGCACGGACACGAAACAGGTTTGCGGGCGACTGAGCACCAACGCGCCGACTTTACAACCCAGATATACGTCAAGCGCGGAAAAAAAGACGAGAAAGAGCTCAGTCGGTGAAAAAAGAGAAGATCCGGCCAGAAGGAGAAATCTCCGCCGCGGCCAGCTCACTGCTCACCACCGACGGGACGTAAGAGAGCAGCGTGTTGAAGGGCTGGATCTTCACCGGCTCCCCGGAAAACAGGGTGTGGAGTCACACGGAAGTTTGGATCCTGGCCGCCCTGTGTTGCTCAGGCGAAAACTAAAATATGGTGTGGGATTTTTAAATCCAAAGAGGCGACGACAACAGCTCGTCGTCTTCACACCGCAGATGTGCAAACATTCAAATTTATTTCACAGCACCCGGCACGAGTTAAAGGTTCAAGACGTACTGCCATTTCCACAAGGGTTTCCGTCTTATTAACGCTCAATTACACGATATATTTCCTATTATACATTAAACACAGTTAAATACTCTCTGTTTGGGGCAGGTTAGTTACTAATTAGCACCAAACAGTAAAAAAAAAACACACCAAAGTGAGCTCTTTTCAGCTGTTGTGATTTTTAATTAATGTTAAACTGTAAAGCTTACGAACCTAATGTAATGTTTCCTTTACGTGCTGATCGGAAGAAAAGCACGTGATGTTTTCTTTTACCTGTGTATTTGGAAAATACGTGTTATGCTATTGTTATAACCGCCCTAGCAGACAATAGTCCATTTGTTATGGATAGAACAAAACATGGCATTGGGTCTTTATACCAAGTTAAGCGTACATAGATTACAGATTGTAATGTTCACAAACAATACTTGTTGCACTGTAAAAAAATAAATAAATAAATAATAATAATTACGTACCATCCATTACTGAATCTGTCCTCTTCTCCGCCAGAGTTTCCAACTCGTAATTGCGATTTGAACGGGGGGCTTTTGTGTGTCTTCCGAGTCGGCAACTCGTATGTGCCATAATTTCGATACCACCTGAAGGCAGCATTAGCTAACATATGCTAACGTTTAAATTAGCATAACGAACGAAGCTAACTAGACATCTCTTTCTGTAAGATACGGTTAAGTTAAATACAAACTGAAAAACGTTAAAGATGGCCACACTTATTCTCCTCTTGGCAACATTTCCAGATTAACTAAATACTTTAAGATAATGTTTGCTAACATTTCAATTAGCATAACGTAAGACCTAACTATACGGTAGACGTATCTTTCTGGAAGATACAGTTAATTTAAAAACAAACTGAAACCACACTTACTCTTCTCTCGGAAACAGAAACATTTCCAGATGATCTAAATACCTTTCTACCCTATTTTAATTATGAATATTATGACTTTTAACAATTAATACGAGTTATGCTATAACTACAGCTCCTCCATCTGAAACGAGAGAAAGATGGCGACCGGAAGTGACATATCTCCTCCAAAGTATGACACAATAAGATATTAATATACAGAAATATAAGAACGGTACAACTAGCATAATGATGCAACTTTACATTTTGAGCAGTAGTAGGCCTATAAGTTAAACAAGTGGACAGTTGAGGGTTTTTTTTTTGGTTCAACTAAAAGAGTCCAAAATTCACCAAACTTAAAAAAAAGTCATTATAAACCAAAAAGCTAAAGCGAAGCATTTGGCTTACAGATGGACATGTTTATCTTCGAGGAGAAAAAAAAAGATGCTGTCCCTGACGCAACTGTTGTTAATCCACAACGCAAACCTCAAAAGCAATTCTCAAATGTAAAAGATTACGTGACAGGCACAGTGGGGCTATCGGCCTACGCTCCAAGCACAAGCTAACTGTTGGCTAGCTGCCCAGCAAAAACAGCAGAAACATTGGACTGTGAAGAAATATGTTACTTGCCTACAATCAAATAACGAGAAAGAGGATTGCAAGGTGTTTGCCAACATTGTTTTTTTTTCCCCTATTGGAAGAGGACAATTGTTTGCTACGGATTAGTGATAACAACTTGACAAGCTAATGCTAAAGGACCATTGCTGTAGACTTATTCAGCCCCCACGGTCAAACATTGCTTAATACAGCTTAAGTTTTTTTTTTTATACAGTTGCTTAGAAACCAAGGGCTTCTCATTTTACCCCCAAACCCACCTTATCTGTGTCTGTATTTCTACATTAATTCCGTTATAAATGAGAATGGCTGACTACCAATGTTCTGTCAATATAAAAACACTCACACACTGTTTATATCATCATTTACTCACTGCCTTTTTTATATTGTTTAATACTGTATAGTGTATGTTGTAAAACCTGGGCCATAAAATTGGATGCCAAACTAAAATGTGGATAAACTGAATTTAGGTGGATTTACTCCCCCACTGCAATTGAGTGGTTCTCAAGGGGATGTCGACCGCAAATCAGCTGAAAAGCAGTAAAACATTATCTCAATTCATGCCACAAGAGTCCTCTATACCCAGTAGTCATGCGTTCAATAGCAGTGAATCTAGTGAACCACAGTCTCTTATAGCCTAATCCTGTGATTCATAGTGGACCTGGCGAATGTAGTGATGCAGTGATACATCAGTGCCCAATGCCGCTGTCCAAGTAGTTTATGCATAGCTTACATAATGGGACATTTGTGTTCCTGTTTAGAATAATTTTCGTAGAAACCCAAACACACACACAGAGGTCAACATCTGTAACTTGACTCCGAAAGATGACGTCACATGTTGGCTGGAAACCAGAAGATAGGATTAAAGTCCCTTACATTTCCGATCAAGTTGCTTAAAATAATCCTGGGGATGGTGTGTGTAGTTATAGGACAGGGGGGATGAAGGATACGGGATTGAAAGCGTATTCCAACCAAGGTGAAAAATCTTCCACTTGCATCGCTCCCCTATTTGAGGAAGGCTCTGTATTCGCTTGTAGGCTACGAAAAACAGTGCCTGTTTGTTTGTAGTTAAAAGGAGAGGAATTTTGAAGGCAAAGAAAACAAGTGCTGTTTTCTCTTTCAGCAACGAGGCTTTGGGGAGTTGGGGGAAAGGGAAGGGTGGCCTATTAGGAAGCAAGTGATATCTCAACACCACTGTATCACCCAATAAAACACACAGACACATGGAACAGCTCCCCCCACTGGTTTGAGTAATCCATGACATATTAATCATGAACACTTTCCCCCCATGGGCATGACAGAGCCTCTTTTTGTTTGGTATCTGTGTGGCTGCCCTGGACCTGTTCTCATTTTAACTGTCAAACATTTTCACTCTCACTTAATGATGCTTTCTCTCGGCTTCACTGATTGCGTGGTGTGCCTCAAGGCTCACCTCTTGGGCCAACCATTTTTTTCTTTATACATTTGTCATACTATTTCTCAACTCTTTTCATGCCGTTACAAATATAGTCATATCCCTTGGGTAAACTAAATTCCTGCAGTGAATTGTTATTATTATAACTCCTTAGCTGCTGTCAGGAACTAGATGTCTGAGAAAAAATACTTCAACCCATTTCATACAAACAGGGTATCCTTGTTATTGGTCCTGAACACATCTGAAGGAAACTACGACACACAGCGCTACGTAGGACTGTAGAGGAGAAAGCAATTGTGATTCAATGTGTCATCTGTAAATACTGCCGTGCGTCCCAGTGGGCAGTAGAGGGACAGACAGGCTTATTATGAGCAAGTTAATTAATTAAAAAATAAATCAAAGTGCTTCTAAACAAATTAGTATTTACTGCATGCAAGTGAGTAAGAGTTAAGATCCACAAGATAAATACTGAGAATGTTTGTTTTTTTAAGGAATGCCAATCATGTGACGACACACTATAATTAACATTTAAATAATCCTGCTTTGACCTCAGAATCGAATGTGAATTTTGAGGATCTGGTCAGATCGTGCCAGAAGTTTTATTATGGAAGTCAATAACCAACTAGTCTCATATGATTTCATATAGAAGTTCTTCTACACAGGTTAAGATAAAATGCTTCAGATTTACAAATGTATTCCCACTTGACTTGAGTGACTTGCTTCCTGAAGTTCATCATGGATTTTTTTTTTTTAAATATTATATTTCAAAATATAATATTTGTATTTTTGTAGCAAAGGTTCTGGGGTAACTATATTATATAATTATTGTATATTTTTATTTTCTAATATTAACCACAACCAATTATGTGTATTTTTTCAAAATAATGTTTTTTCATTTTCAAACTAAAAGTAATAAAATAAATAAAAGTAATACATTTTTGCTGCAAATGCTGCCACATTATACAATAAAATTGCATAAGATAAGTCACAAGATTCTATCTAAATGTTGCATAAGCGTGTGATATTCATGAGTTAATGGCACATTCAAAGCACACAGTAAAGACAACATACAGTACAGTCTGAGAGATTAACAGGATTCTGGCTTGTGGCTAGGTTTACATGACCGTCCGTTATAATATAATGGCCAACATTTGTTCCTAGAGACACATCCCCCAGCTGATATGAAACCATAACATTTATTCCAACACTCCATGAAACCCCACTACAGCTTTTTACAATACGTTCTGCTCTTTATAATGAAGCCGTATATTCCACAGCAGACCTGCCTGTTAAAGTCAGTTCATATCCACGGGCCAATTATATTATGTACATGCACGCAGCTGGGCTCAAACTCGCTTCTAATTCTTTAACAGTGTGGAGTTTTTTTCCCACGGCCTGTTGCTCCGCGTTCTGGGAACATATTTCTTGCAGATTAAAGAACAAGGTCATACCAAATCTCAAATCCAACATTAAAGAGAGATTCACATCATGAATCAAGTAATGGCAACCATGCAGTTGAGGAAATGGCCATTAGATTACGGGACGGAAAGGACGGTGGATTAACTTGCACTTGAAGCAGCTGTTGAGCGTAATATTTCAAACGTTTCAAAATGTTTTGAACTCTTTTTTTAAAAGCAGCCACCCTATGCACAGTGTAATATATTCAGGCATCATTAAGTTGCATGGCTGGTTTGTGTGGTTTCAAAGTACCTCGAGGATGTACAAGACTGCTGTTGCCATTAGATTAATGTGTGGGTTGAAAACCACCCATACAGATTAAAGGAAAATCTACAGCTGACATTCACACATCTATTTTTATATTATATCTAATTACTAATTATTTTTTAATCACAAACATCCTTCATTTTATACCACTAACAATATCCAATAATATCACTAATTCAAACGATTGATCTGGATTACCAATACTGGCATTGAGTTGAATGTCATCCCAGCATGATCCCCGATCCTGATCTTGATCTTTTTTGGAACCAGATTAAGAGGCACATGGCTCAGCTCATAGCGGAGCCAGATGAACAGTCTTTTGCGTGGCATTTGCTGCATCCTGAGGATTATTTACACTCGGAATGAAGCGTCTCCTCGTCCACTGAACTCAAAAGTGCAGGTCAAAGTTCAATGAACTGACCGTTAATGCAATAAAAAGGACAGTCATGGTCGACACATGGCGTCGGCTGTGGTGACTTTAATGTGTGCCTCTAGCTCGGCTGTGTATTTAAATATATATTAGCGCCAAGAAAAAGGATGCCATTTCAATCTTGAGAAGGCGGGGATTTTTCCCCTTATCGGACACATTTGACTGATATGCCTGGGTGTGTATTTGTGTGCCCACAGCTGCTGCGTACCTGGCCCAAACCCCGGGCTAAAGATGGCAGCAGCACATGGCCTCATGGAGTATTCTCTCCACAGGACTCGCTTCAGCGGGGAAGCAGCCGGCGTGCACCCAGACACCCCCACCATCATACATGTGCTTGCCTGGGCACAATATTCAAAGCCTGGCACAGCTCACCTCACACATGTCAGCACTTTCTTTCCCTGTCTTCACTCCTTCTTCCTGGATGCTGGCGATCATTGCTCTAATTACCTCTCAGCGTGCTGCTGAAATATCGCAGCACACGGCCCCCTGAAACCGCCGGCCTGATTGACGTCAGGAGTCACAGAGAGGACGGAGGATGGAGAGGGCCAGTGGAGCAGATTTGTGAGCACATAAACTGGGATCTACGACAGCCTGAGCACTTATTAGTTCAGGTAATCGGCAGATTTTGTTAGATTACTTACAAATCCACGGCACTGACCTCGGTCGGGGGGTTCGCTCTCAAAGGAGCCAAATCTAATGTCAAATTCTCTTTAGTAATGGACTGTGAATCGAGTGGGAGACGGAGCCAGATCTTTCAAGACTCACAGATTTATTCATCATATGTACAATGTGCGGTGCTTAGTTGACATTTCCATTGACTGTGTAAAGTGAAAATGTAAACACAAAGGAAACCAAAACACAAAGCGAATCATAAAAGTCACAATAAGACAAAGAATCAAATTGAAACAAAGAGTCAAAGCAAAAGTGTGCTCAATGCGGTAACAGGATCTAAGTACCTAATTAAAAAAAGTGAATATGGAATATGGGATATGAAATATTGATCAAATGGGACATGGAAATGTGGGCCAGAATGTGAATAAGGATATTTGAAATGATGAAATATGAGAAATAGAGCTTAATTCACTACTGATTATTATATCATTCTAACCAGGGATGTAAAATGAACTTCTCTAGTCTTTTCAACTCAAGGTGCTTTACACTACATTCAGTCTATTGTACCCATTCATACCCATTCATACACTGATGGTACATTCACATTCACACAGCCTTCTACCTCTGAGCCTCAGCCCAGGATGTCTATATGCATCCACCAATACGTTGCAGGTGCTGCAATGTCAACATGTTGTCAATCTACATAAAATAAAATAATTGGGGGGAAAAAAGAAGGCAGCGTATGGATGTGTGGGAATTTCCTGTTTCTGCTTAACTGAAACTTAACCCTTCTGATAATTGATAGGGTGCATACCTTTTTACCAGATGTTGTAGGCGCATAGGCAGGATCCTGCTATTTGAAATGTGTTCACCATATGGAAGAGAGATAAATAAGGGGGGGTATATATATAAACACTTAACGAAACAGGGCAACAAAAGGTGGGTCACATCTATGTTAGTGATCTGGCAGTCATCAATTTGATGTATGAGTATTCAAAGCAACGTGAGCGCCAAAGAGCCCAAATTCCCTGCAGGTGTATCCCTGCAAAATAAATAAATAATGCAAAAATGATTTCATATGTGGAGGGGAACAGTCAATAATACCCACAACGGTAAACTATAAACTGTAAGCCTGCTGTGGAGATAAGGGGAGCAGCACAGGGGAGTGAAACATACCACCACTACTATCACCAAATGGCACCAAACAAAATATTGCCCACTCCAGTGAGCAATGTTGATTTAGTTACATCAAAGCTTAAGTTGTTTCTCACGAGGAACTTACATTTTCATCCATCTCCTGCAGGTCTTTGGGGACCGTTAGAACTACATTTATTATGCAGTATGTAGTATAAAACTCTCTCATGTTGTATACGGCTGATGGAACGATGCCGCTTTGAAGCATCCAACATACCTAAGTGCACGCTTGTCTACAGGCTCATAAAACCCATGAATAAACCCCACAATTACAGTGAATTTGTCTGCTTTCTTTTGTGATGTCGCCTGTTCTTATTAGTTAGTTTAGTCTGTTTGAGAAAACAGAGAGGATTGTAAAGCAGTTCAAAGGGAAAGCATGTGTCAGTATTTGTTTCTGGGCTTTTGTCCCTCCAGGAAAGATACAAACACACACACACGCACACACACACACTTCTCTTCTTTTTAAAGGTTATTCAGTGACAATAGCATACAGGTGTGCTCGAAATGTCAATGGTTTCTAATGAAAGGAATAGAAATTCAAACCAAAGCCATTACACCCAACAGCTCTCTGTGGAATCTCTTCACCATGATACAGTTCACAAGCACTATTCTGTCTTCATTCACAGGCAGGCGTGAATGATTTTATTTTTTTTTATCTCCGGTTCATTTGCTAAATATGGACAATATGACGTTCACAAAAAAAAAGGCATTTACGGGGGCTGAAGAAAAGGTGTAATTTGTCAAAATTGGCATTTCAAAACGAATTTTGACAGCGGTAGATGATGCAGTGTAAAAAGTTCTCTGTCCATCTCCCCCCCTCCGCTCTGTTGGACTCCATCATGTGAAGGCAGAGCCTTCCCTAACATCCCAGCAGGAGGCCGCTGCTCGGAGACGCCAGGCTACCAAACCCAGCCGCGTAAACACGGGCTTCAAACCGAATACTCGATGCTGTGTGGATTTCGCCACGCTTTGAGTTCCCTCCATTGAAATGCGCTTAAAGAGGGCAACTGTGGAGGTACTTGTTTTATGAGTAAATATTTGGAGACTTTGCAGGGACCCCCGTTGGTACATTCACGTTCTAACTATGCGGCGGTAATTGTGACAGCGAGGAGTGAAGTGTGTAAAAATGATGAGCCGTACAACCCTCGAGCGCTGGCAGTGTCGGTGCAGGACCCAATCAATTGTGCGAGGGCCCGTGTTGACACCCTCTCGTCCTCTCTCCAGATGGAGTTGGTTTGTTTTATGCCGCTGCCTTGAATGGATGGCTTTCTATCGCTCGTAATGAGCACCATTGAGATGAGGTGAAGTCACTTAAGGGGCTGTCTGGGCAACACATGCAGCCTTCCCAAGATGTACGACCGCAAGCTGCCTTCCTCCTGGCTCACCTCCCACCCCCGCCTCCCCCCTCCAGACCCAGCTCTTGTGGTTAAGGGCCTTCTTCCTGCCAGAGGAGGTCGACTGTTGTTGTTGGAATTGCCACGGCCACTTAAAGGGGCTCTCTCAATCAACGGGGACTGCGACTCCTTAAACGGGGCTGGGGGATCACCGGAAAACACAAAAACGAGAAGCAGCTCCTAATCTCGCACGCTCAACGCGCTCTCCGACCAGAAAAATGCATTCAATTTGACCTGACAAATAGGGTAGAGGCTTCCTTAAGTGTTTCATTTTGATAGTAGCTGGCCCAATTTTACTAACATATTTTCTGTGTTCACACACTTGCAGCCTAAGCAGGAGCTGGTGGCCAAATAGGTGTAATGTTTTATCCATGATGGATGGTCAT
Source organism: Eutrigla gurnardus (assembly GCF_963514095.1). Taxonomy (NCBI): domain Eukaryota; kingdom Metazoa; phylum Chordata; class Actinopteri; order Perciformes; family Triglidae; genus Eutrigla; species Eutrigla gurnardus. The sequence goes on along the minus strand of NC_139915.1, from coordinate 28,714,559 downwards.
AAACCGTCACAAGGGAGGCGGTCAGTGGGCTTTAGGCACAATGTAACGAGCCTGCACTACAACAGCGCTGCCCAGACTGACAATGAAATGGAGAGTGCCATATTGCAATAATGGGAAAAGGGGGAGAGGGAGAGGGAGAATAAGAGAGGGAGGGAGGAGATGTATACAGCTCTCCAACAGGGAAGCAAAATACCGCAATCTGTTCTGGCAGAGCAGATTGAAACGATTACAACGCGGGGAATATTCATTTTTGTTTTCTCTCTCTCTCTCTCTCCCCTCCACCTCATCTGTCATGAAATGCACAACCACAGCGAGCGAGAGAGAGAGAGAGAGAGAGAGAGAGAGATCGCCGATTCATGCCTTGGTGTTTACAGCATCTCGGATTATTCTTGAATTCATGAATAATGTGTGTGAAGAAGACAAAGACTGGTGATAAGATTCAAAATCTCAAAACGCCCCGAGACAGAAAACAGCTAATACTTGTTGTAATTGAGTTTATCGAGTTGGTTTATAATCTCATCAGGAAACCAATTAGACAGAGATGAGATGCGATCACCTGTTTGTCACGTGACCTTCGATTGGAACTTAGCAACAAACCATCTCCATGACAACAGAGCCGCTCCATCCACTAGCGAGTGCAGATGTGGTTGAAAGCTTTAAGGCTCTTTCTTTTTTTTTAAATTTAAACTGCTGTTTCCGAGGTCAAGAATAAACCTTCAAGCTCACAATGTGACGGCTCTTCAAAAAAAGTCTTATGTAATAGAACCACAATAGAATTTCTCAGGAGGACATTATTTTTTTAATGAGGCAATCATGGGTATCAGCTGTTTTGTTATCTGCAAAATATTAAAGAGCAAATGGAATTTAGAGCAACCCTCAACAAACATGAAGGTCATTTTAGGCTGATACCTCAAAACATTTATCAACAATATCTTTAACTTTAATATCTAAAAAAACAAAAACATAATGGCTGCCAAGTGTATTGCATTAAATGTGGTTATCAAATACTATTTAGGTGTTTGGTTTTCTTATTTCATCTTTTCTTTGGGAGGTTGTTTATTGTTGTTACTCCTGTTTTTGGCAACCCTGTCTCCGACAAAATTACATTATCATAAAACTAAAGTTCTTTCTTAATTACATTTCCAGGGAAACTTACTGAACGGTCGCAGTTTGAAACAGTTTGACAAACAGAACAAACCAAAAAAAAAAAAAAAAGCCACAGAACTACATAGTTGGGTTTAGGCAGCAAAATCTCTTATTTAGGTTTAGTTAAATAAAACATCATGTGTTGGCTTAAAACGAACACAAAACAACACAAAAACACCACAAAAAGTTATGTTTAGGCAACAAAAGTGCTCGGTTCACAAACAGAAGTCCCCTGGGTGCTTTTCATCCATCCAACACCCTGACCTCCTCCGCATGCAGACTCCTGCCCACTCATTTGAAACCAATTTGCGATCTCTCAAGAGCGAACATAATCCACAACAAAAAACATTTCCCTTGAAATATAATTCACAATGCAGTTTGATTGCAAGAACATACTTTTTAGGAGACCAGCCTGACTTTTGTTTTATTGTTACTGTGACTCTCCTGTGAAAAATGGGATGTTTAGTATTTTGGTATTGAGAAAAGATTTTAAAATAAATCTGCATATAATGAGCTCCCTCTTAACATGTCTGACCTTTGATCACATAAAGGTCGGACATGTAAGTGTAGGTCCCCACGGTGGGTGTTAAAAGGCACTCTGGGAAGCATAGTTCAAGCAGAAGAAGAAGAAGAAGAAGAGGTGGTTTGAGGTTAGGTGGCTACCCTAAAAAAAGAAACTCTTAAAATACACTGGACCTGAAAACCACTGATGATACGATGCGCCTGGGATGCACCCATCTCTCATGACATGCTCTCCAGCCTCGGGTTTTCCCCCCAAAAAAGCATAAAAGTGAAAATATTTCCAGTGCTTATCAATGTGACACTTGGGCCAGAAAGCTCCAGGCGCACCCAGCCATTTTGCACTGCCATGGTATTATTTGAAGCCGATCCATCTGTAGCGAGGCGTCTCTGCGTGATCCCCCCCTAAGGTTGTCCAAGGACTTTTTATCTCAAAGTTAAGATGATCCCTCCCATCATTCAGTCACTTAAAGACCCAAACTAGTGTTAAACCTGATTACCCTCTCTGTCTTCTGCCCTCATCGTTGAAGCGTAAACACATATTTCACTTTGCTAGAAATGACCAAAATGGCCCTGGTGCTTTATATCCTCAGAACATTTAGGATTAAAAAAAAAAACTAGCTGCTTAAACTGTATGAACCTCACTGTGAACCCTCACATGCCACAGCAACATGTCAGGCAGAAAAATGACGCATTAACATCCCATGGCCCATTACAATGCATTACACTAGCGTGCCTGTCTCCTCTCCAATAGTTATTTATTCCTGCCCTGTAATTAGGCCAGGCTGCAAAAAAAAAGAAAAAAGAAAGTCGATTTGTTTACCCCGATGTTTCTTTCTCATTATGTCTGGAATACATCCCCCAGAGAATTACTCTGCATGTAGCCTACGGAGCACAGGGGTAGCCGGGGTTGTTTTCAGCAATGATGGATAGTTCTTCCTTTGTTCTCACGAAGGAAACTGTTTGCTTTTTTTTTTTTTCCATTCAGGTACCAGTCATGGAAGGAAAGCATACGTCATTTGCATGTAGTGAACAGTAGTCAATGGGAGGGTTCACATCACGGATGTAATTTACTTTTTGGACTTTGTAAATTACAGGCAAATATCTCACGCAACGTTACACCGTTGCCATGACGCTGGTCTGTGAACTGTTCTATTGTTGAGATCTGCGTGACTCACGGGTCTGTCGTATCAAAAGTGATGATGTGTTTTAGCAGCATTGTACTGCAGAATGAGAAAGCATGGCGTGTGCTGTTGATTTAAAGGGTGCAAGGATACATTGATTATGTTTAATGAGGTCATCATTTAACTTTAAAATCATCTGGACTAAGAGTTCATGGCTACACTATGTGCCTCTGTGAGGGTGGATTAAGCTACAATGGTGCTTTGAGCTCGATTCTTACATCATCATAGACTTTTTAAAGTCTTTTTGAAGTCTTGAGAAGATGGAGACGGGTGGATCTGATGAACACAAGCAGCAGAGCGGCGACCTTTCTGCATCTGGCTTCTGGTGCAAATCTGTTAAAAAAAGTTAGCTTCTTTATAAAACAAGGATCATTAATCAATCTAACATTTGCTCTAGACAAAGAATTGAGGCTGATAGAAATAGCATTAGTCATGCAGATGGTTTTTTTTGTCAAAAGTGTGGGACAAATTCTAATTTTACTGCTTAAAAAACTCAAATTCTCCTGAGTGGGACGTGAGTGTGTGTCCCAAATTTCATGGCAATCCGTCTGGCAGTCGTTGAGACATTTTACTACAAAGAAATAGCTCACGCAACAAGAGGAAAAGTGAGACAGTAGGAGTCATTCCTCAGGGAACATGAATGTCTGCACAAGAATTCAGGGCAATCCATCAAATAGTTAGATGAGATATTTCTGTCTGGACCAACGAGCTGAGCAGCGTTGCCATCCAGACAGCCACGCAGCGTAAGACACAATCAGAGAAATCTCATTGGGTCACTAAAAAAATGATGCTTAATTTGTATCCGAACACTGGAGCGGTTTAGCTTTATTTGAATTAGAGGAATTAGTGTTGTCCTCCATTCATGGTCCAGGATTATGAGATGATGAGGATCATCTTCAAAATGATTGTTATCATGGAGTCATGATGTGTGTGTAAACAGAGTCAGGGGGTTAATAGGGCTAAATAACACTGTTATTCTAACTGTACTGAGACCAGAGGAGAAAAAAGCATCAAATCATACTTAAAGGGAGAAATCAATGAGGATAATGGATGAGGCAGGCTGTGAGCAGCTTCCTCCTGCAGTGGCAAATAAGACAGAAGACGGCAAATCTAAATATACTGTATGTTATTAGTTCACACTTCAATAGGTTCCTCTAATGTCCACGTCATGTGTCTAATTAACGACATTTAAAAGAAAATCTCTCTGCAGGGTCAACAGTCTCTCCTTAAAGAGCTCCAGTTTTGCATCACTGTCACGTTGAATAATAATAATAATAATAATAAAGAGAAAGTGATATGCAGATCACCGACTGTCTGGCAGGCCGTGCTTGAAATCACACATCTCCGTGTGGCGCTGCTCGCAGCTCGTCTCAGCAGGCTCCTTGTTAACACGATAGCGCCTCCAAAAAGCTGCTCCTGTAACACCTCCGCGCGGGTCATTACCGCAGGGAGCGCTGCTGCCGACGGCCAATCACACCGCGACCCGGGAGCGCCTCCTCCAATCAGCGACCAGCGCACCGAGGGGCGAGGAGGGGGGGACAGATGCTTACACGCGGGCAATAATAATAACAACAGCGTTAAATACGATGCAGGAGGAGGAGGAGGAGGAGGAGGAGGTGGCGCAAAGAGCGCATCATTATCACATGGACTGCAGATGAATAGATTGTTGGGTGCGATGCGACGCCCCGACTTCCACGTGTTACTGTGCAATTACAGCACATTTACCGCACCAGCTGTCGCAAAAAGTCGCGGGAGTTTGTGGAGCATGCGTGCGTGTGCGTGTGTGTGTGTGTGTGTGCGTGTGCGTGTGCCTGTGTGTGTGTGTGTGTGTGTGTGCGTGTGCGTGTGCGTGTGTGTGTGTGTGTGTGTGTGTGCGTGTGTGTGTGTGTGTGTGTGAGACAAACGGCAAGCAGGAGCGGCTTCCTGGCTTTGAAGGTGAAATATAGCGGATATATATTCACACTTGTGAAGTTGTGTTAAGAGAATATTAAGTGTCAGATACATGTCGGACGCTGCAGCAATACTAAATGAAATCACAGCCTTTTTAATTCAGTACAATAACAGGCCAGTCAATGTATGCATGTAGAAATTTAATGAGTCAACTCTTTCTTTTTCTATTTCTATTTCTATTTCTACTATTGTTGAGCTGCTGCAGAGAAGCTGAGATGAAGCGTTACCAAACGAAGCAGTGGGAATGAGCAAAGGAGGATCAGACAAGTAAAGTTCCTTGGATAAATGAAGATTAAACGAGGAACATAAGGGATGTATACCAGGCTTTCTCCAGAGAGGTGATTGTATTTGCATCTGAACCACTGAGCTGCTGTCTGGCTAACTGGCTGTCCTGGTTTCTGAATGCTTGGATGCAATTTACTTAAAACATGCGATTCTGTTTAATCCATCGCAAAAACTACAGTCATTCAATCACAATAACCCCTCAAAACCAGGGTTAAGACACAAGACACATGAATGTGCATGCTCTCTAAGTTTGGAGGTATCACTACTTTACTACATTTGCTTTCTTTTTTAAGAGGAGTGACACATCATCACATTAACTATAATGCAGATATGCAAGATTTTCCTACCCAATAGGTTATCTACAGTGGTGTAGTGGTAGTTGATGAGGTGGGTGTACTGCTAGGTAGATGGGTAGGTTACAGAGGAGGAAGTGGGTATACTCTCCCATATATTCCAATGGCTTTCTGGCTGATAGGTGGGTATACTGTAAACCACCAGAAAAAGAAGTGGGTATACCCTGTATACCTGCGTATACCCTCCACTACACCACTGGTTATCTAGTAGCCAACATAACATGCATTAAGAAGTCTGTGTGGATTTCCTCCACAGTCCAAAGAGTAATTAGAGACTCCTAAATAGCCTGTAGGTGTAAATGTCTCTCCACATGTGTCAGCCCTGTGATGGACTGGTATCCTGTCCAGGCTGAGTCCTGCTCCAGCCCCCAGGTGGGCGTACATGGATGGATTGATGCATCAATAATAATGCTAATCCACTCACTTGAAAGTGGATACAGCAGGTGGTAAAGTAAGTATTTTAGTAGCTGTTCTGGCAATGCGGTCTTACTCCCACTGCTCCAAGAACCCCTAAATGCAACACACTGGACATGAGTTGGAAGTCATTAGTGCTTGTGATGACCGTGGACCAAACGGGAGTCTTAACATCTTACAGAGAGTCTGTGTTGACACTGGAGAAGTTGTTCCAGCAGCCTCTCTTCCATGTTGCGTGACTCCCGCGGTGCTACAGCCAATTAAGCCATCCGCGACCCAGAGAGAGCGTCCTCGGCTTATAACGCTGCAGGGTGCAGTCACTTGTTGGATGAAACACATCCCTCTGTTGTATTGAGGCCTTCTAAGAACAGTTATTAATCATTCTGTTCCGTATTAATGTTAATCAGAAAAGGAGCTCCTTCTTTTGACGAGAGCCGTTATCAAAAGCACATGTATTTTTTAAGATGGCCGTTTGCTAATTCATGCTGTGGAAATGTTCACTTACTGAAGTGACTCTCGATGAGAGTCACAAACACCACGAGAGAGAGAGGAGACAGCGCTACAGACATTAACGTGAAGCACAAAGAGAATATTTCAGCGTGCCAGACTGATCTTTTAAAATGTCGGGGACTGGCGCTACAAAATGTATGATGGCGTCGGATCCGTCAAAGTCCTGACGGACACTAACATACGGTGTCATTACAGCTCGGATTGGACGGAGGGAAAGACAACATATCAGTAACATACGACATGCATCACCTAAATAGCATATCCTTAAACCTGATTTTGCAGTCAAAGCATGAACACGGACGTCGTTAATGTCACGTTTTCTGCATGTGTCAGCTATAAAAGCAGGTCTGGCAATCAGCGTTTGTCTATTTGAGCTTTTCAAAGCAACAGGAGAGAGCTAACGGAGCGCTAAAGGGTCGGAGTCGCTGCAAATTATTTAATATGGCAAGCTGGAAACTCAATAAACCCGAATCGACAAAGAAAAGGGGAACGTGCTCCAATTTGCAAAAGTCAAAGAGTAAAGCAGGAAAGACTTCCTGTCTTTTGTGTGAATTTAACACGGTGCTCTTTTTGATTTTAAAATGTGTATTAATGCTGGAGGTTGTAAGTAAATATTAGTACTTGAGTTAACAGCTGAACAGCTTTCATTTCATAAAAATCCATTTCACTACAAAATGCCATTAAATAATGTTGAAAATTCAAACGAGCAAATCTTCATGTAAACGGGATTATAAAGTGAATCATTTACAAATGAAATATATCTGTATTAAGATGTTATTAGTTGGAGTTAAATATAGTGGATTTTTTTGTCCTACCTCCCTTGTTGTTAAAGCCACTGCTGACTAATTAACTAGATTTTTGTGTTCATGCTACTTATAATAATTGGAAGGCAAATTTGTTGCACAACAGTAACAATGCTGCAAAACACTATGCATCATAACCTTGTTATATTTTGAATGACAGGTCATATACTGCAGAAATGAATAGCTAAATTACATATAGCTGCTTAACTTTTCGAGCACTGGTATTATGATTGCCTCATGGCTTACTGGGACACTGGTTTACAACACATCAGTATGTTCCCATTATGATGATGTCTGCTGGCAGCAGTCAACGTATTGTGTTTGCATGAAAATGGATATGATTAACAGAGGTGGACAAAGCTGGCTCAGTATTTAGATATTTTACCTGCTCTTTGTCTCAGATGCTGCTAATAAAGACTCACTTGTCGCAGTGTTGCTTGTGGGCGGAGTCCATCTGGGTGACATACGGAGGCCGCCGGAGGTGCACTCGAGGTTCCCATCGAACAGGTGGAACCGCCGCCCTCCGGGCATCCGAAGAGTGGACGGCCACGATCGTCGGAGGAGCCCCAGTTGGCACGGCCCCATCTCATCGCTCCCTCGGCCCCTCGAGTGCCGGGGAGATGGCGTGGTGGATGCCAAGGCACAGAGCCATGCCTCTGACAGCGCTGCCAGGTGGGATGGGGAGGGGGGAGGGTGGTGGTGGTGGTGGTGGGAGAGGGGGGGAGGCCTTCAGAGAGGCAGCGGTGTGTTTATGGACAGGCCTATTACAGGAAACAATTGCCCAGGAAACAATCACACCAGACAGACACCAGCAGTGATCAGTGGACTGGAAACGACCCAAACCTTAAACTGAGTCTTCACCCTCAAAGGTAATGACTGATATTATGGCGACGTGTAATCCCCCCCCCACAATGTGACTTCAGTTATCGGACTAATATCCCCCACATGACAGGTCAAAGACACACAAAGGGACACAGAGTTCATCATCTTTCCCCCTCTGGTCACTTTCCCGTTAAATAAACATCCTAATGAATCACCTCCCATCTTAAAGACGCAGCGTCATCAAGCACTTTTTGCGGCTTTGGAAATCTAACGCGACACAGACGAGCCTCCTGCCACGACTCTCGCTCATCAATCAGCCAGCCTGACTGACTGTGTCGGCTCCGGCACTCATCAGCATGCGACCTGACCATGAATCATTATGAGCATCCAGAGGAAGAAGAAAAGGTCAAGCTCGGAGCAAAGCAAAGTCGCCCCAAAGCCTCGCCCCGCTCTGACATCTTCAGCGGCCATCAATCAGAGGCCCGAGCACAAATCTGTCAACCTCAATCATTTTTTTTTTAAGTACGACTGAAAATTGGTTTATTTAAGAGGGATTAATACCCACTCATCCAATCACATGCTAATTAGGGCTGCTGTCAAAAAAATAGAAAGAAGCCCACTGCGTAACAGTGGTATGGTGCCCCCTGTTGACACATCATCTCTGCACCAATGGCTTTGTTGCCATGGTGATTGCTTTAATTGAAAACACTGCTTTGATTATTATGCTAAGTGGTAGGATCACAAATGAAATGCGAGGTCACATTTACACTCTTTGTTTTTTGTGTATCGTGTAAATAAGATCAAAGATCAAATAAGAGCAAAATGAGTTTGATGAAGAGGGACTTAGATGGATCCTGGAGTCCGGCTCAGGGGCCCCGAGACCCTTAAATGTTTCTTAATGGGCTCCTGTTTAAAGTGACCACTGGGTTTCCTCGCTTTTTGCCACATTATTTCTCAGTCCTGTCCTTCGAGCTGAAAGAAAATGCCACTTTTTCCAATTTGGTGAGTCTTTCCTGCAAAGAACAGAAGGCTCATCTAGGCTCGTCCAGTTGCTGATTATAACTAATAATCCCACCATCATCCTGGTCTGGATAAAGTCCGCGGCTCCACAGTGAAATGTCACTTCCCGAGCACTGAGAAAATATAGCCTCGGGCAGAGCTTGAACTCCGGCCTGAGTCATGGGTTTTGATACGTTCATTAATTTAGTCTCTGAATCACGGGACACTTTTACATATTGGTGGAGGGAAACGGAAAGTTTGGAACCGTTGGCAGCTGCAATCAGGCCAGACAGGACAAATATTCTGTAATAAATCTGGGAAAAACAAGAGTTGGTGTGATGTGGTTGCTCCTCTTCAGGAGCGTTTCTTAAAACTTAATTTCATAGACATTCATTTGATCTCCGCATTTAACCCATCCATTTGATTCATCCATTCAAACTAGGCCTATAACGACTCTGAGCTTCCTGATTGACACTAACAGATAAGACTGGATGAGTCTAATGCGAGTATCGACGCATTCTAAAGCAGGATACCTACATTAAATGTGCAGTATGATAGATTATATAAAACATATTAGGGGATTATAAAACGCCAGTCAAACATACATAATGTAACCAGTTTTTTTTTCTATTGCAGGCTGGCAGGCTTTACAACATACGGGATTCTAATAGATTTCCTTTTCATACTTTTGCTTGTTATACAGGATATTATTCTGATTCAGCTTCAACAAAGGGAGCAATATTCAACCAAACAAGGGAACGCTGGCTTAACTGCATTTCCTGCTGTTCCTTCTTCCACTGTGGCCAGATTACACTGCGGAGGAGCAAGTAACACACGGATTACTACCAAAGCTTTTTGAGACGCTCGCTCTACAGGAAGAAAGAAAGAAAACAGGGTGAAAAAAGCATATTTGGACATTAGCATCTTCATTAGCATGAGACATGTGGTGTGCTGGGGAGTTGACATGATTTACACGTTTCAAAAGAACGTTGCTCACTTTGGTGGATTAAAAAAAAAAGGGAGTTACTTTTAAAAATAGACGCGAGGAGACGCAGCTTTAATCTGCGAGTGAGCATCGTACTGGCCATCAAGCATTAATCCCACTGCGACAATGCATGCGCTTGGAGCTAAAGGAGCCAACAGCTTGAAGCCGGAACGCCATCAGTGGCGTCTTCCAGCAGAGAGAGTACAGAGGGAGATAAAACGAGAGAGAGAGAGAGAGAGAGAGAGAGAGAGAGAGAGAGAGAGAGAGAGAGAGAGCCAGTGGAGCCGTTCATCTTGCAGACAGAAGTGGAAGGGGAAATGTTCTCCTCTCCACTAAGACAGCCATGGTGATGAATGGGACTCTGGGAGGCCAGTTAAATATCTTGTCAGTGTGTGAATGGAGGGTGGGGGGGGGGGGGGGGGGGGGCAGTGGTACTATTTTCATGATAGTAGTCTGCAGATGAGCTAATGGTTATGGGCCGAGGCCGTATGAATGATTTTTACAACACCACAGCTCAGGTGTGTGAAGCCGTACAGTCGGTGTTTGAATGAATCGGCCCGAGTTATGGATTTCACACGTGTGGAGACATCTCCCACTTTAATAACACACACACAGTTTGAACTATAATGCCGTCGTAATATGTCATAGCGTACAGTTTCTCGCCGTTTGTTATGCATGAAAACGCGGCACTTTAACTCATTTGTGCTGACATTTTGAATTTGCCTCTCTGGGCTTGCACAAGCACACATCAGAAGAAATATTTAAGATCGTTTTTTTTTTCTTATCATACTAAATCTTGGGTACTCCTGTTTTTTTCCTCATTCGATTTTTAGGAAAAGAGCAGTCTAGTAAAGTATAATGTAATAAGAAAATGGCTTTACTGCAGAAAACAAGTTTCGAAGATATGCACAAGTATGCAATGTAAAAAAGATCTTATTGAACATTTGTTCAAATAAGATTCATGGGATCTTAAAATGTCAAAGCTGTTTGATCAAAGTGTGTCTGTACCAGATTTCAAGACCAACCAGAACAAATCTTGTTGAGTTTTACCTCGTCATACTAAATACAGACATTGGGTACTATTTTCAGGTAACAAACTAATCTTATTTCAATTGGTCGCCTGTAATTTTATAGTCAAGATAAGAACTAGTTAACTCTCTTTTTCAATTTCCACCTGAGACTAAATACGTTCCTTTTGAGACGATGAACTAGATTTACCCGTGTAATGACTTCTTCCATCAAAAGATTTCACTTAGATTAGAATATTTGTACGACACTGAAACCACAGAACGTTTCTTTTTTAAATTCTCCTTCTCTTATCTAGGACATTTTGGGATGCTTCTCAGTTTTGGATAACCTATAATGATCAAAGTATTCTAACATTTGAAAATGAGTACAATCCCATCCTCTCTCATCAGAACTGGATCGTGTGTTGACACAGATGGTAAAAGTCGTTATAAATACAGCAGCTCCTACATGACCAAAATGTATGATCGAGGATTCGAACACCAGATCCATTTCTCCTCAGCCTTCAGCTGAGTTTCACTCGTCTCCTTCTTCTCCATCATCTGGTTTCTCTCATTATTCTCAGATCCTCTCAGGTCTGCTGTCCCGGCCACTTCCCTCCTTATCTGTCTCCTTCTTCTGCCTCTCCTCTTCCAGGTCACGCTCCTACCTCTCATCCTCATCTACACCATTATTATCATCATCATCATCATCATCATCACTGTCATCTGCTTCCCCAGACTCCCTCCCCACCTGCTGCATGCTGGAGGCTCCTTGACCTGCCGTCTCTGTGTGCAGCTCTCCACTGTGTCAGATGGCTGCGTGGCTCTTTGTCCGCCTTCTTCGTAAAAAATCTGCCCTCTCAAGCTTATTAATTCAACAAAGAGTGCCAAGTCAACACCTACAGTAATTACACGATGAACAAAGACTGAGATTTTGCATCAAATTAGAAAAGAACAAACTAACTCAAGCACAGCAGCGTCTCCATAATTGTCCTTTTGAACCACAAAGTTCTTTAAATGCAACCGATAGAAGCTTATTTTCTTACAGCTGTGTTTTTTTCCCTCTTGAACGCCGAGAAGCTCACATTCCACACATTATCGCCTCATTAAGTTGTTGAGCGGGTCGCCCTCCACGCATTAGGGGTTAAGATGCTGCTTGTGAACCACGACGTCCTCGGTTGGAGTCCGTCTCGGGACCTTTGCAGCGTCTCTCACACGTTTCTCTTCATCTCTATGTCTTATCTAATAAAAGCACTTGCAAACAATTGCCTGTTTACACAGCAAGTCTAAGAAGAGTCAAATATTAACTCTCCTTTTATTGCAGTCTGTGTGTCTTCCAAAAATTCACTGTGGGGTAAAAGCCTGCCATTGGCTATCACATGGCGTCCTCCCCATCTGCTGTCTGTTCTGCAAACGCAACGCCGCTAAATTCTATGCTTGGCGCCCCCCGGAGACGATTGTGATTGGTTGAGCATTTGTTCCTCCGTATACCAGGAGGATAATGTGCGTTCCTCAATGTGGAGATCGCTCTCGCTATGCAAGACTAGCCATTCTCTAATGTAGACTGCTGTTTGGTGCAGGCCAGATTCGTTTGCCACCTGCTGCTAAGTGGCTCAAATTTCACAAAAAGTAGTGCTTTAATGATGCAATGCAGACCTCACTGTTCTGATTGCATAACAATACTTTTTCATGCATAGATTTCTTTAAACTAGGACAGTTTTCCTTCTTGCTCACAGTATCACAATGAATCCTAACCCTTGTATCATGACACATATTCTATCACCAGATTCTTGCCAATACACAGCCCTAAATACACGTAGTAACCAACAAACTTATCAAAGTCTTCTCGCCTTAACTTTCCGTACGTTGCTCAGTCTTTGATTACTTCAGGCCTCGCACCGTTATCACTACTCTTCCAGCAGGTCGGTCCTAGTCTCGATGACTCACCCAGTCTAATATTTACCATCCAGGTTTTGTCCTGCCGATGAGAAATCTGTCAGTTTGCTGAAAAACATCCCTCTAACCCTCTGTTTGTTTGTGTCCCACAAGCATACGAGTGTCCAGGCTGTGTGCCTCCCTCTCTCTCTATGTCTCTCTCAACTTGTTCTCCCCCTTTACTCAGGCTTCTCTGTGCTGGACCATCACCCGACCTGGGATCTCTGTGCTGGACCATCACCCGACCTGGGATCTGGTGTCCCAGATGTTTGGATTTTGATATTTGCCTTTCTTCTATCGTCTCTCTCTCTCTCTCCCTCGTGTGCATGTTGTCCTCATCTCCCTCTCTCTGTTTGAATGCTTCAGCTTTGTCCTCTGTCCAGGTCTCCATGGAGAGAAGGTCCCGTGTTTCAGGTCCCATCTGTGTGTCGGCACCTTGAGGCTGCTCGACGTCCTCAAATATTCATCACACTTGTTTACGATATACCTATAATATTGTCATCCTGATGGTCCACTCTGTAGACGCGACATCTATGCATGTCCGGAGAGGGATTCCTCATCCGTTGCTCTTCTGGAGGGTTTATCCGAAGGTCTCAGAGATTGTAGTGTAGGCTGGATAAATCAAATTGCATTGGTTTGACTAAACCTCAACAGATGAGCGCATCATTCCTGATCACCAACAGCGAGAGTGCAAACAAAAAAGCATGTGGAAACATTCAGTGTATGTTTAGTGATATAACACATGACCAGCTTACATGTCGGATTGTTTTCAGTGACTACGTACATACGGAGCCAACGTCTGATTGCCTTGCAGGTGAAACCACTTCCCATGTGCTTGTAGAAGGCCATCTGGAGCAGAAACACAACACAGCTTTGGATGAAATAAGCCAGAGCACACGTTCATGACCTCGTGCAGTGAACTCTGAAAAATTGCAGTGAATTTATGAGCATCAGTGGCTGCATTTTTCTCTCTCTCCCTGTTACTTTCTCTTAAGGGCAAGCTGATAGCATGTCATATGAAACGGCTGGACGTTTCAAATATTGAAGGTCCAACTGGCCGAGCACTCGACCAAGCAGGAACCCTCTCTCTCTCTCTCTCTCTCTCTCTCTCTCTCTCACACACAACTTCTCACCGACCATCTGGACGTAACTCAAGACGAGGCGCAGGGCCAGATTTAAACAATCCCTCCTCTGGGCTGCTGCGCTGACTGATGAGGTGCTACGCGGCAGCCGTGACCCCGCTCAGCTCTCTGCTTTTTCCAATAACAACATACACTCATAGTGGCATGTCCGCGCCGCCAGAGAGCATCCCCCCCCCCCCCCCCCCCAAAAAATATAAGTGTCTCCATTACACAACGTGTCACTACGGCTACACGCTACGCAACGGCGAGGGCCGTTATGGCGCATTCCACAGTGAGGCCCGTTGTGTGGAAGCCACTGGGGCCCGTAATAAAAGCCAGCCGCTGTAAAACATGACGTCTGACAGTAGCGCGGTAACCTGAGAGATTTGACTCCGGATCTCGTGAATGACATAGCTGGAAGTAATGGCCCGCCGCACTAATGAACGCCAGTGTTTATTCCAGCCCTTTTAAAAGTGGTAAAACAAACAGTTAACCGCTGTGTCCCACGTGGTTACTTTATATCTTGAACTCGTCATGGCAGCGTGAAGATTTTTTATTATGTCACTCAAAAATGGTAAAAAAAAAAAAAGCAGCATACCGAGGGGCTGGAAAAAGTGTTCTATGTTAACAGTCAACACAGCATCCATGGTGAATTTGTCACAATGACTTCCTTTCCCAGGCTCAGACCTGTACTTCTCACCGGCACCATGACCTTGACGACAGCTCTCCGAGATCTGGCTTAAATTACTGTATGACTGACTGAAAGCCACACATTCCCCCTCCTTATTCCTCTGCTCCCAAAACCCCAATTCCTCAAGAAACACCGATATGAGCAAAGGGGAAGCAACCTCTCAATCTCAGCCTGCCTGTCCTTGCTGCAGCCCGAAGGACTGCCCCCACCTATAACGGATTAACACATTTTTATATGTGGGAATCAGCCTGGAGCAGGTGCTGCACTGATCCAATAATCTCCACGTCAGATGGATTACCTGGCTCTTAATCAATGATACGATTGACACGTCCACATCAGAAATACCGTTTCCTATAAGCGGCGGCGAGGCGTCTGCTTTAAACTGATAAAAAAAGAGTTTCACAGTCGAGCACATTCGAGTGTGCCTTTCTTTCGCTTTACTCGTGTGAAAGAGTCGAGGATAAAACGAGGCTCTGAATGGCACCCATTCGGATTTTGTTCAAGCTCTGAGTTTGAGAGGACAAAAACCTCAACTTGGCACACAGGAGCTGGTCATTAGCAGCGCATTATAACTCCATCCATCATTCACGAACAGCTTCATATCACCTCATTTCTGGCAGGTTATTTTTGGATCCCGTTCCCATCTATGGTCTGCTTTTTTTTTTCTCTTCTTCTTTCTCTGCACTTACGCCTCCCTGCTGCCGTAATGACAGCAACCTGTGGAGCCGTGCAGGTTGCCGATACGTTTCCGATGAGTCGCTCGCTGGCTGCGGCCGAGGGCTTCTGTGTGGAAGGCGGGATATGATTAATGAGCTCGTCTAAATGGAGCGCAGGAAAGTCTTCAAAATTGTCCGGTTTGTGAGCCTGCAACATGTCAAGTAGCTGACAGTAATACAGAGGTCCAAGGAGAGAGCCCTGAGGGACTCCACACTGCTGCACTACTCCTCTTTTTTTGAGCTCGACGGTAAACAGGTGGCTGGTTCTAATGGATGGAGGTCTTCCTCCACCACTAAACACTAATGTAAGATATCTCTCGTGTTAACAGCAGTGAGCGTTACACAGTATCAACACCCCTCTGTGACTCTATTAGCCCTGTCATCAGATAATTACTACGGCGAAACATCTTCACCGTCTTCATTCACGCTGCTACCTTTGTTTGCAATTTGTTTATTAAAAGATTGCCTGCTGTTGAAGCTGTCAGATCAGAAATGACTGCATGATCAATTAGGATGCACACTAACTATAACTATACTTTCCCTATTAGGCTACTGTATTCTGTTATGTATCTACATCCATTATATAAACATAACGCTGCGCATTATCCTTGATAAACACATTCATACATACTAAATAGAGATATTTATTCTAAATATACGGTATCTACTAAATTAATATTATCAGAAAATATTTAAATTCCTGTATTATTCCTGTATATTTCTGTGTCGTGTTTCTCCGTTCTTCTCTGGTCTCTTCCTTACGATGCTGTAATGCTAAAATTCCTTGTCATAAACTGTTTAAAGTAATATATATATTTTTTGATTCATATAGTGGAAGTAATTAAAAGTAAAAAAACAAACGTTTTTATATCTGCTGATAACCACATTACAGTGTGTACTGCTTACAAATGTGCTTAAAGTTTAGTGTTCACACTTTATCTTATAGGTTCTAACTTTCTCCTCCGAGGTGAGGATTTGCCGTGCACTTTGAGATTCGTCACACGCCAGATGTCTGTGTGTATATATAAATATATATACACATACATTCACTCCACGGCTCAACATGCCGGCCTTGTGCCAAATTTTATAGACAACTTGCATTAAAGCATATACACTAACATTGGTAAAAAATCTCCAGGTGCTTCCAGCTTCCATTCCCCCCCAATATTATTATGCAGCACACACACACACACACACACACACACACACACGCACACGCACACGCACACGCACACGCACACACACGCACACGCGCTCCATCAGCATACCTGTCGAGCTCAGATTACAAAGCCGTTGCCGTGGTAAGGGAAATGCCCCTCAGCAAAGCAGCATGGGAGGTAGTGTTGCCTTCTCACTCCACTATATGGGCCGTAATGAGCTGCAGTGAGAGCAGCAGCAGTAAATACAAATGTGAAGTGCATAGGAATGGGCATTTCTGCTCTGTTCCCATTTCATCTTTGTGAGCTTTGCGTGTGCTCAGAACTGTGGAGGAAACAGATATGTTTGTGGAGATTTCTGGACTCTTAAATAAAACAATCCTCCGTAAAAAAGGCATTACATCCCCGAATGAATCTGGCTTCTATCGAACACAAGATGTCCTCAAAAGGAATCTCTGTTCGGAGATTTTTCCTCCCCCCCTTCTCACATCGTTGATGCCGTCATCTAATAAGTCACACCGTCTCCCTTCTCATCTGTGTATCCACACATCATTATTTTGGGTACTTTTGCACCGTCTACAAACTGCATTTACTGTCAATAGATGACTCCATAGACACAGACACAACTTCCCTTTCTTGCTTTGATGATGAGTGACTAACCGTGGAGGCCGTAAGAGGAAAACGCCTCTGTGTGTGTGTGTGTGTGTGTGTGTGTGTGTGTGTGTGTGTGTGTGTGTGTGTGTGTACGTATGGTGATCAGAGATAGAGAGCTGCAGATAAAAGGAGAAGAATGTGACCCTTGTGGCTTTGACCTCCTTTCATCACGACCAAAACACACCATCAATCACTATCTACTAACCAGCATCCTGATGACTAAACACTGTTCTCTACTGATGAAAGGTCCACAGCAAACACACAATACAGGGAACAAATGTGTGTCATTACACTCGAGTGTAATTTGTTGTTGTTTTTTTATCAAGGTTGTGCCGAGATATTTAAACTTCAAAGTTTGAGAATAAAGAGAGAAAATAAATTGCGCTGCAGCTCAGCGTTTCCATATTCTTCAAACTGCCTCGGGGACAAAACGCTCAACAAAATGATCAATCACAGCTCGCGAGTTATAAACATATATAATTTAGCCACATTTCCAGATAAACAGGATGAGAGAGCGGTCGAGTGGCCGAGCGGACTCGGAGGGTTGTTTGAGACACGGCAGGATGTTTGCAGGGTTTCTGCCCTGAACCGTGCAACGCCGCTAACAGACCGTTCCATAATCAAAACCATCCATCGCCTAGAGTGCACTTCATTCTCTGGCGGGTAGATTTAGCTCGGTCATTCGCAATCACGCCTGCTTCTCCTAAATACGTTCATACAAACAGAGTAATGTTTACGAGTGAAGAGGAAAAACACGCTGGGTTGATTTATGCTGAAGAAGACGTTGAGAGACGTGCGGCGTTGACAGCTCACGGCCCTTGCAATCATTTGCAGGCCGACTAGCTGCACCGCCGGGTTTCTTTGCTCCTGAAAACACTGACAGGTAGCAGGAAGTAAAAGGCTGATCAGCAGGGAGGAGGACTATGTGTTAGCAGAACCCCATGCGGCTGCTTCGCCGCCTGGTGGTTTAATACCTGTTGAGTGGACAGAGATTTAGTGAGCTTGAGCGCCGCAATCCCGGCTTAATGTTGTACAGGTGCATCGCGCTCCTCAGGTTAAACTCGCCTCGGGGCAGCTGGCACCGTTAACGGGAGGAGCTTCAGCCTGACGGAGTCTGCCGGGGAATCAGCTCGACACCGAGGTAAAAGGGGAAAACAGGTATCAGAGCACTGCAAAGGTGCAGCAGCAGAAATAGACCACATTCATTTAGACATTTAGACAGAAAAGGCTGGAGATGTCAAGGGTGTAATTATATCTATCCTCTAGAATAATTGTTTCATCATGAATATAACATAAAATGTATAAAAAATCCCTAAATATTCCTTTAATATTGAAGGCCAGCTAGTTCACAATGTAGTGACAGACTATATGACTCAAGTGAACAGCTATAGCAACATAAAGTCAAAATAGACTCTGTTTGTGTCGAGCAGCCAGGAGGAGACAACACACAGGGAAGGGGGACCGCTGGGCTTTTGGTTTAAACATTTCTTTCCATTTGCATCAGAGAGAACGTAGACAGCAGCAGCAGAACAATCCTCTGGGCAGATAATATGGCTTCTTAACATTAAAAATTCAACATCAGAGAAACATTGTCCATCAATGTTGACTCAGTGTTTGAGCAGGGAGCATCACCGATATAAAAACATAGTCGAGGCTGACGGACAGTGCTCCCCCGACGGTGAATTATTAATGTTGAGATGGCGGCCATGTTTTTGGAGGCCAACCTGTAGGATAGCATCGAACTGGTTCCCTCGACAGAAATCCAAGGAGAGTTTTGTCGATTTTGGATTATTGCTGAAAATAAGCCCCGATGAAAACAAACAATTCTATATTTGCATAAATGCAATCAGCAGAAGTAAAGAAAACAGCTTAAGGAGTGTTTGTTGAAGTCTCTTAAGCTTGTGTTCAACTCACTGCTTATTTCAGGCATCGAGCCAAAAAACTATTCAAAAATGACCATTGAAGCAAACTAATTTTAGGGTTTTAGGACTCGTTCCTTCAGCACTCGATGACACACTATTTCAGACTTTGGATACAGAGACGTCGCTTTCATTCAGTCAGTTTAGTTGGGTTTGTTGAAAATATAGAAAACAGGCTTATTGTATGAAACCACGACCCTGAACCCGGAGCAGCTAAATGGAATTCAGCCATCATGAATTGTATTATTCACACCTGAGCTCTGCTTACACGTCTTCTGCATCCGTGTGTGACTTCTGCATTTGCTCCAAATATTTGATACGTTCTGAGCATCTATTCTTTTATGTATAAATACAGAATTTTCCTTATGTAAAACAATAAAGAAAAAAAGATCCACCTCTCTTTACAAACGCTGTAAATAATTAAAGCGCTGCGGTCCAACTTCCAAATGAGTTGCCATCGGCGTTATGTTTTATGAAAATAACTTTTCAGACTTCTCTATAATTCACAGCTCTCTACGGGCTGCTTGGGTTTACCTTTGCTCTGGCGTTGCCCCGGACAGCAGCGGAGAAAACCGGACTTCCTCTGTGTGAGATAATGGAAACGGGGTTAAACGGCTGTGCTCGTCCGTTTGGATCCGGAGCTCCGACTCACGGAGTGTGGAAGAGAAATCCTTTAGACCTGTTAAAAGTAAAGACAGAATCAGAGATGTGAGCTTCACAAAGTCAGCCAGGTTATCGATTTCGGTGTTCGTGTGACTTTTATGGTTGCTTCCTCGTTTTTTTTTTTCGTAGAGTGATGTATATACAGTGAGATGGAACAAAAGCCCTTCGAAAAGCCACGACTCTTTTTCTCTGGTGACCTCTGTGACCTCTCGTTGTCCTCCTTTATGTTTACAGCAGCCGCCTATAGACTCTGATGAAAAGCAGCTTTTCAAGGGCGAACTGCTTTCCCTCCATGAACACAGAACTAACAGAGTTCTTCCCTCATTGATAAAACTCATAACCCTAACCCAAGGACAGAAGGAGTGTATATATATGTGTAGATTAAATATGCAGCTGGAGAGATAGCAGCCGGTTAGCTTAGCTTAGCATAAAGTGGTGGAAACAAGGTTGGAGACCTCCGTTGAATGTTGAGCTTTGTCACGTTTGTGGAATACGGATTTAGGACCCAAATGCAGACGAGGGCATTTATTTAATAATAATAATAAAACTTACAGATGAAGTCCAAAAGACAGGCAATAGAAGGGAAGATTTCACAAACAAAGGCTGGCAAAAATCCACTAAAACAAAGAAGAGCAGGGAAAACAGGCTGGATAATACGAAGCGGGTCACACAGGGAATCCATGAAACGGATAAAAAACACCGGCCTAATTAGGGAAACGAGTCACAGGTGGGCAAACATGAGGGCAGGCTGAAGGTGATTGGAGGGAGACAATCAGACAGGAAGTAAATCTAAAAAAACAGCACAGAACCTACAACATAAGAGAGGAAGTCAACGAGACAGAAACTACAAAATAAGAGGGTATCAATGAACCAAAACCCAAGAGCATGACATCATGTGGTGTAATTTTGAGTAGAACAGGTGAGAAAGTCCACTACGAGGGTAAGGTGGTCAAACACACAGGACTTAAGCTCTTAAGAAAATATTCCATTGTATTAATGCGATCTTAAACAATACCAAACTCTTTCATGAATAAATTTGAAGACACAAGCAGATAAAGAATATTGGACGAGTCTAAAATTAAAATAATAAAAAAAAATAACCCAACATGGAATAAGTCAGTGATGAATTCTGGATGTAGCACAGTCAATTAACTAAATTTGTAATTTCAGGGCATTGTAGTAATTCAGTGCTTTTAATTAATGTCTTGATAATGTTCCAGTAATCATTTTTCACACTGCGTGCCAAATAAACGCCAAGTAAAGTATTTAACGCTGCAAAAATGCACTTTTATTATAAGAGTAACAAATCGCTGGGCGTCTCCATTTAAGAATATTTATATTTATTTATTTGTACAGTGTGTGTGTGTGTTGGCTGTGTGTTTGTTAATCCTCAGTGTGCGGCTGCATGCTGGGGTTCACCCAAGATGCTGTGTGTGCTGTAGCGGACATGATGTGTAACAGGTGTGAGGCGGTGAGGAGGGGAGACGTCCGCAGCTGTCCCTGTAGACGCCGGTCCTCCCCCCATCTGCCTTCCCCCTCTACGTCCCATCAAGCCCCTAAAAGCCTGGCTCAAGTGTGTGTGTGTGTGTGTGTGTGTGTGTGTGTGTGTGTGTGTGTGTGTGTGTGCAGCAGCAGCCGCCGTTGAATGCCTGCTTACCGCAGCCAAGTGTCATCACCTTTCCATACAGCATCCTGCGCCCCCCCTCCCCCCTCCAGCACTAATAACCCCGCAGGTACCCGAGGATCCTGGACACATGTGGTTTCGGCCATGTGTCCGTTCCACAATGAATCATCACGCTTTCGTGGGCGTCGCTTCAGGGGCCAGCGGCGATCTGACCTCCGTCCGCTGCTGATCATTATGTCCGGGTGCAGACTTTAAATTACAACTCCTCAAATCGAATGTTAGCTTCAGAGTGGGAATTAAAAATCACTAGCAGGGAGAAGTGATGAAACGATGGCGAGCCGCCGTTACGTTTGACTCTTGTGTTTGATGTGCTTGACTTTCATGAAGGCTCACTCATTTTCTTTCACCCCGTCACAGAAATGCAGGTTTAAGTTTATTATCTGAATTCCTTGTAATTGTAACATCATCCGACTGAACCGTATATATATTTTGATATTATTGCGACACCATTTTTGCTCCAAAGTGAATTATCTCCACCACTATTGGATGGCCTGCCATACAATTTAGTACAAACGTAAATGGTCCCCAGTGGATGAACCACACAGATTTTGGTGACCCCCTGACTTTTTACTCTGACGCCATTTTAATGTTTGCATATGAAATGGTATCACGCTGACACGCCCAGACTAAAGACGGTGGACACGGTCAAGATGACGCCTGCTGATCAGCATGTTAACTTGGTCACGGAGCACGCTGATGGATGCATTTCCCCCTGCAGGCCACACGTCCACGACGCTGTCGAACAAAAACAGAGATTCTGAGTAACGAGCTATAAACAAGGGGATCGGCTTCAGCTGGGGTGCCTGCGAGAGGCACAACAGCTGTGGATTCTGACAAAAGAAGATTTTCATATGCTAATCAGGCAGATATACTTTATATATATATATATTTTTGCACCTACCCAACCTCCGTCAGCATGCACACAGAAGATGCCAATTAGGCCAATCTATGACACTGGAAAGAGAGCACAGAAGCAGGGATGAGCCATTGTTTCTGAGATACAGTCTGTGTGTATTTATGGTTATTTTTTTTTTAATAAAAAATGCCCTTTTAACCCATTTAGATCACACCCTCTGTCATATTGGTCACCGATTTAACAACACATGCCGAAAAAAACAACAACAAAAAAAACATCTTTGTGTTTTAATATTAAAATCAAATGTTTTTTTCCCCTGGAAACCAAAAAGGTGACGCGTGCTTACATCATCTCGTACCAACCAGTTTCTACCGATCATCCATCCATCAATTTGAATGTGAAAATGCGTAGGAATGTTTGAGCAACCTTCATTTTAGTTTTCCCTTCAACAGCATCTGAAATATCCCATCAGCGAGCTTCGCTTCACGCCGTTCTTCACTGTTTTTGCAGAGAGAATATTGAGTTTTCTTACCTTAAGGGCATCCCGACGTCTGACAGCAGTTTGACTGGCAGCTTAAACATTTTAATTATATCCCAAATAGAAATCCATTAGAGCCCGGTGACAGATTAGTAAAAGGAGGCTACTTGTCAATGGCAACACAATACCC
Source organism: Eutrigla gurnardus (assembly GCF_963514095.1). Taxonomy (NCBI): domain Eukaryota; kingdom Metazoa; phylum Chordata; class Actinopteri; order Perciformes; family Triglidae; genus Eutrigla; species Eutrigla gurnardus. Next base: position 28,691,518 of record NC_139915.1, on the reverse strand, counting down.
ACAGGTAATCCTAAATGGGATGTCAAGAAGAAAAAAATAATCCACACAACTTCCTGCTGAACCAATACTGACTGTCAAACGGGGCGACAGTGATCCAGAGGTGACCCGCACACAAACACAAACACGTGTAGACGGATTCTAACTGTGGTTTTAAATAAAGCTGCTTCTCGTCTTCTTTTCATGACAGTTTAACCCGCAATAATTACAACTGACGATCAAACCAAAGGTTCAACCTGGAGGCTGATTTATTCTTAGTTTATTTGTTTCCACAATTAAAACATCACGGAAAAAAAGACACATAAAAACATAATAATAATAACGGCCCGTTTCGTAGTTCAGGTGTGAAGGTAATTAAAATGTCTCTCTACTGAATGTTTGTAAGTTGCTCATTTGTGGTCTGATAAACAGTGAATTCATCAAATTCAGTGCCTCATGTTATTTCCCAAGCTAGCTGTCATATATTACAATAAAACAGTGGACCTGGTTTCATCTCTCAGTCTCTTGCACACTTTCTTTTTTTTGTGTATTTTTTAAAATCATGCAGTGGGTGAACTGTGGACTCAGGCATGGTGGGTGAAACGACATTTACCTTTTTGGAAATTATTGCAGAAATAAAGCTGATTTTCTACTCTTTCATGTCGAAAGAGTCAGTTTCGAGGTTATTAACAAATAACTGTGCTATTGGGGAAAATATTACTAACACTTGTCTTTACATTCTGACCAAGACTAAAAACCCAACCCCTCTACGAGGCTTGCTCTTTAAATATAAACACAAGCCTGGTCCGGGCCTTCATTTTTCATGACTAATACATGGTTCCAGACACTGATGTGCAGCACAAGAGCTGGGAGAGCAGTTCATTACAGGCCCGCTGGGTTTACAGCATTTTGATGGATTTCCCCAGGACTCTCCACATGTTCTCTGCTGCACATCAGGTAATTGCTGTTCGTCTAAGTGCAGCAGCACCACCAGTCCCCATGCAGACTCCAGCCCTCATGGCAGTGTCCTCCCTCCCTGTGTGTGTGAGAGAAAGACGAGGGGGGGGGGGGGATGAAGATTGAGATAAAGTGTGTGTGTTCGTGTGTGTGTTCGTGTGTGTGCGTGGGTGTGTGTATGCGTGTGTGTGTGCTTGGAGGCCGGTGCATTTAAAAAAGGCAGAGTGAGATTGGCTTTGTGATAATGATGTATGAAACATAAACCCGGGGTCATCTGTTCCAATGAAGCCTCCGGTCTCTCGGCCCCCATCTTGCATGCAGATGAACCAATATAAAGGGGGGGGGGGGTGCTCGGTTTCACAGGTTACACTCTCATTTCCCTGCTACACAGACAACTGAAGGGTTGGTTTACTGTCTGTCTCTCAGCCTGAGATGATAGAGACACCGGCAGACACCGAGGGGAGAGGAAGAACAAAGGAAATGTGAAAAAAAAGAAGAAATCATGGCAGGAAAAAAAAAGAGAGACAAAAAAACAAAAAAACAGAGAGAGATTCCAGATTCAATTAGTTGGAGGTGAAATGGGGATGTGGAATATATTGGAAGGACTGTCCAGTGTCGCTGAGCAGGGTCGGGAGGTGGAGGAGGAGGTGGTGGTGGAGCTGATAGTGGTGGTGATGGAGGAGATGGTGGTGGGAGGGGTGGAGGTGGTGGTGGGAGGGGTGGAGGAGATGGTGGTGGTGGTGATGGTGGAGGAGGAGGTGGTGGTGGGAGGGGTGGAGGAGATGGTGGTGGTGGTGATGGTGGAGGAGGAGTTGGTGGTGGGAGGGGTGGAGGAGGCGGTGGTGATGATGGCGGAGGAGGAGTTGGTGGTGGGAGGGGTGGAGCTGGTGGTGGGAGGGGTGGAGGAGATGGTGGTGGTGGTGATGGTGGAGGAGGAGGTGGTGGTGGGAGGGGTGGAGGAGGCGGTGGTGGTAGTAGGGGCGGAGGTGGTAGTGATGGAAGAGGAGGTGGCAGTGGAGGAGGTGGTGGGAGGGGTGGTGGGAGGGGTAGTGATGGTGGAGGAGGTGGTGGTGGGGTGGTGATGGGAGGGGTGGTGATGGTAGAGGAGGTGGTGGTGGGAGGGGTGGTGATGGTAGAGGAGGTGGTGATGGTAGAGGAGGTGGTGGTGGTGGTGATGGTAGAGGAGGTGGTGGAGGGAGGGGTGGTGATGGTAGAGGAGGTGGTGGTGGGAGGGGTGGTGATGGTAGAGGAGGTGGTGGAGGGAGGGGTGGTGATGGTAGAGGAGGTGGTGGTGGGGTGGTGGTGGGAGGGGTGGTGATGGTAGAGGAGGTGGTGGTGGGAGGGGTGGTGATGGTAGATGAGGTGGTGGTGGTGGGGCGGAGTGAGGGGTGGTGATGGGAGGGGTGGTGATGGTAGAGGAGGTGGTGGTGGTGGTGGTGGAGGAGGTGGTGGGGGGGGGGGTGGTGATGGTAGAGGAGGTGGTGGTGGGAGGGGTGGTGATGGTGGAGGAGGTGGTGGTGGGAGGGGTGGTGATGGTAGAGGAGGTGGTGGTGGTGGTGGTGGAGGAGGTGGTGGGGGGGGGGGGGTGGTGATGGTAGAGGAGGTGGTGGTGGGAGGGGTGGTGATGGTGGAGGAGGTGGTGGTGGGAGGGGTGGTGATGGTAGAGGAGGTGGTGGTGGTGGTGGTGGAGGAGGTGGTGAGAGGGGTGGAGGGCCAGTGGGGGGGCTGCCGGATTAGGAGGAGATGAGAGGAGCAGCGCTGCATCGGCCTCTCTTTCCAGACAGCTCATCTCTGCGAGCTGCTGGAGGCTGGCAGAGAGGAAATGCTCACCGGGGGGTCTGGCTTTAGAAACTCGCTGCGGCACTTCTACTGAAATATCTGACCTCAGAACCGAGTTCACTTTTGGCTGCTGCTTCTCCGGCAATGAAAATATGTGACAGTTTTTACTGTTAATTACCAGACTCTGACGATGTTAGGCTTTTTTAAAAATCTGTCCCTTCGAGGCGCTTTGAAGAAAAGGAACACGTTAAACCTGCAGAAGCTATTATCTGGCACTTGGGGGGATGACAGGAACAAGATGTGAACGCAACAATGACATCAGTTTTATATATACTTTTTTGTCTTGCCAGTTACTTCTTAGGGGAATTTGTAGCAGGATTATGTTCGATGAAACCGGGTCTTTCCAAGGAACGCGGTGCTGCGTTGGTGTAGAGGTGGTCGGGTGGATGGCAGGCACACAAAGCATCTTACACGTGTGTTGGTTCAGGCAAAGTCACCATGAAATTCTCAAAAGTAATTTAACCCCTTTAGACATCGTATCATGCATTTAACAATATATGCAAATATCAAATATCAACCAATAATATCATGACATCCATCCATCTGAAACTTTTAACAACAAGGGAGGTGCGTTATTCGACCCACTTTTTGAGCGGTCCAATCAAAGGTGGAGGATTTGATTTTAATCCCTCGTGTAACTGCAAACCGCTCAAATATTCTGTTTCACTGGGGAGCGTCGCTCACAGCACCGCAGCTGAAGTTTCACTGGGACTTTAAGGTTTGGGAAAGATTGCGGTTTAATTTAAATGTTAATAAAGTACGGCAGACTCGTTTCCGTATTTCACCAGGAGCACATCATCTCCCACTGACCTTAGCCAAACATGACGGCGATAAAATGTAATCAGGCTTAAGTCACTGTGAGCTGATGTTTTAGTTGCAAGGAAAATAATTGAATTATAATGTCAGTGAATGTTTCGCAGATAAGTTCAGCACCAACTTTCTGCAACTTGCTAGTTTAATTAACAACTTTTATGTTTCCCTCAAAACATATTTGAAGACAGATTTGAATTTCTGAGAAATAAATCCGGCTCTTTAGCTGCTAAATATTCCACTATGTTCAGTCGTTAACTGTCTATCTGCTGTTTGCTGCTGAGCAGGTGGGAGTTCATATACTGAGGCGGAAAATGACAATCTATTGTTAATATGAAAAATATGAATATAAAAAATGTGATTATGGCAGCTTCAAAACTACTTGCATTTTGTCAAAAGAGTGACATTTCTAGTGTTATTTTCTGTCTGACACACACACACACACACACACACACAAACACGCACACACACACACACACACACACACACACACACACACAAACACACACACACACACACACACACAAACACACACACACACAAACAAACACACACACACACACACACACACACACACACACACACACACACACACACACACACACACACACAAAACTGCATCCCTATTTTCTTTTTTAATGTTGTTATAATAAACTATGATGGATTCTGTGTCACCCAATGCAATTGTTTTTAATATACTTTTACTTTTAGAAAATGTAGCTATAGAGACAATAGAAATATAAACATAGCAACATGTTGAATGGTATTTATTTAGAAGAAGAAGAAGAAGAAGGAGGAGGACGAGGACGAGGACGAGGAGGAGGAGGCATTGCGAGCCAGTATTTACTGAGTTCTAATAAGGAGTAAATGAGGTGTGGGGATGAAATTATAGTTTAAAGGATTTTTTGATTTCTTTGAATTTGCTTGACTAGATACGCAAATTAAGAAAATTAAGAGTATTCTTTCAAATGGAGCCATTCTCCTTCATCCATTGATTCCTATCCCCCAGATAAACAGGCCCGGGCCGATGAATAAACATCGGGCCATTTTTAGTGCTTAGAAACAGTCTCCGAGCAAAAGGCCTAATTCTACTAACACGCTTTCAGAGGGGTCGATTCCGTGAAGAAGCATAATGCTGCGCTTGGTTGTTCAGCTTGTCTGAAGAAAAGCAATTCCAGCACCACCGGGGGCATTTGTTACTGGGTTGTCTTAAAAAAAAAAAAAAAAAAAGAAAGAAACCCGCAGTGAGAAGTTATGGTGCTGCCATGGCATGGAGGAGAGGCATTTAAAACAATGAAACGGTTGCTCAGGGGGCAATTAAACCCAGGTCAGGGCTGATATACGAGCCTTTTGAATGACATGACGAACACAGTCGCGGGTGCACATTTGTATGTCTGCAACATATAATGCAGCGGGATCATCACTGACATTTTCACACTTACATTGTGTTTACCAAGGCCGTTTCATTCTGTAGGAGAGCTGCTGGTTTACTGTGAAAGGATGGGTTCATATCTCAGTACAACACTGGAACGTCTGTATAAAACACTGGACGTGTTCACGGTTCGCTGTAATTGTTCCTCCTGTCTGTACTCGCCGTTACTAAAGTCATTTCAGTGAAAGAGATGGGGGGACAGAATCCACAGTCCTCGTTCAGGCGTGCCGCAGATTAACTGGAGCTAATGTGACACCTCAGCATCGTAGATTAGTCTCATCAAGTGGCTTCCAGAGTTACAATGATTTTTCTCTTTGTTTCTTTGTTGCACTGGAGAGACAATTACAAAAAATGGCACTAAAAAGACTTCAGATTTGTGAATGTATTGATATATTTTTGTGTATTATGCAACAGTACAGGAGACGCTGACAGGAAAAGGATTATCCTCCCAATATATTGAGCCGTGGGCTAAATCAAGCTGATGACTTATGAAGACATGTAAAATTGTAAGTAACAGAACCAGAGATGATGAGTATAAGTTATATGCAAAACACTTATTAACACCGACAGACACCAAACGGTTTCTCCCCTTCAACCAAACCGCAGCAAGGAGTCTCCTCAAACTATGGCAGCCAAGGAAGAGGATCCACAGGCTAACAGGCTAACAAGCCCCGAGTTCACTGACAGACTCGAGTACAGGAAGGAACCCGGCGAGCCAAGGAAGCGAGTAATTGTCGGGGGCAGCGAGTATGTATGAGGGCTGGTACCAGCAGCAAGACGATCCAGATGCATGTACGGGTTTGTGCTTAACGGTCCGAGCAGCGAGGACGTACAGCTACGGGAAGCCCAGAGAGGAAAACCTCCACCAAAAAGCCACACGGACTTACAAAACTTTGTGATTGTTCAATAGTTTTAAGGTTGTAATTCTTCATCTTTATTAGCTATTAGCATGAGCTTTTATCAAGACAAGGGAGGGAAAAAGGTCTATATTCGGGCCAAGACCGATTAGCAACGTGACAGTTGGAGATGAGAGATGACGTGTGACCGATTAGAAGGCTAGTCTGCATTCAACTTAGTTAGTCAAGTCTACAAACTACACGACAAACGGAAACCAGAACGCTTCCAAAACCGTGTCGCCCAAGAATTTGCTAAATTATTACAGAACCGCCCCTTTAACCTACCGTATGTCACCATCACAGATAGTTAAACACACGTGCCACATCCTGCATCCCAGAATAGACCCCCATGTGTCACGCCACCCCAATGCACTCATGAATTTAAAGAAACACAGAAGTTAAAAAAAGCGCTGAATCCAAAATTCAGGGCACATCTGTGATTGAAGGGCTGCCTTCACACGGCTCAAAACATGGTGACGGCCAGGGCCGGACTGGGAGACTTTTTCAGGCCAGGAGTCAGTCATGTAACCAGGCCACCCTGGCCTTGCCCACACGCGCACGTTCACGCCCACACCTACATGCATTGGCACGCATGTACACGCACATGCACGCACGCACGCACAAACACACACACACACACACACACACACACACACACACACACACACACACACACACACACACACACACACACACACTGCATTCCAAATAGAAGTTCAAATATGGGACCTATGTACAAACTAAGTTAGGAATATACAGTAACTTTTGTGTTTGGGGCCGGGCTGGTAAAATACAGTAACACAACAATCCTCAGCAAAATCCACTAACACACTTACTAGAAGAGAATAAAGGTTTAACGCAGTGCCAAGGTTACTTAAACATCATATCATGTGGAATGTCAACTGCCTCTTTGGCATAATTTTTATGTGTAGCCTACAATATAACCTAATAAACAAAGACAACAAAGTCCAAATCAAACAATTAATCAGCTATGAGGGGACAGCCTTTGAATACATGTTCACAGAACATGCACACACTGATAGACGCAATGTATAATACAGTCCGGGAGTATAGTTCCTAATAAGCAATCACATAATATTGACTCATATTCTAATATAGGGCTGGGATACATAACAGCAAGTCAGCAACAGACAGCAAAATTCAACACCACTAGTGCTTAATAGAATGGCAGCTATTACCATATTACAAATGAGAGCCATTTATGTCAAATGGCAGTGCCTGTTGGTGTTATGTCTGCAACTTGCATGTTGTTGCTCTAGAAATGATTCTGTACCTTCTGCCAACTGCTCTGCACTGGCTTCTCCTGAAGTACCAGCAGGACTTGTGTCATCACCATCACCACCTTTGAATAGCAAACATATGCTTACAGTGTTTTTCCATACACTATAGTTCATACAGTAAGATAGTGTAGCCTATGTCTCACTTAATGTGCCCTTGTATTCATATACATAATAATGGAATGATAACAGTAAATAAAAAAGTGGCTTGTTTAATTTCATGGCCAGGACCTATAGCCTACTGTGTAAAAGTGTACAGCCTCAAGGACCCAAGTCCCTGGACCTCAAGAACCAGTGTTTTTTTGTTGTTGTTGTTGTTGTTGTTGTTGTTGTTGTTTTTTACAGAACTTACTTGCAGAGGTATCTTGGCTGGGGCCTGAATACATTTGTCAGTTTACGGCATTTTGCCGCATCCTCCTCCAGCGCCTTTCTTTTTTTCTCTCTCTCCCTCTTGGCACCGCCTTTTCTTTCTTTTTTACCCGGGGGGTTGGGGTCCATGGTTTACAGTACTAGTCGAAGCCTCGACTCTCCCTCTCTGCTCGGCGCTCGCTACACACACACCGCGACTGCAGCATCAGTGTCACACACACCCCTTCCTCCGCACGCTGTCTGTGTGGTTGATACGGACTGTTGGGGCGGGTGTTAATCAAAACAAACCAATCGCCTTGTCCTCCTCACATGCTACTGGCCTGAGTGGCCTCTGATTGGCCAGGCCTGCATCTGACTTAAGGTGTGTACACACCGGAAGAACTGCCCGACTCGCGTCGGTAAATTCGGCGTCGGCTACTTAATATGGCCGACTCGAACAACGACATGGGCGGTTCACACCTACGGAATTACAGCCGACGCCATACGTTCCGCGCTTGCGCGAGATGTAATGTCTCCAAAACAACAGGCGGCGCTAATCTATATTGTGGGCCAAAAAACACGAAAACCGGAAGTAGCCGGTCCTCTCTAGACCACCTTCTTCGTTTCCACTGGTTATCTGGTATGTTTACCATCGTCACTTCCGGGCTTCACTGATTCGCTAGTCAAGCTGCTAGCCTCCACCAATCAGAATGGTAAAAGAATGACCGAAAAGAATGGCGGATTACACATTTGAATCGGCTGAAATGAACGCCGACGTGGGCCGATTCGAGCGACCACACCAAGGAGACTCATGTAACGGACGCCGACTCATGTCACGGACGCCGACTCTCTCAAAGACGCCGAAAAAAAGTGAGAGAGAGACGCAGGCCAGCAGGCCAATCATAGGCAGGCGCTTCGGGAAACCTCCCGGTTCTCCCGATGGCCAGTCCGGGCCTGGTGACGGCTGAGCCGGCGGTTCGCAGCTAACGGTGCTTACAACACGAACAGTGCTAACAACACGAACAGTGCTAACAACAGCAACAGTGCTGATAGAGCTGATATATCTGAGGAGGAACTGTAGGGTACTTCAATAACCCAGCCAGACCTGCTGGACCAGAACCGGAGTCCACTGCCCCAGGAGGAGAGCCGAAATGGAAGCTATGCTAACCCAGATGTTGGGTCGCAGGAAAGCAAGGTGGATGAAATGAGACTTCAGGCTAACACAGCAGGGTGGTGACTGTTCCCATCCCAGATCAAGCTGCACCTGCACCGGTGGACTACAGGACTCTGAGTGCAGGACTCAGGTGGACTAGAGGAGGTGGACTCTGTGTTTACATCAATGATGCTCGGACAGCACAAACAAAAAAATGATGATGGACAATGTTTTCCCCAAAGTTGAATTTTTAATGCGATGACGCCGGCCACGTTATCTGCCCAGAGAATTGCTTTTTGTTGCTGCTGTTTGCATTCTTCCTGATGCAAACGAAAAAAAAGAAATGCACGGCAGGAATACTTAACCGTTTTTGCAACACAATAACCGATGATCTCAGTCAGGCTCACAGCACAGCGTTCATCGCTGCAGCAGAACGGCTACTGCAGCAGTTACTCATCACGATTCAGTCGTTTAATTGTTTTTCAAACTGGAATACAATCATTTGAGTGTGCAGACATCGCTCTGCTGCACCCACGATATCAGCAAGGGAAACATGTTTCCCTCCGATGCTTCATATCTTGCCGTTTCAAAGGTTTCTATATGACTGAACGTCCTCTTTTTCCTCCTGGAGTTTCCCTTCTGGACTGAAACGAGGCCGTGGAGCGGTGAACGCATCCATCTGAGCCTCCTGATTACAAGCTCTAATTATCAGCTTTCCCACGACCGGTGGCCATGTAGGAGGCCCTCCTCTAAAAAACATCTGAAATGTAACCGCAGCTGCTCTTAAGTGAATTCTCTGACTTTGATGTGCTCAGGTTTTGAAAAATCATCTTGTGCCATCTATAAGTCACCGAGGGTTGTTTTGATGAGCTATCTGCCTCTCTCCGAATCAAATGCTGCTTTACTCTTTCAGACGTTATCTCCTGTCGCGATAAGCCGCAACGACTCTGTTATTGCGGGTCATTTTGACATCACTCCCCAGTTTTAAGTTTGAGAAAATCTCAGCAGAATCCACTTCAGCCTTTGATTTTACTTTCACTCCCGGGTCTTATTGGACTCGCAGTCGAGGACATTTTGTCTTTGATCGTCATTTCTGACTTTACTCAGATGACAAGTGGTCAACCTTTGAAGAGCTGCTGCTTTGATCCATCATTCCTCCAGTTAACTCACTTTATAGGACTCACTTTACACAGGCTTTTTATGGATATACAGCACTGCAGCTTTCTGCTCCTCATATGCTATAGAAATGAGATGATCACGGGGAAGATGACTTGTTTTCTTTTTGAAATAAAGAGTCAGTTGTTTCAAACAAGTCTTAATGTTGCAGCAAATGTAAACATGGCACTTAACACCAGCATGTTAGCATTTAGCTCGTAGCACCACTGTGCCTCAAGGCCCGGACACAGCGGTGTCGATGGCGGGCCGCTGTGTAGACTTTTGCAGAGTGTCCTGCACCGCTGGCACCAATCTGCCCCCGTCAGCAGGTTTTTCGGCTCATTCAGCACGCTGAGTCGGCGGCGGAGCCTGTCGGTGAGAGAAATCATTCCGATTGGCTGTTCTGCGTGAACGAGTCAGCTCACGAGGAGAGAAATGGAAGTGAGCAAAGTCAAGAAAATGACCAAAGTCAAGAGAGGCTCCATCTCATCTGATCTTTCCGATGTGTGAGTATTTTCAAAGCAACAGCGGTGAGGGAGAGTGGTTGTTTATGTATCTAACAACAGCTTGCATATCTGCAATCCTATGTTATCTGATTGCCCTTTTTGAATGACGGACACAGACATCTGCCCCCTGCTGGTATGGAGAGGTATCTCCTCACCTGCGTGCGCAGGAGGTTGTTGGCTGTGCAACATTTTGGCCCAGACACAGTGAGGCGACTTGAGGCAACAACTGGTTTGACAACTTTGAACAACATCATTGATCATACTTAATAAGCTTATACAGGGTTGGCGATTTGTCTTTCAATAATGAGCCCACATGAATGTCACCCAAGTCTGTGAAAAGAGAAATATCTATAATAATATTAACAGTAATATAGACCTAAGAATATATTACAAAACTTGAAAGCAACCTGATTAACTTATTTGTTACAGCCCAGATTTGTTTGAGCAAAGTATTAAAAGCACTAGAGTTATTGACATTGGCAGTAAGTTAGTCAGGTTGTCTACATTTAAAGAAAACAAAGGGAAATGCACAGAAATGCCATTCCTTTCAAAACAAAGCTCTCTAAACTAGACATTTTCTTGTTTACCCATTCCCTTGCAATATATAGTTTGGGTATAACTAAATAATAGCCTAGGGGCTCTGTACTACAGAGGTTTTTGTTTTGTTTGTGAGGAAGCTACGATCCACCTCCCCGCTCCTCCGGTACCTGCAGGAACTTTTCTGCTTTTTGGCTGGATGTTCACCAGATACTGGAACACTGGGCCCAATGTCAGCCATGGATGTTTATCCTCCATAAAAGGTGCATAGTAGCATACATGCCATATATAGGCTATATTTTATGTATATGCTACTGAGATTTTGTTTAATTTTTGGGGCAAAGAGGACAGGATAACTGCTTGTTATTTGGGATCTCGAATAACCAAGTAAAGTCAACTCCTATATACAAAGTCCAAACATAAATCAAGCAAACTAGACTGAAACTCTTAATCATTACTCCACCGGTACGTACTGCCGCTGACACTAAAGTTCCAGCTGGCATCGTTTCCTTGTGCTACTTTCAGATGGCTCTTTTCCTTTCTTCATAATGTGTACTCCTTTATGTTACTGGAGAAGTTTATCTCATCTGAGCTTTATGTCTGCCTGCTTGTCAAGGCAGCAACATGTTTCAGCTGCTCGGCAGGCCACGCCCCCTTTTGCCTCTCTGCAAACTCCGCCTATGCAAACCTGCAAAGATCAGCCTCACAAAGCCGCTGGCATGCCTGAAGACTCCTGTCAATGTCATGATGATCCAAATCCCAATCCCTTTGCCGATCATTGTCACCGTCCTGCTCTACCAGAAGAAACCTTTTAAAACACACTGAATCAGAAATCCTGCACGGTGGCGTCTGCCAATCTATGACGGTGAGAAAACAAGAGTTTGGTGTTCTGTAACCCAGTTATCAAACACAGCAGTAAAACACCCTTGACAGGAAGTATTGTGTTTAATCTATTTTACGCTGCAGTAGTCCTCCCTACCTGCCTGCGTGGACTTCTGTGTGGAACACAATCTCACCGCCGGGCTCGGGTAGCTTCACAGATCAATACTGCCAGAGAGAAATGAAACAAATAGTCTGTGTTACCGGATTACTGCAGTGACAGTATTTTGCTTACATGAGTGAAATTATTTCTCCCAGGCCGCTGGTGAAAGATGTGTGAAAACAGTAAAGTGAGTGCGAGCGATATCACATCCCATAAAAATCTGGGGGAAAAACACACACGGACAGAAATGGGATGAAGGTTTAAGGAAAAAGAAGGGGGTGAGCCGATGATATATGATCAACTGCTTTTCTGTGACTCAGCAAACCAGCGTCATTCAGTAAAAAAGGGCAGTATTTCATTCTGCATCCAGCATATATGAGAGGAAAGGGTTTCTTTCTTTGGCAGTAAAACATTATTCAGATGGTCGAGTTCGTCCGACGTGCTCATAATTCAACACAAAGCTTAAACGTCTACTTTTGCGATGGGAGTCTGGTTCAGCTTGTTCGAGTGGAAAATCAAATTAGGAGTCTATTATAATGTGGAAAAACTGACCAATGACTTTGCTCACATTTCACATATTTGTACGAAAACACACACGATAAAAAAAATGGCGCCCAGTAAATAAATAAGCAATGGAAATATGATAAATCGCCTGCTTTTCCATTCTCTTTTTAAAGAAATGTATCCTTATTGTTTTTTGAATAGTCACTGGTGTGTTTTGGCTCAGTACTCAAGCAAAAATAACATTGACTTTCGAGGAAAAGAACTGTATCAGAAAAAGCACGAAATCCCAAAACAGCAGCAGTTTATCAAATATAGATCTAAACATTTGGAGCTCTCTCCGAACACAAGATAACTTTTAAACTGTAGTACGCTGATCAAAAAGGAAGCATTTGTTTCAGTACTGTATTCAAGCATCCATTCATTTGTAATTACTGTGTAAAAACCCTTGAAGAAGTGATTGTTGTGGTCGTAGCCGGGGGGCTGACAGAGGATTGCTTAGTTCAAACACCTTCTGTCTTTAGGTCTGACATCAGCAAAGTCAAGCCTGGAGCCTAATACATACTTTTTTAAGTTTACTTGTCATTTTGCTCGTGATGAAGTAGCCGGGACTCCGCAGCCTTTGTAACATCATTGTAATCTTTGTTATCCCCGACACACGTGCATCAAAGACAAACTTCCAACTACAATAACCAAAGGGGACAAACTTCCCCTCTGAGCAGCTGGGTTCTGTAATCATGTTGGAAACAACAATCTAAACAGGCATTTATCTAAAAAATTTAAGCTGAGGTGACATTGAAAATGAGTCGATGTAATTCACCGCTTTAGCTTCTTGCATTTCTTGCTGTTTGAGGACAAAACGTACACATTTCACGCAGCTATGGAGAAAATGTCTCTCCGCTGCAGCGCACACACACAACTTTTCTCAAAGCATCCCTCTGAAGAGATAACTTTGAAAATATTGTGGTTGCTCTGCACATAAATTCCTAAACCGTCGTCAACAGAACATCCACATTCCCGCTGCTTTATTCGTATTAATTTACATGCATACGGAGCGATTGGATGTGAAACAGTGAACCTTTGTTGTGAGGGCTGGTGGTGAAGCTCTAATGAATGGCTCTCTCTCATCCCCGAGATGCAGTTTTGCGACTTGCAGCCCGTGGCTGACACATCGGGGTGACACAATGAGACGAGGCTTGTGGTGAGACGGGGAGTGCGGAGAACCCAGATAAAGCTGCTCTGCAGAGCAGCCAGCAGGGGGTCTTTGAGTTGTCTCCAGGAGAGGGGCGGAGGAGGGAATTTTGGGAGGCAGAGCTCAGAGTAAATAGTATCTGCTGGAAAAACAACAACAGCAACAACCGCACTCCCTAATCAAGTGGCTTTATTGAAATGCAAAGCCTCACTCCTCCGGTTTTCTTCTCGGGGAAAGAAAAACACCCAGCGATTAAAAGTAAAATGCATTAAATGTGCCATTACTCTTCCCAAATTACATATTTAAACACCAACTATGATTTGACAACATCATATAATTAGGCGTTGTTAGTGTCATCGTGAAATATGCCATGAGTGCTCGGCAGATTAATTACATGAAACAGCACCTCAAAGACACTCTGGATCTGAGGCTTGTCCTCCCCCCCTACGTTCTAATCCATCTATTGCTGCTCTAAATCCCAAACACTGGTTTATGTAAAACCAAGTGAATTATTAAAGGTCACCCACTGGAGGGAAAGCAGTGAGACAATGTCAGGGCGGATGATTCTGAGAGTAATTTTCTAAATCTTTAAAAAAAAAAGAGAGAAAAAAAGGTAACGCATCCATACTGTACATCATCTGTGCTTTCTTTGCATTGTTGACATGAGCCAGACCTGCCATACAGCAGCCTGTTAGCTTACTTTAGCATAAACACCGAGCAGCCTGTTAGCTTACTTTAGAATAAACACAGAGCCGCCTGTTAGCTTAATTTAGCATAAACACCCACCAGCCTGGTAGCTTACTTTAGCATAAACACAGAGCAGCCTATTAGCTTACTTTAGCATAAACACAGAGCAGCCTGTTAGCTTACTTTAGCATAAACACAGAGCAGCCTATTAGCTTACTTTAGCATGAACACCCATCAGCCTGGTAGCGTACTTTAGAATAAACACAGAGCAGCCTGGTAGCCTATTTTAGCATAAACACAGAGCAGCCTGTTAGCTTACTTTAGCATAAACACAGAGCAGCCTGTTAGCTTACTTTAGCATAAACACAGAGCAGCCTATTAGCTTACTTTAGCATGAACACCCATCAGCCTGGTAGCTTACTTTAGCATAAACACAGAGCAGCCTGTTAGCTTATTTTTAGCATAAACACAGAGCAGCCTGTTAGCTTACTTAAGGATAAACAAAGAGCAGCCTGTTAGCTTACTTTGCATAAACAAAGAGCAGCCTGTTAGCTTAGCACACAAACAGTGTTAGCTCACCTTAGCATAAACAATCAGCACAGTGTTAGTTTATTTAGCATAAGCACGCAGCAGCCTGTTAGCTTACCTTGGCAAAAAGATTGGAAATCTGTGGTATGAAGCTGTCCCTGAACCTGGTGGGATATATCTGAAACGGCATAATATCTGACCTGGTAAAAACAAGTCAAGAACTACTTAATTTTTGGGACTGTAAAAAAAATGTAAATTGTGAATGAATGTGAATTATCTCCTTCTAATCCGTCTAGCGTCCTGGTGTGATCAGTCCCCTAGTTTTGCACAGAGCTCTATCCCCGTTTCCAGTTTGTTATGCTAAGCTAAGCTAACAGACATCTTCCTATTATACATACAGGTATCTTCTTCTCATCATACAGGCGTGTTTTCCTAAATGTCAAACTTCTATCTTCCAAAAAAGAACAACAGGCATGTAGCCATGATGTTTTACAAACGCTACAGTACATTACGTACGAGGAAAACATCCCCAAAAAACGAAATCAGAAATAAAATCCCACATATATTTAAATGACATTGACGTGGAGGCTTTGCACACCATCTACACTGCTTTTAAGTGAATGGGAATATATGCAGCATCGGACTTATTTACCATTTGGTCTGATCCTTTCCTTTGAAACTGTTTACAGTAAAATCAGGTCAGATCTCCAGGCTCCGCTCACACACATTGAAGTACAACACTAACACAGTATTTCACACTGATAGAAATATTTTCTGCCACACCCGCTATACAGCGTGACTGTAAACAATAGCCTATAGTGTTTCTAAAGTCTCAGCACTGAGGTCTTATTTCACTTGTTGGCTCAGAATCTTCCCGGTACTTTACAGCCTGCCAGTTCTCCTCCAGCACCGCTGAGAGAAGAAGAGGAAGAAGAAGCACTCTTCTGGGAAATTCTCTTTCTGACTGCAACTGTTTGTTGCCCCTGATCGCAAACATGATGCATACATCCAGACGAGGCGAAGCAATTCAGCCCGCGCCATAAAAAAAGGTCTTATTGGTAGGAATAACAACCACCACGATTTGGAAACCAATCAGGAAGTGCTAAAACCTGTACACGCCTGATTTAGTGACTTTAATCATCTATTGATCATCAATTTGCAGAGCTGAAGTGGGCGTGTAACAAAATAAAGCCCTGATTTGCCGTTCAAACAGGTTTTGATTGCAACACTTTAATATGTCTCCTCGATATAACAGATTTATGTCAATGCTGCTTTGAAGTGTCCGCTCAGGCAAAAACCCTAGTTACTGTGAAACAGGATTGAAGGTTACAGCGAGCGGTCATGAATTAATAACAACAGCCTTTCGAGATACAGCTGAGGTTAGTCTGTGGACCTTGACATGGTCAGTAAGCAGGGGAGCAGAGCGGGAAGTATACCGGTAGCTCTTCACGCAAGAGAAACATGCTGCCATAGGAAGCAAAGTGTGTTTCGGCGTCTCCAGTCCACTCTTGTTACAGATTGTGAGGTTGTATTTTGGCCTCTTTTTAGCTCTCCACACAGACTGTTTACCTGCATTCAACCAAAGCCTGCTTAAACATGATTAGTCAATACTACACGGACTTCAAACCAGACCGCGTCCGATACCAAACTCTTGTACTGTTGCCTACAGGTTCGAATGATGATGAAAGAATGCAGAATCAGTTTAAAGAGATTATTTCTTTTGCCACTTGGTAACAGAAATCAAGCTGGAAATAGTCACACACATTTTACGTATTCTAATCTTATAAAGTCGAAGTGTTACTAATGAGCAACATTAGCCATCATTGGAGCCGTGTTTCTGGACACCTGACGAATGTAAATCCGATATTCACACTTCTTTTAGCTCCGCTTTGGCCTCCACCTACTCCTTAGAGAAATGCACATCTTATTAGCTGCAAAGCTAGCTAACTTCTGTCAGGCGCCGGTTACAGCGCCAGCAGAAATGAGGCTGATGAAGAGTGAACCAAAAACGAGCAGAAAGACGCTAAAATGCTCCGTGGATCTGAGATTAACTGCGTTGGATGACGTTTATCTGCGTCTCTTCATCACCACAAGCAACCTTTTTCACATTACACATATTAATATTACCCACTGTTCATTATTGCAGCCATAAAAATCCAAGAGACTTACAGACGCAAGTGCGTTAACTGCGTAATACTGAAAACATAAATCGATCATAAATGAATAGAGAAATGAAGCTGTCCTTCATCCTTTAGCACCATTCGATCCATCATCAGTAATGACACCGGGGTGCCTTGTTTTAAAATCCATGCCTTGTTAATCTCGTATTTCCAGCCTCTGGTCAGGGCACCGTGTCGATTAGAGGTTTAATTCCTGCTCAGCTAGAGGTTTGGAAAACATCTACAGACGAAAACCAAATACACCTCATCTGTGGTCGCTGCCCACACTCTGAATGTGTCTCTGATCTCTACGTTTTCACCCTTAAACCCAACAAATCAATTACGTGCAGTAATCTTATATATAGAAATGCCAAACTATAGTACACGATGATGAAACCGACAGCACAAGGTATGTAGGATTTGCTAAATTCCCCTTTTTCATACCCCATCAATAGTGATATGTTTGTCATATCTTTCCTCCAAAGGCGGTGGCTTTATGGATAATGCTGGCCTTATTCCTTTTACTGTCAATAAATCACACAAAAGGACCAAAACCAGCAATGCATTAGTCCATCTTTTATTACTTTCCAACTTGAGTGACAGTCTCTGAGGCCCTTTGTTCCACCTGAAGGCATAAGTCATTAAGTCCACAGCTGGACATAGTAGTTTTCAGCAAACGGGAGTTAAAAAAATGCATTTGTAAGGGACTACTTTCAGTGGGTTAATACACAGTTGGTGCCTTATTTGAATAATGACAGCAGGATTTGACTCAAGGTAAACTACATGCTTGTTGTAATTAAAGATTATGTCTCCCAGTTTAATGGAGTAGCTCATTGATGCATTTTTAATAGTTTTTGGACAACAACAAAGCTCTGTTGCACAGATGAATAAGATATATGATCAACCCACTGTTTTGTTTTCTTCGTGGGATCCCTTTGCAATGAGGGGAAAATACATAACATCCAGATTTAAGCAGCGCTACTTGTCTGACGGTCGAGTAGCTTCAGAAAACCTTCTTCCCTCGCTGCTCTCTGATGTTGGATTAGAGATGGTCGCGTCCGACAATTTGTAGTAACTTTCCAAAAGAAAAAAAAAAACAGACAATCTGACATTCACACCCACTTCATATCGTTATTGGCCAGCTGTGCAGAGCCGAGGAAGGAGACAGAATTTTAACTAACCCGTCTCTTTTTTTTGTTCATCCTAGTCGGGAGAGGGCTGTTTGGAAATGTGCACCGTTTGACACCATATTTAAACGTTATTGCATCTTCCTCCTTCCTTTGTTGGTTAGTTTATCATTCTGCCTTCATAACAAGTAAAACATTTGATTCCTGCCAAGGTCAGACGACGTAATGATGATTCAAAGAAATAAAGCCCTCCAGCCTATTAGAGCTGAAGTGTTTCATTGGCTCTAATCACAGAAAGGACACAGTATTATATTTTATTTACCGTGTGTGCAGGAATTAAGACTCTGTTACTTGACATGCTTGGATTCTAAACCAGGTTTACGTCTGACAGTACATCTTTCGCTTGCTGTGCTGAGGTTTCTTCCAGCTTGAGCACCACATCATGCGAGCCCCCCGTGGTGAGCTGCACGGAGGCTACATACATATTTTGATACAAAGCGCCCTCAAATTTGAATGGGGCTCGTATAACTCTGCAAAACAAGACCAGTCTTTAAATAGAATTGATGGGCTTGTGATTGAAGCCCTCAGCTTCCACAGCGTTATATTACGATGCCAATGGTGCCGCGTGGAAATGTGTAAATTGATCTGCGAGGTACGCTTGATTTATTACAATGGTTTACATTAGACAGGTGCAAAACCTGTTCTAAAGAGGCAGACTCAGCTTCATTCAGATCATTTCATAAATCAAACCGGTGCACAACCTGAAAAATCATCTTACGATACCATTAAAGATTCATTAGGGTGTCCGATTTTTATAAATGAGGGTTCAGGTAATTTCTGCACATCAGCTTTCAGTGCACGAAGTCAGTGTATAAACTTAATGCTTGAATGCTCCCTTATAGATATTCATCAGTCATTATGCGAAACACTTAAAGAGTGACCTCAAAGATATCAGATAAACTTACGACGATGGAGGAGCAGGTATCATCCGCTGCCGCAGCGACCTCCTCTTTTTCTTCCTCGTCCATCCTCGGACTCTGGTGATGCTAACATCAGTATGCTAACGTGCTCACAATGACAATGCTAACTTGTTGATGTTAAGCAGGTATAATGTTTGGCCATCTTAGTTTAGGGCTTTAGCATGCTAACAGATACTAATTAGCACTAAACACATTTTTTTTCAAAGCTCATTTCTTGTGACACTGAAATAAAAACTTGATATAACGGAATAAAAACCTCGTTATCACAAGAAAACAAAAGGTTGTTTCCTCTTATCACCTTGAGCCAGATAGGCGGTATCTTGACAGCAGTAGCTGAAAATGTCAGTAGATTGGATTTGAATCAAGGTTTAACACAGACAG
Source organism: Eutrigla gurnardus (assembly GCF_963514095.1). Classification (NCBI taxonomy): domain Eukaryota; kingdom Metazoa; phylum Chordata; class Actinopteri; order Perciformes; family Triglidae; genus Eutrigla; species Eutrigla gurnardus. The sequence goes on along the minus strand of NC_139915.1, from coordinate 28,672,074 downwards.
AAATTTGTCTTTCCATTCAAGATACTATTCAGATAAGTCCTTCACAGGCAGAACTACACATTCGTGCCTGGACTTACTGCTCAGTTAGTTGCTGTCATCAGTAACCTGCAGCAGCTCGTGTGCAGTAGTCCACCATGCAGCATCGCATACAACCAGGTGTGGTCGCCTGAACCACACACTCTTTAATTATCCCGTTATCCCGAGAAAACAAGTAATTTTCTCCCAATAAATTATCTCCTTATCTCAAGATAAGGAACTTTGTTATCTCGAGATAACAAAATTATTAGCTCAAGATCTTGAGATAACATAAAAAAATAAAAACATAATGCCAAGCACGGCTGTGCTCCGCTTTCTTACAAACCACCACGTCACCGTAAATAAGAAAGAGTAAGTGGACAAAGTGGTAGAAATGGTAGATGTCTTCTAAGAACGGCCTCCGAGAGCTCTATGCTGCAACAAAACAAACAAACATACAGGATGCCAAAAGACTTTATAAAAAAAAGATTGTAATTTAAAGGCATACTATGCAGGACTTGTCACTTACAAGGATGTTCCTGCCCAGTGTCCACCTGCAGCATCACATGGCAGCGAAAGGGAAACCCCAACATGGATTTACCGTTGTTTTGGAACAAGCTTTACCCGCTTGCCGTTTCGCCTCACTGTATTTGTTGGGGGGGGGGGGGGGGGGGGGGGGGGGTTCAGTGCTGTGTCTGCCATTTTCATAGCGTCCTCTTGGATGCGTGGTTGTCCATCTGTGGGGCCACACAGCCAGCACTCGAATAGGAACAGAATAAGTAAATACAGGCATTCAGACGCCACCACACACTTCTACTGGGTCTTAAGTGAGGATTGAGAGGGATCAGCTTTGTGTGAGTCCCCACATTGTTTTTTTTACGCTCACTATAAACTACAAAATCCAAATTGAAAAAGTGAAAAAAATAAATAAATAAATAACCCAACCTACCGTTCTCTGGAGCCGCAGTTCTTTAAATGAAACTTCCGTGAGGTAGCCCACCAAGACGCCTCCACGGGCGATTTGAATTGTAGAAGGAGGAGAAAATGGAAAAGCAATCTTCCACAGCTGCACTGAAAAATAACTGCAGCAGGAGCAGTAAATTACAGGCCATCAGCTGGCCTGTAAAAGTTACGAGCACGGGAAATTCAGGCATGCACAGTTTACCAGGGACCTAATGAAGCAACTGCAGGCTTTTTGGCGGCAACAGCGACGCAGACGCTGCTCTCCATCATGACAGCACGAGAAGGTAAGATAAGACAGGTGGATCACCGACCACCGCTGCGTGAACCGCCAGGGTCACATGACGATTCAATCTTCAATGACAACGTGGCAGCACCCATCTCCATGGCGATAGCTCTTTATGGATAATAAATTCAGCTCAATTGATGAATGAATCCGTCAACCAATCCACACCCAGGATATCAGGACAATAATTTCAGTTTTATGTTTAATCAGTATTTGTCATTTAATTAAGCTCAGTGGAATGTAAACATGTAAAACATATCGACACTGTCTGTAAATGTGATGTCTAAACCATGAAACCCAAGACAGTAAGCAAGAAAAAGACATCAAATTTTCATTAATTATGTGTTTTTTTTAATCCACTGAGTTTAATTTGACTCCATCAATAATTCCTCCTCAGTGGAATTCATTTAGTTGGGGGATTCACATACTGTGAACTGTATATTGTGCCAATTAAAAATTAGTTTGGTCTTGGTCATGGGAATATTATGTTTTAGAGACATCCAGGATTCACATGCTTAAGTTATAGTGTACAAAACTGGGAACATCTTCCTTCTGGCAATTTGGCAAATAAACCAAACGCAGTAAAGTGTGTAATATGATGGTATTTTGAGAAAACTAAAGCTGTGAGGAGAATCATCACGTTGGTTCATGTTGTGTTACTAATCAGGCAACAGCAGGTTTATACAAATAAATCAATCTTTGTTAATATAGTATTGTCACACTAGGCTGAACACAACAGCGCATTGTACTCACAAATTGGCCAAACCAAGGACTTTAGTCTTCTTTTGTATGGAAGCTCAATGAAAACACGCCGGCACATTATTGAGGCAAAACTCAATACATGTTAAGGATAGATTCTTGAGGGGAAAATATGCCACTTGCAAGGATAAATAAAATTAGAGAACAAACAACGTTCAAGGCTAAGCAGAGTGGTTCTTTTGTAGCGGGAGAAATACTTGCGCTACTAGCGATGGTGTGAGTGTTGCTGAAGCTGAAATGTATTTACAGCTCCTCTATTAATGCCCAGAGCTCTACAGACTGTTTCAAATATTCAAAAATCAAATAATACACCATGACCAGGCTCCTAAATGGCTTCTTTTACAGTCATAGTCTCCAGCAACCACAACAAAGCAGCTACAAGGGAGAGGGACCGACAAGCAGCTTGTTGACCTGACACTGGCCCACAGAAGTACTCTCAGTCCTGCAGCTCCTTCTACAAATCTCAGTGACAAAAGAACTCCTTCAGTCGAAACACCTACGACTAAATCTCTGTCCTCGATGCTAAAGGCAGCTCCGACAGACGAGAGGAGACCGTTCTTATCAAAAGAAACTTCTTGAGCACCATTTTCTCCAAACCGCAAGACTTTCAAACACTTTTTGCCATCAAACATAAGTATAGTTTTGATTCCATAATCACTCCCAAGCAGTCACACCTCTGTTTTTTCTAATATCTCAGGATTTGAAAAAAACTGCCAAGAAAAAACGTTTCTGTACTGAAACAAATCTCTGGAACATTTCATCGATCTCTACACACTTCACAGTAGTTTTGAAGGTGAGAGGTGATTTGGAGGCTTGGCTAAAACCCTCACAAGCACCGTTTCCTTCCTTTTTTTTTTTTTATCTCTAAACTACGAGACCAAAACAACAGTAATCTGATATCTAAATGCCCCCAAATGTTAAACAAACAGAAAACAACACATTCCTATCCATCAAGACATTATCAGGAGACATTTTTCAGAGATGTTTTTGGTTAATACGTACAAATTGCCCCGTTCACGTTATAATTCATACACATAAATAATTTCAGGTTGTCTGCAACCTTCAGTGTGGATAATTTATAACTGCTAACTATTTTATTCCTTGCTCAGATGTTTTTTTCATCATGTTCACCATGATGGAAAGTATATTTGGCTTGAAGAACACAACGGATATAACAACACACAAACAATATCAATACATAATTATATTACATTTGAGAAACACTGGAAGCCTTCACCGCCGGAAAAAGGTGGCTTGCTCCCTCCAGGTCGGGGGGGAGTTCCTGCCTCAAGTGGAGGAGTTTAAGTATCTTGGGGTCTTGTTCACGAGTGAGGGAAGGATGGAACGTGAGATTGACAGGCGGATCGGTGCAGCGGCTGCAGTAATGCGGTCGTTGTATCGGTCCGTCGTGGTAAAGAGAGAGCTGAGCCGAAAGGCGAAGCTCTCAATTTACCGGTCAATCTACGTTCCTACCCTCACCTATGGTCATGAACTTTGGGTCATGACCGAAAGAATAAGATCCCGGATACAAGCGGCCGAAATGAGCTTCCTCCGCAGGGTGGCGGGGCGCTCCCTTAGAGATAGGGTGAGGAGCTCCGTCACACGGGAGGAGCTCGGAGTAGAGGCGCTGCTCCTCCACATCGAGAGGAGCCAGTTGAGGTGGCTCGGGCATCTGTATCGGATGCCCCCTGGACGCCTCCCTCGGGAGGTGTTCCAGGCATGCCCCACTGGGAGGAGACCCCGAGGAAGACCCAGGACACGCTGGAGTGACTATGTCACCCGGCTGGCCTGGGAACGCCTTGGGGTCCTCCCGGAGGAGCTGGGGGAAGTGTCCGGGGAGAGGGAAGTCTGGGCGTCCCTGCTCAGGCAGCTGCCCCCGCGACCCGGTTCCGGATAAAGCGGAAGAAAATGGATGGATGGATGGATGGAAGCCTTCAGCTAGGATCGTTGGGAGGGAAACAAATGTGTTCATCTGTAGGTTGTTCTCATTGTGCCGTGTGTTCGATAACGGACTTTGGTCTTTGAGAGCCGTTAAACAACACTGTCCCCTGTTGGTGGCGTCGAACCAAAGGACCCTCAAGCACAATATAAACTGGACTTTAAACAAAGAAGTGAGACAGCTTTCATTCTTTCAAGTCTCTTATTTAATATTAAATACATCACTCTCTATAAACAACATTTATCCACATATAAAAGCATGTATCACTATTTACACTCAACCCTCAAAAAGAGCCCTATCATACAAACAAGCTATATCAAATAATAGTCACAAACTTCCCTTTCTGTCCTCAAGACTTTAGCCGTGATTGTCGCAGCGTTCATATATTTTAACACGTACACCGTCTCTCCTAACCGTATTGCCAAGCTCGTCCAAGTATTTACAACTGCCACGTCGACATAGATTCACGAGAAACTCTTGATGATCTCTTAAGTTTGGTTTTTAAAAGTGAGTAGGTGTACTGAGCCCCTCAGTGTAGAGTCAATTACTGTGTGGGACATGAAATGTGGGTGCAGCAGGTACTTAAACCAGAAGCCCATAACTCCAGGCTTCATGTCTGACTACAATGACCTAGAAAGCCACTAATAGCTTGGCTGCTGTTTAAGAACCAGAATGTGCCTCAATAACATGACGGTGACCTTACGACAAAGACGTCCTGTAACGCAGCTACCAAACTAACTCATTCTTCCACCTTAGTTTTCCTCTTGGTGGTTCTGGGTTTGGGCTTTTCTGACTCCACGGGTTCTGGGGAGCCTGGAGGATCCGTTGGAGGGCTGGGGGCTTTGTCCACATCGGGCTCTGGCTCCAGGGGCATGGAGGGACCTTTGGAAACTCCTGAAAATGACAAAAAGCACAAGAGTTGACACCGTTGCTCAGTAAAGGTCTTTCAGTTCCCAATGATCTGTGAAACACTTGGAGCGTGGTTCATTAACATTAATATCTGGAGCATCGTTAAGGAACGTTTAAGGTCCAATGTGCAGCATTTAAGGAGCTCTCTTTGTAAAATTTGAATATAATATTAATAAGTATATTTTATTTGGTCATTTTTCGTTACCTTAGAACGAGACATTAATATCTATATATGGAGTTGCACTGCCATGTTTCTACAGTAGCCCAGAATGGACAAACACGATCGGCACATAGGAGTTTCAGTTGGTTGCAATCTGCAACCTCACCACCAGATGCCACTAAATCCTACACACCAGACCCTTAAATGTGATTTTGCATCCCCTCACCTTCCACCGACATACCCAGCAGTACTGAACCTGATTCAGACTTTAAATTAACATATTGTCACGCTGCAATTATGCACTCCAAATCCCATTCCCTCCGATTAAAAGCCCACACAACTGACAACTTCAAGCATGTGTTTCCTGTCTCAACGTGATCTCCAGCTGGTTACGGTGAATCCCTTTTAATTAATTAATTTAAATAGATTGGATGTGCAATGAAGGCCAACAGAAACACTGTGTTTGTAAACGGAGAATCATTATTCTTGCATGAACAAATGCTTTGATTCGTACAAGATCACAGTACCAGGGTAGAAACTGCAGCATCACGATGGCTCTGTTAAATGTTAATTCATTACCCACATGGAAACCGTGACATCAAATCAGGTTTTGAGGCCGAGTACAGAGGAATTGTGAGCGTACTTTTCAAAAAGTCAGATCCTGCATATAACTAGATTTTACAGATGTGACATTTCACAGACAGACATTAGATTGGCTTCTTCAAACGGTGCACTCTTCCTCACATTTAAAAAGGTGGGGAATCATTAAGGAGTGCCGGTTTGATGCTTTGACAGCACATTTGTCACTTTAACAACACAATTTGTCCCGTGACTAAACTGCAACATATTTCCCCCCCCCCCCCCCTCTGGAGCGCTTTTAAAAAAACAACAAAAAATTGCATTTATTTGTTAAAACAAATGCGACTGATCTAAATCCTTAAAAAGCTAGAATTACCTCCGTGGTTGTACACCTCAGTCAACCAGTGAAGTTTACATCCATCCAGCATCTGTAACCACTCATCTGTGAGGTCACAGTGACCTTGGCTTTTGAACATGCAACACTAAATTCTAACCAGCTCATCCTTGAATCTAGATCTACATTTGTGCCATATTTGAAGAAATTCCTTCCAGGTGTTCCTGAGATATCATACGTACCAGAGGGCACATTATACTCACATGTATCCCATGTCAAGTTACTAGGAATTAATATTGTTAACTTGATTCAGGACATTAAAAGGAAATGAATAGATTCATGGTATACTTTTTTTAAATAACAGATTTTCCCATCTTTATGCTTTTAAGGTATTTTCAGTTCAAAATGCTCTAGTCTAAGTGACTTGATTCCAGGTCATTGCCTTTTGAAATATTAACATTTTAAATAACTTCAACCCACGTTGCACTCTGTTGCCGGAGCCGTAAAGCATATTTACAAGCTATATTTGTATACTCATTAAACACTGGTGCTTGAGTGCTAGAAAGCAGATGGAGTGTCAGCTGTGTAATTATGTAAAATATCTGTCACCGAACATGGATGCATTGTGCTGGTGTTATTTATTAACGGCTAAACAACATTGCTAGAAAACACAGCCCGCAGCCTCTCTCTCTCTCTCCAGTCCACTGACATTTGAGAGCAGTAAGCCGTGGCAAACACTTCAGAGTAGCCTTGAATTTATTATCTTAACTGTGTGTCATTTTTCCACACCACTGATTTTCTTTTGTTGCCAAGAATATATACTGGCTAGAGGTTAGCTTTTTTTTCCCCAACATAATCCATTTTTCTTCAGCCCATGAATTCAATCTGCTACAAAAGTGCAGCGGGTGAGAGGCGGTGAATAACACACACAGGGAAGAGATATTTTCAAGTCTCTATTTAAAATGAAACATTGGGTTTTGTTTAATGAAGGGAGCGGTGGAGGCGGTGACATTTGTCATCACCTGCACTGAGGGTGTCACACTGGGCTTTTATGATAAGAAATATGTTTTATGTGCTCACGTCTTTTTGAGTTTGTGCAAACTTAAGAGCAACGATCAGTCGTCGGTGGACCTGGACCTCATTTTAACCCACACACATCGTATCGAAGCATGAAAGCAGAAGCTACACCGAGGTGTCGGGACACAAACTGACATGTTCTACCTGTTGGATGCTGGAGGTTCTTGTTGAAGCTCGCCGCAGAAGACATGGCTTGACCCAGAGCTTGGTTAGTACCGAGGGCAGCACCGGGGGCTTTGGTGGCAGCTGCAGAGTTTGGTTTTGATTTGGAGTCCTTGCCTGGTTTTGTCCACACCAGACCCTCCGTCACCTGCAGGGCAGCTCCCATCTTCTGAGCCATGTCCATTAGCTGTTAGCGACAAGTAGGGGAAAGACTTCAAAACAATGCAAATAGAGGCTTCAACAACTGACTGACATCTTAAGTTGATAAACACCAAAGATAAGAACACAAACTAAGTGTTAAGCGAGTGGTGGCTTTAAAGAAAGCATCGATGGATATAAGGGCTTCAGTTCTTCTCAGAAAGTCGTGTCGTGAAAGAAAAAGCAGTAATATACCGTACACTTAAGTTATATTGATTTTTTTTCTGGTGGCTACGTTTTGCTTCTGTTCCCAACCACAGCAGTACATTATTTATCTTCAGTGTCTGTACTTCTTCAAACTGGGGGGGGGGGATGCTGACCGTCATCTATTGTAGCTAATACACTATTTATAAGAACCTCAAACAACCCCACTTCCAAACTATCCCTTTAAGTACCTCTTGATCAAATTCAAAGTTGCTGTTGCTGTCTCGAAGTTGGTTGACTTTCCTCTCCATCTCCTGATACTGATCCAGAGTTGCCTTCTTATCGCCATGATTATAGAGGAAGATGGCAAAGTTCAGGTTGACCAGAGGGTTGGAGCTGCAGATTTGTGATAAGAAAATATCTAAAGTTACATATTCATTTATGAAATGGGGGGCTCAGATTCAGACACTTAACATTTACTCACTCGTCAATGGTTGCAGCTTGTTCATACGCTCTGGTGGCGTTCTCTACATCCTCCAGGTTGGTCAGAGCCACTGTTAAGAATGAGGGTGAGACCAAATGAAGGCACAGATGACTGATCATGAATTAACTATTTCATGACACGCTCCAATCATGAACTAATCCTCTGTCTCGGCTCAGTACCTGCCAGCAACATGTAGAGCTCCCCCATACGTGGGTTCAGGTTGATGGCGGCGCTGAGGAAGTGGAAGGCAGAGGCGTACTGCTGCATGGTCAGGTGGACCAGACCCAGGTTGTACAACACTTTCCAGTCAAAAGGAGACATGTAGTGGGCCCGCTTCAGACAGCTGATGGCCTGTGGGAGAAGTTAAGTCAGGGGAGAGAAGTCAAACAGCTGCATCTTAATAATAGAGGAGACGAACCCAGGAAACAATGATACGGTACAATGGTAGAGTTATAATACTTCAGGAACACGTGGACCATATTAAGTAGTACTAGTAAAAGTTATTTATCAATGTGGTATTTAAGGGTAACTGGTCGGTTGGCTGATGTGAGCAATAGAATTGAAGGCAAGCATATTTTCCAGCATCACTAACAAGTACGCATTAAGTATCCATTGAAGGCCAAGTTCAATGCAGTGATAAATGTGTGATCTTCGTTACTATCAGAAGAATAAAGGCTCAGTCCGCGGCTGGCTTACAAAGGATAGCTCAGCTCTGATGTGGGTGTTTTATGAGATATTTCAATGGTGGTACTCAGGTCCTTTACTTAGGTATAATTACCATTTATGCAGCGATGTAAATATACTTAATTACAGGTAAAAGTCTGCATACTCAAAGGTTTCTTCCTTGTGGAGTTTTTGACCACTATTTATGATATGGAGCCATGATTTTGTTGGTTTGATGGCACAAGGAGTGTGGTTGATGTGATACACATTCCAGCCAATGGTTTCATACTATTCCAGTCATCAACAGGTGGCAGTAAAGTGTCAAGACACACACTAACGCTGCAACAAAGCCTGGGAAGAAGAAGACCGTCGGATCATAGTAACTCAGGTTTCACCCTTACAAGAAAAATCAACTTTGGAAACATTTTATGAGGAACGAAATACATTCAACATGTTTGTTGGAGCTCAAGGATACACGCAATGTGTTTCACTGAATGTAAACGGAAACTTTCTTTGTTGACAAAAAAACTTGCACATGGCATCTTTAAGTAAAGTACAGAAGCATGAAAACACAGTGTACTCAAAGTATCAAACGTATATCTGCAGATCAATGTCCCCTGTGACTATATATGCTGATGTATATGAAGCATAATCGGACTGAAAATACTGATGCTTCAATGTGTAAGTACTAGAGCTAGGGTTTTTTTTGTTTTTACTACATTATCTACAATTAGTAGTGTAGTCCAGTTGTTCTCAATCTAGTGATTCACAAACTAAATCTGAGGGGATTCTAGGTGATGAGTGGGAGAGGAAAGAAGAAAACACAATGTTCTATGAAACAAATATGTGCCTTTGCCTCTGAAAGGTAGCAGAGAAATATAATAAAGTAGCATAAACTACTGGAGTGGAGTACAAGGACCTCTAAACATGAAACATTAAATTAACTTTCCACTGCTGCTGGTATTACTTCCAAAAACGTGAAACTGATGGTGAATGTCCTCTATACATATATATTATGTAACATACTAATTGAGAAGACTGTTACTTGCTTCTTTTTTTTGGAGCACTGCCTTCATTAAGTCAAAAACTGACAAAGGCAAGTGAAGGGGAAATAAAAGAGTATTACTCACGGCTACGTATTTCTTTTTTCCAAAGAAGCACATGCCGATGTTGTTCCAGAGAGGAGGGCTCTCGGGCACAGCACATGCTGCCACTCGGTACTTGTTCATGGCCACATCAAAGTCTCCGTGGGTCTGCATCATGCTGCCTGCAGCCAGGATGGCCTGGGAATAAAAACAATGATTAGAGAGATATTAGAGGAAGATGTACCCTTTTAAAAAGTGCACATGATGAAAGACAGACTGAGGCACCTGACAGAGAATGACCTTTAATTTTAACTGAACTGCTTTAAAAGAAGTTTAATGCACTGTCCTGAGGTGATATCAAACTACTTTTATGTGTGTGTGCTCAAATACCCACAGACCTTATAATTGTTGGGGTCAAAAGTGAGGGCATTTCCAAGGTGCTCGAATGCTTTTTGGTATTTCCCGAGCTGTAAAAGACAAGAACACAGACAATTAAACATCTAGTCCTTGAGATGTTTCTCACACCTACAGTAAATGTCACTCTTGTATTTTAGGGCCCGTCGCTTGTTAAAAAAAATCTACCTGTAAAAACAGCAGGCCAAGAGTAGTCAAGAGTTCAGTATTCTCTGGAGAGAACCTGAAATGAGAAAGAGACAAGTAAAAATGTCACTTTATACATTCCTGTAATTACATTTAATGCCTGCACTTAATAAGCAAACATAGTTGATATACAGGGAATCTGCTGATTAAATCAGGGGTTGATTCTGCATAATTGTGGTGTATTAATTATGACCTGTGGGGAGATGACGTGGCTCTATGTTAATGGTGGAGAGGAGGCATTAAAATAAGATTCGCAGCAGTACGTCTCATTAAAAGCAACACCGATATTGGGGCACTTGATTAATTCATTTAACCTCAACAGGAGGTAGCAATAATGAGCTCTACTGTTATAGAAACTGCTGTCATTTCCTTGTTTATGCCACAGCCTAATGTTTAAATATTCAACATGTGAGTAGAAATGGAAATGAATAGAATTCACACCTCACTGAGAAGAGCCCCGGATTAAAATGCGGCAAAACTGGAGCCTCGTATGAGTTTGAATGAGGGCTGCCTATTGAAATGAGCTCCAAAGACTGAGAATCAACAAATAAAATTGGTTTGGAAGTAACCAACCTCCTCTGAAACAGCATGCTATCGCATTTAGAGTCTTGACACAATGTTATTATGAAGAAAACCATCACGCTGAGGCTGAGCTTGTTAATAAAAGTTTCTCAGTCATAATTTAGGGTCAGATGAAAACTTTGTTTCGGTAAACAATTGAACTTGAAATGTAATTATTATAATGGATTACTGTATTTTATGTATGTCTAGTATATTTCAAAAATATATACAGAACCATAGTTAGTCTATAAAACCGTATAAAATGATAAAATGATTGCTTATTTTAAATATGAATTTCCTAGAATGTCTTCTGTGTGTTTTGTAATGTCCACATCTGAGCGTAACTTACTCCACTGCCGTCTTATAAACGTCGATGGCCTTGTCAGTTTCTCCAGCCAGCAGATGAAGCTTCCCAAGCATCATGAAAGTCTTGTCGTGTTTGTTTATCTGGAGGGCCGTGTTTAGATAGTCTTCAGCCTGACGAGAGACGGGAGATCAGAACGATCGAATCACGTCAGAATGAGTACATTTTGTCCCGTGTAGTGTCGGTAAATTCATCATACTCACATTTTTTAAGTCTTTGATGAAGAAATAGCACAACCCCAGATTATGACTGATCTCCTGTGTGGGGGGGAGAACATGTCAGATTATACATGGGCATAACATGGCTGGATAGATTCAATTTTAAAAAATCTACAGTATGACAGAGTAGTTTTAGAAGGGGCAGTTTCCCGTAGTTTCCCTGGCCAGTTTAAATATATAATATAGGTTTCACTGGATCAGTGTGAAGGTGCAACCATGATAATTTTTTTATATTGTTGCATGAAAGGAGGTTTCACCTCCCGTTCTCAATTAGTTTAGAGAAATCCATGCTGGCCCACTTAACACGCACACTTTAAGACAAAGCAGAAACTCTAGACTCTCTTTTCTGTTACCCAGTCTTTGTCGTTGAGCCTCCCAGCTTCATGGTAGAATTCAATGGCTGCTTTGTGCTTTCCCAGGAGAAATCTGTGAAAAGAATAAACAACAATAATCCTAACGAGAAATTAATCTATCTTAATCACCTCATCCTCACAATCCGGCAACAGTGAACTAAACTCACTGTTGGTGGCTTAACTTTTCCCTGCAGTATTAAAGAAAAAGTTGCAGCCATAACTGGTCTGCAGCTGGGCTGTTATCACTGTAAATGTCTCTCCTATGTCTGTCTCGTTAGATAATGGAGAAGGGCTGATGGACCCCAGGCTTGAGGGCATTAGACTCACAGTGATCTGGCCACTTGCTTGAGATTGTCAGCGCTGCTGGGATTAAGGATGGCACAGCTCTGAAACAGCTCCAGGGACTGTTGGATCTTGCCCTCAAGACGCATGATTAGTGCTGTGGCGAGAAATTAAAACACAAAAGAGAGGATCTTCATCTACATGGAGGATGTAGAGGAAAAAAATTAACAAATCAAAGGCACCACATGGGGTCCAAAGAGCAGATTTGTGGGGAATTAAATGATGTCTCGGGGAGCTTGGGCGTCGGCAACCGCCGAGCCTTCATTTGATGTAGCGCTTAATTAACATCATACATGTTACATGTGTAAGAGAGAAGTTAGTATCAAACTACGGCTCACCTTGAACATATATGGCATATTCACACATTCCATTAGTCTCCTGCAACTGTTCTTTGATGATCCCCTACATGGACACAGAACGGCATAAACGGAGGTGGATGTTATTGTGGGAATGGGAGCGCTGCTAAAAGTAATGGCTGCTACGCTGGAAAAAAAACCAACGATTTCAGGCCCCGGTTCAGTTAATTAATCTGCACACCATACACCCTTCCACGTTTTATGAAAATCTGCTCAGTAGTTTTTCCCGTAACCCTGCTGACAAACAAAACAACAGATAAACTGAAAACATGAGTACCCAGAGTATTATGCCCTCTGCTATACATCTGTATCGTACATCTGTTTGGTATTTTCCTGACATTTAAATTGGCTTTACCCAGCTGTGTGGCATTGGTGCCCAGCGCTGAGCGGGTGTGAGAGGTGGAAACAGGTGGGAGGTTCATTCCAATGAAGCAGCGCAGAGCGACTCGTTGGTACTTTGGTGGAAAATGTGGTTAAGACTTTGAGCTAAAAGGAGACGTCTCAGAACCACGTCTGTTTCTGGTCAATCTGGTGATTTTGTCAACAAAAGCAAATACTTGAACTAATGTGCGGGGATACTAGAATACTGTTTAAAATGTAAATTATATATTTTAATTAAACATTCATTCTCCAGCCACTATAAATCGGCGTTAATGTAGTGAAAGCTGCGGGTAAATCAGTCTGCACTCGTCTATAAACCAATGAGTGATTCTCACAGTATCTGTTGTCCACATGCAGTGGTGAAGCTGACCAGTAAACCTTCTCCTTCAGTTCAATAATCCTCTTCAGCCTTGTGAACGCAGCAGGACAGATATGCTAATTAATGTGCAGCCTCTGATTAGGAAAGTGGCTGACCACAGTGCAGTGACATTCGCAAATCACACCAGGCAGTCACAAATTAACCCCATGCACCTCCACACATATCAGGCCAGTCCATTGTAAATCTGTATTCTCCCATTGGTCTACCAAGGCTCATTACTCCTGTGCATCACAGCCTCCTTTCCAACTTCAATTAAAATTACATTTTAAAATATGAAGAAAACCATTTGCAAGGTGAAATACAGTGGAATTAAAACTGAAATAGTTTCAAATTGATGAGATCATATAAACGGCTTCATCGCTTTGGTTGGCTCGGCCGTATTTATTAATCACCACACCCTCTGATGTATAGCCCACCTCACCCAGCTCTTTTGCACTTTGCACCGCTGCACGTGAACCAAAATAGCAGCGTGTGTGTGCTTGGGGACGCACACACCGTCCGCGAGCCCAAGAAGTACCATTTTGTGCTTGTTGCTGCACTGGTGCAATTAAAATAGGGCCATGAGAGTGAGGAATGCATCTCTCACTGAAGTGAAAGTGGGAAGAAGGAACTCGCTGATATATCTTACAAGTACAGGCATCTATTCAGAGCTTATATTAAGTACCTACCAGTTTCAGGGGGGAATACACAGGTCAGTGCTGTGAATTTGCCCATAATCAATTACAATGTTAAGAGAGAACTCTGTATGAGTATTCATTATTTTCTAAAAGGTCAATCAGACCAACACTGAACACAGACGGGGGTCAATGACAGATCAAACCTTGGGGAGAACTGGATGACAGAACTTTACCTTACAGGTATCATAGTCCTTATGGATATAGTGCTGGTGGATTAGCCAGTTTCTCCTCTCCACAATGGGAAGATCTGGAGCTGGAAGGAAGAATATAATGAGATGATGAGACAAGAATGTAAAAAAACAAAAAAAAGCTTGTTCTTGTACCTTTTCTGTTCAGATAATGTCTCATTTAGTAGATAGCTGAATGATTCATCCTAAAAGCTCCCTCCTTTTGCAGGCATTAGTAAGCCTCTGATTTGACGGTATAACCCAGATGTTAAACCTAAATCCACAGACTTAACTTCAATCAATTTACCAAGCACACTGTAAAGCTTTAGCTTGTTAGCATATTAGCGTATTCGCAGACAGCTCAGACGATCAAGAATGAATGTCTATTTGGACATTTATTAAATTAGTCTTTTTTAAATGTATTTATTTATTTGGCAGTTGAACAAATAATCACTCATCAATAATTCCCCTCTGTATTCACCAGCAAGACTTTGATCTCACCGTAACATAGATGTTCAAGCAAAAAACTACAATCAATTCACCAGCCACGCTGTAAATGTCACCTTGTAAGCAAGTTTTTCCTGACAAACACTGCTTTTTCGTCTCGGCAAGTTGAGATATTCTCCCCGTTGCCAGGGCAACAATGCATCTGGCATGCCAGGTTCTTGTGACAGAACAGCAGAGGTATAGAGACAGGCTGAAAGAGGGAGGCCGGGAGGAATGAGCGGCACAATGCAAAGCCAGCTTTACAAAGGGCTAGGCAACCTCAGGAACCCAACCACAATGCTCCAAGTCTCCTTCCCAGTGGAGTACAACCTTTCATTTCACAAGGAAGCAAACGTAATTCGAATTCGAGCGAGTTTGATTCTGGTAATCCTGTTATCTTACACCTACTACCTTCCTCTGAGGCTAAAAATAGGATTCAATGCGATGCGGAATGAAGAGCTAGGCTTTGAGTCTGCCAGCGACATCGGGGGATATCATTAATGAAGCCTCTGTAAAAAAAAAAAAAAGGAGTGTGAATTACACCAAAGCTGCCTTCTGTTTTTATCTGTCAGCGCTTCAAGCAGCGCTCTGCTGATTTGCCACTAGAGCTGGAGCCTCTTCCAACAACTTCAGAGAAATCCTCTCCATCGCCGAGTGTGAAACTGCATGGGTTTCACACGTTTGCCCCGTCAAGATTCGGAATGGCCCTATTTGTAGCACCCCAATCCGCTTTCTTCCTGCTGAGACAGCAATAATATTCTTGTCTCTGGGTTTCAGATGGGGCCCTGTGGCGCTCCAGAGTCCACATGCACAAAGCGGGGCGTATTTGGTGGCAGAGAGCCGGGATACATGTGCGGCATGTATTCTTGTAACTACTCTATGAAAGCAGGGTAGAAAGGAGCTACGAAGAAGAGCCCAGCGTGAGGTCTCCTAAATATATTCCTGTGAAAAACTTCATCTCAAACATGGAGGAATTTTCTCATTGTTATATTTGATCTGGCTAATGCTAAGACAGATTTGGCTTCCATGTGCTTCAAGCATCTGTTTAAAGGGGATAAGAGCAAAGGAGAGACATGCTGAGATCAAAAGACACATGGGGAGAATGTAATGGAAAATACAATTTTCTTCGGGAAGTTTCATCACGAAAAACTTAAAAAAAAAAAAAAGTACCGTTAAGTAATTTAGTCTCATATTCATCTGACGAAACTATTTCTACCAAGGAATTTGACTGAAATCAAAGCAGATTGCTACACTAACACTTACTTCCAAAAATAATTAAACGTGCTGTACTGGAAACAGCTGAAATTACTTCATGCCATTGGCATTGGTTATTACTGAATTAGTATGAGGTCTGTAGATTATGGAGACGATTTAACAGACATTTATGGTTTTTCCATTTGATTATTTTCACTTTTATTTCTTGCTTCTTTGTCATATTCAGATGGCTTTCGACCAAATGCCATCATCCACACATAGTTTTGAATTCTAAACAGCTGAGGGGAGAGGAGGCATACAGCATCCTCTGTCCTTAGACATGTATGTGTGGTGTGTTATTTAGAGCTTTATTTACAGCTTTATTTTTTTACTTACATTTCAAACTGCATTGTATTCAATAGGTATTCCAAATATACTCCTAATGCTTGATTCATTGTCTATGACTTGCATCTAATGTGATAAGCTGAATTAAGAATGTGCCTGTTTTTGACTAATTTATGGAGCTTGAAGTACTGTACACACTTTCCTTACATTCACTTTTATGACTTCATTACTCAGTCATCTTACTTTATATTAATGTACTTATGGTTTTGATTTCATCTGTCTCTGTAAATCACACTAAGCAAACTACAGTAAGGGCTTCCATAACACGTAATGGAAATATAATAGCATAGCATGTGCTTAATTGCTCTCATAGGGCTTGTATTCTCAGAAGTGCTGATGATAAACACAAAATAGTGTTAAACCAAACAAAAAAGGCTTAATCACTAACAACAGCTTTGTGGGAAATTAAGCCATAATTATGACAAAATAGCCTCATATAATATATATTTCACAAAGGTTTTCCACATGGAGAAATATCTGGAACATAGCTCAGCACCAATAAATAAACAGCCTCCTCCTTGTAGGGACGGAGCATAGAAGGGTGAGGGTGACCTCTGCAGGATGATAAGTTCTAAACTCACTCCTTTAAAAGCTACACACTAATTAACATCAAAGATAATGGTCTAGTTGTACCTTTAGGTGCCCGACGCTTCTTGGCTTCAGTTGCAACTGGGAGCTGAAAAACACAAACAAATAAGTAATGATCTACACAAAACAAAACAAAACACACTGTAGTCTGTTTGGCAGGAGCAACAGGTACGTTGGCCACACCAAAATATTTTATCACACAAAAGAAAGAGGTTTTTCTGTATTGATTTTCTTCCTGTTAAGCTATGTGGAAATACAGGTCAAAGAGCAGACTGAATGAAATGTTCATATGTTGTACAGAATATGAAAAAAATAAAAAAAACTTTCCTAATTAGATGTCTATGAATGTACTGCCATTGTATGCCATTTAAATATTTTTGTGCTGACTTCAAGGCCGCTGATTTTAAATTGTATACATGGTGCTTTTTAAACAAACAGGTCACTGACTTACTGCACATGCTGGGGCCTCCAACAGCATGTTGTACTGGTTATATCTTATGTAATATGTGAATGTGCATGTATCATATCGCTTGATCACAGATCTGTCCTTCCCCACAACAAATATCCTCCAGGACAATAAAATGTATTTGATCTGAGTTGAACCTCCTAAAGAGCCACTCCGAAACTGACATCAATATATGTGTATTATGTCATAGTATTTGAGTCAGGTTGAAAAGCAGCAACTCTGCTCACCGCCTACACCTGTGTAGAGTTGGAACCACACGAAACGCATTGGCACGTGACTTGACTCCTACGTCACACATCCATCAAACACATTCAGATGTCGAGTACAGGACTAGTAACGGAGTACTTCTACTTTTGCTCAAAGTACAAGATCCAAATACTTCTTCCACCTCTGAGAGGGTCCCATAACATGGGGATCCTGACATGAATATCGGGATTGTGCTCGAGTAAAAGCACTTAGCATTCTACCACCTGTTAACATTAGCCAAACATTAACGCTAGCTAGTTCCACGTTACATTACGTTACTGCGATACAGCTTCCTTGTGTGCAGGCAGATACAGGCATGCTCAACCCCACTGTTTTCGCTTCACTCTCAATTGTTTGCCCACACTTGTCTCACTTACATATCCTCTTCATGCCATGGCTTCCCAAACGCTGGACGTTTTATAGCCACATAGCATGTGTGGTAACGCCAGCCTCGTATTAGCGTTACTGCACCGCGGTTATCTAAGTTTAACGATGGTCAACTCCGCACTGGAACGTTACCTCTGTGTGTTTTTCCACCTTAAACAGCGGCTACTGTTAGCCGTTAGCTCTCGGGTTGTAACGTTAGCTTACCCGTGGGTGGATGAGATTAAAGACGGCAAGTTACCGTTAGCTGCAGGTTAATCAACTTAGCTGCGACTTAAGACTCGGCTAGCCAGGCAGCTAACATCCATTTAATGAGCGTTTAAAGCGAAGTCTGTGCTAAAAAAATATACGTTGCGTTTACCGAGCGGGTGAACACACTATCGCGTCACCCGGCGGCGTGCTCCTGTGTTCTAAAACGCTAACAAGGTTTGGTTTTTCGCACTCACCGCCGTGGCGTTCTCCTCGTCCGCCATCTTGAAGTGATCAACACTAGAAGCTGTTGCCATGGATACACCAGTGGAATGCGGAGGAGTAGCTGGCTGGATTTTATGAATGATGATGAATCCACGCTCACTACTCTTACACCGATAACACGGTAATATATTGAGGTTTAGTTAAACAACCACTATATCATGACACTATATACTGAGATTTAGGTCTTCAGGGCAAAAAAACAAAACAAACATGACTTTACACAGGTGCAATTAGATAAACACAACTGAACAAGACAGTTTCCTGCTCTATATATGTTCTCTGTCAATAATACCAGGACATAAAGTAGACCCAGGACAGAAGGCAGGACTCTGTTTACATCATAGTTGGTGTTCAAACACCATGGAAGTTAATGGACGCCCTTTCCTTGAGGTTGAATCCTAAATGTTTAGATGTCTATTGTTTTTATTACCGTTTACATTCCTCTTGACACAAATTCCAAAATAACGCCCTACAGGAATGTACCAGCTTTTGTTCTGTCCTTTCGTGTTTATAGATCATGGAGTATTTTTTTTTTTTTTTTTTACCTGTGCACAGCATAACTTTCCTTCCTACAATAGAGAACAGGTGTATAAGTAACTCAGGGGAAATAACCTTGTTCTGTAAGCTACACATTTACACCGCCTCCATCTACGTGTATTCTACATCATGCAGCAAAGACAAATGTACACGAGCCAAATTGTCAAAAGAGGGGGGAAAAATGACATTTTATTTAATGTTAAAACTGAGAACGGCTTTTCAGCAAGTAACCCCCCCACCCTCCAGTAATTACATTTTAAATAAGTCACCAATATGTACAACACACCTTAATACACATTCTGATCATCGAAGAGAAACTTCACCATAAAACACATTTCTAAATCAAGACAAACAAACAAAAGAAACAGGAAGACTTGTGCTTAAATCCCCACACAGACATTGGTGGGTTATATATATATATATATATCTTCTTAAAGGCACTGAGGTTACACCTAAATGTGATTCGGTGTTACAGCAACAAAACAGCTACAACTAAAAATGTAAAATCCTACAGTAACAACAAGTAGGTAGAAGCAGCTAGAAAATACTACCCGTGACTATTCAGTAACATTCGTCTACAGTATAATTACTATGGATTCAAAGTCAAACAATACGGATAATCGACAGATAAATATTATGTTCTTTCCGCTCATAAAAACACTTCTCTAAGTACTGGAAATACCTCTTAACTCTATACTATGTCAGTAACTTTACATTAATAAACCTGCACCCTGCCTTTCATTTTAAATCACAGCAAGGCTCCATACTATGACAGAAAGCACATATTCCTGACAACTCGACATGAATTCAAATGTGCCATCCCAGTTAAACCACGTCTTCATTCGCCCCCGAAGGAGCTTTTTTTGTTGTTGTCTCACTTCATCTAAATCAGTAAACTGATTAAAACAGCAGAAAGAAAAAACCTTCATCCCGTCACCTTCATTAACCATGGTCCTATACAGTATTATACACATGAAAATATAAAGTTCAAACAGTAAGTGTGTTCATCAGTAGTGTCGGATAGCAACATGATGCATCTAAATCTAATTTTCAAGAGCACCCAGTAGTATAAAGTGGACCGTATGGATTAGAATGGTTTATAATGCAGCATGAGGTATCCTGTAACGCTCTCCATGCTGCTGTTATGAGAAGAAAATATATATGTCTACATACATTAAGTGGATCCATCAGTCAATGATGGTAGAACATTCTCATGTCAAGTATGCTTTTTTTTTTTGAAAGATAATCCCGAGTCTTCGCAGTGTTTATTTATTTATGAGGCCTCAAGTGTGTCCGATAGAAAAATCCGTAATACTTTCTGCGAGCATATTAAACGGCGAAGGGATTTAAATAAAACGCACTTTATCACTAAACCCCAGCCCCGTTCGGCGGTGCGCCGCAGACGCTCACGTTTTACGTCTCGAGTCGACCGTGTTAAATGTTAAATGTATTCCAGTTAAGTTTTATTGAGACGAAGTGTTGCCAATTCATTTTTTTGTCATATCCACACTGCCTCCTTCTTCGCCTCCCTAGTTTTATTTTTAATATATCCAACTTCAGTATTCTGTCTGCTTCCTACATTTCCCAGATAAACCTTTGATGGAATGAGTTCTGCTGCATACCGATGAGGGTTGTAAAGAGTTCAGTGACAACGGAGACGTATGCAAGTCCTTACTTCCATATTCATTCTCCTGTATTACACCACAGTCTCCCAACTTTAAACCGTTAAGTGGAAAAGCAGGTACACTTCGCCTGGATCTTGTAGCAAGAACAGTTTCCCTCATCATAAATTACTTGGGTTTTTTTGGCCTTTTTTCCATTAATAAATCAAAACCTGATCCCCCAGAAACACGCTGAAGTATTTTGGGACATGGCTATGCTGGTCAGAGAGGAGACTAGCCTGAGGCGGAGGATGTGGGGAAACAGTCTAATCTCCCTGGCTCCTGCTGAAGGCTCCCTGGGCGGCGGAGGCAGCGGCGCTGGTTGCCGTAGTCTGGACCGTTCGGTTGGTCAGGACCCCGTGGGAGAACTCCTGCTGGGCCTTGGTGAAGCTGGCACCTGTCCTTCTGTACTTAGAGTGGACCTGAGGACAGAAAAGAGGCACACGTTAAGGTAGTGACAGGTGTTTGCATATTATATCATTTATTCAACCCCCATAAATGACCATTTTTTTGGCATTTCCTCATAAACTATTTTAAAAAAAGTAAAGATGGTCTATCGCTACGTTGTGTGGATTTCAGTGCAGATTTGGGTCATCTAAACATCTTTGTGATACAAAATTCAGGATTGTGCAGGTATGTGTTTTCTGAGCGCTTCTTAGTTGCGGTTATGATTTTGGCAGGTGTGTACAGCAAAATCACATGTTTGCAAATGTTAAAATAGAAAGTGAGTTCATATCGGGGTTAAAATCTAAATCTACATATCCCCTCTGATGCCTTGGTTGCGGTGCAGCTGCATTGTAATTTTTTTTCTCATCACCATTTTTAGTTTCCCTCGCTATGTTCCTCTCTTTGATCCTCATGCGTCATATTTCAATATTATATCTCATCCCATATATCGCCGAGTTGGAGCAAAAAATAAACAATATGAAGCCACAGTGGAAATTTATAACATTGTATTTTTGGAAAGTTCTGTTGATTTTAAGGCAGGGTTTCATTTTGCTGCAAACATACAGTATGCAATTTACTTTAAAATAGCAAACTTAGAGTGATGCAACCTAGCCGTGGTATATTAAACTTGAATGGTTGAACGAGGTTAACTGCACAGTACAAACTGTAACATGGCTCAATACTCCCTTATGTGCAGACACGTTTTAGGTTAGCATACCATTTTCAGCAGGATGACAGCGAGGACAGCGTTCACGGTGAAAAACCCGGCCACCACCAACATAACCACGGCCACAGGCAGGTTTTTGCCGAGCATGCTGATGGCTGAGATCCATCCGCTGTCAACAGAGACGACAAATAATCACTGCACAGTTCCTCTACAGTGAGTTTGTACTGTAAATGTATACAACAGAATCTCCTCACATTAAATTATTATTGATCATTATGAAAATGACTATATTAAAAACATTGTAAACCTGCCTCAGTCACCAAATGGAAAAGCATGAAATTTGAAAAGTGAATGATGGGAAAACTGAAAAGTCTAATACATTACTCGAAATAGAAAAGAAACCCAAAGAGAAAAGTTCCACGCACTTACAAAGCAGCAACCCAGACAAGTTAGGACAGCAGGAATCTGTCAAAGAGATGCACAAGAGGAGAGAACAGGCAAGAACACACACACACACACACACAAATACACACACACACACACGAATACACACACACACAAACACACAGGAGTGAATGAAGAAATACATGGAGCCATGCACACCCACATTTACTATGAATCTACCCAATGCAGAGAAACCGTTGTTAGCAGTGAAAGACATTTACACCGAACCATCACTTTGACCCAACATGCAGATGATTATCCTGTTTGTTAAAACAAACACAAAACACTGACCTGTTCCCCCACTTGGGGATCCCTACAGTCTGGATGATGTAGACCGCCACTTGGAAGAAAAAGACGAAGAAGAAGAAAAAGAAGCTGAAGGAGCTGTCGGACCTAGAGAAAGACAGTAGACACAAAAAAAGATGTTATAATAAATGGTGTAATAATGCAAGACTACTAGTTATAGTAGTAACAAATAAAGACATTCAAGTGCAGTCACAAAACATCCCTAACACTTTTAATACATATATAAATAATAGTCTGTAAGACCTTTAAATAACGTTATTTTCTTCTTTCACCAAGATAAATATGATTTAATCATTCTACACACCAATTTTTTTGTTCCTTGTAATTCTTAATTTTCTGTTGTTTTTTTTATAAGTAGTTCAAATGAAAGATCCACTCTGATATTCCAATATTTTGTTAGGACGGACACATTTTTATGTTTTCTCAACATACTATGTTGTGTATACAAAATTCAAATAAATAGATCACAAATTAATAATATTTTGCAGATATTACTCAAACCGTTGACCTGAAAGTGTAAATGCAGTGACAGTTGCTTGGGGAAAACACCTTTTTTCAGTGGGAAAAAAAACCCTAATTAAAGCACTGAGCTGTAAAATAATAAATTAAAAAAAAACCCTGATATAAGCACTTTCCTTTTCCCCCTGGAGTAGAGAGTGGCTCCCATAAACTTCCTCTGAACTGGTAGATGAACTGCTAAGTAGTAGCTACT
The DNA here is from genome assembly GCF_963514095.1 of Eutrigla gurnardus. Taxonomy (NCBI): domain Eukaryota; kingdom Metazoa; phylum Chordata; class Actinopteri; order Perciformes; family Triglidae; genus Eutrigla; species Eutrigla gurnardus. Next base: position 28,648,905 of record NC_139915.1, on the reverse strand, counting down.
TCCACTGCCAGTACAACAAAACAGTTACATCCGGTCTCGTTAAGTCACGCAAATCAAAGAACACTTCGTCTTCGACACGAAGCGAGTGAAGCGGCGTACCTGAAGGCCTTGTAGACGGGCCGGTACCAGCAGACGAAGGACACGGGGGTGAAGAGGAGGAACCAGAGGATTGACAGACCGAAGTCGACGCCGTACTGAGAGTCTGCAGTGAAGTAAGCCAGGCAGCCGAGCACGTTGAGGAAGAGTGTGGCGCAGTGGACTGGGGAAGGGCACAGGAAACCAATGAGCTGGACTGGTTAGACACCAGTTTAATGTGTGGGTGAGTCGTGAGTATTTTTCTAGTGAACCATTTTTCGTGACATTTTACAGGAATTAATATTTGTGAGTGATGTTTTCAGTAAACACTTAAAATTCCTTTCAAATGTTAATTTTAGGGAATTAACATGGAAATCTTAAGGAAAACTTGATGAATTGAAGTTAATAACAGCATATTAACATATCAGTTTACAAGCTCTCACACATCTTATGCAGTATAACGTAAAACTAATTGATGCGTTTTGGTAAAAACCATGTTAACGACATGAAAATAAATAGCATCAGGACACTCGAATCTGTGCAGAAATCTTTTTAAAACATGCTTAACAAGCGTGAGACTGTTAATGTGTCAGTGTTTTAAAAAAAATATAGACATTTCAGCGAAGATGCTTGTGTAAAACATTGTTTTGATATAAGTTTTGTTGTTGTTAACCGCAGCCCCATTCACTTTAATTCATCCAGACTCCTTTGTTCCCTGTGGATAACATACTGAACCATCAGATGACAACCGTACTACGCTATGGATCAATGACTCCTTATGGATCAATGACTCCTTCATATTTAGACACAACAGGTGTGAAGCCGAGTAGGAATAGTGCATGCAGGGGTACGCACACATCCAGAGGTAGTACATCCTCTTGCAGATCTTGCGGTACTCCTCGGGGATGTCCTCATCAAAGTCCTGATAGAAGCAAGGCTTCACGGGGGAGAACTTGGGGAGAGGTGGCCAGTTGTTCTCTTTAACTGACGGACCAAAAACAAAAACAGCTGGAGTGTGAGGGTGTTCATTCTAGACATTCATATGAACAACACAAGTGCAGGGGTTGTTTGATACAACTACTCACTGCCAGCTTGGTTTCCGGCCCTCTTCTGGAGCTCCTGCTCCTTCTTCTCCAGCTCCGCTGCTTTCCTCTCCAGCTCCTCCTGCTGTTTGATCAGGTTGGCCTGGCCAGCAGCTGCATTCGCCTGGTGGAAGATGGAAGCACTCTTAACACCATGTGCCACATTCTCACTGCATTGCTGCAACTCACCTGCTGCATTTTTTCCCTCCTAGGGATGCAAAATTCTTGAGCTACGCTAACATCCGCTCTGCGATGGTTCAGCTGTGTAAGACACCAGCTCCTGAGGCCAAATGATACCCCGAATTTCTGATCAGAACTACTGACTCACTACTTTTTTCCAATTTAGGCTTATTAAAGATTTATTGGCATTTGTTAACGACTTAAAGATGTTGAAAAAATACATATCCACAAGATACAAAATTTGTCAGAATTTTTATATCATTATACAGTTGCAGAATGTGACTTTTATAATTACTGAAGGTCACTTTGGACATACATGTACTTGAGTGTTTTTGTTTTAGGCTACTTTTTAACTCTACTGGATTACACTTCTGAGGAAATACGGTAGATTTTTCTTCCCTACATTCATTCCTAGATCCTTTTACATTAAATAAGCATATGATATGTTTGTAGTACTATACTACGAATACACCAAGTGGTATTACAAAGAATGAACATGAACTACAGCACTGAAATGCTCTTACATGCATTCATTAGTGATGAAATCAGAATGATATGACACTTTGAAGGAGCCATCCTGCATAATGAGCCATCCTGCATAATGAGTATGAGTTCATCTCAACCGACTTGTGAAATGTCTGAAATGTAATTTCTATCCAGCTCATTTAATCTCCTTTATTCGTAAGTGTGTGTGTGTGTGTGAGAGACTCACCTGTGCACCCTGCTCCACAGAGGCCTGCAGGATGGCGGGTTGAGAGGCTGCAGCAGAGATGGGGATGGTCGTTCCCTATGAAAGTGAGTGAAGCAACACAACTAAATTGCCTCTCAATGACACGGAACAACGACACGTCACACCTGCAGATGTATCGAAGGACAGAGGAGCGAACCATTTCAGTTGCAGAGAAGGGGTTGAACTCGCCGCCGTTTTCAGAGATTCCGCTGGTGGCTTGTGTGATGGAGGCATCCTGGAGCCAAACAAGGAAAAAAATGAAAGTAAGTTGATTTGGTGCCATGGGTGGAGTTAGCAGAGTCTGAACCCGTCCAGGAAGAGCACTCAACCCGTCTCACACACACCCCATTAACAATTCATACACTACCTGCCCTGTTTGAAACACAGTTTCTTCAGTGTGAACAAACAAACATTTGCATTTTCTTCAAGTTAATGTCACAAAGACACATGCTCACCCATAACCATTACTTTCTAGAGCTGTTAGATCTGACACCACAAAGTGAAAATTAGCATAAATATAAAAACACACCCAATAAAGTTGATATAAACCTATAAAGTGAGCCATTCAATCCCACATTCCCTCTTTATTATTATTTCTATTTAATCTACCATCAGTGGCGTGTTGAAGAGGAGTCCCAGCTGATGGCTAACTACCAGCAGACACCTGTTCTGGGGTCTGCTTACCTGCGCAGGTGAGCTAGCAGCCCCGCGTACAGCGTAGACACAGTTTTACACACACATTTTAAATAGGTAGCCTACACTCTGGACTAAGACGAGTCCTATTTTATAATAATGACGTTTCTTAGCCAGGAAATGCTGAGGCCAAACCCAGCAACCGACCAAACAGGTTTTTTTTTTTTGGAGCAGCGTAGTATCACTTTCTGTGTTCACGTAAAAAATACACTTCACACACAAGAAACAACGCGAGAGCCCCACCTGGAAAGGATTAATGTCCACCGGGTCCACGAAGGGGTTGCTGTCTAGTCCCGACATTGTAGAGGAAAGTTTCTATCTCGTGAAATAAACAACACGACGGCTACCGTCTCCCCCCGGCGGCGGTGGCTGCTCCGGATGATGGTGCTGCTAAGTTGTGTGACACACTGGGCCTCTGCGCATGCGTCGCTCGATAAGTGGCAGCGCGTCACAAGGACGAGGCCCGTGCCCCGCCCCCGAAGTCATTTCTGTGTCTTGAAATAAGTTGACTTTCTCAAAATATTGACTTACTATCTCAGAATAATGATATATTACATTCATGGTTTTGAGATATCAAATCATTATTTTGTTAAAGTGTTATCTTCAGCGATTATGTCAATATTTTGAGAAAGTTTCTCACTATTTTGAGATACCAAGTCAATATTTAAAGATACTAAGTCATTATTTTGAGGAGTGGCAGAAATGGGCTTCCAGAGTAAAGTACGGTTCTTGTGTCATGACATTCAGAATTAAGTCTAGGAATGTTTTTTTTTTTTAATAAACTATTTATCTTTTGTGTGTTTTTAAGGAGCTTCAATAGACTTGAGGTGTTAAAGTTAGCTAGCTGACTATAGGAACATTTTAATTTTATGGTAGATGTGTAGAAATGTCCTTCATAGGGATACTTTTTAAATTGGGTACATTTCAGAGCCTGTACTTTCACTTGAGTAGAGAAGTTGAATCAGTTCTTCTACGTGTGGTGTTCATGGTTGTTATGGAGGACAGGAAGTAGAAACGTTATTTCATGACGAGACATAAGATGATTGATGTCCCGTCAGAGTGTCCTGAACAATTAATGACGAAACAATCCGAGAAAATTAACATACATTTGACAAAATATGAGAGAGAAAAAAATCTCTGTTATTTCGGATTTGGTCAAGCATACGCACGCACGCACGCACGCGCATCAGTCATCGTCATGGAAACAGAACTATGACCAGTCAGAGCAGGTATAAAAGCGCTGTCCACCATTTGGAGTTCTCTTTTTGCACTTGGACTAGACACACATTGGATAAACTCTGAGAGTTGACCCAAACTGTGGAAAGTTTCAAACGCTTGAGAAAAAAACACATCTTCAAACCGCTTGAGAAAACACATCTTTTTGTTAAACCGAAGTAGAGGATAGTCAACGAGCTACTTTTGGGAGGAGAGACCGGTGACGACGACGATGGCCCTCCGGGAGCCACGGATCCAGGAGGATCCTCCGGGCCTGGATCTGGACCTCGGCCGTGATGGTAAGACAACTTTTATATTTATTTTAGTGTTATACTTGTTGATTCATAGCCTAAAAACCTTAAAAAGCGCCCCAAGTCCAGAAATCAGTGCAACTTTTGGAGTTTGAAGGAGAAAAGTTCACATCAGTTCATGACGATTGGTGTAAAAACCATTTGGTGAAACCAGACACTCACGCGACGTTTTCTTCGTGTAAAATGGTTATTTGTGGGCCAGCATGTCTTAAATATAGCGGGGGAACCGTGTGTCTACTAGGAGGTGTGATGGTTACAAACACTGTTGTTTTGGTTTGAGGGCGTCAAAACGTGCATCTTATGAGATTTGTGAAAGAAGATGGCGCTGGGGCCATATTTCATAAAATGCCCAAAGAGCGTTTTAGTTGTGCGCCGTGGAAACGATGGGAATGTTCGCGCCGAACGTCACTGCGTGAGACTGCGTGTGCGCGTGCCGCCTCCACGATGACACCGTATCCTGCACGCGCTGCGACCTGCAAATGATAGACGGGGTGATGATGATGAGTTGTGGGGTAAAGAGGTCGCTGTGGTCATTTTGGATGAAAGAAGCCACGTTTCACTGCGTAATGACGCACAGCTGCGACATCTAATCCATCCACTAATACATTGATCGGAAACCACTGATCGTTTCGTCCGCACAAACTCAAGTCCTCACTATTCTTTGGTGCAGAATACATGTCTTTGCACAAAGTAATCACTATTGATGATTATAATAATATTTGTATTATTATTTGGGTTATTTACATTTAATATGTTCAATATTATAATAATAATGACACTATTATCATTTCAGTCATTTATATTGTAATTGTTTTAGATTAATTCATATTATATTATTTTATATTGCGTTATTATAATAACAATATAAATAATATGTTATAAACAGCTACAATAATAGTAATTCTTAATTATTATTCATTAATATTATTGGTTTAAGGAACTTCAAGCCGTTTTCATCTGTTCAGTAATTTAAGAATAAACAGCCTCATATGTTCAATTATCTTTAGTTTCTGATCACAAAAATTCATTGATTTTGAATCTACAGCAGAAGTCAAACTCTTCAGCACATATGGAAAGTTATAATCCGCCTGGCGGTCCTTTCTGCATGTTGTCCCCCTCTCTCCCCCCTTTCACTCTCACACTGTTCTCTCAATAAAGCCAAAACAAATAACTATAATTATAATATATATGGGTGAAGTAAAAAAAAATGACCTTGTTGAAATAATTCTAATAGTTAATTTATTGTCACATGAAAGCTGCATGAATTGATCCTCCTTCAGACAGACAGAACAGCACTATGTGTGATATTCCTGTTAAAAGCCCCGTGTGTTGGTGGCTTTGTGACAGACGTAGTGCAGCGATAGTTGGTATATAGATATGCTGTCTTCTTGGCCATTTTAAACTGGATTGTTGCTTTGTTTAAATGAATGAAAAATCCTCATACTTTGAATTTGCTTCCCCCTCAGTTGGTGCCCACGTCCTCATCGGCCGTCCTGCACATGGTGAAGGTGAGTATGGAGTCGTGGGTGAAGGTGAGTATGGAGTCGTGGGTGGAGGTGAGTATGGAGTCGTGGGTGAAGGTGAGTATGGAGTCGTGGGTGGAGGTGAGTATGGAGTCGTGGGTGGAGGTGAGTATGGAGTCGTGGGTGGAGGTGAGTATGGAGTCGTGGGTGGAGGTGAGTATGGAGTCGTGGGTGGAGGTGAGTTTGACGCGTCTTTTTCAGACTCTTCTGAAGATGAGGACAGCGAGCAGGACGACGGGTGGATGAGCGAAGACTCCGGCTACAGCTCCATTTGTTCTTCTGAAGACGAGGAAGAAGAGGATGAAGAGGATGAAGATGAAGAGGAAGATGAAGACTTTAGAGCTCAGCCTTTTCCTCCTGTCAACTTCTGGCAGGGACTCCGTGATGTAGGGTTTCCCGGTCGCCTTCCCTCTTGTCCTCCCGTCTCACTCCCTTCTGTTAGTCTTGAAGAAGATCCATCCTTGGTTCCTGAGAGACCAGAAGATTGCGCTCCTTCAACCTCAGGCTGCAGCTCATCCACGAAGAGAAGCAGAGAAGAGGACGAGCAGGTAAGTGGGAAGAGGCAGAGGATCTCCGAGGACGGTCTAGAGATAGAACTCGCTACTTCAGGCCGCCACACCTACACCTTCGGAAGATGCTTTTCGTGGCCAGAAGACAGCGACTCGGATGAAGATTGACGGCCTCTTTCCTGCAGGATTGTGAATCCTTTGTGTCTGGCAGGACTGATAAAGCCCCAGACAGCCTTCCCAGGCTCTGGCCTGGTTGGTCTTAGGTAGCGTCTTCCACCGAGGCCTCTTCATACATTATATTGGATGACTTGCTGTCATTCCCATTTGCTTCCACTTTGTTGTAATCCCACTGACAGTTGACTGACGAATATTAAGGAGCGAGGTAATTTCACGACCGGACTTGTTGCACAGTCGGCATCCTATCACAGTCCCACGCTGGAATTCACTGAGCTCCTGAGAGTGACCCATGGAAACAGAAACAGTCTGCATTCCTAGGTGCTTGCTTTGTACACCTGTGGCCATGGAAGTGATTGGAACACCTGATTTCATGGCAATATTATGTGTTTTTTTCTAATTATTTACCTTCTGAGTCATAGCCGACGATGCTAGATGCAGATACCAGAGGTAAGTTCACAATGAATGGTTGTTATTGTTATTGTGTTATGTATTTTAGTGTTTAAATTCTAGATGGCTACAAGACAAGGGTAAGTCAACATTTAATTACAGCAGTAACACAAGTCTCAGTAAAGTCACATTTACAAGTTATTCAAAGATTGTTTTACTCACTCTGTCTTTTTATTGTTTTAAGTTAGGTGTTGGTGGCTGTTCCTGACAGAGGTACGGTCATAATTACTGACCTGAAGAAAAGTCTCCAAGTCTCTTTTACTTAGGTATTGATGGCAGCAGCAGACCTTCAGGATGATACCCACTGCACCAGCCTCCCAACAAGAAGAGACCATGTGGAGGACTACAGGACCAGATGAGGAGGATGAGGACTACAGGACCAGATGAGGAGGATGGAGGACTACAGGACCAGATGAGGAGGATGGAGGACTACAGGACCAGATTAGAAGGATGGAGGACTGCAGGACCAGACAAGGATGGAGGACTACAGGACCAGATGAGGAGGATGGAGGACTACAGGACCAGATGAGAAGGCAGGAGGACTACAGGACCAGATGAGGAGGATGGAGGACTACAGGACCAGATGAGAAGGCAGGAGGACTACAGGACCAGATGAGGAGGATGGAGGACTACAGGACCAGATGAGGAGGATGGAGGACTACAGGACCAGATGAGGAGGATGGAGGACGACAGGACCAGATGGGAAGGATGGAGGACTACAGGACCAGTGGTCTGAGTGAGTATTCTCCTCCAGAGACTAATCTCAGTACCAGTAATGACATAACAGTTAACTTTATATCAGTGGATTGTATTTATTATAGGAGCCTTCTAGAATAGTATTCCCTTGTTTATAATATAATTTCATAATTAGTGGCCATATTCAACACTCTAGCTAATAACCATGTAAATGTTGTATAGTTGAGTTCATGGGTTTTCATCTCTGGTGGTTCTGGTTCATAGGTCAGGACTCCTCTATGGTTTTGGCTCTCCTGGGCAGCTGAGAATGGACGTCAACCAAGACATCAACCAACGAAGACCCAGCACCACAGCAGACCCTGAACTACTCCCCTACCTTCGTGAGCCCGAGACCCAGTGTGTGCCATTCCAACCTCCCTGCCCCTCCGCCCATCCCCCGACACCACCCGCCTCACCCACCAGCCAAAGGGTGAGGCGGCTCCCGACCAGCACAGAGGACGTTTTTAGTTGTTTTTGGGAAGCTCCTTTCTCTCTCTCTCTCTCTCTCTCTCACACACACACACACACACACACACACACACACACACACACACACACACACACACACACACACCTGCAGCCAACACATCTTTAATGTTAGACATGGTTGCTCTCGACCATGCACAGTACAAATGCTATCAGACGACAGCATAGTCTACTTTTGCTCTATGTTCTTTGTCTTTGTTATTTTTTTTATTATTTATTTTCTAGTAGATGTCTGTCTGTGTAAATCTGTATACATCATCTCAATCTGTATTGCTTTGTTTTGTGTCACCATTTATTATTGTACAGCTACTCTGTGTGTCTGTTATTGTCCTCGGGGATAAATAAAGTTTTTTGAATTTAATCGAACAACCTCTTTGCATCTGTGCTCAGAAATTAAGGAGAGACCATTTGTATGCATTATTGAAAAATCTATAACAAATGTATGCATATTCATATTCATAGTATGTCAAACAAGTTGTAGTATGTCAAATATTCATGAAATAGACATTGTATTGTATGTGGGGGAAAAGAATCACAGAATAGTACATCTCAAAAAGTCAGTGTGTAGCATCTTGAAAAAAAGTGGTAGTATAGTATGATGATAAAAGTAATACAAAAAATCAGTATATTTTGTCAAGAAATGCTATAGAAGAGTCGTAGTATAATATGGCTTCAGAAATCAATGGTGTAAAAAGATTGCAAGACAACAAAGTTGTGATATATTATGTGGAAACAAGTCTTATAAGAGTCATTGCATAGTATTCCAATAAAAAGTGATATTAAAGTATGTCAAATAAATTCATAAAGTCATTGTATTGTGTCTAAAAAAAGTTAAAGTATAGAATTTTGAAACAATCCATGAAGAGTATTATAGTCACAGTATGATATGTCAAAAAGGTCATACAAGTTCTATGTCAAAGAATTCATAGTAAAGTAGGTTAAAAAGTCATTGTAGAGTTGGTCAAACACAGTCAAATAAAAATGGAAGAGTAATTACTAAAAGAAATATTGCTCAGTTAAGTTTCAGTTTAGTCAGTAGTCTAGTTTGTAAACAGCCTTAACCCTCTGAGACACACAGAGAACTTTAAAGTTTTTCAAATTCAAAACTGGATTCTGATGTTTTTAATTGTCCTACCTTTTTTTTTAATTAACGATATTGTGGCTTCTTAGGACGTTTTCCACATTTATACCCTGATTTTTTAAACCAACTTGTTCAAACAAGTCGTGTAAGCAAAGCATCTCGCGTCTCAGGCAAATTTGGATAAACGCCTGATTCCTGCTGATTTGAACAGAGTGCAGCTGCATGTTGTCTTTTGTGTTTCCTGCTCTTTACCTGAACCCCATCAGTAGTTGAACTGAGATTTATGGAGGTTGTGAATTGTTTATGTATGCTGGCGTACACAGGTGAGGGCTGCGTTTCAATAACAGTTTGAGTCGCCCTCGCTCACTTGCCCTAAGCACTTGCCCTCGGGGGAATCCCTGCCGCCATCTTAAGGGCTGTTCCATTTCCCTGAACAGCGTGAAGTGAACTCCGTGAGATCGACCCTTGAGGGCTGAGTGATCGAGTGAACAACGATGGCCACTTCAGAGCTGTATATCACCCACAATGCATTGCAGTGGTGCACGAAAAATATGTCCATGCGGTGGCGATAATGAACCTCAAACACCATTGTCTGCTGTCTATTCACCACCAAGGAAGAAGAAGAAAGTAGAAAATGAATTAAATTTAATTCATTTTCTTAAATTGTGCAATTAGACTGTCTGTTGCAGAGTAATGGCAGAGCCCACCGTTTACAAGTGTAAGTATATAAGCAGCCGTATTGCCATCAAGCGCAGAATACGTCTTCGTCTCAATGAAATGAGTCTCCGCATATTTTGTGTAATTTGGAATAGGCAGTATAGCGCTACTCCAACAACGTGTGGTTGATCCATGATTGTCTGGGCTGTTAGTGAACGAGGGCAGGTGTGTTCCATTTACCTCTTTCACTCCCCCTCCGCCCACTTTCCCTCCGCCCTCCAAGTGGCCTCCGTGTGACGTCATAGCAAGGGCTGAGGGCGAGTGAGCGAGGGGGACTCAAACTGTTATTGAAACGCAGCCCTGGTCTTAGTTCTCGGTTAGAAGAACTGCAGCTACTCCAATGTGTTGATATCCTTCTTTATTCCACACATGTACATACAAGAAGGGTCGAGTTGTGGTTCCCTTGGAATATATAAAGAAATGAACAATAAACATGTAATAATAATGATGATTAAATAATACTAATTAAAGCAATGTCGCTAAACAGGTACATAATAATCTATTATTCAATACATACAGAGAATAACAATGAGGTCAAATAGTACCCTCTAGTGGTCGAACAGGGGCGCTCAGACAGCGTCATTACAGAGTAAACATATGAACTTAAACAAGCATAAATATCAGCAGATGTAAAACCCATCCACAATATTACAAATACAATCCAACTATGATTATATGTTAAGAACATATATATGCTGAAATGCAAACACATTAACACTCTCTTGGCTATAATTTTATATAACAAGTTCAAAGTGCGTGAGCACACATCGCAACATGGCGACCGGTCCAAACACTGCAAAACAGCAGACAACAAGCAACAAATGTGCGGTCTCTCTCTCCATCACGCCACAGGAAGCGAAGGAGTGGCTGGTCTTCAGGGAGGAGACGCACCTGATGAAACATGCCGCGTATATCTCCACTGATGGCCACAGCGTGTTCTCTGAACCTCAGTAGCACACCAAGCAGTGATGCACTCAGAGTAGGACCAGGAAGCAGGTTGTTATTGAGGCAGGCTTGTTGATAGTTGAATGAGCAGTTGAAGACAACTCTGGCTTTACCGTTATGATAAACAAGATGGTGAGGAAGAAACCATGACTCCTCTGTCCTGCTCACATCATCAGCGTTGATCTTGACAGCATATCCAGCGTTCTCCAATTTGTGTATCTCCTCATTGTACACTGAAGCTTGTTCAGGGTTAGTAGCAAGGCGGTGCTCTGTTGCTCTGAGGAGAGCCATCACGGCCGTGGGTGGAGCATGGAGCTTAGGTGCATCCGGTTAACGCAACAATGGAGTAGCGTAGCGGGCCACGCCGTCAACTGTGACTCTGATGGTCTTCTGCTCCAGTTGTTCCATAGCTACTTTATCCCCACCAGAGCGGATCACCTCCTTACTGTTTCTGAACGGTAATGTGTCTAGTTGCCAGAGCCTTTCAACATTTTGATGTAGCTCATCGGACGGGGAGAGGAATGAAGAATGCAGACAGCTGTTCTCACCTGATGAATGCTGCAGGAAGGTGGCAGGTCCCTGCACAGCCCATCCCAGAGCCGTGCACACAGCTACAGGTCCACCGATCGGGCCAGACCGGACTGGGGATACTGGAGTTATCAGGTGAGCGTTGTCAGAACCGATGAGTAGCATAGGCTTGACTCTACTGTATGAGTGCAAGGGAATGTCTCTCAAGTGTTGGTAGCTTTGTTTCAGATTTTCAGCTGCACACGATTGTTCAGCCAGATACAGGTCTGCTGCTGTAAAAGCATGTTGAATGTCATGTTTCATCCCTTTCTTCATCATGGGTGACACTTTGAGGGAAACTGTAGCACCCGTTTATTGCACCTTGTCCTGTCTAATCGTCCTCAGGGACAGGATCTCTTCCTTACCCTTGAGACCCAGGTGACGTACAGCAGCTGGTAGTATGATTGTTCTTCCGTCATCCAGTACAGCGTAAGTGCTGAGTGTTTTCTTGCCATTGTGCAGCCGTACTGGGACAACCTTCAGCATCACTCGACCTGAATGACTGATTTGGTCCATATAAATCATACTGGGGGACGTACTCACGGTCAAGACAGTCTCTGTTTGAGCCACATCATGGAGCACCGAGAGGTGTTGTTCTCCACAAGTTGAAAATGGCTTCTTTAAAGTGCAGTTGTCAGGTGTGTCCTCTCCCACACCTCCAGCATCTTTTCTTTCCCTTTATCCAGTCAGCCTTAGCCGTGTTTGTGAGCTTAGCATTAGTCATGACAGGCGTTGAGGTGGTGTTCTTGGTTATTGCAGTAAGGGCAATAGGGTTTAAACCTGTCACGCTTCACAGACTGTAGTGGGATGCTGGATACAGGAGCTGGATTAGGTTGCTGAGCCCCCTGGTGGTTACCCAGTAGAATAGTTGCAGATTTCACTCTTGGCTGCTTCACTGATCAGCGCATGAGGGCTTGCATGGCAGTAGTGTATGGCGTTGCACTGTTGATGAACCGCTTGGCTATTTGAAGTGCAGCAGGGAATCTGCGGTGGTCAAGAAGGACTTGGTACTTGTAGTCTTCACTTAAATGTCTGTGAGGCCCAAGAACACTGTCCAGGCCCTTTTTGAGCAGCAGGAAGTCACTTTCCCTCCATGATGTACAAACAGTCAGTTTGGGCTTGGGGATGCCAAATGATGATGCAATAACCATCTCTAAAACACCTGGTGCATTGGAATTATCTGGTGGCCGCACAGGCGCAAGTGGCTGCTGAGGATAATAGTGTTGGACAGCAGGAGCAGGATAATGTGCAGGAGGATAGGGGTATTGCTGAGGAGGAGGCTGCCAATACCTGGGTGCACTGTATGTTGGTCGTGATGGGGCAGGTGCAGTCTGGATGGGCAGCGCAGGAACTGCAGAGACTGCAGGTGGCACCAGCGAGGTAGTTGCAGTTGCTGCTGAAACAGAGGTTACACAATCCACCGTTCCATCTGTGGAAGGGGAGTAGGTCGTGTAGATTCAGCGTCTGAAGCCCGATCCACATCATCAGCCTGCAGTGCAGAAGAAGCTTGGTCCACAGCCTCTGTCGGTGTAGCAGAGGGTGCAGCATGTGTTGATGGAGCAGCAGCTGTGTCCTGATCTCGATAGAGGGGCACTGTAGTAGCCGGAATGTGGTATGCAGGTGGATACTGCACCATCCTAATGGGACTGGGACACCTGTGGACCCTCTCTAGTTGGGGAAGACTACCGTACTGTGACATATCTGCAGCGTATCGATGTGAGCGATATGTAGGATGAGTGAAGCCAACCTGTGGGTCAGGAGTCAGTCTTACATTGTCCATTTCAGCTGCCAGCTCTTTCATTTGGTGTCTCACGGCCTGCCAGCGTGCCTCTAGGCGCTGAAGTCTATCATCAGGGCTCTCATAGGACGGATATGTGGGCACTGGATAGTGGGGAAATCCTCCCGTGCTGGGTGGTGCTGCATATGTTGGTGTCGTCGGTGACACTGGCCTTATTATGGTGGGATGAAGGGGTTGTAATGGATAGCCGAGCTCGTTGTCCTCCAGATGCCCGGGAATGCGTCGCACTCTGCTGGGACGGGGACTCTGTGGCGGCCGTCCATCATGATATCCTCTGCTTGTAGCCATGACGCAGCTTGTTGGATTTTGGATTTTTTTCACTTCAATACACTTTTTTATATTTGTAACGAGGACCTTTAACCTGGTAGACAATTGGGCATGACAAAATCTAAACACACATCTGGCCAAATGTGAAGTTAAATTATCAATATCAAAACAAATATGGCAACTTAATTATCACCATGAAATTTAGCGATAAACTTGCATTCAACCTTGTATCAATGTACAAATAAATTGTTAAATAAATCATTGACAACCAAAATAAAAAAACAAAAATTTTAGATCTCAATGAACAAAAAATGTACTCTTGTGTCAACAGGTTGAGTATGAGTCAGTCTTTGGTTACTCAACCCAAGTTTGTGAATGTTTCAGTTTATTTTGAGTGCACTCAAGTTTCCTACCACCCTTTATGAGAAAGACTGTCCATCCTGGTTACAGACGATGAAGGCTGTGAGGTGAGTAGAGGAGAGGACTGAAGATGATGGGGATGATGACTGGAGATCCAGGGAGCAGTGATGGAGGGGAATGATGAGGGGGAACCAGAAAGCAGCAGGATGAAGGCAGCTTGAGCACTCAATCCAGTTTGTAGAACAGCTCAACAAAAAAAACAGCCTGCACAAAACGTGCAGGGAAAATTAATAATTGTCCTTATCAAAAGTCCACTGTGTGTTGTCTCTTTCTTTCTTTTTTTATCTCTCAGAGTTACACACACTATCACACAATCCCTCATACTTCAGATAATAACATTTCACTCACATACCTTTAACTTTTGCATCCATATGCTTAATAAAATAGCTCACAAAGAATATATTCACACATTAAGCACATAATATTAACCATGTCTGCTAAATTATCTGAATTAGCTGACCAACAGGCCTAATTAGCATTTTTTCCACAGTATTTACACATTTCCAAAATAAACACACCATTCGTAATATCACCATGAGCTTATCAGCTTATCCCGACTGGTTTTTTAACACAATAAATCCACAGTCTGAAGTTATAAACCTTTTCCAAGTTATCAACCAGAATGCTAATTCACCATGCTAATTGAACGTGCTAATTCGCCGTGTTTGCTAACAGCTAACTCACCGGGATATTCAATAGCCACGTCATTCGGACGGGTCAGGAACCTCCGCGACGTCGGACGACTTCTCTTTCCACAGTCAAAAAACTCTTCTAACGTAGCCTTGCTACTTCCTACTTTAAAGACAAGTAGTGAACTGTTGTTTTGTGCTAATAACAGCTCTCTGCTGATGCTGCTAAGCTCACTCTCCATACACGTGTCTGTCGTTCTTTCGGACTGGAAACACTCGTCCGTTACACCACTAGGTGGCAGCAGCGAGCTACCAAACCTGAAAACATAACCTGAACTAGAATGGCTGTTCAGACTGCCGGGCTACACACACAAGACACGTCCTTCATAGGGATACTTTTTAAACTGGGTACATTTCAGAGCCTGTACTTTCACTTGAGTAGAGAAGTTGAATCAGTTCTTCTACGTGTGGTGTTCATGGTTGTTATGGAGGACAGGAAGTAGAAACGTTATTTCATGACGAGGCAGAAGATGATTGATGTCCCGTCAGAGTGTCCTGAACAATTAATGACGAAACAATCCCAGAAAATTAACATACATTTGACAAAATATGAGAGAGAAAAAAATCTCTGTCTATTTCGGATTTGCGTAAGCATACGCACGCACGCACGCGCATCCGTCATCGTCATGGAAACAGAACTATGACCAGTCAGAGCAGGTATAAAAGCGCTGTCCACCATTTGGAGTTCTCTTTTTGCACTTGGACTAGACACACATTGGATAAACTCTGAGAGTTGACCCAAACTGTGGAAAGTTTCAAACGCTTGAGAAAAAAACACATCTTCAAACCGCTTGAGAAAACACATCTTTTTGTTAAACCGAAGTAGAGGATAGTCAACGAGCTACTTTTGGGAGG
Organism: Eutrigla gurnardus; assembly: GCF_963514095.1. Classification (NCBI taxonomy): domain Eukaryota; kingdom Metazoa; phylum Chordata; class Actinopteri; order Perciformes; family Triglidae; genus Eutrigla; species Eutrigla gurnardus. The sequence continues at coordinate 28,633,403 of NC_139915.1, read as the reverse complement.
AGAGACCGGTGACGACGACGATGGCCCTCCGGGAGCCACGGATCCAGGAGGATCCTCCGGGCCTGGATCTGGACCTCGGCCGTGATGGTAAGACAACTTTTACATTTATTTTAGTGTTATACTTGTTGATTCATAGCCTAAAAACCTTAAAAAGCGCCCCAAGTCCAGAAATCAGTGCAACTTTTGGAGTTTGAAGGAGAAAAGTTCACATCAGTTCATGACGATTGGTGTAAAAACCATTTGGTGAAACCAGACACTCACGCGACGTTTTCTTCGTGTAAAATGGTTATTTGTGGGCCAGCATGTCTTAAATATAGCGGGGGAACCGTGTGTCTACTAGGAGGTGTGATGGTTACAAACACTGTTGTTTTGGTTTGAAGGCGTCAAAACGTGCATCTTATGAGATTTGTGAAAGAAGATGGCGCTGGGGCCATATTTCATAAAATGCCCAAAGAGCGTTTTAGTTGTGCGCCGTGGAAACGATGGGAATGTTCGGGTCGAACGTCACTGCGTGAGACTGCGTGTGCGCGTGCCGCCTCCACGATGACACCGTATCCTGCACGCGCTGCGACCTGCAAATGATAGACGGGGTGATGATGATGATGAGTTGTGGGGTAAAGAGGTCGCTGTGGTCATTTTGGATGAAAGAAGCCACGTTTCACTGCGTAATGACGCACAGCTGCGACATCTAATCCATCCACTAATACATTGATCGGAAACCACTGATCGTTTCGTCCCACAAACTCAAGTCCTCACTATTCTTTGGTGCAGAATACATGTCTTTGCACAAAGTAATCACTATTGATGATTATAATAATATTTAGGGTTATTTACATTTAATATGTTCAATATTATAATAATAATGACACTATTATCATTTCAGTCATTTATATTGTAATTGTATTAGATTCATTCATATTATATTATTTTATATTGCGTTATTATAATAACAATATAAATAATATGTTATAAACAGCTACAATAATAGTAATTGTTAATTATTATTCATTAATATTATTATTGGTTTAAGTAACTTCAATGCCGTTTTCATCTCTGTTCAGTAATTTAAGAATAAACAGCCTCATATGTTCAATTATGTTTAGTTTCGGATCACAAAAATCAATTGATTTTGAATCTACAGCAGAAGTCAAACTCTTCAGCACATATCGGAAGTTATAATCCGCCTGGCGGTCCTTTCTGCATGTCGTCCCCCTCTCTCCCCCCTTTCACTCTCACACTGTTCTCTCAATAAAGCCAAAACAAATAACTATAATTATAATATATATGGGTGAAGTAAAAATAAAATTAACATGTTGAAATAATTCTAATAGTTAATTTATTGTCACATGAAAGCTGCATGAATTGATCCTCCTACAGACAGACAGAACAGCACTATGTGTGATATTCCTGTTAAAAGCCCCGTGTGTTGGTGGCTTTGTGACAGACGTAGTGCAGCGATAGTTGGTATATAGATATGCTGTCTTCTTGGCGATTTTAAACTGGATTGTTGCTTTGTTTAAATGAATGAAAAATCCTCATACTTTGAATTTGCTTCCCCCTCAGTTGGTGCCCACGTCCTCATCGGCCGTCCTGCACATGGTGAAGGTGAGTATGGAGTCGTGGGTGGAGGTGAGTATGGAGTCGTGGGTGGAGGTGAGTATGGAGTCGTGGGTGGAGGTGAGTTTGACGCGTCTTTTTCAGACTCTTCTGAAGATGAGGACCTCGGGATGCAGGACGACGGGTGGATGAGCGAAGACTCCGGCTACAGCTCCATTTGTTCTTCTGAAGACGAGGAAGAAGAGGATGAAGATGAAGAGGATGAAGAGGAAGATGAAGACTTTAGAGCTCAGCCTTTTCCTCCTGTCAACTTCTGGCAGGGACTCCGTGATGTAGGGTTTCCCGGTCGCCTTCCCTCTTGTCCTCCCGTCTCACTCCCTTCTGTTAGTCTTGAAGAAGATCCATCCTTGGTTCCTGAGAGACCAGAAGATTGCGCTCCTTCAACCTCAGGCTGCAGCTCATCCACGAAGAGAAGCAGAGAAGAGGACGAGCAGGTAAGTGGGAAGAGGCAGAGGATCTCCGAGGACGGTCTAGAGATAGTACTCGCTACTTCAGGCCGCCACACCTACACCTTCGGAAGATGCTTTTCGTGGCCAGAAGACAGCGACTCGGATGAAGATTGACGGCCTCTTTCCTGCAGGATTGTGAATCCTTTGTGTCTGGCAGGACTGATAAAGCCCCAGACAGCCTTCCCAGGCTCTGGCCGGGTTGGTCATAGGTAGCGTCTTCCACCGAGGCCTCTTCATACATTATATTGGATGAGTTGCTGTCATTCCCATTTGCTTCCACTTTGTTGTAATCCCACTGACAGTTGATTGATGAATATTAAGGAGCGAGGTAATTTCATGACCGGACTTGTTGCACAGTCGGCATCCTATCACAGTCCCACGCTGGAATTCACTGAGCTCCTGAGAGTGACCCATGGAAACAGAAACAGTCTGCATTCCTAGGTGCTTGCTTTGTACACCTGTGGCCATGGAAGTGATTGGAACACCTGATTTCATGGCAATATTATGTGTTTTTTTTTTCTAATTATTTACCTTCTGAGTCATAGCCGACGATGCTAGATGCAGATACCAGAGGTAAGTTCACAATGAATGGTTGTTATTGTTATTGTGTTATGTATTTTAGTGTTTAAATTCTAGACATCTACAAGACAAGGGTAAGTCAACATTTAATTACAGCAGTAACACAAGTCTCAGTAAAGTCACATTTACAAGTTATTCAAAGATTGTTTTACTCACTCTGTCTTTTTATTGTTTTAAGTTAGGTGTTGGTGGCTGTTCCTGACAGAGGTACGGTCATAATTACTGACCTGAAGAAAAGTCTCCAAGTCTCTTTTACTTAGGTATTGATGGCAGCAGCAGACCTTCAGGATGATACCCACTGCACCAGCCTCCCAACAAGAAGAGACCATGTGGAGGACTACAGGACCAGATGAGGAGGATGGAGGACTACAGGACCAGATGAGGAGGATGGAGGACTACAGGACCAGATGAGGAGACTGGAGGACTACAGGACCAGATGAGGAGGATGGAGGACTACAGGACCAGATGAGAAGGCCGGAGGAGTACAGGACCAGACGAGAAGGCCGGAGGACTACAGGACCAGATGAGGAGGATGGAGGACTACAGGACCAGACAAGGAGGATGGAGGACTACAGGACCAGATGAGGAGGATGGAGGACTGCAGGACCAGATGAGGAGGATGGAGGACTACAGGACCAGATGAGGAGGATGGAGGACTACAGGACCAGACAAGAAGGCCGGAGGACTACAGGACCAGATGAGGAGGATGGAGGACTACAGGACCAGACAAGGAGGATGGAGGACTACAGGACCAGTGGTCTGAGTGAGTACCTCCTCCAGAGACCAATCTCACTACCAGTAATGACATAACAGTTAACTTTACATCAGTGGATTGTATTTATTATAGGAGCCTTCTAGAATAGTATTCCAATGTTTATAATATAATTTCAGGAGCAGACCTAGTCTCACCTTCCAGGACCAGATGAGAAGGATGGAGGACTGCAGGACCAGATGTGGAGGATGGAGGACTGCAGGACCAGATGTGGAGGATGGAGGACTGCAGGACCAGATGAGGAGGATGGAAGACTGCAGGACCAGATGAGGAGGATGGAGGACTGCAGGACCAGACAAGGATGGAGGACTACAGGACCAGACGAGAAGGATGGAGGACTACAGGACCAGATGAGAAGGCCGGAGGACTACAGGACAAGATGAGAAGGCCGGAGGACTTCAGGACCAGATTAGAAGGATGGAGCACTGCAGGACCAGACAAGGATGGAGGACTACAGGACCAGACGAGAAGGATGGAGGACTACAGGACCAGATGAGAAGGCCGGAGGACTACAGGACCAGATGAGAAGGATGGAGGACTACAGGACTAGTGGTCCGAGTGAGTATTCTCCTCCAGAGACTAATCTCAGTACCAGTAATGACATAACAGTTAACTTTATATCAGTGGATTGTATTTATTATAGGAACCTTCTAGAATAGTATTCCAATGTTTATAATATAATTTCAGGAGCAGACCTAGTCTCACCTTCCAGGACCAGATGAGAAGGCCGGAGGACTACAGGACCAGATGAGAAGGATGGAGGACTGCAGGACCAGATGAGGAGGATGGAGGACTGCAGGACCAGATGAGAAGGCCGGAGGACTACAGGACCAGATGAGGAGGATGGAGAACTACAGGACCAGACGAGAAGGCCGGAGGACTACAGGACCAGATGAGGAGGATGGAGAACTACAGGACCAGACGAGAAGGCCGGAGGACTACAGGACCAGATGAGGAGGATGGAGGACTACAGGACCAGACGAGGAGGATGGAGGACTACAGGACCAGATGAGGAGGATGGAGGACTACAGGACCAGATGAGAAGGCCGGAGGACTACAGGACCAGTGGTCCGAGTGAGTATTCTCCTCCAGAGACTAATCTCACTACCAGCAATGACATAACAGTTAACTTTATATCAGTGGATTGTATTTATTATAGGAACCTTCTAGAATAGTATTCCAATGTTTATAATATAATTTCAGGAGCAGACCTAGTCTCACCTTCCAGGACCAGATGAGAAGGCCGGAGGACTACAGGACCAGATGAGAAGGATGGAGGACTGCAGGACCAGATGAGGAGGATGGAGGACTGCAGGACCAGATGAGAAGGCCGGAGGACTACAGGACCAGATGAGGAGGATGGAGAACTACAGGACCAGACGAGAAGGCCGGAGGACTACAGGACCAGATGAGGAGGATGGAGAACTACAGGACCAGACGAGAAGGCCGGAGGACTACAGGACCAGATGAGGAGGATGGAGGACTACAGGACCAGACGAGGAGGATGGAGGACTACAGGACCAGATGAGGAGGATGGAGGACTACAGGACCAGATGAGAAGGCCGGAGGACTACAGGACCAGTGGTCCGAGTGAGTATTCTCCTCCAGAGACTAATCTCACTACCAGCAATGACATAACAGTTAACTTTATATCAGTGGATTGTATTTATTATAGGAGCCTTCTAGAATAGTATTCCATTGTTTATAATATAATTCCATAATTAGTGGCCATATTCAACACTCTAGCTAATAACCATGTAAATGTTGTATAGTTGAGTTCATGGGTTTTCATCTCTGGTGGTTCTGGTTCATAGGTCAGGACTCCTCTATGGTTTTGGCTCTCCTGGGCAGCTGAGAATGGACGTCAACCAAGACATCAACCAACGAAGACCCAGCACCACAGCAGACCCTGAACTACTCCCCTACCTTCGTGAGCCCGAGACCCAGTGTGAGCCATTCCAACCTCCCTGCCCCTCCGCCCATCCCCCGACACCACCCGCCTCACCCACCAGCCAAAGGGTGAGGCGGCTCCCGACCAGCACAGAGGACGTTTTAGTTGTTTTTGGGAAGCTCCTTTCTCTCTCTCTCTTTCTCTCTCTCTCTCTCACTCTCACACACTCACACACACACACACACACACACACACACACACACACACACACACACACACACACACACACACACACACACACACACCTTTAATGTTAGACATGATTGCTCTCGACCATGCACAGTACAAATGCTATCAGACGACAGTATAGTCTACTTTTGCTCTATGTTCTTTGTCTTTGTTATTTTTTTTATTATTTATTTTCTAGTAGATGTCTGTCTGTGTAAATCTGTATACATCATCTCAATCTGTATTGCTTTGTTTTGTGTCACCATTTATTATTGTACAGCTACTCTGTGTGCCTGTTATTGTCCTCGGGGACAAATAAAGTTTTTTGAATTTAATTGAACAACCTCTTTGCATCTGTGCTCAGAAATTAAGGAGACAGACCATTTGTATGCATTATTGAAAAATCTATAACAAACGTATGCATATTCATATTCATAGTATGTCAAAACAGGTTGTAGTATGTCAAATATTCATGAAATAGACATTGTATTGTATGTGGGGGAAAAAAATCACAGAATAGTACATCTCAAAAAGTCATAGTGTGTAGCATCTTGAAAAAAAGTGGTAGTATAGTATGATGATAAAAGTAATACAAAAAATCATAGTATATTTTGTCAAGAAATGCTATAGAAGAGTCGTAGTATAATATGGCTTCAGAAATCAATGGTGTAAAAAGATTGTAAGACAACAAAGTTGCGATATATTATGTTGAAAGAAGTCTTTACAAAGTATTCCATTAAAAATTGATATTAAAGTATGTCAAATAAATTCATAAAGTCATTGTATTGTGTCTAAAAAAAGTTAAAGTATAGAAATTTGAAACAATCCATGAAGAGTATTATAGTCACAGTATGATATGTCAAAAGGTCATACAAGTTCTATGTCAAAGAATTCATAGTAAAGTAGGTTAAAAAGTCATAGTAGAGTTGGTCAAAAACAGTCAAATAAAATGGAAGAGTTGGTTTAAAAAATCAGGGTATAAATGTGGAAAACAGTCCTAAGAAGCCACAATATCGTTAATTAAAAAAAAAAAAAGGTAGGACAATTAAAAACATCAGAATCCAGTTTTGAATTTGAAAAACTTTAAAGTTCTCTGTGTGTCTCAGAGGGTTAAGGCTGTTTACAAACTAGACTACTGACTAAACTGAAACTTAACTGAGCAATATATATGAGCAATATATATTTCTTTTAGTAATTACTGAAAATTTCAAGGCGAATTGTATTCTTGAAATGAATAACAGCCTATTTTTCAGTATTTTGTCATATCGTTGAATATATCCTTATCGCCTAAATACCCTGAAATATCTTGATATTCTTTTAGGGCCACATTGAAATACTCTGAGAACCTATGACCATGTACATACATGTCAAGGTTAGAAACTGTAAAACAGTCTTTCGTATTTACTGCCAAGACTTGCCTAATCATATAACGACCACACAAACAACTGAATATTGTTCAAACAAGCCGTGTAAGCAAAGCATCTCCAGTCTCAGGCAAATTTGGATAAACGCCTGATTCCTGCTGATTTGAACAGAGTGCAGCTGCATGTTGTCTTTTGTGTTTCCTGCTCTTTACCTGAACCCCATCAGTAGTTGAACTGAGATTCATGGAGGCTGTGAATTGTTTATGTATGCTGGCGTACACAGGTCTGGTCTTAGTTCTCGGTTAGAAGAACTGCAGCTACTCCAGTGTGTTGATATCCTTCTTTATTCCACACATGTACATACAAGAAGGGTCGAGTTGTGTTTCCCTTGGAATATATAAAGAAATGAACAATAAACATGTAATAATAATGATGATTAAATAATACTGATTAAAGCAATGTCGCTTAACAGGTACAAAATAATCTATTATTCAATACATACAGAGAATAACAATGAGGTCAAATAGTACCCTCTACTGGTCGAACAGGGGCGCTCAGACAGCGTCATAACTAGGGTGACCACCTCCAAAAAGACAAAAAGTGGGACAGCAGGCATGTTTTGGAGGGACATGGCGGGACGGACGTGACCATCTGTAAACCCTGACCATACACTTCACAATTCAGACCACAAGGTCTTTAAAACAAAATATTTCATATATAGCCTATATATTTTCAGGAAACACAACAAAGAATTAAGTAACACATTTGTTTTACTTACTTAAGTAAAACATTTATTGAGACATCTCAAGCACTCAAAAGGCCTAACATAAAAAACAGTAGCCTAACTCCAGCCTTTAAAGTGCACAGGTCAATAACCTTCCAACATACCCCATACTTACAGAATTCAACTTAGGGCACTGTGTGAAAATCTTAAATAAAATCTTGGCTTAAATAAAATGCCAGTGCAAAAGAATCTCATACTTGGGTATAGCCATGTTTAACTATAATATAAGAGGTAGAAGAAAAAGTCTGTCTTTTCTCTTTATAGGTCAGCTTCTTCCAGCACCATGGATAGGCTAGAGGGCACATTTCTGAAACACAGAAGGAACAACAGCATACAAATATTAGCATTATTAGATACATACAAAATTTAAAAAAATTGTGTATTTGGCCATTTAAATAAATAATTATATGACTCTCACCTTAGTTATTCTTGAATTTATACTTTTTGTTTGACCGTACAGCCTCCAGTAAGGTCCTCTCTTTCACTGCATAGCTGTAGAATTCTGTGCAACTATAGGCAAAGTTGCTCCTTACTTGAATTTCGCTCTTGATGAGCTCCACAGAGCACCGGTTCCTTTGGTCAGTCCATGCTGCAGTCATCAAGGAGAACACTCTTTCCACAAATGCATTGGTGACAGGGATGCTGAAGAGAAAGGATCCAAGTGCAGTCAGATTTGGTGTCTTTGTGTCCTTGAGCAATAGTGACCATTTCTCCACAACAGGGACTGTTCCTTTTGCAATGTCCTGCTGGCGTGGCTGTGTTACACAGTACTCCTCGTACAGTTCATCCATGTCAAGTTTGTCTTGTATTTGAAGGGCATTCACTGCATCACAGAGGTGGGAAAATGTGAACTCCCTCTTCAGCTCCAAGACTGCCACATGCTTGTGAAAATTGCTGTCTGAGAAGTCATACCATCTTTGTAGGTAGCTCTGTGCAGCATCATAGAAGGAGCAAAAATCCTCCTTGATTGCTGCTGCTTTACTGTCTGGAAACTGCTGGAGAAGTGCATTGGTCTCTGTTCCGAAGAAGGAGTCCACTTGTCTCTGCTGGAGCTTTCTCTGAAGTGTGGACATGATGTCATAGAGCTCACAGACTGTCCTGTCATCACTTTCCAGCTGCATGGTAACATCATGGAATATCTTCAGTGCATTGTGGAGGAAGGACAGATATGCCTGTAACTCAAGTGGTTGCCCCTCACCGTCTTGATCCTTCTTAAACAGCTTCCACAGCACCTTTGGGCATTGCTCTCCTCCAAGAGATAAGAAGTATGCCTTCACACCAGGCCAGCAGGTATGCAGTCTTGTGACAGCTGGCCATATACTGAGCCATCTTGTGGACACATGATTCAGTAAGACATGGTATTCCTCTTCAACAAATGCAAAGATTTTTTTCAGCTCCTCAGTGCGCTTGGATGATGAAGAAAAATGACTGAAAATCTTGTTCACCACACTTTCAATGTCAATGTCCAATCTGTCTCCAGCATACTTTGCACAGTTATGCACTATGTGAGCCATGCAGTTGGCCTTGACAATATTGGCATTATCTGCTTTCAACTTCTGATAAACAGAATTGTACTTGCCATAGTTAACACTAGCATTATCAGCTGTGTATGCAGAGATCATATCAAGTTGGAGGCCATTCTCTCTTAGTTTATTTGTTATTTGCTTATGAATGGATGCAGATGCCTCCTCGCTATCCTCATAAAAATCAAGAACTTTGTTTTGCAGACACAGCTCTGGCGTCCAATATCTTACTACCAGTGGGAAAAGCTTGGCACTGCTGTGATTTGAGGCATCTGAGGCCACCGAGAAAAATGGTGTGAGCTGGGGCTTGTCATCTGACTGTTTGTTAATGGGAGAAAGTCAATTCACTCAAACTTCTTTCAACTGACAAAGGGGCGAGGGCATTTGTTATGATGCAAGCACTCTTCGTGCGGCCACATGAATTTTTTTTGGCTATGTCCGAGTCCGGGTAAATGACAGGGGCTAGCTTATTGCTGCAATCTGTGGACCGGTATGAGTGTGCATGCTTCACTGACTGATACACACTGGTAACTTCAGCTGCTGTTACCTTATCAGATAAACTGTCATGCTTTGGACTCAATAGAAACGACTGCATTGATTTAGATGTCTCTTGCTGTCGGACCTTTTTGTGATGAGATTCCCGCCCAGCATGTCGTTTGACATAATTTTCTCCGCCGTGAGCAACGGAGAAACTGCTGTTGCATAGGTAACAGAATGCTTTGTCGGGCTCGTCAGTTGGTCTTACCCAGCTGTGTGAAGTCGTCCATTCCTTTTTAAAAGAACACTTTCTCTTTTTGCTTGACTGCGGTGCACTCATCCTGTCATTTGCATCTTCACTCGTACAGTACAGTAATGACAGACGTACTACTCTCGGACTCTCTCGTGTGTATGTTTGGGGCGTATACATTTGACGTAGGACGTATCATTAAACGCAGCCTATTGGACGGACGTCATCGTTGTCTCCTGCAACCATTGGTCGAAATGAAATGCTCCCCAGTAGCGCAGATCAGAGCTATAGAGGGTGATAGTCTTTCTCTATTGCTCTGGGCTGGTTAATTTTAATATTAAAAATTTTTTTTTTTTTGCCAATGAATGGAAAGCGGGACATTGTCTTGATATGCGTGACACGGGACAAACACTGAAATAGCGGGACAAAATAGCCTAAAACGGGACAGGTGGTCACCCTAGTCATTACAGAGTAAACATATGAACTTAAACAAGCATAAATATCAGCAGATGTAAAACCCATCCACAATATTACAAATACAATCCAACTATGATTATATGTTAAGAACATATATATGCTGAAATGCAAACACATTAACACTCTCTTGGCTATAATTTTATATAACAAGTTCAAAGTGCGTGAGCACGCATCGCAACATGGCGACCGGTCCAAACACTGCAAAACAGCAGACAACAAGCAACAAATGTCCAGTGCCAACTCACTCTGCATCCACGCACAAAGCCACGACACCGATAGTCCCGACCTGGCTCCGAACGACAATGTCACAATTACCGAGGATGTGCGCAGCACTTGACGGGTTAGCTGTCTGGCTTGATCCTGAGACCGCAGAGACTGGAGACAATTGTCGACATAAAATGCTTGAAGCACAGATTGGACCACATCTTCACTGCTCTCACAGTGTTGTTGCACGTGACGCTGTAAAGCATAAGATGCACAGCATGGGCTGCAGGTAGTCCCAAATGGCAACACACGCCACTCGTAGACCTCTGGGCTGCGGTCTCTCTCTCCATCACGCCACAGGAAGCGAAGGAGTGGCTGGTCTTCAGGGAGGAGACGCGCCTGATGAAACATGCCGCTTATATCTCCACTCATGGCCACAGCGTGTTCTCTGACCCTCAGTAGCACACCAAGCAGTGATGCGCTCAGAGTAGGACCAGGAAGCAGGTTGTTATTGAGGCAGGCTTGTTGATAGTTGAATGAGCAGTTGAAGACAACTCTGCCTTTACCGTTATGATAAACAAGATGGTGAGGAAGAAACCATGACTCCTCTGTCCTGCTCACATCATCAGCGTTGATCTTGACAGCATATCCAGCTTTCTCCAATTTGTGTATCTCCTCATTGTGCACTGAAGCTTGTTCAGGGTTAGTAGCAAGGCGGCGCTCTGTTGCTCTGAGGAGAGCCATCACGGCCGTGGGTGGAGCATGGAGCTTAGGTGCATCCGGTTAACGCAACAATGGAGTAGCGTAGCGGGCCACGCCGTCAACTGTGACTCTGATGGTCTTCTGCTCCAGTTGTTCCATAGCTACTTTATCCCCACCAGAGCGGATCACCTCCTTACTGTTTCTGAACGGTAATGTGTCTAGCTGCCAGAGCCTTTCAACATTTTGATGTAGCTCATCGGACGGGGAGAGGAATGAAGAATGCAGACAGCTGTTCTCACCTGATGAATGCTGCAGGAAGGTGGCAGGTCCCTGCACAGCCCATCCCAGAGCCATGCACACAGCTACAGGTCCACCGATCGGGCCAGACCGGACTGGGGATACTGGAGTTATCAGGTGAGCGTTGTCAGAACCGATGAGTAGCATAGGCTTGACTCTACTGTATGAGTGCAAGGGAATGTCTCTCAAGTGTTGGTAGCTTCGTTTCAGATTTTCAGCTGCACACGATTGTTCAGCCAGATTTAGGTCTGCTGCTGTAAAAGCATGTTGAATGTCATGTTTCATCCCTTTCTTCATCATGGGTGACACTTTGAGGGAAACTGTAGCACCCGTTAATTGCACCTTGTCCTGTCTCATCGTCCTCAGGGACAGGATCTCTTCCTTACCCTTGAGACCCAGGTGACGTACAGCAGCTGGTAGTATGATTGTTCTTCCGTCATCCAGTACAGCGTAAGTGCTGAGTGTTTTCTTGCTATTGTGCAGCCGTACTGGGACAACCTTCAGCATCACTCGACCTGAATGACTGATTTGGTCCATATAAATCATACTGGGGGACGTACTCACGGTCAAGACAGTCTCTGTTTGAGCCACATCATGGAGCACCGAGAGGTGTTGTTCTCCACAAGTTGAACATGGCTTCTTTAAAGTGCAGTTGTCAGGTGTGTGTCCTCTCCCACACCTCCAGCATCTTTTCTTTCCCTTTATCCAGTCAGCCTTAGCCGTGTTTGTGAGCTTAGCAAAGTCATGACAGGCGTTGAGGTAGTGTTCTTGGTTATTGCAGTAAGGGCAATAGGGTTTAAACCTGTCAGGCTTCACAGACTGTAGTGGGATGCTGGATACAGGAGCTGGATTAGGTTGCTGAGCCCCCTGGTGGTTACCCAGTAGAATAGTTGCAGATTTCACTCTTGGCTGCTTCACTGATCAGCGCCCCCGGCTGTCAGAATGTGGGAGTTCTGGTGGGCATGCATTTATCCGACGGGATACCTGCAGGGTCTGGACCTTCCTTTCAAGCCAGTCTGCCAGATCTGGAAGAGTATATGTTCTGTCACTGCCACTCTGGATAATTCCCCTGGGGAAGCAGTATTCAGCGAAGGCATCTCTGAAGTTAGCAGGCAGCTTAGTGAGCAGTGTGTCAACATGAGAACCACACATCAGCTCTGAAGATGAGGGACCTTGCATTGTGCTTAACATTCCCACTAGTGTTCCAACTGATGCTGCAAAATCCTCAATACCTTGATAGTCTCCGGCCTTCACTGGTGGAGTATTCAGGATGGCATTGAGTTCTCCTTACACAAGCTGTCTAGGCTGACCATATCTTTGCATGAGGGCTTGCATGGCAGTAGTGTATGGCGTTGCACTGTTGATGAACCGCTTGGCTTTTTGAAGTGCAGCAGGGAATCTGCGGTGGTCAAGAAGGACTTGGTACTTGTAGTCTTCACTTAAATGTCTGTGAGGCCCAAGAACACTGTCCAGGCCCTTTTTGAGCAGCAGGAAGTCACTTTCCCTCCATGATGTAAAAACAGTCAGTTTGGGCTTGGGGATGCCAAATGATGATGCAATAACCATCTCTAAAACACCTGGTGCATTGGAATTATCTGGTGGCCTGCTGAGGATAATAGTGTTGGACAGCAGGAGCAGGATAATGTGCAGGAGGATAGGGGTATTGCTGAGGAGGAGGCTGCCAATACCTGGGTGCACTGTATGTTGGTCGTGATGGGGCAGGTGCAGTCTGGATGGGCAGCGCAGGAACTGCAGAGACTGCAGGTGGCACCAGCGAGGTAGTTGGAGTTGCTGCTGAAACAGAGGTTACACAATTCACACGTTCCATCTGTGGAAGGGGAGTAGATCGTGTAGATTCAGCGTCTGAAGCCTGATCCACATCATCAGCCTGCAGTGCAGAAGAAGCTTGGTCCACAGCCTCTGTCGGTGTAGCAGAGGGTGCAGCATGTGTTGATGGAGCAGCAGCTGTGTCCTGATCTCGATAGAGGGGCACTGTAGTAGCCGGAATGTGGTATGCAGGTGGATACTGCACCATCCTAATGGGACTGGGACACCTGTGGACCCTCTCTAGTTGGGGAAGACTACCGTACTGTGACATATCTGCAGCGTATCGATGTGAGCGATATATAGGATGAGTGAAGCCAACCTGTGGGTCAGGAGTCAGTCTTACTTTGTCCATTTCAGCTGCCAGCTCTTTCATTTGGTGTCTCACGGCCTGCCAGCGTGCCTCGAGGCGCTGAAGTCTATCATCAGGGCTCTCATAGGACGGATATGTGGGCACTGGATAGTGGGGAAATCCTCCCGTGCTGGGTGGTGCTGCATATGTTGGTGTCGTCGGTGACACTGGCCTTGTTATGGTGGGATGAAGGGGTTGTAATGGATAGCCGAGCTCGTTGTCCTCCAGATGCCCGGGAATGCGTCGCACTCTGCTGGGACGGGGACTCTGTGGCGGCCGCCCATCATGATATCCTCTGCTTGTAGCCATGACGCAGCTTGTTGGATTTTGGATTTTTTCCACTTCAATACACTTTTTTATATTTGTAACGAGGACCTTTAACCTGGTAGACAATTGGGCATGACAAAATTTAAACACACATCTGGCCAAATGTGAAGTTAAATTATCAATATCAAAACAAAAAATGTACTCTTGTGTCAACAGGTTGAGTATGAGTCAGTCTTTGGTTACTCAACCCAAGTTTGTGAATGTTTCAGTTTATTTTGAGTGCACTCAAGTTTCCTACCACCCTTTATGAGAAAGACTGTCCATCCTGGTTACAGACGATGAAGGCTGTGAGGTGAGTAGAGGGGAGGACTGAAGATGATGGGGATGATGACTGGAGATCCAGGGAGCAGTGATGGAGGGGAATGATGAGGGGGAACCAGAAAGCAGCAGGATGAAGGCAGCTTGAGCACTCGATTCAGTTTGTAGAACAGCTCAACAACAAAAACAGCCTGCACAAAACGTGCAGGGAAAATTAATAACTGTCCTTATCAAAAGTCCACTGTGTGTTGTCACTTTCTTTCTTTATCTCTCAGAGTTACACACACTATCACACAATCCCTCATACTTCACATTATAACATTTCACTCACATATGCTTTAACTTTTGCATCCATATGCTTAATAAAATAGCTCACTAACAATATATTCACACATTAAGCACATAATATTAACCATGTCTGCTAAATTATCTGAATTAGCTGACCAACAGGCCTAATTAGCATTTTTTCACAGTATTTACACATTTCCAAAATAAACACACCATTCGTAATATCACCATGATCTTATCAGCTTATCCCGACTGGTTTTTTAACACAATAAATCCACAGTCTGAAGTTATAAACCTTTTTCAAGTTATCAACCAGAATGCTAATTCACCGGGCTAGTTGAACGTGCTAATTCGCCGTGTTTGCTAACAGCTAACTCACCGGGATATTCAATAGCCACGTCATTCGGACGGGTCAGGAACCTCCGCGACGTCGGACGACTTCTCTTTCCACGGTCAAAAAACTCTTCTAACGTAGCCTTGCTACTTCCTACTTTAAAGACAAGTAGTGAACTGTTGTTTTGTGCTAATAACAGCTCTCTGCTGATGCTGCTAAGCTCACTCTCCATACACGTGTCTGTCGTTTTTTCGGACGTCAGTTACACCACTAGGTGGCAGCAGCGAGCCACCAAACCTGAAAACATAACCTGAACTAGAATGGCTGTTCAGACTGCCGGGCTACACACACAAGACACGTCCTTCATAGGGATACTTTTTAAATTGGGTACATTTCAGAGCCTGTACTTTCACTTGAGTAGAGAAGTTGAATCAGTACTTCTACGTGTGGTGTTCATGGTTGTTATGGAGGACAGGAAGTAGAAACGTTATTTCATGAAGAGGCAGAAGATGATTGATGTCCCGTCAGAGTGTGATGAACAATTAATGACGAAACAATCCCAGAAAATTAACATACATTTGACAAAATATGAGAGAAAAAATAATCTCTGTCTATTTCGGATTTGCTCAAGCATACGCACGCACGCACGCACGCACGCGCATCAGTCATCGTCATGGAAACAGAACTATGACCAGTCAGAGCAGGTATAAAAGCGCTGTCCACCATTTGGAGTTCTCTTTTTGCACTTGGACTAGACACACATTGGATAAACTCTGAGAGTTGACCCAAACTGTGGAAAGTTTCAAACGCTTGAGAAAAAAACACATCTTCAAACCGCTTGAGAAAACACATCTTTTTGTTAAACCGAAGTAGAGGATAGTCAACGAGCTACTTTTGGGAGGAGAGACCGGTGACGACGACGATGGCCCTCCGGGAGCCACGGATCCAGGAGGATCCTCCGGGCCTGGATCTGGACCTCGGCCGCGATGGTAAGACAACTTTTATATTTATTTTAGTGTTAAACTTGTTGATTCATAGCCTAAAAACCTTAAAAAGCGCCCCAAGTCCAGAAATCAGTGCAACTTTTGGAGTTTGAAGGAGAAAAGTTCACATCAGTTCATGACGATTGGTGTAAAAACCATTTGGTGAAACCAGACACTCACGCGACGTTTTCTTCGTGTAAAATGGTTATTTGTGGGCCAGCATGTCTTAAATATAGCGGGGGAACCGTGTGTCTACTAGGAGGTGTGATGGTTACAAACACTGTTGTTTTGGTTTGAAGGCGTCAAAACGTGCATCTTATGAGATTTGTGAAAGAAGATGGCGCTGGGGCCATATTTCATAAAATGCCCAAAGAGCGTTTTAGTTGTGCGCCGTGGAAACGATGGGAATGTTCGCGCCGAACGTCACTGCGTGAGACTGCGTGTGCGCGTGCCGCCTCCACGATGACACCGTATCCTGCACGCGCTGCGACCTGCAAATGATAGACGGGGTGATGATGATGAGTTGTGGGGTAAAGAGGTCGCTGTGGTCATTTTGGATGAAAGAAGCCACGTTTCACTGCGTAATGACGCACAGCTGCGACATCTAATCCATCCACTAATACATTGATCGGAAACCACTGATCGATTCGTCCGCACAAACTCAAGTCCTCACTATTCTTTGGTGCAGAATACATGTCTTTGCACAAAGTAATCACTATTGATGATTATAATAATATTTAGGGTTATTTACATTTAATATGTTCAATATTATAATAATAATGACACTATTATCATTTCAGTCATTTATATTGTAATTGTATTAGATTAATTCATATTATATTATTTTATATTGCGTTATTATAATAACAATATAAATAATATGTTATAAACAGCTACAATAATAGTAATTGTTAATTATTATTCATTAATATTATTATTGGTTTAAGTAACTTCAATGCCGTTTTCATCTCTGTTCAGTAATTTAAGAATAAACAAAAATGAATTGATTTTGAATCTACAGCAGAAGTCAAACTCTTCAGCACATATCGAAAGTTATAATCCGCCTGGCGGTCCTTTCTGCATGTCGTCCCCCTCTCTCCCCCCTTTCACTCTCACACTGTTCTCTCAATAAAGCCAAAAAAATAACTATAATTATAATATAAAGTAAAAAATAAAATTAACATGTTGAAATAATTCTAATAGTTAATTTATTGTCACATGAAAGCTGCATGAATTGATCCTCCTTCAGACAGACAGAACAGCACTATGTGTGATATTCCTGTTAAAAGCCCCGTGTGTTGGTGGCTTTGTGACAGACGTAGTGCAGCGATAGTTGGTATATAGATATGCTGTCTTCTTGGCGATTTTAAACTGGATTGTTGCTTTGTTTAAATTAATGAAAAATCCTTATACTTTGAATTTGCTTCCCCCTCAGTTGGTGCCCACGTCCTCATCGGCCGTCCTGCACATGGTGAAGGTGAGTATGGAGTCGTGGGTGGAGGTGAGTATGGAGTCGTGGGTGGAGGTGAGTATGGAGTCGTGGGTGGAGGTGAGTATGGAGTCGTGGGTGAAGGTGAGTATGGAGTCGTGGGTGGAGGTGAGTATGGAGTCGTGGGTGGAGGTGAGTATGGAGTCGTGGGTGGAGGTGAGTATGGAGTCGTGGCTGGAGGTGAGTATGGAGTCGTGGGTGGAGGGGAGTATGGAGTCGTGGGTGGAGGTGAGTATGGAGTCGTGGGTGGAGGTGAGTATGGAGTCGTGGGTGAAGGTGAGTATGGAGTCGTGGGTGGAGGGGAGTATGGAGTCGTGGGTGGAGGTGAGTATGGAGTCGTGGGTGGAGGTGAGTTTGACGCGTTCAGACTCTTCTGAAGATGAGGACAGCGAGCAGGACGACGGGTGGATGAGCGAAGACTCCGGCTACAGCTCCATTTGTTCTTCTGAAGACGAGGAAGAAGAGGATGAAGATGAAGAGGATGAAGAGGAAGATGAAGACTTTAGAGCTCAGCCTTTTCCTCCTGTCAACTTCTGGCAGGGACTCCGTGAAGTAGGGTTTCCCGGTCGCCTTCCCTCTTGTCCTCCCGTCTCACTCCCTTCTGTTAGTCTTGAAGAAGATCCATCCTTGGTTCCTGAGAGACCAGAAGATTGCGCTCCTTCAACCTCAGGCTGCAGCTCATCCACGAAGAGAAGCAGAGAAGAGGACGAGCAGGTAAGTGGGAAGAGGCAGAGGATCTCCGATGACGGTCTAGAGATAGTACTCGCTACTTCAGGCCGCCACACCTACACCTTCGGAAGATGCTTTTCGTGGCCAGAAGACAGCGACTCGGATGAAGATTGACGGCCTCTTTCCTGCAGGATTGTGAATCCTTTGTGTCTGGCAGGACTGATAAAGCCCCAGACAGCCTTCCCAGGCTCTGGCCGGGTTGGTCATAGGTAGCGTCTTCCACCGAGGCCTCTTCATACATTATATTGGATGACTTGCTGTCATTCCCATTTGCTTCCACTTTGTTGTAATCCCACTGACAGTTGATTGATGAATATTAAGGAGCGAGGTAATTTCATGACCGGACTTGTTGCACAGTCGGCATCCTATCACAGTCCCACGCTGGAATTGACTGAGCTCCTGAGAGTGACCCATGGAAACAGAAACAGTCTGCATTCCTAGGTGCTTGCTTTGTACACCTGTGGCCATGGAAGTGATTGGAACACCTGATTTCATGGCAATATTATGTGTTTTTTTCTAATTATTTACCTTCTGAGTCATAGCCGACGATGCTAGATGCAGATACCAGAGGTAAGTTCACAATGAATGGTTGTTATTGTTATTGTGTTATGTATTTTAGTGTTTAAATTCTAGATGGCTACAAGACAAGGGTAAGTCAACATTTAATTACAGCAGTAACACAAGTCTCAGTAAAGTCACATTTACAAGTTATTCAAAGATTGTTTTACTCACTCTGTCTTTTTATTGTTTTAAGTTAGGTGTTGGTGGCTGTTCCTGACAGAGGTACGGTCATAATTACTGACCTGAAGAAAAGTCTCCAAGTCTCTTTTACTTAGGTATTGATGGCAGCAGCAGACCTTCAGGATGATACCCACTGCACCAGCCTCCCAACAAGAAGAGACCATGTGGAGGACTACAGGACCAGACAAGGATGGAGGACTACAGGACCAGATGAGACGGATGGAGGATTACAGGACCAGATGAGAAGGATGGAGGACTACAGGACCAGATGAGGAGGATGGAGGACTACAGGACCAGATGAGAAGGCCGGAGGACTACAGGACCAGACGAGAGGGATGGAGGACTACAGGACCAGATGAGAAGGCCGGAGGACTACAGGACCAGACGAGAGGGATGGAGGACTACAGGACCAGATGAGAAGGCCGGAGGACTACAGGACCAGATGAGGAGGATGGAGGACTACAGGACCAGACGAGAAGGATGGAGGACTACAGGACCAGACGAGAAGGATGGAGGACTGTAGGACCAGACGAGAGGGATGGAGGACTACAGGACCAGACGAGAGGGATGGAGGACTACAGGACCAGATGAGAAGGCCGGAGGACTACAGGACCAGACGAGAAGGATGGAGGACTACAGGACCAGACGAGAAGGATGGAGGACTACAGGACCAGTGGTCTGAGTGAGTATTCTCCTCCAGAGACTAATCTCAGTACCAGTAATGACATAACAGTTAACTTTATATCAGTGGATTGTATTTATTATAGGAGCCTTCTAGAATAGTATTCCAATGTTTATAATATAATTCCATAATTAGTGTCCATATTCAACACTCTAGCTAATAACCATGTAAATGTTGTATAGTTGAGTTCATGGGTTTTCATCTCTGGTGGTTCTGGTTCATAGGTCAGGACTCCTCTATGGTTTTGGCTCTCCTGGGCAGCTGAGAATGGACGTCGACCAAGACATCAACCAACGAAGACCCAGCACCACAGCAGACCCTGAACTACTCCCCTACCTTCGTGAGCCCGAGACCCAGTGTGAGCCATTCCAACCTCCCTGCCCCTCCGCCCATCCCCCGACACCACCCGCCTCACCCACCAGCCAAAGGGTGAGGCGGCTCCCGACCAGCACAGAGGACGTTGTTGTTGTTTTTGGGAAGATTCTCTCTCTCTCTCTCTCTCACACACACACACACACACACACACACGCGCACACACACACGCGCACACACACACATACACACACACACACACACACACACACACTTTTTTTTTTATTATTTATTTTCTAGTAGATGTCTGTCTGTGTAAATCTGTATACATCATCTCAATCTGTATTGCTTTGTTTTGTGTCACCATTTATTATTGTACAGCTACTCTGTGTGCCTGTTATTGTCCTCGGGGACAAATAAAGTTTTTTGAATTTAATTGAACAACCTCTTTGCATATGTGCTCAGAAATTAAGGAGACAGACCATTTGTATGCATTATTGAAAAATCTATAACAAATGTATTCATATTCATAGTATGTCAAACAAGTTGTAGTATGTCAAATACTCATGAAATAGACATTGTATTGTATGTGGGGAAAAAATCACAGAATAGTACTTCTCAAAAGTCATAGTGTGTAGCATCTTGAAAAAAAGTGGTAGTATAGTATGATGATAAAAGTAATACAAAAAATCAGTATATTTGGTCAAGAAATGTTATAGAAGAGTCGTAGTATAATATGGCTTCAGAAATCAATGGTGTAAAAAGATTGCAAGACAACAAAGTTGTGATATATTATGTTGAAAGAAGTCTTATAAGAGACATTGCATAGTATTCCATTAAAAAGTGATATTAAAGTATGTCAAATAAATTCATAAAGTCATTGTATTGTGTCTAAAAAAAGTTAAAGTATAGAATTTTGAAATAATTTATTAAGAGTATTATAGTCACAGTATAATATTTCAAAAAGGTCATACAAGTTCTATGTCAAAGAATTCATAGTAAAGTAGGTTAAAAAGTCATAGTAGAGTTGGTCAAAAACAGTCAAATAAAAATGGAAGAGTTGGTTTAAAAAATCAGGGAATAAATGTAAGACATTAAGCAACACAAAATGTTATAATTTAAAAGTAACTAATCCCCAAAAATAGCAGAAAAATATCATAAGGATGGATAATGATAGCATAAAGTGTAATTGTTTAACAGATAAATATCCATCATTTACTTGGCTTCACACAATGTCAGCTCAGTATAAGCAGTTACAGATAATGGATGGATATTTAGTTTTAATGCTTTATTAAATCAACAAAGTAAGTAAAAAAAAAGGCACAAGATTTGCTTTAAGTTCTAACAAAAAAAGCTTTTTCAAAGTAAAAGTAAATGCTATCATCCTCTTAAGGCTTAGCGGTCACATGCGTGGACAGCACTTTTTAGCTCTTATGTCCACAATCGTGTTCACTGCTGAATTGGGAATGTTATGGACACGTACGTGGGCACTTACACTGCCATCTGGTGGTGTCAGAAGAGTCTAACATGCTACGGTAAAAATCCAACATGGCGGCGAACACAAGGGAAGATTCAAGTGGCAGCTCCATACACAAACATCGACCAGGTAAGAAGTCCTGTCGTTTTGTATGGCTTATACTTATTTAGATATTTATAGAAGTGTTGGACATTTGTCATGACAAGCACATTTTTTTAAAAAGTGTAAAAATAAGAACTTAGCATGTCGCTAAACATGAAGTACACGTATGTGTACTTATGGACTGACGCTCCTCGAAAAAGCTAATATGCTAGTAAATATGCACACATGTAAATGAGAAAATGAGTATCTCTGGTGCAGCTAAAAAGCTGTAGCAGCTACATTGTACAGTACCATTGAAATAATTTACAAATAAATATTGCATAACTACATGAATGACATTGTTATTATTTTAGCACGCCTGCCAATACCTGCCAATGAAGCCAAACCCAGTTGGCATAAAGAACTTTGTTTGTGCTACAGCAGATGGCATTGTGCTTGACTTTGAGCTCTATCAAGGTACAAATTCACTGATTGAGAAGGTTGAAGAACCCGAGGGCCTGAGTTTGGGAAGGTTAGTCATCGAGCGTCTGTGTCAAACTCTGCAACGTGGCACAAAAGTGTATTGTGACCGGTTCTTCACCACCATCAAAGGTGTGCAATGAATGATGGAGAAGGAGCTGTACATAACTGGTACAATAATTAACTCAATACTCTCTGATATTCAAAACATGTTCAAAAATGTGTGTATGTGTTATTAATACATGCAAACGCAATCAGGGATAAAACTGCTGTGTTCAAGGTAGAAATAAATAGTTTTTCATTATATTACACAAAGGTGACTTAATTGTGTTTTATGCAAATTCTGAACAACAATCCACATATGTGGACATCATTTTTCTCTAAAAGTACATCATATGAAAAGATGATACTTAGTTTTTATTCTAATTAGGTTCCAATAAGCCCAAATAGCAAAGAGAAATAAAAAATGCATGTAAAAAAAACAGCTTGGGCCTCTAGTTAAGTGTCATTGCAGGTGGAGAATTTAAACATGTTTTACGTATTCCCTCGAAGGCTGAAACCTTTTTGTTTGTTGCATAAGCCTCCTCACTGCTTTTACGTGTATTTATGGTCACACTTTGACACTTTCCTTTCCAAAGGAAATGAAACAAACGGACCTAGCAAAATGTGAACGTAAACAATATTAATCGTCTGCTCTCTTTAGGCTCCATAAGAGGTGAGCTGAGTTTCAATAGCCAAATCTCAGGAGCAGTTCAATAGGTTTATAATTGCAAAACCAATTTCAGTTTATATGAGAGGGGAAATAAGCCCTGAACTATAGATTGTCATTTCTGTGATGATTGAAATGCACATGTAACCCACCTGGTGTGTGTTCCACCAACCCTGCAGGTATGTCTAATGTCTAGGTTCTAAGAGGAGACTGAAAGTAAAATAGAGCAGTAAAGTAGTAAATGAAACACTTTTATTTCTTCCCACAATAACTCACACCAACAGCTAAACCGTTTAAATTCACTGTATTGGTTTCTGTTTCAATGTTTAACGGTTTGTTTTACTTTTTTCCGGTATTCACCTTTAAGTTAAACAATAGCTTTAAATGGATTTTTTTCACTTCAATACACTTTTTTATATTTGTAATGAGGACCTTTAACCTGGTAGACAATTTGGGCATGACAAAATTTAAACACACATCTGGCCCAAATGTGAAGTTAAATTATCAATATCAAAACAAATATGGCAACTTAATTATCACCATGAAATTTAGCAATAAACTTGCATTCAACCTTGTATCAATGTACAAATAAATTGTTAAATAAATCGTTGAGACCCAACCAAAATAAAAAAACAAAAATTTGAGATCTCAATGAACAAAACATGTACTCTTGTGTCAACAGGTTGAGTATGAGTCAGTCTTTGGTTACTCAACCCAAGTTTGTGAATGTTTCAGTTTATTTTGAGTGCACTCAAGTTTCCTACCACCCTTTATGAGAAAGACTGTCCATCCTGGTTACAGACGATGAAGGCTGTGAGGTGAGTAGAGGGAGGACTGAAGATGATGGGGATGATGACTGGAGATCCAGGGAGCAGTGATGGAGGGGAATGATGAGGGGGAACCAGAAAGCAGCAGGATGAAGGCAGCTTGAGCACTCGATCCAGTTTGTAGAACAGCTCAACAAAAAAACCAGCCTGCACAAAACGTGCAGGGAAAATTAATAACTGTCCTTATCAAAAGTCCACTGTGTGTTGTCTCTTTCTTTCTTTATCTCTCAGAGTTACACACACTATCACACAATCCCTCATACTTCACATAATAACATTTCACTCACATATGCTTTAACTTTTGCATCCATATGCTTAATAAAATAGCTCACAAAGAATATATTCACACATTAAGCACATAATATTAACCATGTCTGCTAAATTATCTGAATTAGCTGACCAACAGGCCTAATTAGCATTTTTTCACAGTATTTACACATTTCCAAAATAAACACACCATTCGTAATATCACCATGATCTTATCAGCTTATCCCGACTGGTTTTTAACACAATAAATCCACAGTCTGAAGTTATAAACCTTTTTCAAGTTATCAACCAGAATGCTAATTCACCGTGCTAGTTGAATGTGCTAATTCGCCGTGTTTGCTAACAGCTAACTCACCGGGATATTCAATAGCCACGTCATTCGGACGGGTCAGGAACCTCCGCGACGTCGGACGACTTCTCTTTCCACGGTCAAAAAACTCTTCTAACGTAGCCTTGCTACTTCCTACTTTAAAGACAAGTAGTGAACTATTGTTTTGTGCTAATAACAGCTCTCTGCTGATGCTGCTAAGCTCACTCTCCATACACGTGTCTGTCGTTCTTTCGGACGTCCGTTACACCACTAGGTGGCAGCAGCGAGCCACCAAACCTGAAAACATAACCTGAACTAGAATGGCTGTTCAGACTGCCGGGCTACACACACAAGACACGTCCTTCATAGGGATACTTTTTAAATTGGGTACATTTCAGAGCCTGTACTTTCACTTGAGTAGAGAAGTTGAATCAGTACTTCTACGTGTGGTGTTCATGGTTGTTATGGAGGACAGGAAGTAGAAACGTTATTTCATGACGAGGCAGAAGATGATTGATGTCCCGTCAGAGTGTCCTGAACAATTAATGACGAAACAATCCCAGGAAATTAACATACATTTGACAAAATATGAGAGAAAAAAAATCTCTGTCTATTTCGGATTTGGTCAAGCATACGCACGCACGCACGCGCATCAGTCATCGTCATGGAAACAGAACTATGACCAGTCAGAGCAGGTATAAAAGCGCTGTCCACCATTTGGAGTTCTCTTTTTGCACTTGGACTAGACACACATTGGATAAACTCTGAGAGTTGACCCAAACTGTGGAAAGTTTCAAACGCTTGAGAAAAAAACACATCTTCAAACCGCTTGAGAAAACACATCTTTTTGTTAAACCGAAGTAGAGGATAGTCAACGAGCTACTTTTGGGAGGAGAGACCGGTGACGACGACGATGGCCCTCCGGGAGCCACGGATCCAGGAGGATCCTCCGGGCCTGGATCTGGACCTCGGCCGTGATGGTAAGACAACTTTTATATTTATTTTAGTGTTATACTTGTTGATTCATAGCCTAAAAACCTTAAAAAGCGCCCCAAGTCCAGAAATCAGTGCAACTTTTGGAGTTTGAAGGAGAACAGTTCACATCAGTTCATGACGATTAGTGTAAAAACCATTTGGTGAAACCAGACACTCACGCGACGTTTTCTTCGTGTAAAATGGTTATTTGTGGGCCAGCATGTCTTAAATATAGCGGGGGAACCGTGTGTCTACTAGGAGGTGTGATGGTTACAAACACTGTTGTTTTGGTTTGAAGGCGTCAAAACGTGCATCTTATGAGATTTGTGAAAGAAGATGGCGCTGGGGTCATATTTCATAAAATGCCCAAAGAGCGTTTTAGTTGTGCGCCGTGGAAACGATGGGAACGTTCGGGTCGAACGTCACTGCGTGAGACTGCGTGTGCGCGTGCCGCCTCCACGATGACACCGTATCCTGCACGCGCTGCGACCTGCAAATGATAGACGGGGTGATGACGATGAGTTGTGGGGTAAAGAGGTCGCTGTGGTCATTTTGGATGAAAGAAGCCACGTTTCACTGCGTAATGACGCACAGCTGCGACATCTAATCCATCCACTAATACATTGATCGGAAACCACTGATCGTTTCGTCCGCACAAACTCAAGTCCTCACTATTCTTTGGTGCAGAATACATGTCTTTGCACAAAGTAATCACTATTGATGATTATAATAATATTTGTATTATTATTTGGGTTATTTACATTTAATATGTACAATATTATAATAATAATGACACTATTATCATTTCAGTCATTTATATTGTAATTGTATTAGATTAATTCATATTATATTATTTTATATTGCGTTATTATAATAACAATATAAATAATATGTTATAAACAGCTACAATAATAGTAATTGTTAATTATTATTCATTAATATTATTATTGGTTTAAGGAACTTCAATGCCGTTTTCATCTCTGTTCAGTAATTTAAGAATAAACAGCCTCATATGTTCAATTATGTTTAGTTTCTGATCACAAAAATCAATTGATTTTGAATCTACAGCACAAGTCAAACTCTTCAGCACATATCGAAAGTTATAATCCGCCTGGCGGTCCTTTCTGCATGTCGTCCCCCTCTCTCCCCCCTTTCACTCTCACACTGTTCTCTCAATAAAGCCAAACAAATAACTATAATTATAATATGTATGGGTGAAGTAAAAAAAAAATTAACATGTTGAAATAATTCTAATAGTTAATTAATTGTCACATGAAAGCTGCATGAATTGATCCTCCTTCAGACAGACAGAACAGCACTATGTGTGATATTCCTGTTAAAAGCCCCGTGTGTTGGTGGCTTTGTGACAGACGTAGTGCAGCGATAGTTGGTATATAGATATGCTGTCTTCTTGGCGATTTTAAACTGGATTGTTGCTTTGTTTAAATGAATGAAAAATCCTCATACTTTGAATTTGCTTCCCCCTCAGTTGGTGCCCACGTCCTCATCGGCCGTCCTGCACATGGTGAAGGTGAGTATGGAGTCGTGGGTGGAGGTGAGTATGGAGTCGTGGGTGGAGGTGAGTATGGAGTCGTGGGTGGAGGTGAGTATGGAGTCGTGGGTGGAGGTGAGTATGGAGTCGTGGGTGGAGGTGAGTATGGAGTCGTGGGTGGAGGTGAGTATGGAGTCGTGGGTGGAGGTGAGTATGGAGTCGTGGGTGGAGGTGAGTATGGAGTCGTGGGTGGAGGTGAGTATGGAGTCGTGGGTGGAGGTGAGTTTGACGCGTCTTTTTCAGACTCTTCTGAAGATGAGGATAGCGAGCAGGACGACGGGTGGATGAGCGAAGACTCCGGCTACAGCTCCATTTGTTCTTCTGAAGACGAGGAAGAAGAGGATGAAGATGAAGAGGATGAAGAGGAAGATGAAGACTTTAGAGCTCAGCCTTTTCCTCCTGTCAACTTCTGGCAGGGACTCCGTGAAGTAGGGTTTCCCGGTCGCCTTCCCTCTTGTCCTCCCGTCTCACTCCCTTCTGTTAGTCTTGAAGAAGATCCATCCTTGGTTCCTGAGAGACCAGAAGATTGCGCTCCTTCAACCTCAGGCTGCAGCTCATCCACGAAGAGAAGCAGAGAAGAGGACGAGCAGGTAAGTGGGAAGAGGCAGAGGATCTCCGAGGACGGTCTAGAGATAGTACTCGCTACTTCAGGCCGCCACACCTACACCTTCGGAAGATGCTTTTCGTGGCCAGAAGACAGCGACTCGGATGAAGATTGACGGCCTCTTTCCTGCAGGATTGTGAATCCTTTGTGTCTGGCAGGACTGATAAAGCCCCAGACAGCCTTCCCAGGCTCTGGCCGGGTTGGTCATAGGTAGCGTCTTCCACCGAGGCCTCTTCATACATTATATTGGATGACTTGCTGTCATTCCCATTTGCTTCCACTTTGTTGTAATCCCACTGACAGTTGATTGATGAATATTAAGGAGCGAGGTAATTTCATGACCGGACTTGTTGCACAGTCGGCATCCTATCACAGTCCCACGCTGGAATTCACTGAGCTCCTGAGAGTGACCCATGGAAACAGAAACAGTCTGCATTCCTAGGTGCTTGCTTTGTACACCTGTGGCCATGGAAGTGATTGGAACACCTGATTTCATGGCAATATTATGTGTTTTTTTCTAATTATTTACCTTCTGAGTCATAGCCGACGATGCTAGATGCAGATACCAGAGGTAAGTTCACAATGAATGGTAATTATTGTTATTGTGTTATGTATTTTAGTGTTTAAATTCTAGATGGCTACAAGACAAGGGTAAGTCAACATTTAATTACAGCAGTAACACAAGTCTCAGTAAAGTCACATTTACAAGTTATTCAAAGATTGTTTTACTCACTCTGTCTTTTTATTGTTTTAAGTTAGGTGTTGGTGGCTGTTCCTGACAGAGGTACGGTCATAATTACTGACCTGAAGAAAAGTCTCCAAGTCTCTTTTACTTAGGTATTGATGGCAGCAGCAGACCTTCAGGATGATACCCACTGCACCAGCCTCCCAACAAGAAGAGACCATGTGGAGGACTACAGGACCAGATGAGGAGGATGGAGGACTACAGGACCAGATGAGGAGGATGAGGACTACAGGACCAGACGAGAAGGATGGAGGACTACAGGACCAGATGAGGAGGATGGAGGACTACAGGACCAGATGAGAAGGATGGAGAACTACAGGACCAGATGAGGAGGATGGAGGACTACAGGACCAGATGAGAAGGATGGAGGACTACTGGACCAGATGAGAAGGATGGAGGACTACAGGACCAGATGAGGAGGATGGAGTACTACAGGACCAGACGAGGAGGATGGAGGACTACAGGACCAGTGGTCCGAGTGAGTATTTTCCTCCAGAGACTAATCTCACTACCAGTAATGACATAACAGTTAACTTTATATCAGTGGATTGTATTTATTATAGGAGCCTTCTAGAATAGTATTCCAATGTTTATAATATCATTTCAGGAGCAGACCTAGGCTCACCTTCCAGGATCAGACGAGAAGGATGGAGGACTACAGGACCAGACGAGGATGATGGAGGACTACCGGACCAGATGAGGAGGATGGAGGACTACAGGACCAGACGAGAAGGATGGAGGACTACAGGACCAGTGGTCCGAGTGAGTATTCTCCTCCAGAGACTAATCTCACTACCAGTAATGACATAACAGTTAACTTTACATCAGTGGATTGTATTTATTATAGGAGCCTTATAGAATAGTATTCCAATGTTTATAATATAATTTCTCGTGAGATTTGTGAGCTATACATAGCTGAGGTTTTACAGACAGCTGTTACTGACTGGGAGCTTAAAAAACCCAACCACGGCATCGCTTATTGTTACCGACAATGCGCGTAATATGGACGTGGCCGTGCGCGACGCGGGATTAAAGTCGCACATCTGTTTTGCGCACACTATAAATCTTGAAACCCAAGCTGGCTTCGGTGTTTTTCATCGTAGTTCAGCGGCTACCGCGGTGAAAATGTCCAAGCAGAAACAGAAACACTACAATTGCCATCACACAAGTTAATGACGGGCACGTTGGATATGCTGGCTCGTTACCTTGAGCAGCAAGCTGCCATAGCAGCTCTCACCAGCCCAGAGATAAGACAAAACTCCCCAAGCATTGATACACTTGACAGCTGCGATGTCAGAGATGCTGAAGATGCTGTAGTTGCAGCATGTTGTTCATGACATACATGGTCACGCTCCGTTTGCACTATTTGAACTCTGTATTGACAAAGTAGAACTTTGATTTGGTTTTGCACATATTTACACTTGGGAAAAATAAATATTTTATTTTATTTTAACTTTTATAAATTTTAGTTTTAGTTTAAATTTGTGAAAGAAGAAGTTTATTAAAAGATCATGCTTACATCATGCATGTAAAGAGTTATAATAAAATATTTCAAAATGCATGTGCAACTCTGTTAAATTAAAGTCTGTTGGTCCAGTCATATATTTTGTCATTGTAGTTTTCTTAAAATCTCGTCTCGTCTCGTCCTCGTGAGTGGAGTGTATCGTCACACCCCTAGTGGATTGTATTTATTATAGGAACCTTCTAGAATAGTATTCCAATGTTTATAATATAATTTCAGGAGCAGACCTAGGCTCACCTTCCAGGATCAGACGAGAAGGATGGAGGACTGCAGGACCAGACGAGAAGGATGGAGGACTACAGGACCAGATGAGAAGGATGGAGGACTACAGGACCAGATGAGAAGGATGGAGGACTACAGGACCAGACGAGAAGGATGGAGGACTACAGGACCAGACGAGAAGGCCGGAGGACTACAGGACCAGATGAGAAGGATGGAGGACTACAGGACCAGACGAGAAGGATGGAGGACTACAGGACCAGACGAGAAGGCCGGAGGACTACAGGACCAGATGAGGAGGATGGAGGACTACAGGACCAGATGAGAAGGATGGAGGACTACAGGACCAGACGAGAAGGCCGGAGGACTACAGGACCAGACGAGAAGGATGGAGGACTACAGGACCAGACGAGAAGGATGGAGGACTACAGGACCAGATGAGAAGGCCGGAGGACTGCAGGACCAAACGAGAAGGATGGAGGACTACAGGACCAGTGGTCCGAGTGAGTATTCTCCTCCAGAGACTAATCTCACTACCAGTAATGACAGTTAACTTTATATCAGTGGATTGTATTTATTATAGGAGCCTTCTAGAATAGTATTCCAATGTTTATTATATAATTTCAGGAGCAGACCTAGGCTCACCTTCCAGGACCAGACGAGAAGGATGGAGGACTACAGGACCAGACGAGAGGGATGGAGGACTGCAGGATCAGACGAGAAGGATGGAGGACTACAGGACCAGATGAGGAGGATGGAGGACTACAGGACCAGCGGTCCGAGTGAGTATTCTCCTCCAGAGACTAATCTCAGTACCAGTAATGACATAACAGTTAACTTTATATCAGTGGATTGTATTTATTATAGGAGCCTTCTAGAATAGTATTCCATTGTTTATAATATCATTTCAGGAGCAGACCTAGGCTCACCTTCCAGGACCAGACGAGAAGGATGGAGGACTACAGGACCAGATGAGAAGGCCGTAGGACTTCAGGACCAGATTAGAAGGATGGAGGACTGCAGGACCAGACAAGGATGGAGGACTACAGGACCAGATGAGGAGGATGAGGACTACAGGACCAGATGAGAAGGCCGGAGGTCTACAGGACCAGATGAGAAGGATGGAGGACTGCAGGACCAGATGGGAAGGATGGAGGACTACAGGACCAGATGAGAAGGCCAGAGGACTACAGGACCAGACGAGAAGGATGGAGGACTACAGGACCAGATGAGGAGGATGGAGGACGACAGGACCAGATGAGAAGGATGGAGGACTACAGGACCAGATGAGAAGGATGGAGGACTGCAGGACCAGATGGGAAGGATGGAGGACTACAGGACCAGATGAGAAGGCCAGAGGACTACAGGACCAGACGAGAAGGATGGAGGACTACAGGACCAGATGAGGAGGATGGAGGACTTCAGGACCAGTGGTCCGAGTGAGTATTCTCCTCCAGAGACTAATCTCAGTACCAGTAATGACATAACAGTTAACTTTATATCAGTAGATTGTATTTATTATAGGAGCCTTCTAGAATAGTATTCCAATGTTTATAATATAATTTCATAATTAGTGTCCATATTCAACACTCTAGCTAGCAACCATGTAAATGTTGTATAGTTGAGTTCATGGGTTTTCATCTCTGGTGGTTCTGGTTCATAGGTCAGGACTCCTCTATGGTTTTGGCTCTCCTGGGCAGCTGAGAATGGACGTCAACCAAGACATCAACCAACGAAGACCCAGCACCACAGCAGACCCTGGACTACTCCCCTACCTTCGTGAGCCCGAGACCCAGTGTGTGCCATTCCAACCTCCCTGCCCCTCCGCCCATCCCCCGACACCACCCGCCTCACCCACCAGCCAAAGGGTGAGGCGGCTCCCGACCAGCACAGAGGACGCTTTTGTTGTTTTTGGGAAGCTCCTTTCTCTCTCTCTCTCTCTCTCTCTCTCACACACACACACACACACACACACACACACACACACACACACACACACACACACACACACACACACACACACACACACACACACACACACAATTTTTTTTATTATTTATTTTCTAGTAGATGTCTGTCTGTGTAAATCTGTATACAACATCTCAATCTGTATTGCTTTGTTTTGTGTCACCATTTATTATTGTACAGCTACTCTGTGTGCCTGTTATTGTCCTCGGGGACAAATAACGTTTTTTGAATTTAATTGAACAACCTCTTTGCATCTGTGCTCAGAAATTAAGGAGTCAGACCATTTGTATGCATTATTGAAAAATCTATAACAAATGTATGCATATTCATATTCTTAGTATGTCAAAACAAGTTGTAGTATGTCAAATACTCATGAAATAGACATTGTATTGTATGTGGGGGGAAAAAATCACAGAATAGTACATCTCAAAAAGTCATATAGTGTAGCATCTTGAAAAAAAGTGGTAGTATAGTATGATGATAAAAGTAATACAAAAAATCAGTATATCTTGTCAAGAAATGCTATAGAAGAGTCGTAGTATAATATGGCTTCAGAAATCAATGGTGTAAAAAGATTGCAAGACAACAAAGTTGGGATATATTATGTTGAAAGAAGTCTTTACATAGTATTCCATTAAAAAGCGATATTAAAGTATGTCAAATAAATTCATAAAGTCATTGTATTGTGTCTAAAAAAAGTTAAAGTATAGAAATTTGAAACAATCCATGAAGAGTATTATAGTCACAGTATAATATGTCAAAAGGTCATACAAGTTCTATGTCAAAGAATTCATAGTAAAGTAGGTTAAAAAGTCTTAGTAGAGTTGGTCAAAAACAGTCAAATAAAAATGGAAGAGTTGGTTTAAAAAATCAGGGTATAAATGTGGAAAACAGTCCTAAGAAGCCACAATATCGTTAATTAAAAAAAAAAGGTAGGACAATTAAAAACATCAGAATCCAGTTTTGAATTTGAAAAACTTTAAAGTTCTCTGTGTGTCTCAGAGGGTTAAGGCTGTTTACAAACTAGACTACTGACTAAACTGAAACTTAACTGAGCAATATATATTTCTCTTAGTAATTACTGCAAATTTCAAGGTGAATTGTATGTTCTTGAAATGAATAACCTAGTTTTCAGTATTTTGTCATATCGTCGAATGTATCATTATCGCCTTAATACCCTGAAATATCTTGATATTCTTTTAGGGCCACATTGAAATACTTTGAGAACCTATGACCATGTACATACATGTAAAGGTTAGAAACTGTAAAATAGTCTTTCGTATTTACTGCCAAGACTTGCCTAATCATATAACGACCACACAAACAACTGAATATTGTTCAAACAAGCCGTGTAAGCAAAGCATCTCGAGTCTCAGGCAAATTTGGATAAACGGCTGATTCCTGCTGATTTGAACAGAGTGCAGCTGCATGTTGTCTTTTGTGTTTCCTGCTCTTTACCTGAACCCCATCAGTAGTTGAACTGAGATTTATGGAGGCTGTGACTTGTTTATGTATGCTGGCGTACACAGGTCTGGTCTTAGTTCTCGGTTAGAAGAACTGCAGCTACTCCAGTGTGTTGATATCCTTCTTTATTCCACACATGTACATACAAGAAGTGTCGAGTTGTGGTTCCCTTGGAATATATAAAGAAATGAACAATAAACATGTAATAATAATGATGATTAAATAATACTAATTAAAGCAATGTCGCTAAACAGGTACAAAATAATCTATTATTCAATACATACAGAGAATAACAATGAGGTCAAATAGTACCCTCTACTGGTCGAACAGGGGCGCTCAGACAGCCTCATTACAGAGTAAACATATGAACTTAAACAAGCATAAATATCAGCAGATGTAAAACCCATCCACAATATTACAAATACAATCCAACTATGATTATATGTTAAGAACATATATATGCTGAAATGCAAACACATTAACACTCTCTTGGCTATAATTTTATATAACAAGTTCAAAGTGCGTGAGCACGCACCGCAACATGGCGACCGGTCCAAACACTGCAAAACAGCAGACAACAAGCAACAAATGTCCAGTGCCAACTCACTCTGCATCCACGCACAAAGCCACGACACTGATAGTCCCGACCTGGCTCCGAACGACAACGTCACAATTACCGAGGATGTGCGCAGCACTTGACGGGTTAGCTGTCTGGCTTGATCCTGAGACCGCAGAGACTGGAGACAATTGTCGACATAAAATGCTTGAAGCACAGATTGGACCACATCTTCACTGCTCTCACAGTGTTGTTGCACGTGACGCTGTAAAGCATAAGATGCACAGCATGGGCTGCAGGTAGTCCCAAATGGCAACACGCGCCACTCGTAGACCTCTGGGCTGCGGTCTCTCTCTCCATCACGCCACAGGAAGCGAAGGAGTGGCTGGTCTTCAGGGAGGAGACGCACCTGATGAAACATGCCGCTTATATCTCCACTCATGGCCACAGCGTGTTCTCTGACCCTCAGTAGCACACCAAGCAGTGATGCACTCAGAGTAGGACCAGGAAGCAGGTTGTTATTGAGGCAGGCTTGTTGATAGTTGAATGAGCAGTTGAAGACAACTCTGCCTTTACCATTATGATAAACAAGATGGTGAGGAAGAAACCATGACTCCTCTGTCCTGCTCACATCATCAGCGTTGATCTTGACAGCATATCCAGCTTTCTCCAATTTGTGTATATCCTCATTGTACACTGAAGCTTGTTCAGGGTTAGTAGCAAGGCGGCGCTCTGTTGCTCTGAGGAGAGCCATCACGGCCGTGGGTGGAGCATGGAGCTTAGGTGCATCCGGTTAACGCAACAATGGAGTAGCGTAGCGGGCCACGCCGTCAACTGTGACTCTGATGGTCTTCTGCTCCAGTTGTTCCATAGCTACTTTATCCCCACCAGAGCGGATCACCTCCTTACTGTTTCTGAACGGTAATGTGTCTCGCTGCCAGAGCCTTTCAACATTTTGATGTAGCTCATCGGACGGGGAGAGGAATGAAGAATGCAGACAGCTGTTGTCACCTGATGAATGCTGCAGGAAGGTGGCAGGTCCCTGCACAGCCCATCCCAGAGCCGTGCACACAGCTACAGGTCCACCGATCGGGCCAGACCGGACTGGGGATACTGGAGTTATCAGGTGAGCGTTGTCAGAACCGATGAGTAGCATAGGCTTGACTCTACTGTATGAGTGCAAGGGAATGTCTCTCAAGTGTTGGTAGCTTCGTTTCAGATTTTCAGCTGCACACGATTGTTCAGCCAGATTCAGGTCTGCTGCTGTAAAAGCATGTTGAATGTCATGTTTCATCCCTTTCTTCATCATGGGTGACACTTTGAGGGAAACTGTAGCACCCGTTAATTGCACCTTGTCCTGTCTAATCGTCCTCAGGGACAGGATCTCTTCCTTACCCTTGAGACCCAGGTGACGTACAGCAGCTGGTAGTATGATTGTTCTTCCGTCATCCAGTACAGCGTAAGTGCTGAGTGTTTTCCTGCCATTGTGCAGCCGTACTGGGACAACCTTCAGCATCACTCAACCTGAATGACTGATTTGGTCCATATAAATCATACTGGGGGATAGGGCTGTAGCGATACACTAATCTCACGATACGATACAATATACGATATTCAGCTCACGATACGATATAAATCACGATATTCAGTCAACGATACGATTCGATATAATTCGATACACTTGCATCATTTTCTGAAAGATTTAAAAGGTACAGTGTGATTTTGGTGACATCTTGTGAGTGTTCTATTTACTTGGATTGAATTAATTGAACTGAAAACTAAAAACATCAATTACACAATATGTGTCTGACTGGACAGAGAGTCTACAGCTTGCAAATGCTGGACAAAATGAATCAAAGATGTGTTGAGAAAATGAGTTCCATTTATTGAAACAGTGCAAACTGTATCTTACAAGCCTTTGAAAAGTGCAGTATTGAATAATGGAGAGTTAAAAAGTGCAGCAAGTGGCCTGTTCTGAACAAATTCTTTGACAGCTTTTTTAGCTTGAAACTGAACATATGAGGTAACCAGTCTAGCCACCAGGTAAGTAAACAGTACCATGGCTTCTCCAAAACATGCAATAATTGGCCTGTAGGCATACAAGTATGTGAGGTAGCCAGTCTGGCCAGCAGAAAAGAAAAATAAACTATGGCAGCCAATAATTCAAGTCCATAGTACCCATCTTAGCTTAAGGCCTTAACACTAAACAGAAACTCTCCTCTACACATAACTGCAGACTAAGTGATCTACATTCTCTTCAGATTTTTGTTCAGGAATAGAATCTGATCGACGTGCTCTGGGAGAAGTGCACTTCTTTGAGCAGTGATGATATCCCCGGCGGTGGAAAAGACCCTCTCTGAGGAAACACTAGTGCCAGGGACACAGAGGTACCTTTTAGCAAGTTGTGACAAGAGTGGATACTCATACTGGTGCTCTTTCCACCAGACCAGTGGATCTTCTTTCACTTCCAGGAGATCTGCCTCCTTGTAGCGGGTCATCTGCTCCTTGGCCTCGTCCTCTTGGGTAATTGTCTTGGGTCGTGCTGCACCACCACCATATCGTTCACCAAGAAGGGCAGCCAGTGGACAAGACGGCCTTGGATTCCTGGGTGGAGGATGCTGACCTTCAAATAAATAAACAATAAAAACACATTACTTATAGTTAAGCACATTCCATAATTCCTACACAGAGGTTCAGACAACACAGTGCGCTTCACTGGATAACAATGAGTGATAATACTGACTTTGACTGCTCTCTCCTTCCATGAATTGCTCTCCTTCATCTACAGCCTCTTCTTTGGATGCCATCCCCTCATCATCAGCATGGGCATTTGCTGTCCCCTCTTCATCCACACTCCAAAGTGACTAAATTAAATAAGTCAACATGAAATGAAATTCATGAGCTTTTACTGTAATAAATATTTTAATTACTATATTTAATATGCCTTTAAACCTGTTAACATTATAGTATTTATGCTTTTTAAACTATTTAATATTTATCTATTTTAAACTGTTAACATTGTAGGATTTGCCCTTTAAACTTTGAACAATGTATTATTTAGGCCTATGCTTACTCTCGCCAGGAGATGGCGGATGGGGTACAAGGCCAAGGGTTAAACCTAGCAGTACCATCACTGCCTTACCTCTGATGGCTGCATGCTCAGTCTTGCAGCCTCTGCAATCAGTCCATCATAAACTTCCTGTCTTTCATTCTCAGTCAGGAAGGGAAGACTTTTGAATCGTGGATCCATCGCTGAACATGCATGGAAAGTTGCCTTGAGGTCAATGTACCTCCTCTGAAGATCCCCAGCCATGGCAGCCTTCATCTCCTTTATGACTGCAGATTCACCTTTGATTGGTTTCAGTCCGTTGATCAGTGTGTCCTGGAGGGGTGCGACAACGGAGAGTGTAGGGGTCTTCTCCTTGGACATGTACTGTGTAGCCTCCTTCATGGGCTTCAACGCGCTGACTACTTCTTCAGCTGTTGTCACATCATACTCAGTCAGTGTGCACAGATCGTTCTCGGTCTTCCTGACTTCACTGGAGAGCAGGGCTGCACATATGGCCGGTTGTTGCTCGAGGAATCTTTCCAACATGTCATGAGCACTATTCCACCTGTTGTTAAATAAAAGAAATACATTTATTTATAGACCTATAGCGCCCTATACACTTCACAGCATGGATGCACAGAATGCTGCTTCACATAAATGACAACAAAAACAAGTTAGTAATAAAAAAACAAAATAAACTATTAAAAAGTAACGGCACACTAACCTCGTCACTACATCTGTCATCAGCTTGTGCTCTGGTAGTGGTAGAAGCCTTTGTTTCTCTTTCAGAATGTGGTTGGCTGTGGTGCTCCGTCTGAAGAAGTTCACAATGCGTCTCACCCTTCCCAGCAGGCGTGCGACTGCTGTGATTTTGAGGGCCCGTTGTGCAGCCAGATTCAGGGTGTGAGCATTTTACATGAAGTGTGAATGCTGCCTCCTCAGCTGCGATTGTCATATTTGACGCATTGTCAGTGACAATTACTGGATCCTTTTCCGTGATTCCCCACTCGGCGAGGGCCTTTCTCAGGTGTTCTGCCAGGTTGTGTCCGGTGTGGCTCTCGGGCATGTCCCTGGTTTGCAAAACATACGTAACGAGCTCCCATTCCTCGTTGATAAAGTGAGCCGTGATGGTGACATAGGCTTCGGTTGTGCGCGAGGTCAAGCCGTCGCACGTCAGGGCAACTCTCTCCGCACTGGCCACTGAGGCTTTGATGTGTGCCCTGGTCTGAGCGTACAACCTGGGGATGCAAACCTTGGTGAGGTGTTCGCGGGTTGGAAGAGGGTAGCGGGGCTCCATCGCGTTCACCATGCGCCTAAAGCCGGCGTTTTCCACCACCGAATACGGTCTCAAATCCTGACAAATAAAGTAGGCAATGAACTCGGTAATTTTCTGCGACCTTGGTGAAGCAGAGGGAAATTTGTGTGAACAACCGCCATCCATGTCCAGCATGGTTTGTTTTGGGTCACGCCACAGCTTCTTGGCTTCCTCCTCCGTTAACATTACCTTGTCCGGATGGTGACGTTTTAGGTGGGCTCGTAGGTTGGTGGTGTTTCCGGAGTATTTCACGTTTGTGCGACACAGCTTGCAAACCGCGATGCTTTTGTCTAAGTCGTCACTTTTCTTCTTCCTTTTAAATCCAAAGTGCTCCCACACGTCTGCTTTTAAGCACGAAGGTGCTGGATTTATATTCGCCACCATTTTCTTGAATCTCCTAGCTCTGATTCCGCAAACAGGTAGAGATAGACGTCGGCGTCTGTTCAAAGAGAGTATCTAGACCGGTAACTTGCTCTACAGCGACACTAGCGGCTGGCGGACCAAATCGCTCTTCCTGCAGAGCGAACGGGGGGGGTAAACACGGGGGATATGAAAGGGATTTGTGTATCGATACTAGCGGCTTAAAAATCGATACTTTATTGAGAAACAAAATATCGATTTATATCGCAGAATCGATAAAATCACCCAGCCCTACTGGGGGACGTACTCACGGTCAAGACTCTGTTTGAGCCACATAATGGAGCACCGAGAGGTGTTGTTCTCCACAAGTTGAACATGGCTTCTTTAAAGTGCAGTTGTCAGGTGTGTGTCCTCTCCCACACCTCCAGCATCTTTTCTTTCCCTTTATCCAGTCAGCCTTAGCCGTGTTTGTGAGCTTAACATTAGTCATGACAGGCGTTGAGGTGGTGTTCTTGGTTATTGCAGTAAGGGCAATAGGGTTTAAACCTGTCACGCTTCACAGACTGTAGTGGGATGCTGGATACAGGAGCTGGATTAGGTTGCTGAGCCCCCTGGTGGTTACCCAGTAGAATAGTTGCTCAGCGCTCCTGGCTGTCAGAATGTGGGAGTTCTGGTGGGCATGCATTTATCCGACGGGATACCTGCAGGGTCTGGACCTTCCTTTCAAGCCAGTCTGCCAGATCTGGAAGAGTATATGTTCTGTCACTGCCACTCTGGATAATTCCCCTGGGGAAGCAGTATTCAGCGAAGGCATCTCTGAAGTTAGCAGGCAGCTTAGTGAGCAGTGTGTCAACATGAGAACCACACATCAGCTCTGAAGATGAGGGACCTTGCATTGTGCTTAACATTCCCACTAGTGTTCCAACTGATGCTGCAAAATCCTCAATACCTTGATAGTCTCCGGCCTTCACTGGTGGAGTATTCAGGATGGCATTGAGTTCTCCTTGCACAAGCTGTCTAGGCTGACCATATCTTTGCATGAGGGCTTGCATGGCAGTAGTGTATGGCGTTGCACTGTTGATGAACCGCTTGGCTATTTGAAGTGCAGCAGGGAATCTGAGGTGGTCAAGAAGGACTTGGTACTTGTAGTCTTCACTTAAATGTCTGTGAGGCCCAAGAACACTGTCCAGGCCCTTTTTGAGCAGCAGGAAGTCACTTTCCCTCCATGATGTACAAACAGTCAGTTTGGGCTTGGGGATGCCAAATGATGATGCAATAACCATCTCTAAAACACCTGGTACATTGGAATTATCTGGTGGCCGCACAGATGCAAGTGGCTGCTGAGGATAATAGTGTTGGACAGCAGGAGCAGGATAATGTGCAGGAGGATAGGGGTATTGCTGAGGAGGAGGCTGCCAATACCTGGGTGCACTGTATGTTGGTCGTGATGGGGCAGGTGCAGTCTGGATGGGCAGCGCAGGAACTGCAGAGACTGCAGGTGGCACCAGCGAGGTAGTTGGAGTTGCTGCTGAAACAGAGGTTACACAATTCACACGTTCCGTCTGTGGAAGGGGAGTAGGTCGTGTAGATTCAGCGTCTGAAGCCTGATCCACATCATCAGCCTGCAGTGCAGAAGAAGCTTGGTCCACAGCCTCTGTCGGTGTAGCAGAGGGTGCAGCATGTGTTGATGGAGAAGCAGCTGTGTCCTGATCTCGATAGAGGGGCACTGTAGTAGCCGGAATGTGGTATGCAGGTGGATACTGCACCATCCTAATGGGACTGGGACACCTGTGGACCCTCTCTAGTTGGGGAAGACTACCGTACTGTGACATATCTGCAGCGTATCGATGTGAGCGATATGTAGGATGAGTGAAGCCAACCTGTGGGTCAGGAGTCAGTCTTACATTGTCCATTTCAGCTGCCAGCTCTTTCATTTGGTGTCTCACGGCCTGCCAGCGTGCCTCTAGGCGCTCAGGTCTATCATCAGGGCTCTCATAGGACGGATATGTGGGCACTGGATAGTGGGGAAATCCTCCCGTGCTGGGTGGTGCTGCATATGTTGGTGTCGTCGGTGACACTGGCCTTGTTATGGTGGGATGAAGGGGTTGTAATAGCCGAGCTCGTTGTCCTCCAGATGTCCGGGAATGCGTCGCACTCTGCTGGGACGGGGACTCTGTGGCGGCCGCCCATCATGATATCCTCTGCTTGTAGCCATGACGCAGCTTGTTGGATTTTGGATTTTTTCCACTTCAATACACTTTTTTATTTTGGTAACGAGGACCTTTAACCTGGTACACAATTGGGCATGACAAAATTTAAACACACATCTGGCCAAATGTGAAGTTAAATTATCAATATCAAAACAAATATGGCAACTTAATTATCACCATGAAATTTAGCGATAAACTTGCATTCAACCTTGTATCAATGTACAAATAAATTGTTAAATAAATCGTTGAGACCCAACCAAAATAAAAAAACAAAAATTTGAGGTCTCAATGAAAAAAAAATGTACTCTTGTGTCAACAGGTTGAGTATGAGTCAGTCTTTGGTTACTCAACCCAAGTTTGTGAATGTTTCAGTTTATTTTGAGTGCACTCAAGTTTCCTACCGCCCTTTATGAGAAAGACTGTCCATCCTGGTTACAGACGATGAAGGCTGTGAGGTGAGTAGAGGGGAGGACTGAAGATGATGGGGATGATGACTGGAGATCCAGGGAGCAGTGATGGAGGGGAATGATGAGGGGGAACCAGAAAGCAGCAGGATGAAGGCAGCTTGAGCACTCGATCCAGTTCGTAGAACAGCTCAACAAAAAAACCAGCCTGCACAAAACGTGCAGGGAAAATTAATAATTGTCCTTATCAAAAGTCCACTGTGTGTTGTCTCTTTCTTTCTTTATCTCTCCGAGTTACACACACTATCACACAATCCCTCATACTTCAGATAATAACATTTCACTCACATACCTTTACCTTTTGCATCCATATGCTTAATAAAATAGCTCACAAAGAATATATTCACACATTAAGCACATAATATTAACCATGTCTGCTAAATTATCTGAATTAGCTGACCAACAGGCCTAATTAGCATTTTTTCACAGTATTTACACATTTCCAAAATAAACACACCATTCGTAATATCACCATGATCTTATCAGCTTATCCCGACTGGTTTTTTAACACAATAAATCCACAGTCTGAAGTTATAAACCTTTTCCAAGTTATCAACCAGAATGCTAATTCACCGTGCTAGTTTAATGTGCTAATTCGCCGTGTTTGCTAACAGCTAACTCACCGGGATATTCAATAGCCACGTCGTTCGGACGGGTCAGGAACCTCCGCGACGTCGGACGACTTCTCTTTCCACGGTCAAAAAACTCTTCTAACGTAGCCTTGCTACTTCCTACTTTAAAGACAAGTAGTGAACTATTGTTTTGTGCTAATAACAGCTCTCTGCTGATGCTGCTAAGCTCACTCTCCATACACGTGTCTGTCGTTTTTTCGGACGTCCGTTACACCACTAGGTGGCAGCAGCGAGCCACCAAACCTGAAAACATAACCTGAACTAGAATGGCTGTTCAGACTGCCGGGCTACACACACAAGACACGTCCTTCATAGGGATACTTTTTAAATTGGGTACATTTCAGAGCCTGTACTTTCACTTGAGTGGAGAAGTTGAATCAGTACTTCTACGTGTGGTGTTCATGGTTGTTATGGAGGACAGGAAGTAGAAACGTTATTTCATGACGAGGCAGAAGATGATTGATGTCCCGTCAGAGTGTCCTGAACAATTAATGACGAAACAACCCCAGAAAATTAACATACATTTGACAAAATATGAGAGAAAAAAAAAATCTCTGTTTATTTCGGATTTGGTCAAGCATACGCACGCACGCACGCACGCGCATCAGTCATCGTCATGGAAACAGAACTATGACCAGTCAGAGCAGGTATAAAAGCCCTGTCCACCATTTGGAGTTCTCTTTTTGCACTTGGACTAGACACACATTGGATAAACTCTGAGAGTTGACCCAAACTGTGGAAAGTTTCAAACGCTTGAGAAAAAAACACATCTTCAAACCGCTTGAGAAAACACATCTTTTTGTTAAACCGAAGTAGAGGATAGTCAACGAGCTACTTTTGGGAGGAGAGACCGGTGACGACGACGATGGCCCTCCGGGAGCCACGGATCCAGGAGGATCCTCCGGGCCTGGATCTGGACCTCGGCCGTGATGGTAAGACAACTTTTACATTTATTTTAGTGTTATACTTGTTGATTCATAGCCTAAAAACCTTAAAAAGCGCCCCGAGTCCAGAAATCAGTGCAACTTTTGGAGTTTGAAGGAGAAAAGTTCACATCAGTTCATGACGATTGGTGTAAAAACCATTTGGTGAAACCAGACACTCACGCGACGTTTTCTTCGTGTAAAATGGTTATTTGTGGGCCAGCATGTCTTAAATATAGCGGGGGAACCGTGTGTCTACTAGGAGGTGTGATGGTTACAAACACTGTTGTTTTGGTTTGAAGGCGTCAAAACGTGCATCTTATGATATTTGTGAAAGAAGATGGCGCTGGGGCCATATTTCATAAAATGCCCAAAGAGCGTTTTAGTTGTGCGCCGTGGAAACGATGGGAATGTTCGCGCCGAACGTCACTGCGTGAGACTGCGTGTGCGCGTGCCGCCTCCACGATGACACCGTATCCTGCACGCGCTGCGACCTGCAAATGATAGACGGGGTGATGATGATGAGTTGTGGGGTAAAGAGGTCGCTGTGGTCATTTTGGATGAAAGAAGCCACGTTTCACTGCGTAATGACGCACAGCTGCGACATCTAATCCATCCACTAATACATTGATTGGAAACCACTGATCGATTCGTCCGCACAAACTCAAGTCCTCACTATTCTTTGGTGCAGAATACATGTCTTTGCACAAAGTAATCACTATTGATGATTATAATAATATTTAGGGTTATTTACATTTAATATGTTCAATATTATAATAATGACACTATTATCATTTCAGTCATTTATATTGTAATTGTATTAGATTAATTCATATTATATTATTTTATATTGCGTTATTATAATAACAATATAAATAATATGTTATAAACAGCTACAATAATAGTAATTGTTAATTATTATTCATTAATATTATTATTGGTTTAAGTAACTTCAATGCCGTTTTCATCTCTGTTCAGTAATTTAAGAATAAACAAAAATGAATTGATTTTGAATCTACAGCAGAAGTCAAACTCTTCAGCACATATCGGAAGTTATAATCCGCCTGGCGGTCCTTTCTGCATGTCGTCCCCCTCTCTCCCCCCTTTCACTCTCACACTGTTCTCTCAATAAAGCCAAAAAAATAACTATAATTATAATATAAAGTAAAAAATAAAATTAACATGTTGAAATAATTCTAATAGTTAATTAATTGTCACATGAAAGCTGCATGAATTGATCCTCCTTCAGACAGACAGAACAGCACTATGTGTGATATTCCTGTTAAAAGCCCCGTGTGTTGGTGGCTTTGTGACAGACGTAGTGCAGCGATAGTTGGTATATAGATATGCTGTCTTCTTGGCGATTTTAAACTGGATTGTTGCTTTGTTTAAATGAATGAAAAATCCTTATACTTTGAATTTGCTTCCCCCTCAGTTGGTGCCCACGTCCTCATCGGCCGTCCTGCACATGGTGAAGGTGAGTATGGAGTCGTGGGTGGAGGTGAGTATGGAGTCGTGGGTGGAGGTGAGTATGGAGTCGTGGGTGAAGGTGAGTATGGAGTCGTGGGTGGAGGTGAGTATGGAGTCGTGGGTGGAGGTGAGTATGGAGTCGTGGGTGGAGGTGAGTATGGAGTCGTGGGTGGAGGTGAGTTTGACGCGTCTTTTTCAGACTCTTCTGAAGATGAGGACAGCGAGCAGGACGACGAGTGGATGAGCGAAGACTCCGGCTACAGCTCCATTTGTGGGGATTCTGAAGACGAGGAAGAAGAGGATGAAGATGAAGAGGATGAAGAGGAAGATGAAGACTTTAGAGCTCAGCCTTTTCCTCCTGTCAACTTCTGGCAGGGACTCCGTGATGTAGGGTTTCCCGGTCGCCTTCCCTCTTGTCCTCCCGTCTCACTCCCTTCTGTTAGTCTTGAAGAAGATCCATCCTTGGTTCCTGAGAGACCAGAAGATTGCGCTCCTTCAACCTCAGGCTGCAGCTCATCCACGAAGAGAAGCAGAGAAGAGGACGAGCAGGTAAGTGGGAAGAGGCCGAGGATCTCCGAGGACGGTCTAGAGATAGTACTCGCTACTTC
Organism: Eutrigla gurnardus; assembly: GCF_963514095.1. Lineage (NCBI taxonomy): Eukaryota > Metazoa > Chordata > Actinopteri > Perciformes > Triglidae > Eutrigla > Eutrigla gurnardus. Next base: position 28,588,683 of record NC_139915.1, on the reverse strand, counting down.
AGGCCGCCACACCTACACCTTCGGAAGATGCTTTTCGTGGCCAGAAGACAGCGACTCGGATGAAGATTGACGGCCTCTTTCCTGCAGGATTGTGAATCCTTTGTGTCTGGCAGGACTGATAAAGCCCCAGACAGCCTTCCCAGGCTCTGGCCGGGTTGGTCATAGGTAGCGTCTTCCACCGAGGCCTCTTCATACTACTATATTATATACTATTATATATATTATATACTATTATATTATATACTATTATATACTATTATATTATATACTATTATATTGGATGAGTTGCTGTCATTCCCATTTGCTTCCACTTTGTTGTAATCCCACTGACAGTTGATTGATGAATATTAAGGAGCGAGGTAATTTCATGACCGGACTTGTTGCACAGTCGGCATCCTATCACAGTCCCACGCTGGAATTCACTGAGCTCCTGAGAGTGACCCATGGAAACAGAAACAGTCTGCATTCCTAGGTGCTTGCTTTGTACACCTGTGGCCATGGAAGTGATTGGAACACCTGATTTCATGGCAATATTATGTGTTTTTTTCTAATTATTTACCTTCTGAGTCATAGCCGACGATGCTAGATGCAGATACCAGAGGTAAGTTCACAATGAATGGTTGTTATTGTTATTGTGTTATGTATTTTAGTGTTTAAATTCTAGATGGCTACAAGACAAGGGTAAGTCAACATTTAATTACAGCAGTAACACAAGTCTCAGTAAAGTCACATTTACAAGTTATTCAAAGATTGTTTTACTCACTCTGTCTTTTTATTGTTTTAAGTTAGGTGTTGGTGGCTGTTCCTGACAGAGGTACGGTCATAATTACTGACCTGAAGAAAAGTCTCCAAGTCTCTTTTACTTAGGTATTGATGGCAGCAGCAGACCTTCAGGATGATACCCACTGCACAAGCCTCCCAACAAGAAGAGACCATGTGGAGGACTACAGGACCAGATGAGGAGGATGGAGGACTACAGGACCAGACGAGAAGGATGGAGGACTGCAGGACCAGATGAGGAGGATGGAGGACTACAGGACCAGATAAGGAGGATGGAGAACTACAGGAACAGACGAGAAGGATGGAGGACTGCAGGATCAGACGAGAAGGATGGAGGACTGCAGGACTAGACGAGAAGGATGGAGAACTACAGGACCAGATGAGGAGGATGGAGGACTGCAGGACTAGATGAGGAGGATGGAGGACAACAGGACCAGATGAGGAGGATGGAGGACTACAGGACCAGATGAGGAGGATGGAGGACTACAGGACCAGATGAGGAGGATGGAGGACAACAGGACCAGATGAGGAGGCTGGAGAACTACAGGACCAGATGAGGAGGATGGAGGACTGCAGGACCAGATGAGGAGGATGGAGGACTACAGGACCAGATGAGGAGGATGGAGGACTACAGGACCAGATGAGGAGGATGGAGGACTACAGGACCAGACGAGAAGGATGGAGGACTACAGGACCAGTGGTCTGAGTGAGTATTCTCCTCCAGAGACTAATCTCAGTACCAGTAATGACATAACAGTTAACTTTATATCAGTGGATTGTATTTATTATAGGAACCTTCTAGAATAGTATTCCAATGTTTATAATATAATTTCAGGAGCAGACCTAGGCTCACCTTCCAGGACCAGACGAGAAGGACGGAGGACTACAGGACCAGACGAGGAGGATGGAGGACTACCGGACCAGATGAGGAGGATGGAGGACTGCAGGACCAGTGGTCCGAGTGAGTAATCTCCTCCAGAGACTAATCTCAGTACCAGTAATGACATAACAGTTAACTTTATATCAGTGGATTGTATTTATTATAGGAGCCTTCTAGAATAGTATTCCATTGTTTATAATATAATTTCATAATTCGTGTCCATATTCAACACTCTAGCTAATAACCATGTAAATGTTGTATAGTGGAGTTCATGGGTTTTCATCTCTGGTGGTTCTGGTTCATAGGTCAGGACTCCTCTATGGTTTTGGCTCTCCTGGGCAGCTGAGAATGGACGTCAACCAAGACATCATCCAATGAAGACCCAGCACCACAGCAGACCCTGGACTACTCCCCTACCTTCGTGAGCCCGAGACCCAGTGTGTGCCATTCCAACCTCCCTGCCCCTCCGCCCATCCCCCGACACCACCAGCCTCACCCACCAGCCAAAGGGTGAGGCGGCTTCCGACCAGCACAGAGGACGCTTTTGTTGTTTTTGGGAAGCTCCTTTCTCTCTCTCTCACACACACACATTTTTTTTTATTATTTATTTTCTAGTAGATGTCTGTCTGTGTAAATCTGTATACATCATCTCAATCTGTATTGCTTTGTGTCACCATTTATTATTGTACAGCTACTCTGTGTGCCTGTTATTGTCCTCGGGGAGAAATAAAGTTTTTTGAATTTAATTGAACAACCTCTTTGCATCTGTGCTCAGAAATTAAGGAGAGACCATTTGTATGCATTATTGAAAAATCTATAACAAATGTATGCATATTCATATTCATAGTATGTCAAAACAAGTTGTAGTATGTCAAATATTCATGAAATAGACATTGTATTGTATGTGGGGGGAAAAAATCACAGAATAGTACTTCTCAAAAAGTCAGTGTGTGTAGCATCTTGAAAAAAAGTGGTAGTATAGTATGATGATAAAACTAATACAAAAAATCAGTATATTTTGTCAAGAAATGTTATAGAAGAGTCGTAGTATAATATGGCTTCAGAAATCAATGGTGTAAAAAGATTGCAAGACAACAAAGTTGTGATATATTATGTTGAAACAAGTCTTATAAGAGTCATTACATAGTATTCCATTAAAAAGTGATATTAAAGTATGTCAAATAAATTCATAGTCATTGTATTGTGTCTAAAAAAAGTTAAAGTATAGAATTTTGAAATAATTTATTAAGAGTATTATAGTCACAGTATAATATGTCAAAAAGGTCATAGAAGTTCTATGTCAAAGAATTCATAGTAAAGTAGGTTAAAAAGTCATAGTAGAGTTGGTCAAAAACAGTCAAATAAAAATGGAAGAGTTGGTTTAAAAAATCAGGGTATAAATGTAAGACATTAAGCAACACAAAATGTTATAATTTAAAAGTAACTAATCCCCAAAAATAGCAGAAAAATATAAGGATGGATAATGATAGCATAAACTGTAATTGTTTAACAGATAAACATCCATCATTTACTTGGCTTCACAAAATGTCAGCTCAGTATAAGCGGTTACAGATAATGGATGGATATTTAGTTTTAATGCTTTAAATCAACAAAGTAAGTCAAAAAAAGGCACAAGATTTGCTTTAAGTTCTAACAAAAAAAGCTTTTTCAAAGTAAAAGTAAATGCTATCATCCTCTTAAGGCTTAGCGGTCACATGCGTGGACAGCACTTTTTAGCTCTTATGTCCACAATCGTGTTCACTGCTGAATTGGGAATGTTATGGGCACGTACGTGGACACTTACACTGCCATCTGGTGGTGTCAGAAGAGTCTTACATGCTACGGTACAAATTCAACATGGCGGCGAACACAAGGGAAGATTCAAGTGGCAGCTCCATACACAAACATCGACCAGGTAGGAAGTCCTGTCGTTTTTTATGGCTTATACTTATTTAGATATTTATAGAAGTGTTGGACATTTGTCATGACAAGCACATTTTTTTAAAAAGTGTAAAAATAAGAACTTAGCATGTCGCTAAACATGAAGTACACGTATGTGTACTAATGGACTGACGCTCCTCGAAAAAGCTAATATGCTAGTAAATATGCACACATGTAAATGAGAAAATGAGTATCTCTGGTGCAGCTAAAAAGCTGTAGCAGCTACATTGAACAGTACCATTTAAATAATTTACAAATAAATATTGCATAACTACATGAATGACATTGTTATTATTTTAGCACGCCTTGAGAGTTCTTCAAATTTCATGTAAACGTCCACACAGATTCAAGTATTTTATGCACCTATTATACACCTCATTTGCTTACATGGGTAAAATGTAACTTACTGCAATAAATACTATTTTATTCTGATTCTGGTTGTGCAGGACGTGGAATACGCTGGAAGGCTACTCCATTGACGCCAAACTTCGCAGAGTATCAGCATCAGGACGAAACTGATCTAGACAGACATGGCTGGACCCCACTACACTATTTTGAACAGTACATAGAAAGAGATCTGATGACAATGATTTCAGAACGTTCTAATGTTATGTTACTGTCTAAGAGTGGGGACCCACTCAACAAAACAAGAGGTTTACCACTTTTTTGGTGCCTGTATTTTGATGTCCTGCATCCGATACCCAACCATTAGGATGTATTGGTCCAAAGCCTTGAAAATCACTGCCATCACTGACAGATTCACGCATGCCAGATTCTTCAAACTGAGGGGAGCAATAAAAGTGGTAATTGATGATGATGTGCCTGAAGACCTGTTGGACAAATTCTGGAAGGCGAGACCTTTTCTGGATCAGATTCTGCGAGGCTGCAAGTCTCTGAATCGACCTGATTGCCATCTATTGATGAGCAGATGATACCTTTTACTTTCCATGCAGACAATACCTGCCAATGAAGCCAAACCCAGTTGGCATAAAGAACTTTGTTTGTGCTACAGCAGATGGCATTGTGCTTGACTTTGAGCTCTATCAAGGTACAAATTCACTGATTGAGAAGGTCGAAGAACCCGAGGGCCTGAGTTTGGGAAGCTTAGTCATCAAGCGTCTGTGTCAAACTCTGCAACGTGGCACAAAAATTTATTGTGACCGGTTCTTCACCACCATCAAAGGTGTGCAATGAATGATGGAGAAGGAGCTGTACATAACTGGTACAATAATAAACTAAATACTCTCTGATATTCAAAACATGTTCAAAAAAGTGTGTATGTTATTAATACATGCAAACGCAATCAGGGATAAAACTGCTGTGTTCAAGTAGAAATAAATAGTTTTTCATTATATTACACAAAGGTGACTTAACCCCTTAACGCCTGCTGTCACAAATATGCGACAAACCGTTTGACTCAATCTACGAGCCGAGATAGCATCTGCATTCCCTCAATGCCGGTTAGTGCATATTCGCTACGGACCTAGGAACCTTAGACAAGCATTTGTTTCTAGTGGGACCGCAAAGTGACGGACTTATTTCCTGTTTACGCGCGAGGACCACTACGGGCGCGAAGTTGTCGATGTGAGGTGGGAAAGTTTCATCCTGAGGTGTATATAAGGTAAGTTGTGCTAAGATAAAAATACTCACCTGTTTATTGTGTACTTATACACTCGACGTAATGAGGTGAAATTTGTGTGACAAGTATTTTCGAAGTTATTATAATATTTAGCTTTGTAGCATATGTGCGACAGTAGGCAATAAGCCTAATGCTAACCGCTAACCAGCGCTATATAGAAAAACGCTTTTCGGGACGGCTTATCTAGGTAATCCTTTGTATTTTGCTTAGTTATTTTCAATAATCGTTATACAGACACCATGCTGGTATACATCATGCTGGGATATAAATACAAAAGCGATTTATTTTTATGCAGATCCGAATGAAACCTTCTATGTTTTACGGCAAGCGCGTGAGCGCGCCACCTCACGTCAGAGCTCCCCCAGAAGACAGTGAGGATAGTTGTCTCAGCGATAGTGCAGGCAGCGATGAGGAATATGTTCCCAAGCCAGGTGATGAGAGCAGCAGTGAGAGTGACAGGAGCAGCAGTGGTGAGGAATATGTTGTCAAGCCAGGTGAATCAGGATTCAAAGTTAGCACCAGCACCAGCCAAATGCTGGTATTTTTTTATGTTGGCTGGTACTAGATTTCAGACTGAAAATGCTGATTTTCTATTGAATGGCTAGTGAATTTCACCAGTTTATCCATAGATTTTTACATTTCTAAAAGTTAATTTTGACCCCTGCAGCTGATGGTGAGAGCAGTAGCAAGAGTGACGGGAGCAGCAGTGAGGAGGAGGTTCAAGACCAAGATGCGGGTGATGCAGGCAGTGCGGGCAGCGATGGCGAATGTGTTCCCAGGCCAGGAGATGAAGAGAGCAACAGGAGCAGCAGTGATGAGGAGGTTGAAAGCACCAGTGCCCAAGCTGCAAGAAAGCAAAGAAAGAGACCAAACAAAGGCAAAGTGGCGTGGAAGACGGTGAAACAGACTCAGAGCTCTGCAAAAAAGGTGCCAGTGTGGCAAGACTGTCTCCCAGACGCTGACTCAATCAGACAGCCTATTGATTATTTCAGACATTTTTTTGACACTGAACTTTTGGCTCTTATTGTCAATCAGAGCAATCTGTACAGCACACAAGAAAATCCAAATCATGCCTTGAAATTAGATCAGAAGGAATTGGAGCAGTTCATTGGAACTGTTTTGTACATGAGTGTTATCCGCTTACCTCGCTCTAGGATCTACTGGTCTAATGCATGTCGTGTAGAGCAGGTGGCTGATGTGATGCCCCGCGACAGGTGGGAAGAAATTAAACATTTCATTCATTTCAATGACAACACGGCACCCAACAACAGTGACAGGCTGTTCAAAATTAGGCCACTAATTGATTCCCTGCTCCCCAAATTCCAAGCTCTGCCTCAAGATCAGATGCTGTCTATTGACGAACAAATGGTGCCATTCAAAGGCAGATCTGTTCTAAAACAGTACATCCCCAAAAAGCCGTACAAATGGGGATACAAAATCTTTGTTTTGTGTGACACAAAAGGCCTGGTGCACTCATTTGACATTTATGCAGGGACATCTGATCCTCCACCAGGTTCACAAGACATCGGGGCAAGCGGGAACGTCGTGCTAAAACTTGCAGAAGTTATTGAAGGCTCTGTCAACCACCTGCTCTACTTTGATAACTGGTTTTCCTCGCTCGATTTGTTTGTAGCTCTTGCAAACAAGGGGATCCCAGCCCTTGGCACTGTGCGGCAAAATCGCCTGCGAGGCTGCAGTTTCAGCGATGACAAAAAGCTGAAAAAGAAGGGAAGAGGGACATTTGAGGAGCAACAGGCTGTTATCGACCATGTGGAGGTCAGGGCTGTCAAATGGTTTGACAACAGAGGGGTGATTGTTGCCAGCACTTTTGCAAGTGCCCAGCCTGTTTCCTTCATAGAGAGGTGGGACAGAAAGCAAAGGAGGAAAGTGTCTGTGGAATGTCCTAGCATCATCACCCTCTACAACAAGTTCATGGGTGGTGTTGATGCACTTGATGCCCTAATCGCCTACTACCGCATCCACATCAGGTCTAAGAAGTACTACCACCGATTCTTCTTTCACTTCGTGGACATGGTGGTTGTCAACGGCTGGTTGCTCTATCGGCGTGATTGTGACAGTATGAATGTTCCACGGAAGAAGCAGAAGGACTTGCTGGCTTTCAAGCTTTCCATTGCACAGGCCCTCTGCATGCAAGGCAAAGATCTGTCAGCCAAAAAGAGGGGGCGGCCTTCGTCTGACGTGGAGCGAGAGTTCCAGAAGAAGCGACGCAGGGGACCAACTAAGGCTATTCCCACACAAGATGTCCGTGCTGATGCTGTGGGTCACTGGCCGCAAATCGACAGTGTGCGGCAACGCTGCAAGTTCCCTAAGTGCACGGGCCACACTAGCATCAAGTGTACAAAATGTGATGTTCACCTGTGCCTCAACAAGAACAAAAACTGCTTCTGTGCATTCCACGAGTGAGAAAAAGAAAAAAAACATAGTTTTTTTTACATTGTTATGTACATTGTTTGTTTACATTGTTGTGCGTGCATGTGTGAGTGTGTGTATGAGTGTGTGTGTATGTATGTATGCATGTGTCCATGTGTGCGTGAACATGTGTGTGTTTGTATGTATGTATGCGTGTGTGTGTGTGCGTGCGTGCGTGTGTGTATGTATGCATGTGTGTCCACATGTGCGTGAATGCGTGTGTGTTTGTATGTATTTATGCGTGTGTGCGTGCATGTTCTTATTATTGAATAGTGTGTGGCAACGCTGCAAGTTCCCTAAGTGCACGGGCCACACTAGCATCAAGTGTACAAAATGTGATGTTCACCTGTGCCTCAACAACAACAAAAACTGCTTCTGTGCATTCCACGAATGAGAAAAAGAAAAAAAAAAATAGTTTTTTTTACATTGTTATGTTACATTGTTTGTTTACATTGTTGTGCGTGCATGTGTGAGTGTGTGTATGAGTGTGTGTGTATGTATGTATGCATGTGTGTCCATGTGTACGTGAACATGTGTGTTTGTATGTATGTATGCATGTGTGTGTGTGTGCGTGCGTGTGTGTATGTATGTATGCATGTGTCCACATGTGCGTGAATGCATGCGTGCGTGCGTGTGTGTTTGTATGTATTTATGCGTGTGTGTTCTTATTATTGAATACCTGCTGTTGCAGAGTTATATAAAGTAAAAAAAGGGTGAATAAATAAAACATTGTTTTTTCACTGTTATATTACTGTGTTATTGTTATCTTATTATTGACCATTATGCCTGTTGTCGCAAATTTGCAACATACCAAAATTTCTATTTATTCGTTGTGCAAAAGTGAAATTAATAATCTCAACATTATTTACCATCTACTTAAAGGCAAAAACACACATAAAACATTTTTTTATATATAGCTATATAAATTCAGGCTTTAAGGGGTTTTAATTGTGTTTTATGCAAATTCGGAACAACAATCCACATACTTCTCTAGAAGTACATCATATGAAAAGATGATACTTAGTTTTTATTCTAATTAGGTTCCAATAAGCCCAAATAGCAAAGAGAAATAAAAAATGCATGTAAAAAAACAGCTTGGGCCTCTAGTTAAGTTTCATTGCAGGTGGAGAATTTAAACATGTTTTACGTATTCCCTCGAAGGCTGAAACCTTTTTGTTTGTTACATAATCCTCCTCACTGCTTTTACGTGTATTTATGGTCACACTTTGACACTTTCCTTTCCAAAGGAAATGAAACAAACGGACCCAGCAAAATGTGAATGTAAACAATATTAATTGTCTGCTCTCTTTAGGCTACATAAGAGGTGAGCTGAGTTTCAATAGCCAAATCTCAGGAGCAGTTCAATAGGTTTATAATTGCAAAACCAATTTCAGTTTATATGAGAGGGGAATATTGCTGTTGTTGCCTATTCCCAGCCTTTTAAACAATATTTCCATCATGTAGCCATAGCATACCCTGTTCAACAACAGGAGAAATGCTGCCAAATCTGGCTGGGAGTAAGTAGCCTATATGTGACTCAACATTTGCTTCTTTTGTCTGCAATGGTCATGGCAATTAAAATAATTCTGTCCTAAAGACAGGTGGTGAAAGAAATGGGCAAGGAGGGCCAGATCACTCCCATTCAGGCCTCCAAGAAGTGGGACAACTTGAAGACCAAATATAAGGTAAATCAAATTGTATGGCATCTAATGTTTTTTTTGGTAAACAGATGTGACTGCAATTACCATGTCCCCTTATGTTTCACAACTAACTGGTTTTCACTATTGCTAACTGTATTCTGCGCCACCTGCCTTTTTGTGTAAATTTATTTATTTTTTTTCAATAACATTTTGTCATCTATGGTGTTAATAGGAGTTGAAGAATCCCCCAACCGGCACAGGCACTGACCAGGGTGAGGCAACAGCAGCAACTTGGCCATGGTTTGATGCCATGCATGAGGTGCTTGGGGAAAGGCCATCCATTCAGCCTCCCACCCTTGTTGCCTCATGCTCAATGCCTGACCATGGCCAGGCTGCTGCTGAAGCAGTGGTGGTGGTGGAGGAGGAGGATCATCATCATCCTCAGCCGGCTCCAGGATGTCCCCTGCAGTCATGCAAATGTTATGGAGCAACGCACACAAGCCGATAACCTTTGGCACAAAGGTATGGTCAACCTCCAGGGCCTTGAAGAATATCCCTCGCCACCGTGTCTACATCATGCCGAAGGCCCTCTGGATGATGGTCCGGGCTCTTGCATGATGTTTGTTGAATCGTGCCTCCACTCTGTCATGATGGTGATTGGTGCCAACAAACATGGGTATCCCCTGTCCCCCACGATGAAGAACCCAGGTGGCGGGTAACAGCCACTGACAAATATCTGACTATTTCTCAGCACCCTGGTGTCATGGACTGACCCAGGGTAGCCGACAAATATGTCCAGAAATTTGCCAGTGCTGTCGCAGACTGCTTGCAGCTGCACAGAGTGGAACAGCTTCCTGTTGCAGTAGTCCTGTGCATGTGGACCAGGGGTAGCCTTGATGCAGATGTGGCATCCATCAATAGCTCCCACACATTGGCTGAAGGCTGCGCTGTTGGAGAGTTGATGGAACCCACGTCCAACCTCAGCACACTGTGCCTGTGCCGGGAAGTGGATGATCCGGCCTAGGAGAGCCAGGATTGCGTCACACTGTCGATGGATTACATCAAAGACTGTGGTCTTTGGCACATCAAAGACCCGTGACACGACACTGTAGGACAGTCCATGTGCCAGCCAATAGACCACCAACAGGACCTCCAGAGACTGCTCCCAGCCATGGGTCTTCTCCCTCCTGAGAAGGGCCATCAGGGAATGCATGGCTGCTCTTGACAGGCGGTAGTCAAACCGCATGTCTCCAGTGGGATCCAAGAAGATCTGGATCATCGGGACATGCGTGTTCGAGGCCGCATATACCGTTTGCCTCTCCTGTTAGACACAACATTTTGTGTAAATAAATTTCTAGTGTACAATTTGTCTTTTCTTTCATTTGAAACTTAACTATGCACCCCAAAGCAATGCCTATAATGTATAGCGACACATGCATGAACAATTGCAGTTATGCTTAGAGTATGTTGCGTTTATGAATGTCCATGTTCTATGTTCAAATCCCATATCAGCATCCTCTTACCATTCCAAAACATAGAGCCATAAGTCTTCTGAGACGTGCCCTCCTCCTCTGAATGCGCCTTTGGTTTCGCTGTAAGGCGTGCCAGACAGCAGCAGCAGCAATCTCCACGTCATCCATTTTCCTCTACAACTCCGATAGTCCCAAACTACTCTTTTATAGGCTTGCACTCAAAGATGCAATTAATTCCATTCGTTTGATTGAATTGAAGACAGGCATGTCAGTTTATGTACTACTCAATAGTAAGCCCAACCCATACCCAGCTGAGTAGTATAAAGCTGAGTAGTATACTACTCAGGGTATGGGTTGGGCTTACGATTGAGTACAGCTGACCCCTGGATTGACTGCATAATGACTTCAAAGCACTATCAGGTCGACTTTTCAAGGTTTGTACTGAGTTGCATGGTGGTTCTTATGCTATTATATGTATAGGCTAATACCACATAGTCAGCATATTAACCCAATCACATATGTCTGTCTTTCAAAAGAGAGAGAGGCATGAGAGAGTTTAAAAATATGTTTAGAGCTTTGGAATAATATGTAGCCTATAGTTCATTTTGGGCACTCGTGCATTACATTCATCTCAGACATTTGTTAACGCCTACCCTTGGAAACCTTTGTGCTTCAGTTTTGTAACTGGTTGTCTTACTTCCTTTTTGATTAGACTTTTTCAATTCCGACCTTGCTAATTACAGCTATTTCCACCACAAAACAGGGAGCATGGGTCTTGATAAGAGGCATTTATTAAGGCACACTGATTATCATATGCACTCCTTTCACACTGTGAGGACTGTGACATCACTAATAACACGTGAATCAGTGAACAGTGATGAAAACACAATCACAAATTAAACATAGGCTCTACCTCATCATCCAATGTCATCATCCAATGTCCTATGCTAGACAGAGATGGTTATGCTGGGATATTCCTTTCTTGTCTCGCCCAGCTGTTAAGATCATAAAGGAACACTATACAGTATGGAAACAGTTATACCCGGATTACAAATACAATAATGGAAAGTATACCACTTAAGATATCTTGTTTATTCCTGTCTGAATTTCTAATGTTGTTTTGAAAGCTCCGTAGAATCGCTATCTAATGTTAATGACAACAATAGCAATACTAATGAATCCATTAAATAATTCTAGTCACATACGAAAACACAATCACAACATCAACCAACACATTGACTGATGAAATCAATCAAATTAACTATAGCATCATGAAAATAACCTGTACAGTAATGCAGCGATATTTCCCATTGCGCGTGTCAAATGACCGCCGACCTACACGAAACATCACGGAATGAAAACACGGGCCAACGTGCGCCTTTTGTAGTTCATCTTCGGACGATAGTAGTTTCAGCATCGCAGACCCACGTCAATCTCCGGTGCCGATCATCAGCGGCCGCGTTTTAATGACGTAGCTTAGTGAAAGTCCGGTCGGATTCTGTGAGCACCGCGGTCGTCTTTTCCTAAGTCCTTTTGAGTTCTCCTATCGCCTTTCCTTAACCCCGTGACGTTTTCTCCAGAGGTCAAGGAATATGAGATAGGAATAGGAGTTATGACCTTATTTTTTTGACTATTCGACTGCACCCATGATTTTTTGACTGTTCGACTGCACCCTTACTTTAGTTTCGTTGGCGCGCTTTAGTTGGAGCTCATGATGGAAACCTCTGATAACGGTACCTCCGTGTGTCGGTGAAATCAGCGGGACCCGGCCGCAGCTGATGAATGGCACCTTCGTCGCGGTCGCAACCGTCTCCGTCCGCAGCAGCTCGCAGCAACGAAGCTCCGTCTCCCTCGGCAGCAGCGAAGCAGCCTTCGTCGCCGATACTCTCCTAGACGACCCGGCGAAGCTCCTCCCGTCCGCGCAGACGGTGTCTCCTCTCGACAATGACCGTGTCGTTAGCCTAGCTCCTGCTAGCTAACTTAGCCGAACTTGCTTCGTGTCCTCCAAACACAAACGCGGCAGGGAAAAGTCCAACTCCACCACACAACGCGTTTTCAGACAACAGTTCACGGTCCGATGAGGAAACGGACAAAACCACGACACTGACGAAACCCACAGTCCAACACCAAACAGTCCAATACTAACGCCTCGACGCCATTTCACGTTGCTCCTTCTTCTTCTTCTCCCCGGAAGTAAGTAGCTCCGAGGTCATGAACTCACGCCCGTAACGAACGTAATAAGAATTACTTTTTTAACTTCTTCTTAAAGAAATTATATTTTTAATATCACCCATTTTAAACATAAATCATTTATATCAAATTATTATTTATGTAACTTTTAACCTCACCATTACGACTGCTGTTTTATCTGTAACTTATTCCCATGAAAACAATGAAATAAATACATCTGATATTTATCAGAGTATTACATTAAATTGGGTACATTTCAGAGCCTGTACTTTCACTTGAGTAGAGAAGTTGAATCAGTACTTCTCCGTGTGGTGTTCATGGTTGTTATGGAGGACAGGAAGTAGAAACGTTATTTCATGACGAGGCAGAAGATGATTGATGTCCCGTCAGAGTGTCCTGAACAATTAATGACGAAACAATCCGAGAAAATTAACATACATTTGACAAAATGAGAGAAAAAAAATCTCTGTCTATTTCGGATTTGCTCAAGCATACGCACGCACGCACGCGCATCAGTCATCGTCATGGAAACAGTACTATGACCAGCGTTCCCTATGCGGCGTTCACACCGAACGCGATAGACGCGAATACAATCGCGTGAGACGCTTGTATCGCGCCGCTTGATCATTTTGGACTTTTTTAGCGTCATTCGCGCCATTCGCGTCAGACGCGCCATTCGCGTCATTCAGGCATGACGCTCATTTTTGAACCGTGGGCGCCCCTTTCTCCCGCTCTCTCCACCTCGATCATGGCTGATATCTCCAGCGTTGCTGCACTGTACCTGCTGTACAAGTCCCAGAAACGCCGGAAAACCACCCGCCGTCGTGTCTGGGTTCATGAAGTCCTCCGGAGGCGTACGGAGCTGGGGGAATTTCATCGTCTCCTCCAGGAGCTCCGTCTGGATGACGACCGGTTCCAGCGGTACCTCAGGCTGACCGGAGCCCAGTTCGAGGACCTGTTATCTCGGGTCGGTGCCAGGATCTCCCGCCTGGACACCAACTACAGGCGCTCCATCTCAGCTGCGGAGCGCCTGTCCATCTGTCTGAGGTGAGTTGTGGTTTAATTAGTAATTACAGTAGACTACTGCAAAATGAACATGTAAAAATATTATAGGCTACATAATATAAAGTATGCTACTAATTTTACCAACTGTACAGGAGCCTACGTTGTGTGATAAATGCATATCAACCTATAAACCTGCATAAACAAACCTTTTTAATTTTCACTTATTTTTTTCAGTCAAATACAGTATTTATTAACTCTTTACTTGTTAATGTTATCAGTTTTTCTTATTAAGATTTGAAAATGGTTCTTATTTCAGAATGAGATTACACAGATATACCTAATCTTTTACATATAATATACATTGACTTTTTTTTTTTAATAACAAAGCTTGCAGTTTCCAATAAATGAATAATAAAGTGTAAATGTTGTTAAATGTTTGGAGAATTTTTAAGTGATATTCCATGGGCTGTTTTTAATGTTTTCAAGAAAATGAAAGCCTGACCCATTATCTATTCTATGTTGCAGGTTCCTGGCCACAGGAGACTCCTACAGGAGCATTGCCAACAGTTTCCGTGTGGGAATTTCTACAGTTTCTGCCATTGTTCCTGCTGTGGTCAGTGCCATCTGGGACTGCCTGGTCGAGGACTTCATGGCTGTGCCCACCACAGAAACCTGGAGGTCCATTGCAGAGCAGTTTATAGAGAGGTGGAACTTTCCTCTCTGCTGTGGAGCTCTGGATGGGAAGCATGTGGTGTTGAAGGCCCCTCCCAACTCTGGTTCCCAGTTTTTTAATTACAAGGGGACATTCTCCATCGTCCTCTTGGCCGTGGTGGATGCCAATTACCGGTTCAGGGTGATTGATGTCGGGGGCTTCGGGAGAACCAGTGACGGAGGTATCCTGGCTAACTCTGCCTTTGGCCGGGCACTTAATGCTGGAACCCTCCACTTGCCAGCGGACCAGCCTCTACCAGCCGCAGAACACAGAGGACCCCAGCCTCATTGTTTTGTGGCTGATGAAGCGTTCCCACTCCGGAGGAACCTCATGAGGCCATTCCCTGGGCGCATCCTCCCCAGAGACAAGAGGATCTACAATTACCGTCTGTCCCGGGCCCGGTTGGTGGTGGAGAATGCCTTCGGCATCCTGGCGGCTCAGTGGAGGATGTACCACCGTGTCCTCGAGGTCCGGCCGGAAGTGGCAGAGAAGTGTGTGAAGGCGACTTGTGTTCTTCACAACTTCCTGCGCATGACAGCCCAGACACCAGGAGTTGGAGGAAGCATCACAGGGAGTGAGGTGGAGCCACTGCCAGGTCTGGGAAGAGTTGGGGCGAACAACTCGGCGAGAGAGGCCATCAGGATTCGGGAGACCTTCTCAGCTTTCTTCTCCAGGGAGGGAGTGGTCCCATGGCAGCATAATGTTTAGTGCACAAGCACCCCAAAAACGGCTCTTTTAAGAGCCACCCAAATAAAAGTATTGAGCAATAATCCTGCAATATAACTACTACAATTCATGTCTACCAATCACTGTGCATGTAACATCAATTCATACAATACTGACCCCTCTGATATTACACCATTAAACTTTTTCTTTACTTTAATTATCATTTTCAAACTGGCCAGTCTACAATCTTATTGTACTTGAAAGAATGTGTGAAAGAATGACATGAGAAATCGAAGTCTCTTTTTTCTCTTTTTACTGAGGGTAAAAAATAACAATATAAATCTCTCTCAAAAAATAGATAATAATATGTATATTTATATATAATTATTAAGCAAATATATATTTATATACATAAAAATAACAAAAAACAAAGAGACAGAACAACAACAAACGGAACAACAAAAACCAGGCTTAAAGATTAAAAACAAATCACCAGCCTGGCTCGTTCCCAGCAGAGGCGGCCACCCCAGCTACTCTAGTACATCCATATTGAGTGTGACGATTGTGTTCTTGTATATTAATTTGTGTATTTGAAATTTTATGTACTCCCTTTGCTGAGGTGGCAGCCTATGGAGGGAAGGAGCCAGGCTTGACAGAAATCGCTCCTCTTCTATCCACGCAGGTGGTGCAGGTGGTGGTGGTGGCAGGGGAGCAGGTGGCCTCTGCAGGCTTTGAATGAGGAGGTCTTCAATAATTTGCTCCCTTCCATCCTTGGCCGCATCAACCCCCCTCCCTCTCTTCCTCTTCCCTGTCCGTGCACCTGTATGAAATCAAAATCACAACATTCTGTTGGTGACATAGTCTGTAAACATTCATTTTCAATTTAGACTGGAGCCCAGTGTTGCCAGGTGAGAAATGTAGGATTATCGTACCAGAGACATAAAATTATCGTATTTTGAGGGAAATTATCGTACACCCGTCATAACCAAAATAACAAGTCTATTGATGCGCTGTAGTCACTCTAGTGTTGAATAGCGTCTAACATGTTCACTCATTTTCAGTGCTTCTTCTTAATTTTTATTTTTTTTTTTTTCTCACTCATGGGGCGGGCGCAGCGGACTATTCAGCCAATCATAGCCGTTGTTCTGAGGCAAACGCATACACGTCACTCGTAGCTCACATTTAGAAAAGCACGATTGGCTGGAATTTCCAGCCAATCGTGAAACAGATGCCTTCAGATTCACAAAAAAACTCCGACAGACAGTTGCGACAGGCTGATTACAACCACACATTCACGGAATGGTGAAATTATCGTATTTCTGGTCTTTTTTGGGATTATTGATCGTACATCGTACAGAGGGCAAAATTATCGTACAAATACGATAATTATCGTACACCTGGCAACACTGCTGGAGCCCTACAAATAAATACAATAATCACAATCCCGCTTCTGTACAGTACATACCACTGGTCGAAGCAGCAGCAGGAGCGGCAGGAGCAGCAGGAGGAGCAGGGGCAGGAGCAGGAGGAGCAGGAGCTGTGCCCTCGCTGTCACTCGAGGATTGATCTATAGAGAAATTATTATTATATGATCCAAACTTATTCTACAATAAGGGAACACATAATTTGAGATTTAATGGAAACAAATGTGAGAGAAACAAGACGCATATAAACTGCTCTTTCGCCTACTGAATTTGAAAGTGTTTTTACATGTACTTTACTATGTGTATGTCTTCACTGAACCAACCGTCACAAACTGGTCCTGATGATGGCCCTGCTTCTCCTGACCACAGTTCTCCTGACGGCCCTGCTGCTGCCTCATCATCAACCATGCTCCCTTCATACGAGTTCTCTGTGGTCCAGTCTTCCTCGACCCCCATGTTGCCACTGGTTTCCCTGGGGGTGGTGAAGGGTTCCAGGAAAGACAGGACCACAGAGAACCGCCACTTTTTTAATTCCCCCCCCCCCGCTGACCCACTCTTTTTCTGTCCTTCTCTCTCTTTTTTAAATAGGTGTCCCTCAGCCCCTTCCATTTTTTTCGACACACCTCAACTGCAAACACACACAGAAAGACATGCCATTGCATAAATTAGCTTCTAACCAAATTAAATATTAAGACAATAGCCTAAACATTCACACAAACTGGAAGTGGTATCCTGCAAAAGGGGATAATGCTATGCAAGTGCTAACTGATGCTAACATTTCATATAGAAACACGGTCAGCAACGTAAAACAAGCCAGAGATAGCTTCACAACTTACCGGGGAGTCCCACCTCCTCACCGACCTTCACCCACGCCTCCTCTTTTTTTATTTTGTCGCGGTAGAACACCGCTGTGGTGTCGTAGATCACCGGGTGCCCACACACAGCAACAATTATTTTCTCCTCCATGTTGGTCTGTAAACAACGGGTACGTGAGGGAAGTGACGTCGTCGGCTTGAACTCGTCGCTGATTGGATGTCGCGGCGCGATGCCGCCTGAAAAGTTCGATATTTTCAACTTTATTCGCGTCGCTTCAGACGCGCCGCGTCAGACGCGCCATTCGCGCCGCGTCTCATCGCGCCAGACGCTCCATTCGCGCCGCCTCCGCCTGAATCGCGTGTCATCGCGCCATTTACATTGGTTTTCAATGTAGAGTCGCCGCTCAATTCGCGTTGATCGCGTTCGGTGTGAACGCCCCTTTACATTGTCCATTTCAGCTGCCAGCTCTTTCATTTGGTGTCTCACGGCCTGCCAGCGTGCCTCTAGGCGCTGAAGTCTATCATCAGGGCTCTCATAGGACGGATATGTGGGCACTGGATAGTGGGGAAATCCTCCCGTGCTGGGTGGTGCTGCATATGTTGGTGTCGTCGGTGACACTGGCCTTGTTATGGTGGGATGAAGGGGTTGTAATGGATAGCCGAGCTCGTAGTCCTCCAGATGCCCGGGAATGCGTCGCACTCTGCTGGGACGGGGACTCTGTGGCGGCCGTCCATCATGATATCCTCTGCGTGTAGCCATGACGCAGCTTGTTGGATTTTATCCACTTCAATACACTTTTTTATATTTGTAACGAGGACCTTTAACCTGGTAGACAATTGGGCATGACAAAATTTAAACACACATCTGGCCCAAATGTGAAGTTAAATTATCAATACCAAAACAAATATGATAACTTGATAATAAATAAATTGTTGAGACCCAACCAAAATAAAAAAACTAAAATTTGAGATCTCAATGAACAAAAAATGTACTCTTGTGTCAACAAGTTGAGTATGAGTCAGTCTTTGGTTACTCAACCCAAGTTTGTGAATGTTTCAGTTTATTTTGAGTGCACTCAAGTTTCCTACCACCCTTTATGAGAAAGACTGTCCATCCTGGTTACAGACGATGAAGGCTGTGAGGTGAGTAGAGGGGAGGACTGAAGATGATGGGGATGATGACTGGAGATCCAGGGAGCAGTGATGGAGGGGAATGATGAGGGGGAACCAGAAAGCAGCAGGATGAAGGCAGCTTGAGCACTCGATCCAGTTTGTAGAACAGCTCAACAAAAAGACCAGCCTGCACAAAACGTGCAGGGAAAATTAATAACTGTCCTTATCAAAAGTCCACTGTGTGTTGTCTCTTTCTTTCTTTATCTCTCAGAGTTACACACACTATCACACAATCCCTCATACTTCACATAATAACATTTCACTCACATATGCTTTAACTTTTGCATCCATATGCTTAATAAAATAGCTCACAAAGAATATATTCACACATTAAGCACATAATATTAACCATGTCTGCTAAATTATCTGAATTAGCTGACCAACAGGCCTAATTAGCATTTTTTCACAGTATTTACACATTTCTAAAATAAACACACCATTCGTAATATCACCATGATCTTATCAGCTTATCCCGACTGGTTTTTAACACAATAAATCCACAGTCTGAAGTTATAAACCTTTTCCAAGTTATCAACCAGAATGCTAATTCACCGTGCTAGTTGAATGTGCTAATTCGCCGTGTTTGCTAACAGCTAACTCACCGGGATATTCAATAGCCACGTCATTCGGACGGGTCAGGAACCTCCGCGACGTCGGACGACTTCTCTTTCCACGGTCAAAAAACTCTTCTAACGTAGCCTTGCTACTTCCTACTTTAAAGACAAGTAGTGAACTATTGTTTTGTGCTAATAACAGCTCTCTGCTGATGCTGCTAAGCTCACTCTCCATACACGTGTCTGTCGTTTTTTCGGACGTCAGTTACACCACTAGGTGGCAGCAGCGAGCCACCAAACCTGAAAACATAACCTGAACTAGAATGGCTGTTCAGACTGCCGGTGCCAATTCGGCACCCCCCGCGTCAGATGCACCCCCTCGCGGGAGCGCGCACCACTCGCTTGATCTGAAAGGAAAGCAGTTCGACTAAACAAACGCAGGGGAAAATACTATACTACGATTTAATTATTTGTGAAAGAGATGGAAGAGAAGAATACAAGTGATTACAGTCTTTAAAACTGTTCTAAAGAGTACAAACAACCGATGTTTTTCTTCCAAAAAACTCGAACGAACGAGTTTTTTTGGAACGAACGCAAAAGAACACCTTATTGTTCTGTGGAAATATATAGCCTACCCCAGCCATGACTACAAAATGAATTAACTTAATTTTGATTTGAGCAAGTTGAATGTATTTGACACGGCGTTTCACAACACTAAATATGATTCTAGCATTTCTTGCAATTCATAGGTTCAAAAGTAAGTGCTTTTAAATGGGTTAACCTGTATATAGGTCGAAACAATAGCCTTCTGATCCTGAATATCTCTTGATGAAAATGTAATGTGATCTATGCCTGATAGACAAGTCATAACCTATGTGTGTTTCTCACCATTAAAGGGCAAATTCTCTTCATCAAATAGCTACACTTGTTTTTGTGAAATTAAACATTTTTCTTGCTGCTTTATAAGATAAAATATAATAAACCAATTCCCCATCCACCACTGACTTATCTGTTGTCAGACCTATCAAACTCATACATATCTTGGCACCAATTGCATGCAGTTAAAAGCACCAATAGTGAGGTCAAAGGAACAAAATGATGCAGATGGGGTGCATTTCATGGCAGGCCTTGTGTTCCATTTCCTGTGATATGTACCCCCAGCATAACTCTTACTGTGAAGCTGTCACATACACTAAACTGACTCTGGTTACACATACTAGTCTCATCTGCGTAGCGTGAAAAGCATTTGATGCTAGGATCAACAGAATCATGAATGAAACTGACTCTGCTTAGACATAATAGTCCCATGTGTGTACTCTCAAAAGTATTTGATGCTGGGATCAACAGGAAAATAATTAGGAGGGGGTGCATATCACGACAGGCCTATTTTCACACCAGGCAGAATAAGCACCCCCTCTTAACTTTTACTAGGAAAGTGGCACATGCATGAAACTCACACTGCTTACTCATACTAGTCCCATGTCTGTACTCTGAAAAGCATTTGATGCTGGGATCAACAGAATTCTTTTAAAGGGGGGGGTGCATATCACGTCAGGCCTATTTTCACAACAGGCAGAATAAGCACCCCCTCTTAACTTTTACTAGGAAGGTGGCACATGCATGAAACTCACACTGCTTACTCATACTAGTCCCATGTCTGTACTCTGAAAAGCATTTGATGCTGGGATCAACAGAATTCTTTTAAAG
This sequence comes from Eutrigla gurnardus, assembly GCF_963514095.1. NCBI lineage: Eukaryota > Metazoa > Chordata > Actinopteri > Perciformes > Triglidae > Eutrigla > Eutrigla gurnardus. The sequence goes on along the minus strand of NC_139915.1, from coordinate 28,567,655 downwards.
GGGGGGGTGCATATCACGTCAGGCCTATTTTCACAACAGGCAGAATAAGCACCCCCTCTTAACTTTTACTAGGAAGGTGGCACATGCATGAAACTCACACTGCTTACTCATACTAGTCCCATGTCTGTACTCTGAAAAGCATTTGATGCTGGGATCAACAGAATTCTTTTAAAGGGGGGGGTGCATATCACGCCAGGCCTATTTTCACAACAGGCAGAATAAGCACCCCCTCTTAACTTTTACTAGGAAAGTGGCACATGCATGAAACTCACACTGCTTACTCATACTAGTCCCATGTCTGTACTCTGAAAAGCATTTGATGCTGGGATCAACAGAATTCTTTTAAAGGGGGGGGGGGGGTGCATATCACGCCAGGCAGTGGCGTGCACAGACTTTTTGAAGGCGGAAAGAGAAAAAAAGGGCACATATAGCGCGTTCTCACCACTGAAGAGGATTGTTGATGGGGGGGGGGGGGGTAAAATGTTAATAGTAATAGTATAAATAGTAAAAAAAAGTTTCAAAAGGGCATTTTCGTTGATAAAGGGCAAAAGTCCTGGTGCGTTAGCACCACCTAGTGTCTATGTGTGCACGCCACTGACGCCAGGCCTATTTTCACAACAGGCAGAATAAGCACCCCCTCTTAACTTTTACTAGGAAGGTGGCAGATTTATGAAATGGACTCCCCTCATCAGTCCTGTGTGTACTCTGACAAGTACAGTAGTGATGCTGGGAGAAACACACCACTTTCATGAAAATAATGTAATTGTTGAATTTAATTAGTTTTTATTTTTACACTGAATAGTATTTGCATATGAAATGAATAGAAATGTAGGCAACATTCCTCACTCCCCACCATCGAGGCTGTCCAGCACAGAAGATGTCTGCGGAGGGCGCGCAGCATCACCAAGTACAGCTCCCACCCCAACCGTTCCCGGACTAGCAGGTTCAGGAACAGCTTCTTTCCTGGGGCTGTCTCCCTGCTGAACTCTGCACCTCCCCCCACCCCCCCCCACTGAACCCTGCAACATCCCCCCCCCCCCCTGGCACATCGACCCCCATTGACTGTACTCCTCCCGGCCTTGACGGCCATGCACCTTGACCCACCTGTTCATTTGCACTGACTGCTTTATACTGTTTTACTGTACTCCACTTATGCCCTCTACCTCAATCCACTTCACTCCACACCACTTGTTCTTCACCTGTCTTAACTGCACTTTACATACAGAGTCTGATCTGCACTCCCCTCTGCTATTTAGCAAAACTGCTGCTCACTTTTATAGTCATGTTATAGTCTTATATTGTACTGCACATATCCTACTTCATACTGTGCATTCTCATGTCTATAGTCTTTGTCATATTTTACTACTCCGTGTTACTGTACATATCTATCCATACTGTATATATCTTATTTATAGTCTTTTCATAGTTTACAACCTTACTGCTCACATTGCACATACTGTATCTTATTATATACTATCTCATTATTTATATACCACTGCCATTCATATGCACATATTCTGCACTTTCTGCTTATTTGCACTTCTGGTCAGATACTAAACTGCATTTCGTTGTCTCAGTACCTTTACTCTGTGCAATGACAATAAAGTTGAATCTAATCTAATCTTAAACATAAGTAGCTTAGAAATTAATTGCATTTGCCCCTTCATGTAGTGTAACTACTTTATTTAATTACATTTTACATAATAGCATAAATTTGTTAGCAAAGGATGATAATGTGCAGCAGTTGTAGCGCACAAACCCAGAACTAGTCTGATAAAGAATTAACGGTGGGAGAAAATACACAGTGGGGAATCAGCTCTGTTTACCCTGGAACAACTTCTCTCTCACTGGAGAGGAAAATCTCCTATTGATACATGCTCTATGAAATAGGCCTACATGCACATCACGTCCCTTTTAGTATCTCATTGGCTGTCAACTATCACGCAGACTACCTGCATTAACATATCAAGTAATACACAACACAAAATAAAGGTTAATTTTCTATAATTAAGAGCATCAAATGTCAAAATATTAATGTAGCCATATCTAGTCATTCTATTATAATTTATATACATTTACACAGCATGTGATAGCTACTGAATACATTAATTGTAGCCTAGGCGTATATTATCCAATTTCGGAAATGACGCTACTCCATAGAGACGACACATTGACCGACGACAGTAGCTATTGACCGACAATTGAAAGGAATCTATTGACCAACAATTTTAAGCAATGGATCCAACACTGTACCAATCAATTTTGGACTACAAATCTGAAGGCCGATATTTGCCCAATATAACAAAGAAAGAAAAAAATGTTTAATTTCCTAGGTGGATCACTATACTTTTTGAAGGGTCCTGGAAAGGCCATAAAAACCAAAGTGGTTAGAGGCACAGAGGAGGCTAACGACATTTTTAGGGATTGTCATGACAGCTCCAGAGGTGGTCACGCTGGTCAAAGAAAAACCCGAGATGCCATTTCTTGCCGATTTTTCTGGCCTGGAATGACAGATGACATCAATAAATGGGTAAGTAAGCACTGCAATTGAATGGGTGGGGCCACATTGGTTTCTATTTACTTTCATCACGTTACACATAAAGATAGGACAGCATGTATAGTAAAAAACAGATCACATGACATATGTTCTAAAACTCGTTCTAGCTATGTTCGACTCAAATATGAAGTGACATAATAAATGTCAGCAGATATTTAACTATTTCATGTTTCAGGTGTCAGAATGTGCAGTGTGCCAGGCAGCTGCTCATATCATTAAACAGGAGGTGGAGTATACCCCAATAAAGGTAGCTGTTGTTGACACATTCTAAAAATCAATGCCTGTTGTTTTATCACAAAACATATTACATATTGCCATACAGATAAAAATACATAAATATCATTATATACTTCACAGCAGTTACCAAACTGGTTTTGTTTTCAGTGCCCAATTACCATCTTCTGCCCTTTATGGGGAGAAGATTTCTACAGAAATGTATAATTTTATTTTGTACTGGTTTTTTTTTTTCAGGTTACACATCCATTTGAGCTAATCGGGATGGACTTAATTGGCAAACTGAAAAAAACTGACAGTGGATACGAGTACATATGTGTGATGGTAGACTACCTGACCAAATGGCCACAAGCCTATCCTCTCCATAGAAAATCGGCAGCTGAGGTGACGGAATGCATAATCAAATTCTTTCACCAGTTTGAGGCTCCCAAAAGGATCCTGACGGACCAAGGAAGGGAGTTTGTGAATGAGGTAAGTTAAAAATACTTTGAAAAAATATTGCAGAAATATTTCAGTTGTGTTTTGATCTATATAGAGTATGTTCTTTTTATTTAACAGATTAACAAGGAAGTTTGCAAAAAGTTGGGAATCAAAAGGAGTCTTTGTTCACCGTATCATCCTCAGACAAATGGGCTGGTAGAGAGGATGAATGGTACAATACAAAGGTACAATACAAATGGTTGATTTAACATGAATTCATTAAATATTTAATGTACATTATCATCATATATTGTACCTATACCATATGGTCGTACAGCAGCAAATGCAAATGGGATCACAAATATTTTCATGAGATGCCTATGGTCAATTCAAATTCTGATTTTTTTTAGAGCTCTCGGCAAGCTGGTGGCCAACAAACCTCAGAGTTGGGATCAGTACCTGGATGCGGTCATGTTTGGGTTGAGGACCAAAAAGCAGATTACAACTAAGTTCTCCCCATTCATGTTGATGTTTGGACGAGAGGCTCGGTACTTAACACAAGTGCCAGAACACTTCATGGTTAGTAGACACATGTCTCAATATAATTTTATGTCTATCGATGCAGTGTTGAAAACATGGGCTGAAAGAATATAAAAAACATTTGTTCACAGGTTGACAGCAGTGTTGAAGACGTGGTGGCTGAGGAAGCTGTGTCGGAGGACATAAAGCGCCTTGACGACATCAAGGACATTCTCCAGGGCAACATCTCCAAGCAGCAGGAGAAAATCAGGAGACAAATGAAGCACGGTGCTGCTAAACCAGCATTAAAAGTAGGGGACAAGGTGTGGAGGCAGAATGTGAGGAGTCAGCAGAGGAAAGGTGGAAAGCTGGAGCCAAACTTTCTTGGCCCTTTCACCGTGGTGGCACTTCAGGGGAAAAGTGCAGATCTGCTGGCTGAAGGTGGGACTGTCATAAATAAAGTTAATGTAGACCACCTTCAGCTTGCAAAGGTGGAGCAGCCCCGAATCCCCCACAAAATCGGTGCATCATTGGGCCCAGTCTCCGCAGCACCAACCTCTGCAGCACCAGCCACAACAGCAGGTCAAGCATCGCCAGCCTCCACCCCACCAGCCTCCACCCCACCAGCAGCACCAGCCTCCACCCCACCAGCCTCCACCCCACCAGCAGCACCAGCCTCCACCCCACCAGCCTCCACCCCACCAGCAGCACCAGCCTCCATCCCACCAGCCTCCACCCCACCAGCAGCACCAGCCTCCACCCCACCAGCCTCCACCCCACCAGCAGCACCAGCCTCCACCCCACCAGCAGCACCAGCCTCCACCCCACCAGCAGCACCAGCCTCCACCCCACCAGCCTCCACCCCACCAGCAGCACCAGCCTCCATCCCACCAGCCTCCACCCCACCAGCAGCACCAGCCTCCACCCCACCAGCAGCACCAGCCTCCACCCCACCAGCCTCCACCCCACCAGCAGCACCAGCCTCCACCCCACCAGCCTCCACCCCACCAGCAGCACCAGCCTCCACCCCACCAGCAGCACCAGCCTCCACCCCACCAGCAGCACCAGCCTCCATCCCACCAGCCTCCACCCCACCAGCAGCACCAGCCTCCACCCCACCAGCAGCACCAGCCTCCACCCCACCAGCCTCCACCCCACCAGCAGCACCAGCCTCCACCCCACCAGCCTCCACCCCACCAGCAGCACCAGCCTCCACCCCACCAGCCTCCACCCCACCAGCAGCACCAGCCTCCACCCCACCAGCAGCACCAGCCTCCACCCCACCAGCAGCACCAGCCTCCATCCCACCAGCCTCCATCCCACCAGCAGCACCAGCCTCCACATCCACCTCACCAGCTCCATATACTCTTACTTCAGCAGAGAAATGTAGGTATTATGATATTGTATTTCTTAAATTTGATTTTTTCCCCCCCCAAAATGTACAAATCTTCTTTTTTTCCCCAGATGTTCAGGAGGCATGGGCAGGGAAAGATGTTCATGTACTCCTTTCCAAAGTGGGCCCATACAAGCTATTTTATTGGGACATTCTGAATACTGGTCCGGACAAGGAGCTGGAGAGTGAGGTAATACTCTTTCATTATTGTATGAAATCATCAATTTCCACTCCCTATTGGGTAATACTTCAGTAATGACATTTAGAGTATATTGTGTAGAAATAAAATGACCTTAAAACATGCAAGGAAAATCAGGAATACTACAACAGTGTAGTTGATAGTTTTACAGTGAAACTGCCACTGTGTAATACTAATGACATCTTTATAACATTTTTTATAGGTGATCAATGCGTATTTGTCTTTGCTACTGCGTCAGTACAACCAGTGCAATCCTGGAGATGGTGCGGTCATTGACACTTTCACAATGACCTCAATATGGAAAAGAAATTTCAGAAAAATCCGCGTATGTACTGGAGTGAAATGACTTTGCATTTTGTAAATATTACAAATATGCATTTTCAAGTTAAAGAGATTATGATTTTTTTCCCCCTTTAACTTCTTTCAGATTGATCCAATGGCACACAAAGTGATAGTGGGAATTGTGAATGACAACAATCACTGGATGTTGGTGGTGAGAAGAGCAGCATTGCCCAACATTATAGAATTTCACTAATATCACTAATGCCCAGGGTGTTTTCCTAATTTATGTTGTGTTTCCATGTGAATAATAAAAGGTGATGTACCCACATGAAAAAAGAAGCCTTTTCTTGGATCCATTTGGGGAATCCAAAGGCAAGATCCAAACGTGCCTGGAGTCAACAAGGTAAATTTGACTCTTAAATGTAGTAGCTCTTCTATGAGTTGCTAAATGATGTACAACAGTTTTCACACATGTGTTATTTACATACTTTAGAGCCTTCATGAGGAAAAAGGGCTGCAACGTTTCCAGGTGGACATGCAGCACTCTCCCCCATAGCCATCAAAGAGATGGCACATCCTGTGGTGTCCTGGCCTTAAAAGTGAGTGTGAAATGCAGTTACGGAAACATTATTGTCAAACTCAAATTAAGTAGCAATTGCAGTGAAGGTCTTGACCTGCTTTTAGACATCCTGACGTAGGTTTAATAGGTAGGTAATACTTAGAATTTGTTTGATTTGTATTTAATGAATTGGGGCAGGCGGTCATAGACCATGCAATGCTTATTACATGTTCTTAATCAAAGTTCTCTTCAGTTTGCAGAGAAAATGTTACAAGGGCAGGCAATGGACATCGACACATCACAGAAGGCAGTGGACAAGTTCAGACTAGAGATAGCCAAGTCCCTCCTTAGAGAATCAGGTGTTTCCTTTTTGCTCAACATTGTCAGTCACTTCATGTTGTTGTTTTTTATTCATGTTCTCTCACAAATATGAAACCGTAAGACAGTCGATTAATACTGTGCAATGCAAATTGTATTAATCTGAACATGTTTGTCCAATATTGTTTGTCTTAACAGATGACCTGAGCAACGTGTGCTTCTTTTGTGGGATGGAGCACCAGGATGAAACACAATGGGTAATTTCTACGCTTTCAAAAATGTTAAAAAAGGAAAAGGAATAGTTTTTACTTCATCATTGTCATGGTTGCCCTGGTTATTTACAACAATTGATTACAACAATCTTATGCTTCATCGGCATCTATTAATAAAGACATTGCTTATGTTGTGCTCGTTTTGTGTTGACATTTAAGATTACTTACTTTCTATTATGTGCTGGACAAAATATTTTTTTAGCCCGAACAAAACACTTATGTTGGTGAGAACATTCAAAAACTGAATTAATATTAAAGATATTATTAGTCAATAAAATTAGAGTTATTCTATATTTAAGGACACGTTATAATATAAAACTTGCATACCACTACCCCTCCCTATTTCCCCAGATTTGCTGTAACGTCTGTCAGAGGTGGTACCACCACGGTTGTGTAGGTTGGCCTCCAGTGGATGAGGAGTACCTGTGTCTCGCTTGTGAATAATGGCGCCACTTGCTATTTGTTGTATATATTTGTATATTGTTAGAATATTTATATTATTTATATTTTTGTTTGTTTTTTTAGATGTGATGTGTTTATTGTGAAGGTGTTCAGTGTTCAAAGTGTTTTTTCCATCACAATAAATTATGTAAATGTTCCCTATGACTTTGTGTGCACATTTCCCAAAAGAAGAGTCTAGAGAGAATATGTCATCACCAGGTATGAATTACACTATCGTAGTGGGAGATGTGTTGCCGTTTCTCCCAGCATAAAATACTTTTTCAGAGTATAGTCAAAGGACTGATACTGATGACGGGAGTCCGTTTCATGCATGTGCCACCTTCCTAGTAAAAGTTAAGAGGGGGTGCTTATTCTGCCTGTTGTGAAAATAGGCCTGGCGTGATATGCACCCCCCCCTTTAAAAGAATTCTGTTGATCCCAGCATCAAATGCTTTTCAGAGTACAGACATGGGACTAGTATGAGTAAGCAGTGTGAGTTTCATGCATGTGCCACCTTCCTAGTAAAAGTTAAGAGGGGGTGCTTATTCTGCCTGTTGTGAATAGGCCTGGCGTGATATGCACCCCCCCCCTTTAAAAGAATTCTGTTGATCCCAGCATCAAATGCTTTTCAGAGTACAGACATGGGACTAGTATGAGTAAGCAGTGTGAGTTTCATGCATGTGCCACTTTCCTAGTAAAAGTTAAGAGGGGGTGCTTATTCTGCCTGGTGTGAAAATAGGCCTGTCGTGATATGCACCCCCTCCTAATTATTTTCCTGTTGATCCCAGCATCAAATACTTTTGAGAGTACACACATGGGACTATTATGTCTAAGCAGAGTCAGTTTCATTCATGATTCTGTTGATCCTAGCATCAAATGCTTTTCACGCTACGCAGATGAGACTAGTATGTGTAACCAGAGTCAGTTTAGTGTATGTGACAGCTTCACAGTAAGAGTTATGCTGGGGGTACATATCACAGGAAATGGAACACAAGGCCTGCCATGAAATGCACCCCATCTGCATCATTTTGTTCCTTTGACCTCACTATTGGTGCTTTTAACTGCATGCAATTGGTGCCAAGATATGTATGAGTTTGATAGGTCTGACAACAGATAAGTCAGTGGTGGATGGGGAATTGGTTTATTATATTTTATCTTATAAAGCAGCAAGAAAAATGTTTAATTTCACAAAAACAAGTGTAGCTATTTGATGAAGAGAATTTGCCCTTTAATGGTGAGAAACACACATAGGTTATGACTTGTCTATCAGGCATAGATCACATTACATTTTCATCAAGAGATATTCAGGATCAGAAGGCTATTGTTTCGACCTATATACAGGTTAACCCATTTAAAAGCACTTACTTTTGAACCTATGAATTGCAAGAAATGCTAGAATCATATTTAGTGTTGTGAAACGCCGTGTCAAATACATTCAACTTGCTCAAATCAAAATTAAGTTAATTCATTTTGTAGTCATGGCTGGGGTAGGCTATATATTTCCACAGAACAATAAGGTGTTCTTTTGCGTTCGTTCCAAAAAACTCGTTCGTTCGAGTTTTTTGGAAGAAAAACATCGGTTGTTTGTACTCTTTAGAACAGTTTTAAAGACTGTAATCACTTGTATTCTTCTCTTCCATCTCTTTCACAAATAATTAAATCGTAGTATAGTATTTTCCCCTGCGTTTGTTTAGTCGAACTGCTTTCCTTTCAGATCAAGCGAGTGGTGCGCGCTCCCGCGAGGGGGTGCATCTGACGCGGGGGGTGCCGAATTGGGTACAACACCGGGCTACACACACAAGACACGTCCTTCATAGGGATACTTTTTAAATTGGGTACATTTCAGAGCCTGTACTTTCACTTGAGTAGAGAAGTTGAATCAGTATTTCTACGTGTGGTGTTCATGGTTGTTATGGAGGACAGGAAGTAGAAACGTTATTTCATGACGAGGCAGAAGCTGATTGATGTCCCGTCAGAGTGTCCTGAACAATTAATGACGAAACAATCCCAGAAAATTAACATACATTTGACAAAATATGAGAGAAAAAAAAATCTCTGTCTATTTCGGATTTGCTCAAGCATACGCACGCACGCACGCGCATCAGTCATCGTCATGGAAACAGAACTATGACCAGTCAGAGCAGGTATAAAAGCCCTGTCCACCATTTGGAGTTCTCTTTTTGCACTTGGACTAGACACACATTGGATAAACTCTGAGAGTTGACCCAAACTGTGGAAAGTTTCAAACGCTTGAGAAAAAAACACATCTTCAAACCGCTTGAGAAAACACATCTTTTTGTTAAACCGAAGTAGAGGATAGTCAACGAGCTACTTTTGGGAGGAGAGACCGGTGACGACGACGATGGCCCTCCGGGAGCCACGGATCCAGGAGGATCCTCCGGGCCTGGATCTGGACCTCGGCCGTGATGGTAAGACAACTTTTATATTTATTTTAGTGTTATACTTGTTGATTCATAGCCTAAAAACCTTAAAAAGCGCCCCAAGTCCAGAAATCAGTGCAACTTTTGGAGTTTGAAGGAGAAAAGTTCACACCAGTTCATGACGATTGGTGTAAAAACCATTTGGTGAAACCAGACACTCACGCGACGTTTTCTTCGTGTAAAATGGTTATTTGTGGGCCAGCATGTCTTAAATATAGCGGGGGAACCGTGTGTCTACTAGGAGGTGTGATGGTTACAAACACTGTTGTTTTGGTTTGAAGGCGTCAAAACGTGCATCTTATGAGATTTGTGAAAGAAGATGGCGCTGGGGTCATATTTCATAAAATGCCCAAAGAGCGTTTTAGTTGTGCGCCGTGGAAACGATGGGAACGTTCGGGTCGAACGTCACTGCGTGAGACTGCGTGTGCGCGTGCCGCCTCCACGATGACACCGTATCCTGCACGCGCTGCGACCTGCAAATGATAGACGGGGTGATGATGATGAGTTGTGGGGTAAAGAGGTCGCTGTGGTCATTTTGGATGAAAGAAGCCACGTTTCACTGCGTAATGACGCACAGCTGCGACATCTAATCCATCCACTAATACATTGATCGGAAACCACTGATCGTTTCGTCCCACAAACTCAAGTCCTCACTATTCTTTGGTGCAGAATACATGTCTTTGCACAAAGTAATCACTATTGATGATTATAATAATATTTGTATTATTATTTGGGTTATTTACATTTAATATGTTCAATATTATAATAATAATGACACTATTATCATTTCAGTCATTTATATTGTAATTGTATTAGATTAATTCATATTATATTATTTTATATTGCTTTATTATAATAACAATATAAATAATATGTTATAAACAGCTACAATAATAGTAATTGTTAATTATTATTCATTAATATTATTATTGGTTTCAGTAACTTCAATGCCGTTTTCATCTGTTCAGTAATTTAAGAATAAACAGCCTCATATGTTCAATTATGTTTAGTTTCTGATCACAAAAATGAATTGATTTTGAATCTACAGCACAAGTCAAACTCTTCAGCACATATCGGAAGTTATAATCCGCCTGGCGGTCCTTTCTGCATGTCGTCCCCCTCTCTCCCCCCTTTCACTCTCACACTGTTCTCTCAATAAAGCCAAAACAAATAACTATAATTATAATATAAAGTAAAAAATAAAATTAACATATTGAAATAATTCTAATAGTTAATTGTCACATGAAAGCTGCATGAATTGATCCTCCTCAGACAGACAGAACAGCACTATGTGTGATATTCCTGTTAAAAGCCCCGTGTGTTGGTGGCTTTGTGACAGACGTAGTGCAGCGATAGTTGGTATATAGATATGCTGTCTTCTTGGCGATTTTAAACTGGATTGTTGCTTTGTTTAAATGAATGAAAAATCCTCATACTTTGAATTTGGTTCACCCTCAGTTGGTGCCCACGTCCTCATCGGCCGTCCTGCACATGGTGAAGGTGAGTATGGAGTCGTGGGTGAAGGTGAGTATGGAGTCATGGGTGGAGGTGAGTATGGAGTCGTGGGTGGAGGTGAGTATGGAGTCGTGGGTGGAGGTGAGTATGGAGTCGTGGATGGAGGTGAGTTTGACGCGTCTTTTTCAGACTCTTCTGAAGATGAGGACAGCGAGCAGGACGACGAGTGGATGAGCGAAGACTCCGGCTACAGCTCCATTTGTGGGGATTCTGAAGACGAGGAAGAAGAGGATGAAGAGGAAGATGAAGACTTTAGAGCTCAGCCTTTTCCTCCTGTCAACTTCTGGCAGGGACTCCGTGAAGTAGGGTTTCCCGGTCGCCTTCCCTCTTGTCCTCCCGTCTCACTCCCTTCTGTTAGTCTTGAAGAAGATCCATCCTTGGTTCCTGAGAGACCAGAAGATTGCGCTCCTTCAACCTCAGGCTGCAGCTCATCCATGAAGAGAAGCAGAGAAGAGGACGAGCAGGTAAGTGGGAAGAGGCAGAGGATCTCCGAGGACGGTCTAGAGATAGTACTCGCTACTTCAGGCCGCCACACCTACACCTTCGGAAGATGCTTTTCGTGGCCAGAAGACAGCGACTCGGATGAAGATTGACGGCCTCTTTCCTGCAGGATTGTGAATCCTTTGTGTCTGGCAGGACTGATAAAGCCCCAGACAGCCTTCCCAGGCTCTGGCCGGGTTGGTCATAGGTAGCGTCTTCCACCGAGGCCTCTTCATACATTATATTGGATGACTTGCTGTCATTCCCATTTGCTTCCACTTTGTTGTAATCCCACTGACAGTTGATTGACGAATATTAAGGAGCGAGGTAATTTCACGACCGGACTTGTTGCACAGTCGGCATCCTATCACAGTCCCACGCTGGAATTCACTGAGCTCCTGAGAGTGACCCATGGAAACAGAAACAGTCTGCATTCCTAGGTGCTTGCTTTGTACACCTGTGGCCATGGAAGTGATTGGAACACCTGATTTCATGGCAATATTATGTGTTTTTTTCTAATTATTTACCTTCTGAGTCATAGCCGACGATGCTAGATGCAGATACCAGAGGTAAGTTCACAATGAATGGTTGTTATTGTTATTGTGTTATGTATTTTAGTGTTTAAATTCTAGATGGCTACAAGACAAGGGTAAGTCAACATTTAATTACAGCAGTAACACAAGTCTCAGTAAAGTCACATTTACAAGTTATTCAAAGATTGTTTTACTCACTCTGTCTTTTTATTGTTTTAAGTTAGGTGTTGGTGGCTGTTCCTGACAGAGGTACGGTCATAATTACTGACCTGAAGAAAAGTCTCCAAGTCTCTTTTACTTAGGTATTGATGGCAGCAGCAGACCTTCAGGATGATACCCACTGCACCAGCCTCCCAACAAGAAGAGACCATGTGGAGGACTACAGGACCAGATGAGGAGGATGGAGGACTACAGGACCAGACGAGAAGGATGGAGGACTACAGGACCAGATGAGAAGGATGGAGGACTACAGGACCAGACGAGAAGGCCGGAGGACTTCAGGACCAGACGAGAAGGCCGGAGGACTACAGGACCAGATGAGGAGGATGGAGGAGTACAGGACCAGACAAGGAGGATGGAGGACTGCAGGACCAGACGAGAAGGATGGAGGACTACAGGACCAGACGAGAAGGCCGGAGGACTACAGGACCAGATGAGGAGGATGGAGGACTACAGGACCAGACAAGGAGGATGGAGGACTACAGGACCAGTGGTCTGAGTGAGTACCTCCTCCAGAGACTAATCTCAGTACCAGTAATGACATAACAGTTAACTTTATATCAGTGGATTGTATTTATTATAGGAGCCTTCTAGAATAGTATTCCAATGTTTATATTATAATTTCAGGAGCAGACCTAGGCTCATTTTCCAGGACCTGATTAGAAGGATGGAGGACTGCAGGACCAGACAAGGATGGAGGACTACAGGACCAGATGAGGAGGATGGAGGACTACAGGACCAGACAAGGATGGAGGACTACAGGACCAGACGAGAAGGATGGAGGACTACAGGACCAGACGAGAAGGATGGAGGACTACAGGACCAGTGGTCCGAGTGAGTATTCTCCTCCAGAGACTAATCTCAGTACCAGTAATGACATAACAGTTAACTTTATATCAGTGGATTGTATTCATTATAGGAGCCTTCTAGAATAGTATTCCAATGTTTATAATATAATTTCAGGAGCAGACCTAGGCTCACCTTCCAGGACCAGACGAGAAGGATGGAGGACTACAGGACCAGATGAGGAGGATGGAGAACTACAGGACCAGATGAGAAGGATGGAGGACTACAGGACCAGATGAGGAGGATGGAGAACTACAGGACCAGACGAGAAGGATGGAGGACTACAGGACCAGATGAGGAGGATGGAGGACTACAGGACCAGATGAGAAGGCAGGAGGACTACAGGACCAGATGAGGAGGATGGAGGACTACAGGACCAGATGAGAAGGCCGGAGGACTACAGGACCAGATGAGAAGGCCAGAGGATTACAGGACCAGACGAGAAGGATGGAGGACTACAGGACCAGTGGTCCGAGTGAGTATTCTCCTCCAGAGACTAATCTCAGTACCAGTAATGACATAACAGTTAACTTTATATCAGTGGATTGTATTTATTATAGGAGTCTTCTAGAATAGTATTCCATTGTTTATAATATAATTTCATAATTAGTGGCCATATTCAACACTCTAGCTAATAACCATGTAAATGTTGTATAGTGGAGTTCATGGGTTTTCATCTCTGGTGGTTCTGGTTCATAGGTCAGGACTCCTCTATGGTTTTGGCTCTCCTGGGCAGCTGAGAATGGACGTCAACCAAGACATCAACCAACGAAGACCCAGCACCACAGCAGACCCTGGACTACTCCCCTACCTTCGTGAGCCCGAGACCCAGTGTGTGCCATTCCAACCTCCCTGCCCCTCCGCCCATCCCCCGACACCACCCGCCTCACCCACCAGCCAAAGGGTGAGGCGGCTCCCGACCAGCACAGAGGACGTTCTTGTTGTTTTTGGGAAGATTCTCTCTCTCTCTCTCTCGCACGCGCACCCGCACACACAATTTTTTTTATTATTTATTTTCTAGTAGATGTCTGTCTGTGTAAATCTGTATACATCATCTCAATCTGTATTGCTTTGTTTTGGGTCAACATTTATTATTGTACAGCTACTCTGTGTGCCTGTTATTGTCCTCGGGGACAAATAAAGTTTTTTGAATTTAATTGAACAACCTCTTTGCATCTGTGCTCAGAAATTAAGGAGACAGACCATTTGTATGCATTATTGAAAAATCTATAACAAATGTATTCATATTCATATTCATAGTATGTCAAACAAGTTGTAGTATGTCAAATATTCATGAAATAGACATTGTATTGTATGTGGGGGAAAAAATCACAGAATAGTACATCTCAAAAAGTCAGTGTGTAGCATCTTGAAAAAAAGTGGTAGTATAGTATGATGATAAAAGTAATACAAAAAATCATAGTATATTTTGTCAAGAAATGTTATAGAAGAGTCGTAGTATAATATGGCTTCAGAAATCAATGGTGTAAAAAGATTGCAAGACAACAAAGTTGTCATATATTATGTTGAAAGAAGTCTTATAAGAGTCATTGCATAGTATTCCATTAAAAATCGATATTAAAGTATGTCAAATAAATTCATAAAGTCATTGTATTGTGTCTAAAAAAAGTTAAAGTATAGAATTTTGAAACAGCAATATCTGGAAAACTATCTCACCTGTGGCCTTCAAAATTTCTACAGAGTATATCTGTTACTAAACGCCTTTAGACATGGAATATCAGGGGTGTAGCTCAATGATAACCTAGTATGGTAGGTACTTAAAATGTGGCTTGTTGAAATAAAGTAGTACATTTGAAGAGTGGCTGAGCTCCCATTTTTGCAGATAAAAGACTTCTGTCACTTCTGCCTCTATCTCTGGGGTTAGCTTGAACATTCTACAAAATATGGTTTCTCTCAGATGATTAGTTTCACAGATATTAAGGCTCAAATATGGAAGTTAACACATCTTTGCCCAAATTCAGAGTCATATTCCAAAAAACTGACAACACGTATCAGGTCCAAACTTACTTTTTTTGAAAGATCATATTCTTGTTAAAATCATATTAAAAAATCAGGAGGGTGTTTTGCCTCAATTTGTCGCAGTGATTTTTTAAAATCCTGATATTGGTGGGGTTTTTGTGGCCGTTTTTGGTACTGCATGTCTTAATATCCTACAAGTAAACATCACAGCAGGGCAAATTAATTGTGTTTTTTACCATTTACCAAAGACTTATATGTGACTAAATACTACTGATAAATTTAGCCGTATGAAAACATTAAATTGTAGCACAGTTGTAGTTATAGAGGCAATAAGTCCTTGAATGTGAGTTAAACATGCTGAAAGCAGCTTTTAATGTCTTGAACCATGAACAAACATAGCATAATATTGAAGACTGTACATTTTGTCATACTTTAAGTATATAAATTACACAACCAAATCAAATAATAATCTTAATTTGAGCATAAAGATTTTACATTACAGTAGAAAAGTCTCCAAAGTTTGATATTGATAACAGTTTGTCTCTATGCTCACTATGAGACAATATGTGAGTTGTGTGTATGATCAGAAATGGTGGATAGGAAGTATCAGAGATGTTTCAGATGAAGATGTACTGGTTCAGTTCATGCACCCACATGGCCCTGCCAAGAGTTTCTACTGGCCAAGAAGAGAAGACATGTGCAATGTCCCACTGCAGCATAGAATTGCAAGGATTGACGTTCCCTCTACAGAAACTGGGCGCATGTATGCCATCAAAAAAGATGAACACAACAGAGCAGAGATGTACATTAGACAATTTGTAAAGTGACTGACAAATTAATGAATGTGACGAAGGAATTGGATCTAAAAGATGAAAAATGTGTGATCCCTCATAATGAGCAGACAAACTGTTATTCAATATCAAACTTTGGAGACTTTTGTACTGTAATGTAAAATATTTATGCTCAAATTAAGATCATTATTTTATTTTGGTTGTGGTATTTATATACTTAAAGTATGACAAAATGTACAGTCTTCAATATTATGCTATGTTTGTTCATGGTTTAAGACATTAAAAGCTGCTTTCAGCATGTTTAACTCACATTCAAGGACTTATTGCCTCTGTAACTACAACTGTGCTACATTTTAATGTTTTCATAAGGCTAAATTTATCAGTAGTATTTAGTCACATGTAAGTCTTTGGTAAATGGTAAAAAACAGTTGAATTGCCCTGCTGTGATGTTTACTTGTAGGATATTAAGACATGCAGTACCAAAAACGGCCACAAAAACCCCACCAATATCAGGATTTTAAAAAATCACTGCGACAAATTGAGGCAAAACACCCTCCTGATTTTTTAATATGATTTTAACAAGAATATGATCTTTCAAAAAAAGTCAGTTTGGACCTGATACGTGTTGTCAGTTTTTTGGAATATGACTCTGAAGTTGGGCAAATATGTGTTTACTTCCATATTTGAGCCTTAATATCTGTGAAACTAATCATCTGAGAGAAACCATATTTTGTAGAATGTTTAAGCTAACCCCAGAGATAGAGGCAGAAGTGATAGAAGTCTTTTATCTGCAAAAATGGGAGCTCAGCCATCCTTCAAATGTACTACTTTATTTCAACAAGCCACATTTTAAGTACCTACCATACTAGGTTATCATTGAGCTACACCCCTGATATTCCATGTCTGGAGGCTATTAGTAACAGATATACACTGTAGAAATTTTGAAGGCCACAGGTGAGATAGTTTTCTGGATATTGCCGTTTAAAAATGGCTTTTCAGAGCATGATGCAAAAAAACGTCTAAACTACCCTTCATTCAATGATGTTCCATGAGAAAACTATTGACAGAAGAGACCTAATATTTTGGATTTGTCCTACTAACAAGTGTGTCTTTGTACTTGAATTTTTTCAGGACATTCTGAGATGGTCAGGTGGGAGGCATTTGATGAAATGGCACGGAATGACCCCTATGTCAAAGAATTCATAGTAAAGTAGGTTAAAAAGTCATAGTAGAGTTGGTCAAAAACAGTCAAATAAAAATGGAAGAGTTTGTTTAAAAAATCAGGGTATAAATGTGGAAAACAGTCCTAAGAAGCCACAATATCGTTAATTAAAAAAAAAAGTAGGACAATTAAAAACATCAGAATCCAGTTTTGAATTTGAAACACTTTAAAGTTCTCTGTGTGTCTCAGAGGGTTAAGGCTGTTTACAAACTAGACTACTGACTAAACTGAAACTTAAGCAATTCATATTTCTTTTAGTAATTACTGAAAATTTCAAGATGAATAGTATAATCTTGAAATGAATAACAACCTATTTTTCAGTATTTTGTCATATCGTCAAATATATCATTATCGCCTAAATACCCTGAAATATCTTGATATTCTTTTAGGGCCACATTGAAATACTCTGAGAACCTATGACCATGTACATACATGTCAAGGTTAGAAACTGTAAAATAGTCTTTCGTATTTACTGCCAAGACTTGCCTAATCATATAACGACCACACAAACAACTGAATATTGTTCAAACAAGCCGTGTAAGCAAAGCATCTCGAGTCTCAGGCAAATTTGGATAAATGCCTGATTCCTGCTGATTTGAACAGAGTGCAGCTGCATGTTGTCTTTTGTGTTTCCTGCTCTTTACCTGAACCCCATCAGTAGTTGAACTGAGATTTATGGAGGTGATTATACAATACATTTCAAATACACGGTTCCTCTGAGGATATTTTAAAGTGCTTCAAGGAGACATTTGTGGCAGGGTTGTATTACTTAATATCTAAATTGCATTTCTCTCATTTCATCAGAATATTTGATTGCTTTGCAAAGACATTAAGCAACACAACATGTTATAATTTAAAAGTAACTAATCGCCCCAAAAATAGCAGAAAAATATCATAAGGATGGATAATGATAGCTTAAACTGTAATTGTTTAACAGATAAATATCCATCATTTACTTGGCTTCACACAATGTCAGCTCAGTATAAGCGGTTACCGATAATGGATGGATATTTAGTTTTAATGCTTTAAATCAACAAAGTAAGTAAAAAAAAAGGCACAAGATTTGCTTTAAGTTCTAACAAAAAAAGCTTTTTCAAAGTAAAAGTAAATGCTATCATCCTCTTAAGGCTTAGCGGTCACATGCGTGGACAGCACTTTTTAGCTCTTATGTCCACAATCGTGTTCACTGCTGAATTGGGAATGTTATGGACACGTACGTGGGCACTTACACTGCCATCTGGTGGTGTCAGAAGAGTCTTACATGCTACGGTAAAAATTCAACATGGCGGCGAACACAAGGGAAGATTCAAGTGGCAGCTCCATACACAAACATCGACCAGGTAAGAAGTCCTGTCGTTTTTTATGGCTTATACTTATTTAGATATTTATAGAAGTGTTGGACATTTGTCATGACAAACACATTTTTTAAAAAAGCGTAAAAATAAGAACTTAGCATGTCGCTAAACATGAAGTACACGTATGTGTACTTATGGACTGACGCTCCTCGAAAAAGCTAATATGCTAGTAAACATGCACACATGTAAATGAGAAAATGAGTATCTCTGGTGCAGCTAAAAAGCTGTAGCAGCTACATTGTAGAGTACCATTGAAATAATTTACAAATAAATATTGCATAACTACATGAATGACATTGTTATTATGTTAGCACGCCTTGAGAGTTCTTCAAATTTCATGTAAACGTCCACACAGATTCAAGTATTTTATGCACCTATTATACACCTCATTTGCTTACATGGGTAAAATGTAACTTAATGCAATAAATACTATTTTATTCTGATTCTGGTTGTGCAGGACGTGGAATACGCTGGAAGGCTACTCCATTGACGCCAACAGAGTATCAGCATCAGGACGAAACTGATCTAGACAGACATGGCTGGACCCCACAACACTATTTTGAACAGTACATAGAAAGAGATCTGATGACAATGATTTCAGAATGTTCTAATGTTATGTCACTGTCTAAGAGTGGGGACCCACTCAACATGTTAGTCCATGAGGTTTACCACTTTTTTGGTGCCTGTATTTTGATGTCCTGCATCCGATACCCAACCATTAGGATGTATTGGTCCAAAGCCTTGAAAATCACTGCCATCACTGACAGATTCACGCATGCCAGATTCTTCAAACTGAGGGGATCAATAAAAGTGGTAATTGATGATGATGTGCCTGAAGACCTGTTGGACAAATTCTGGAAGGCGAGACCTTTTCTGGATCAGATTCTGCGAGGCTGCAAGTCTCTGAATCGACCTGATTGCGCATCTATTGATGAGCAGATGATACCTTTTACTTTCCATGCAGACAATACCTGCCAATGAAGCCAAACCCAGTTGGCATAAAGAACTGTGTTTGTGCTACAGCAGATGGCATTGTGCTTGACTTTGAGCTCTATCAAGGTACAAATTCACTGATTGAGAAGGTCGAAGAACCCGAGGACCTGAGTTTGGGAAGCTTAGTCATCGAGCGTCTGTGTCAAACTCTGCAACGTGGCACAAAAGTGTATTGTGACCGGTTCTTCACCACCATCAAAGGTGTGCAATGAATGATGGAGAAGGAGCTGTACTTAACTGGTACAATAATGAACTAAATACTCTCTGATATTCAAAACATGTTCAAAAATGTGTGTATGTGTTATTAATACAGTTACAACTGCTGCGTTCAAGTAGAAATAAATAGTTTTTCATTATATTACACAAAAGGTGACTTAATTGTGTTTTATGCAAATTCGGAACAACAATCCACATATGTGGACATCATTTTTCTCTAAAAGTACATCATATGAAAAGATGACACTTAGTTTTTATTCTAATTAGGTTCCAATAAGCCCAAATAGCAAAGAGAAATAAAAAATGCATGTAAAAAAACAGCTTGGGCCTCTTGTTAAGTTTCACTGCAGGTGGAGAATTTAAACATGTTTTACGTATTCCCTCGAAGGCTGAAACCATTGTTTGTTGCATAAGCCTCCTCACTGCTTTTTTACGTGTATTTATGGTCCCACTTTGACACTTTCCTTTCCAAAGGAAATTAAACAAACGGACCCAGCAAAATGTGAACGTAAACAATATTAATCGTCTGCTCTCTTTAGGCTACATAAGAGGTGAGCTGAGTTTCAATAGACAAATCTCAGGAGCAGTTCAATAGGTTTATAATTGCAAAACCAATTTCAGTTTATATGAGAGGGGAAATATGCCCTGAACTATAGACTGTCATTTCTGTGATGATTGAAATGCACATGTAACCCACCTGGTGTGTGTTCCACCAACCCTGCAGGTATGTCTAATGTCTAGGTTCTAAGAGGAGACTGAAAGTAAAATAGAGCAGTAAAGTAGTAAATGAAACACTTTTATTTCTTCCCACAATAACTCACACCAACAGCTAAACCGTTTAAATTCACTGTATTGGTTTCTGTTTCAATGTTTAACGGTTTGTTTCACTGTTTCCGGTATTCACCTTTAAGTTAAACAATAGCTTTAAATGGATTTTTTTTCACTTCAATACACTTTTTTATATTTGTAACGAGGACCTTTAACCTGGTAGACAATTGGGCATGACAAAATTTAAACACACATCTGGCCCAATGTGAAGTTAAATTATCAATACCAAAACAAATATGGCAACTTAATTATCACCATGAAATTTAGCGATAAACTTGCATTCAACCTTGTATCAATGTACAAATAAATTGTTAAATAAATCGTTGAGACCCAACCAAAAGAAAAAAAGAAAAATTTGAGATCTCAATGAACAAAAAATGTACTCTTGTGTCAACAGGTTGAGTATGAGTCAGTCTTTGGTTACTCAACCCAAGTTTGTGAATGTTTCAGTTTATTTTGAGTGCACTCAAGTTTCCTACCACCCTTTATGAGAAAGACTGTCCATCCTGGTTACAGACGATGAAGGCTGTGAGGTGAGTAGAGGGAGGACTGAAGATGATGGGGATGATGACTGGAGATCCAGGGAGCAGTGATGGAGGGGAATGATGAGGGGGAACCAGAAAGCAGCAGGATGAAGGCAGCTTGAGCACTCGATCCAGTTTGTAGAACAGCTCAACAAAAAAACCAGCCTGCACAAAACGTGCAGGGAAAATTAATAATTGTCCTTATCAAAAGTCCACTGTGTGTTGTCTCTTTCTTTCTTTATCTCTCCGAGTTACACACACTATCACACAATCCCTCATACTTCACATAATAACATTTCACTCACATATGCTTTAACTTTTGCATCCATATGCTTAATAAAATAGCTCACAAAGAATATATTCACACATTAAGCACATAATATTAACCATGTCTGCTAAATTATCTGAATTAGCTGACCAACAGGCCTAATTAGCATTTTTTCACAGTATTTACACATTTCCAAAATAAACACACCATTCGTAATATCACCATGAGCTTATCAGCTTATCCCGACTGGTTTTTTAACACAATAAATCCACAGTCTGAAGTTATAAACCTTTTCAAGTTATCAACCAGAATGCTAATTCACCGTGCTAGTTGAATGTGCTAATTCGCCGTGTTTGCTAACAGCTAACTCACCGGGATATTCAATAGCCACGTCATTCGGACGGGTCAGGAACCTCCGCGACGTCGGACGACTTCTCTTTCCACGGTCAAAAAACTCTTCTAACGTAGCCTTGCTACTTCCTACTTTAAAGACAAGTAGTGAACTATTGTTTTGTGCTAATAACAGCTCTCTGCTGATGCTGCTAAGCTCACTCTCCATACACGTGTCTGTCGTTTTTTCGGACGTCCGTTACACCACTAGGTGGCAGCAGCGAGCCACCAAACCTGAAAACATAACCTGAACTAGAATGGCTGTTCAGACTGCCGGGCTACACACACAAGACACGTCCTTCATAGGGATACTTTTTAAATTGGGTACATTTCAGAGCCTGTACTTTCACTTGAGTAGAGAAGTTGAATCAGTACTTCTACGTGTGGTGTTCATGGTTGTTATGGAGGACAGGAAGTAGAAACGTTATTTCATGACGAGGCAGAAGATGATTGATGTCCCGTCAGAGTGTCCTGAACAATTAATGACGAAACAATCCCAGAAAATTAACATACATTTGACAAAATATGTGAGAAAAAAAAATCTCTGTCTGTTTCGGATTTGCTCAAGCATACGCACGCACGCACGCACGCACGCGCATCAGTCATCGTCATGGAAACAGAACTATGACCAGTCAGAGCAGGTATAAAAGCGCTGTCCACCATTTGGAGTTCTCTTTTTGCACTTGGACTAGACACACATTGGATAAACTCTGAGAGTTGACCCAAACTGTGGAAAGTTTCAAACGCTTGAGAAAAAAACACATCTTCAAACCGCTTGAGAAAACACATCTTTTTGTTAAACCGAAGTAGAGGATAGTCAACGAGCTACTTTTGGGAGGAGAGACCGGTGACGACGACGATGGCCCTCCGGGAGCCACGGATCCAGGAGGATCCTCCGGGCCTGGATCTGGACCTCGGCCGTGATGGTAAGACAACTTTTATATTTATTTTAGTGTTATACTTGTTGATTCATAGCCTAAAAACCTTAAAAAGCGCCCCAAGTCCAGAAAT
Source organism: Eutrigla gurnardus (assembly GCF_963514095.1). NCBI lineage: Eukaryota > Metazoa > Chordata > Actinopteri > Perciformes > Triglidae > Eutrigla > Eutrigla gurnardus. The sequence continues at coordinate 28,544,849 of NC_139915.1, read as the reverse complement.
CAGTGCAACCTTTGGAGTTTGAAGTTGAAAAGTTCACATCAGTTCATGACGATTGGTGTAAAAACCATTTGGTGAAACCAGACACTCATGCGACGTTTTCTTCGTGTAAAATGGTTATTTGTGGGCCAGCATGTCTTAAATATAGCGGGGGAACCGTGTGTCTACTAGGAGGTGTGATGGTTACAAACACTGTTGTTTTGGTTTGAAGGCGTCAAAACGTGCATCTTATGAGATTTGTGAAAGAAGATGGCGCTGGGGCCATATTTCATAAAATGCCCAAAGAGCGTTTTAGTTGTGCGCCGTGGAAACGATGGGAATGTTCGGGTCGAACGTCACTGCGTGAGACTGCGTGTGCGCGTGCCGCCTCCACGATGACACCGTATCCTGCACGCGCTGCGACCTGCAAATGATAGACGGGGTGATGATGATGAGTTGTGGGGTAAAGAGGTCGCTGTGGTCATTTTGGATGAAAGAAGCCACGTTTCACTGCGTAATGACGCACAGCTGCGACATCTAATCCATCCACTAATACATTGATCGGAAACCACTGATCGTTTCGTCCCACAAACTCAAGTCCTCACTATTCTTTGGTGCAGAATACATGTCTTTGCACAAAGTAATCACTATTGAGGATTATAGTAATATTTGTATAATTATTTGGGTTATTTACATTTAATATGTACAATATTATAATAATTACACTATTATCATTTCAGTCATTTATATTGAAATTGTATTAGATTAATTCATATTATATTATTTTATATTGCTTTATTATAATAACAATATAAATAATATGTTATAAACAGCTACAATAATAGTAATTGTTAATTATTATTCATTAATATTATTATTGCTTAATTAACTTCAATGCCGTTTTCATCTCTGTTCAGTAATTTAAGAATAAACAGCCTCATATGTTCAATTATGTTTAGTTTCGGATCACAAAAATGAATTGATTTTGAATCTACAGCAGAAGTCAAACTCTTCAGCACATATCGGAAGTTATAATCCGCCTGGTGGTCCTTTCTGCATGTCGTCCCCCTCTCTCCCCCCTTTCACTCTCACACTGTTCTCTCAATAAAGCCAAAACAAATAACTATAATTATAATATATATGGGTGAAGTAAAAATAAAATTAACATGTTGAAATAATTCTAATAGTTAATTAATTGTCACATGAAAGCTGCATGAATTGATCCTCCTTCAGACAGACAGAACAGCACTATGTGTGATATTCCTGTTAAAAGCCCCGTGTGTTGGTGGCTTTGTGACAGACGTAGTGCAGCGATAGTTGGTATATAGATATGCTGTCTTCTTGGCGATTTTAAACTGGATTGTTGCTTTGTTTAAATGAATGAAAAATCCTTATACTTTGAATTTGCTTCCCCCTCAGTTGGTGCCCACGTCCTCATCGGCCGTCCTGCACATGGTGAAGGTGAGTATGGAGTCGTGGGTGGAGGTGAGTATGGAGTCGTGGGTGAAGGTGAGTATGGAGTCGTGGGTGAAGGTGAGTATGGAGTCGTGGGTGGAGGTGAGTATGGAGTCGTGGGTGGAGGTGAGTATGGAGTCGTGGGTGAAGGTGAGTATGGAGTCGTGGGTGGAGGTGAGTATGGAGTCGTGGGTGGAGGTGAGTTTGACGCGTCTTTTTCAGACTCTTCTGAAGATGAGGACAGCGAGCAGGACGACGAGTGGATGAGCGAAGACTCCGGCTACAGCTCCATGTGTGGGGATTCTGAAGACGAGGAAGAAGAGGACGAAGAGGAAGAGGATGAAGAGGAAGATGAAGACTTTAGAGCTCAGCCTTTTCCTCCTGTCAACTTCTGGCAGGGACTCCGTGATGTAGGGTTTCCCGGTCGCCTTCCCTCTTGTCCTCCCGTCTCACTCCCTTCTGTTAGTCTTGAAGAAGATCCATACTTGGTTCCTGAGAGACCAGAAGATTGCGCTCCTTCAACCTCAGGCTGCAGCTCATCCACGAAGAGAAGCAGAGAAGAGGACGAGCAGGTAAGTGGGAAGAGGCAGAGGATCTCCGAGGACGGTCTAGAGATAGTACTCGCTACTTCAGGCCGCCACACCTACACCTTCGGAAGATGCTTTTCGTGGCCAGAAGACAGCGACTCGGATGAAGATTGACGGCCTCTTTCCTGCAGGATTGTGAATCCTTTGTGTCTGGCAGGACTGATAAAGCCCCAGACAGCCTTCCCAGGCTCTGGCCGGGTTGGTCTTAGGTAGCGTCTTCCACCGAGGCCTCTTCATACTATTATATTGGATGACTTGCTGTCATTCCCATTTGCTTCCACTTTGTTGTAATCCCACTGACAGTTGATTGACGAATATTAAGGAGCGAGGTAATTTCATGACCGGACTTGTTGCACAGTCGGCATCCTATCACAGTCCCACGCTGGAATTCACTGAGCTCCTGAGAGTGACCCATGGAAACAGAAACAGTCTGCATTCCTAGGTGCTTGCTTTGTACACCTGTGGCCATGGAAGTGATTGGAACACCGGATTTCATGGCAATATTATGTGTTTTTTTTTTCTAATTATTTACCTTCTGAGTCATAGCCGACGATGCTAGATGCAGATACCAGAGGTAAGTTCACAATGAATGGTTGTTATTGTTATTGTGTTATGTATTTTAGTGTTTAAATTCTAGATGGCTACAACACAAGGGTAAGTCAACATTTAATTACAGCAGTAACACAAGTCTCAGTAAAGTCACATTTACAAGTTATTCAAAGATTGTTTTACTCACTCTGTCTTTTTATTGTTTTAAGTTAGGTGTTGGTGGCTGTTCCTGACAGAGGTACGGTCATAATTACTGACCTGAAGAAAAGTCTCCAAGTCTCTTTTACTTAGGTATTGATGGCAGCAGCAGACCTTCAGGATGATACCCACTGCACCAGCCTCCCAACAAGAAGAGACCATGTGGAGGACTACAGGACCAGATGAGGAGGATGGAGGACTACCGGACCAGATGAGGAGGCCGGAGGACTACAGGACCAGATGAGGAGGATGGAGGACTACCGGACCAGATGGGAAGGATGGAGGACTACAGGACCAGTGGTCCGAGTGAGTATTCTCCTCCAGAGACTAATCTCAGTACCAGTAATGACATAACAGTTAACTTTATATCAGTGGATTGTATTTATTATAGGAGCCTTCTAGAATAGTATTCCAATGTTTATAATATAATTTCATAATTAGTGGCCATATTCAACACTCTAGCTAATAACCATGTAAATGTTGTATAGTTGAGTTCATGGGTTTTCATCTCTGGTGGTTCTGGTTCATAGGTCAGGACTCCTCTATGGTTTTGGCTCTCCTGGGCAGCTGAGAATGGACGTCAACCAAGACATCAACCAATGAAGACCCAGCACCACAGCAGACCCTGAACTACTCCCCTACCTTCGTGAGCCCGAGACCCAGTGTGTGCCATTCCAACCTCCCTGCCCCTCCGCCCATCCCCCGACACCACCAGCCTCACCCACCAGCCAAAGGGTGAGGCGGCTCCCGACCAGCACAGAGGACGCTTTTGTTGTTTTTGGGAAACTCCTTTCTCTCTCTCTCTCTCACACTCACACGCACACACAATTTTTTTTATTATTTATTTTCTAGTAGATGTCTGTCTGTGTAAATCTGTATACATCATCTCAATCTGTATTGCTTTGTTTTGTGTCACCATTTATTATTGTACAGCTACTCTGTGTGCCTGTTATTGTCCTCGGGGATAAATAAAGTTTTTTGAATTTAACTGAACAACCTCTTTGCATCTGTGCTAAGAAATTAAGGAGACAGACCGTTTGTATGCATTATTGAAAAATCTATAACAAATGCATGGATATTCATATTCATAGTATGTCAAACAACTTGTAGTATGTCAAATATTCATGAAATAGACATTGTATTGTATGTGGGGGAAAAAAATCACAGAATAGTACTTCTCAAAAAGTCATAGTGTGTAGCATCTTGAAAAAAAGTGGTAGTATAGTATGATGATAAAAGTAATACAAAAAATCTGTATATTTTGTCAAGAAATGTTATAGAAGAGTCGTAGTATAATATGGCTTCAGAAATCAATGGTGTAAAAAGATTGCAAGACAACAAAGTTGTGATATATTGTGTTGAAAGAAGTCTTATAAGAGTCATTGCATAGTATTCCATTAAAAATTGATATTAAAGTATGTCAAATAAATTCATAGTCATTGTATTGTGTCTAAAAAAAGTTAAAGTATAGAATTTTGAAACAATCCATGAAGAGTATTATAGTCACAGTATAATATGTCAAAAGGTCAAACAAGTTCTATGTCAAAGAATTCATAGTAAAGTAGGTTAAAAAGTCATAGTAGAGTTGGTCAAAAACAGTCAAATAAAAATGGAAGAGTTGGTTTAAAAAATCAGGGTATAAATGTGGAAAACAGTCCTAAGAAGCCACAATATCGTTAATTAAAAAAAAAAGGTAGGACAATTAAAAACATCAGAATCCAGTTTTGAATTTGAAAAACTTTAAAGTTCTCTGTGTCTCAGAGGGTTAAGGCTGTTTACAAACTAGACTACTGACTAAACTGAAACTTAAGCAATTCATATTTCTTTTAGTAATTACTGAAAATTTCAAGGCGAATTGTATGTTCTTGAAATGAATAACAGCCTATTTTTCAGTATATTGTCATACCGTCAAAGATATCATTATCGCCTAAATACCCTGAAATATCTTGATATTCTTTTAGGGCCACATTGAAATACTTTGAGAACCTATGACCATGTACATACATGTCAAGGTTAGAAACTGTAAAATAGTCTTTCGTATTTACTGCCAAGACTTGCCTAATCATATAACGACCACACAAACAACTGAATATTGTTCAAACAAGCCGTGTAAGCAAAGCATCTCGAGTCTCAGGCAAATTTGGATAAACGGCTGATTCCTGCTGATTTCAACAGAGTGCAGCTGCATGTTGTCTTTTGTGTTTCCTGCTCTTTACCTGAACCCCATCAGTAGTTGAACTGAGATTTATGGAGGCGATTATACAATACATTTCAAATACACTGTTCCTCTGAGGATATTTTAAAGTGCTTCAAGGAGACATTTGTGGCAGGGTTGTATTACTTAATATCTAAATTGCATTTCTCTCATTTCATCAGAATATTTGATTGCGTTGCAAAGACATTAAGCAACACAAAATGTTATAATTTAAAAGTAACTAATCCCCAAAAAATAGCAGAAAAATATAAGGATGGATAATGATAGCAAAAGTGTAATTGTTTAACAGATAAATATCCATCATTTACTTGGCTTCACACAATGTCAGCTCAGTATAAGCGGTTACAGATAATGGATGGATATTTAGTTTTAATGCTTTATTAAATCAACAAAGTAAGTTCTTGCCTCATGCTCAATGCCTGACCATGGCCAGGCTGCTGCTGAAGCAGTGGTGGTGGTGGAGGATCATCATCATCCTCAGCCGGCTCCAGGATGTCCCCTGCAGTCATGCAAATGTTAAAAATGTCGCACACAAGCCGATAACCTTTGGCACAAAGGTATGGTCAACCTCCAGGGCCTTGAAGAATATCCCTCGCCACCGTGTCTACATCATGCCGAAGGCCCTCTCGATGATGGTCCGGGCTCTTGCATGATGTTAGTTGAATCGTGCCTCCACTCTGCCCCTTACAGGTTCCCTGTACGGCGTCATGATGGTGATTGGTGCCAACAAACATGGGTATCCCCTGTCCCCCACGATGAAGAACCCAGGTGGCGGGTAACAGCCACTGACAAATATCGGACTATTTCTCAGCACCCTGGTGTCATGGACTGACCCAGGGTAGCCGACAAATATGTCCGGAAATTTGCCGGTGCTGTCGCAGACTGCTTGCAGCTGCACAGAGTGGAACAGCTTCCTGTTGCAGTAGTCCTGTGCATGTGGACCAGGGGTAGCCTTGATGCGGATGTGGCATCCATCAATAGCTCCCACACATTGGCTGAAGGCTGCGCTGTTGGAGAGTTGATGGAACCCACGTCCAACCTCAGCACACTGTGCCTGTGCCGGGAAGTGGATGATCCGGCCTAGGAGAGCCAGGATTGCGTCACACTGTCGATGGATTACATCAAAGACTGTGGTCTTTGGCACATCAAAGACCCGTGACACGACACTGTAGGACAGTCCATGTGCCAGCCAATAGACCACCAACAGGACCTCCAGAGACTGCTCCCAGCCATGGGTCTTCTCCCTCCTGAGAAGGGCCATCAGGGAATGCATGGCTGCTCTTGACAGGCGGCAGTCAAACCGCATGTCTCCAGTGGGATCCAAGAAGATCTGGATCATCGGGACATGCGTGTTCGAGGCCGCATATACCGTTTGCCTCTCCTGTTAGACACAAAATTTTGTGTAAATAAATTTCTAGTGTACAATTTGTCTTTTCTTTCATTTGAAACTTAACTATGCACCCCAAAGCAATGCCTATAATGTATAGCGACACATGCATGAACAATTGCAGTTATGCTTAGAGTATGTTGCGTTTATGAATGTCCATGTTCTATGTTCAAATCCCATATCAGCATCCTCTTAACATTCCAAAACATAGAGCCATAAGTCTCCTGAGACGTGCCCTCCTCCTCTGATGCGCCTTTAGTTTCGCTGTAAGGCGTGCCAGACAGCAGCAATCTCCACGTCATCCATTTTCCTCTACAACTCCGATAGTCCCAAACTACTCTTTTATAGGCTTGCACTCAAAGATGCAATTAATTCCATTCGTTTGATTGAATTGAAGACAGGCATGTCAGTTTATGTACTACTCAATAGTAAGCCCAACCCATACCCAGCTGAGTAGTATAAAGCTGAGTAGTATACTACTCAGGGTATGGGTTGGGCTTACGATTGAGTACAGCTGACCCCTGGATTGACTGCATAATGACTTCAAAGCACTATCAGGTCGACTTTTCAAGGTTTGTACTGAGTTGCATGGTGGTTCTTATGCTATTATATGTATAGGCTAACACCACATAGTCAGCATATTAACCCAATCACATATGTCTGTCTTTCAAAAGAGAGAGAGGCATGAGAGAGTTTAAAAATATGTTTAGAGCTTTGGAATAATATGTAGCCTATAGTTCATTTTGGGCACTCGTGCATTACATTCATCTCAGACATTTGTTAACGCCTACCCTTGGAAACCTTTGTGCTTCAGTTTTGTAACTGGTTGTCTTACTTCCTTTTTGATTAGACTTTTTCAATTCCGACCTTGCTAATTACAGCTATTTCCACCACAAAACACGGAGCATGGGTCTTGATAAGAGGCATTTATTAAGGCACACTGATTATCATATGCACTCCTTTCACACTGTGAGAACTGTGACATCACTAATAACACGTGGATCAGTGAAAAGTGATGAAAACACAATCACAAATTAAACATAGGCTCTACCTCATCATCCAATGTCATCATCCAATGTCCTATGCTAGACAGAGATGGTTATGCTGGGATATTCCTTTCTTGTCTCGCCCAGCTGTTAAGATCATAAACAGGGGTCCCCAAACTTTTTCCTGTGAGGGCCACATAACTTTTCCCTTCTCTGATGGGGGGCCGGGGTCAGTTTGTAACAGAAAAAGTTTGACGATCGCAGGGGTGCCTAAACGTAAAAATGTATTGTTTTACAGAAAGCCACACATAACCAAATAACCCTCTCTGGGTTCTTCACAGAAAAAAGTCAGGAAATAAATAATAACACTATTTATGAATTCAATAATAATCAAATAACCCTCTCTGGGTTCTTCACAGAAAAAAAAAGTCAGGAAATAAATAATAACACTATTTATGAAATCAATAATAATCAAATAACCCTCTCTGGGTTCGCCTGGACTTTGCAAGTTTCGTGCACCGCGCAGGCTCGCGCAGGCACACCTCCCGTCTCGCCCACCGGCGCAAGTGGGAAAGAGGGAGGAGAAGAAGGCGTGAGTGGGAGACGAGGAGGAGACGAGGCGTGGACTGGGATTAATACAGCCGATTCAGATCTTCACCAATCAAATGAGCTCCTCTCCTCTCCTTTAATGCGTTAGGGGAGGTTCAGTGCAAGATCCGTCACTTGACAACCCGATGACAGAAGCAGCGCCGCCGCTCCCACCACGTGCATCACGCGCTGTGCGCGCGTATCATAATAATAACAATGCCCATATTATAAAAAACAGGAGAGAGAGAGGGAGATGTTTTGGTCCGAGAGGCTGAGTTTCCGTTACGCGTGCCATCCGCCTTTGATCTGACGTCAGATGTGACAGGACAAAAAATTCACGTGTTGATTCAATCAGTTGCAATAAATAGTGTTTGTTGTGATTATTTATTGCATTTAAATGTGCCTGGAACTGTGGAAACCTGCCTGTGAGGTCTCGGTGACGTGTGCGCACTGCGCGCCGTCAGCCAAACTTCCGATCCGCCAGCTGTGATTCGCATTGAATGAATGGACTTTATTTGCGCCTTGCGCCGAAAGTAGACCAGGTTGGAGCTGGCGAGCTTTCAGCGCAGTCTCGGCGAGGCTTTTTGCCACGAAACTTCCGCTACGCCAAGCTGAATCTGTGACGCCTCCCCCTGCTGCGCCGCCACACCCATCTTGGCGCAGGCGATCCACCAAACTGCCAAACTGACGGTGCGCAAGACTGCACGGGTCGAAACTTGCACTGCGCCGGCTGCGCCACCCTGCGCTGGTCTACGAAACTAGGGCCCATACAGTGCATGACTGCACTGTATATGAAAAAAAAAAATCAAAATGCATCTCTGGTATTGTTCAGGGGGCTGGGCCAAATGTGGAGGCGGGCCGTATCCGGCCCGCGGGCCGTAGTTTGGGGACCACTGATCATAAAGGAAGGTTATACCCGGATTACAAATACAATAATGGAAAGTATACCACTTAAGATATCTTGTTTATTCCTGTCTGAATTTCTAATGTTGTTTTGAAAGCTCCGTAGAATCGCTATCTAATGTTAATGACAACAATACCAATACTAATGAATCCATTAAATAATTCTAGTCACATACGAAAATACAATCACAACATCAACCAACACATTGACTGATGAAATCAATCAAATTAACTATAGCATCATGAAAATAACCTGTACAGTAATGCAGCGATATTTCCCATTGCGCGTGTCAAATGACCGCCGACCTACACGAAACATCACGGAATGAAAACACGGGCCAACGTGCGCCTTTTGTAGTTCATCTTCGGACGATAGTAGTGTCAGCATCGCAGACCCACGTCAATCTCCGGTGCCGATCATCAGCTGTCAATCATCAGCGGCCGCGTTTTAATGACGTAGCTTAGTGAAAGTCCGGTCGGATTCTGTGAGCACCGCGGTCGTCTTTTCCTAAGTCCTTTTGAGTTCTCCTATCGCCTTTCCTTAACCCCGTGACGTTTTCACCAGAGGTCAAGGAATAGGAGATAGGAATAGGAGTTATGATCTTATTTTTTTGACTATTCGACTGCACCCATGATTTTTTGACTGTTCGACTGCACCCTTAGTTTAGTTTCGTTGGCGCGCTTTAGTTGGAGCTCATGATGGAAACCTTTGATAACGGTACCTCCGTGTGTCGGTGAAATCAGCGGGACCGGCCGCAGCTGATGAATGGCACCTTCGTCGCGGTCGCAACCGTCTCCGTCCGCAGCAGCTCGCAGCAACGAAGCTCCGTCTCCCTCGGCAGCAGCGAAGCAGCCTTCGTCGCCGATACTCTCCTAGACGACCCGGCGAAGCTCCTCCTGTCCGCGCAGACGGTGTCTCCTCTTGACAATGACCGTGTCGTTAGCCTAGCTCCTGCTAGCTAACTTAGCCGAACTTGCTTCGTGTCCTCCAAACACAAACGCGGCAGGGAAAAGTCCAACTCCACCACACAACGCGTTTTCCGACAACAGTTCACGGTCCGATGAGGAAACGGACAAAACCACGACACTGACGAAACCCACCGTCCAACACCAAACAGTCCAATACTAACTCCTCGACGCCATTTCACGTTGCTCCTTCTTCTTCTTCTCCCCGGAAGTAAGTAGCTCCGAGGTCATGAACTCACACCCGTAACGAACATAATAAGAATGACTTTTTTTAACTTCTTCTTAAATAAATTATATTTTTAATATCACCCATTTTAAACATAAATCATTTATATCAAATTATTATTTATGTAACTTTTAACCTCAGCATTACGACTGCTGTTTTATCTGTAACTTATTCCCATGACAACAATGAAATAAATACATCTGATATTTATCAGAGTATTACATTAAAATGGGTACATTTCAGAGCCTGTACTTTCACTTGAGTAGAGAAGTTGAATCAGTACTTCTCCGTGTGGTGTTCATGGTTGTTATGGAGGACAGGAAGTAGAAACGTTATTTCATGACGAGGCAGAAGATGATTGATGTCCCGTCAGAGTGTCCTGAACAATTAATGACGACACAATCCGAGAAAATTAACATACATTTGACAAAATGAGAGAAAAAAAATCTCTGTCTATTTCGGATTTGGTCAAGCATACGCACGCACGCACGCGCATCAGTCATCGTCATGGAAACAGAACTATGACCAGTCAGAGCAGGTATAAAAGCGCTGTCCACCATTTGGAGTTCTCTTTTTGCACTTGGACTAGACACACATTGGATAAACTCTGAGAGTTGACCCAAACTGTGGAAAGTTTCAAACGCTTGAGAAAAAAACACATCTTCAAACCGCTTGAGAAAACACATATTTTTGTTAAACCGAAGTAGAGGATAGTCAACGAGCTACTTTTGGGAGGAGAGACCGGTGACGACGACGATGGCCCTCCGGGAGCCACGGATCCAGGAGGATCCTCCGGGCCTGGATCTGGACCTCGGCCGTGATGGTAAGACAACTTTTATATTTATTTTAGTGTTGGACACACACACACACACACACACACACACACACACACTTTTTTTAATTATTTATTTTCTAGTAGATGTCTGTCTGTGTAAATCTGTATACATCATCTCAATCTGTATTGCTTTGTTTTGTGTCACCATTTATTATTGTACAGCTACTCTCTGTGCCTGTTATTGTCCTCGGGGACAAATAAAGTTTTTTGAATTTAATTGAACAACCTCTTTGCATATGTGCTCAGAAATTAAGGAGACAGACCATTTGTATGCATTATTGAAAAATATATAACAAACGTATGCATATTCATAGTATGTCAAAACAAGTTGTAGTTTGTCAAATATTCATGAAATGGACATTGTATAGTATGCGGGGGGGGGGGGGGGGGGGGAATCACAGAATATACATCTCAAAAAGTCGTAGCATCTTGAAAAAAAGTGGTAGTATAGTATGATGATAAAAGTAATACAAAAAAATCAGTATATTTTGTCAAGAAATGTTATAGAAGAGTCGTAGTATAATATGGCTTCAGAAATCAATGGTGTAAAAAGATTGTAAGACAACAAAGTTGTGATATATTAGTATAGAATTTTGAAACAATCCATGAAGAGTATTATAGTCACAGTATGATATGTCAAAAGGTCATACAAGTTCTATGTCAAAGAATTCATAGTAAAGTAGGTTAAAAAGTCATAGTAGAGTTGGTCAAAAACAGTCAAATAAAAATGGAAGAGTTGGTTTAAAAAATCAGGGTATAAATGTAAGACATTAAGCAACACAAAATGTTATTATTTAAAAGTAACTAATCCCCAAAAATAGCAGACAGATATCATAAGGATGGATAATGATAGCATAAACTATAATTGTTTAACAGATAAATATCCATCATTTACTTGGCTTCACACAATGTCAGCTCATTATAAGCGGTTACAGATAATGGATGGATATTTAGTTTTAATGCCTTAAATCAACAAAGTAAGTCAAAAAAAGGCACAAGATTTGTTTAAGTTCTAACAAAAAAAGCTTTTTCAAAGTAAAAGTAAATGCTATCATCCTCTTAAGGCTTAGCGGTCACATGCGTGGACAGCACTTTTTAGCTCTTATGTCCACAATCGTGTTCACTGCTGAATTGGGGGTGTTATGGACACGTACGTGGACACTTACACTGCCATCTGGTGGTGTCAGAAGAGTCTTACATGCTACGGTAAAAATTCAACATGGCGGCGAACACAAGGGAAGATTCAAGTGGCAGCTCCATACACAAACATCGACCAGGTAAGAAGTCCTGTCGTTTTTTATGGCTTATACTTATTTAGATATTTATAGAAGTGTTGGACATTTGTCATGACAAGCACATTTTTTAAAAAAGTGTAAAAATAAGAACTTAGCATGTCGCTAAACATGAAGTACACGCAGTGGTGTAGTGGTATTTGATGAGGTGGGTGTACTGCTAGGTAGATGGGTAGGTTACAGAGGAGGAAGTGGGTATACTCTCCCATATATTCCAATGGCTTTCTGGCTGATAGGTGGGTATACTGTAAACCACCAGAAAAAGAAGTGGGTATACCCCGTATACCTGCGTATACCCTCCACTACACCACTGAGTACACGTATGTGTACTTATGGACTGACGCTCCTCGAAAAATCTAATATGCTAGTAAAGATGCACACATGTAAATGAGTATCTCTGGTGCAGCTAAAAAGCTGTAGCAGCTACATTGTACAGTACCATTGAAATAATTTACAAATAAATATTGCATAACTACATGAATGACATTGACATTGGCCGTGTTTCCCAGATTCGTTAAGAAGCTCTTAAGTGCTAACATCTTCTTAGGAGCGCTCTTAAGAACGCTGTGTTTCCCAGAGTCGCTCTTAGCTGAAGATCTTTCACTAAGAAGGAAACGTAAGATCGAGCTGACCCACTCTTAACAGCCTTCTTAGCGACCAAATGCTCAGTGATCAAACCGCGTCAGGGAAATGTATCCTCCACTGTTGAAATGTGCTCAAAGTAGAGAAGAAGAAAAAACTATTTATTGAATTACACTTTTAAGTTTTCCACACACATCTGCATATATGAGTTTATAGTCGGCCTACATAAAAAACAAAGTAAAAAAAAGTCCGCGCGTGTGAGAAACACGCTGGCTGCAATACAGCACATTCTCTCTGCGAACCAACAGCGTCGCCGTGCGCGAAGCCAGACGGTTTACATAAATGCATACGTGCGTCAGCAATTCTCCCCTCTGGACGTGCTGTCAGACCGGGCTGGTGAGGCAAAGTACCGGCTGCCCCGTGCGGAGATCCAACGGCTGATCTTTCTGGTGTCTCGACACATCCAGAGAACAACCCGCTGCACTTTTGCCGTCAGCCCGGAGGTGCAGCTCCTGGCTGTGCTGCGTTTTTACGCAGTGGGGAGCTTCCTGGAGGTGGTGGGGTACGGCACCGGCCTCAGCAAGGCAGAGGTGTCACGGAGTGTGCCAGCTGTGCCACCGATTCTCCTGCGCCATGCCCGGACCCACATAAAGATGCCCACCACACGGGACGAGGTCCGCCAGGTCCATCAAGGGTTCCCCCGGTGATCGGTGTGGTGGATGGCACCCTCATTCCATTCTCACATGTGTGTGCCTATATCCACGGGGGGATATATGCGCTAATGGGCTTGATTACTACTTGGATACACCTGTTGGCGTGCGCACACACACAGCCTAATTGCACCTGTGTCGGGGGGACCACGGGGCGCTGTGTGTGACTTATGCACTGATAAAGAGGTGGGTGATGGATTTGCCTGTCATCGATTGATTCAGTTTCAGCACCACCGCGGTGGACAGCTCCCACTCAGAGCTTGGCTTGATCTTAAGGTTCTCCTAAGAAGGCAGTTAAGAACGCGTCTGGGAAACACCATATCTTAGCGCTCCTTCTTAGCCGAACTCTTCTTAAGAGCCTTCTTAAGTCCTTAAGAACGATGGAATCTGGGAAACGCGGCCATTGTTATTATTTTAGCACGCCTTGAGAGTTCTTCAAATTTCATGTAAACGTCCACACAGATTCAAGTATTTTATGCACCTATTATACACCTCATTTGCTTACATGGGTAAAATGTAACTTACTGCAATAAATACTATTTTATTCTGATTCTGGTTGTGCAGGACGTGGAATACGCTGGAAGGCTACTCCATTGACGCCAACAGAGTATCAGCATCAGGACGAAACTGATCTAGACAGACATGGCTGGACCCCACGACACTATTTTGAACAGTACATAGAAAGAGATCTGATGACAATGATTTCAGAATTTTCTAATGTTATGTCACTGTCTAAGAGTGGGGACCCACTCAACATGTCAGTCCATGAGGTTTACCACTTTTTTGGTGCCTGTATTTTGATGTCCTGCATCCGATACCCAACCATTAGGATGTATTGGTCCAAAGCCTTGAAAATCACTGCCATCACTGACAGATTCACGCATGCCAGATTCTTCAAACTGAGGGGAGAAATAAAAGTGGTAATTGATGATGATGTGCCTGAAGACCTGAGGATGTTGGACAAATTCTGGAAGGCGAGACCTTTTCTGGATCAGATTCTGCGAGGCTGCAAGTCTCTGAATCGACCTTTCCATGCAGACAATACCTGCCAATGAAGCCAAACCCAGTTGGCATAAAGAACTTTGTTTGTGCTACAGCAGATGGCATTGTGCTTGACTTTGAGCTCTATCAAGGTACAAATTCACTGATTGAGAAGGTCGAAGAACCCGAGGGCCTGAGTTTGGGAAGCTTAGTCATCGAGCGTCTGTGTCAAACTCTGCAACGCGGCACAAAAGTGTATTTGCAATGAATGATGGAGAAGGAGCTGTACATAACTGGTACAATAATGAACTAAATACTCTCTGATATTCAAAACATGTTCAAAAATGTGTGTATGTGTTATTAATACATGCAAACGCAATCAGGGATAAAACTGCTGCGTTCAAGTAGAAATAAATAGTTTTTCATTATATTACACAAAAGGTGACTTAATTGTGTTTTATGCAAATTCGGAACAACAATCCACATATGTGAACATCATTTTTCTCTAAAAGTACATCATATGAAAAGATGATACTTAGTTCTTATTCTAATTAGGTTCCAATAAGCCCAAATAGCAAAGAGAAATAAAAAATGCATGTAAAAAAACAGCTTGGGCCTCTAGTTAAGTTTCATTGCAGGTGGAGAATTTAAACATGTTTTACGTATTCCCTCGAAGGCTGAAACCTTTTTGTTTGTTGCATAAGCCTCCTCACTGCTTTTACGTGTATTTATGGTCACACTTTGACACTTTCCTTTCCAGAGGAAATTAAACAAACGGACCTAGCAAAATGTGAACGTAAACAATATTAATTGTCTGCTCTCTTTAGCCTAAATAAGAGGTGAGCTGAGTTTCAATAGCCAAATCTCAGGAGCAGTTCAATAGGTTTATAATTGCAAAACCAATTTCAGTTTATATGAGAGGGGAAATAAGCCCTGAACTATAGATTGTCATTTCTGTGATGATTGAAATGCACATGTAACCCACCTGGTGTGTGTTCCACCAACCCTGCAGATATGTCTAATGTCTAGGTTCTAAGAGGAGACTGAAAGTAAAATAGAGCAGTAAAGTAGTAAATGAAACACTTTTATTTCTTCCCACAATAACTCACACCAACAGCTAAACCGTTTAAATTCACTGTATTGGTTTCTGTTTCAATGTTTAACGGTTTGTTTCACTGTTTCCGGTATTCACCTTTAAGTTAAACAATAGCTTTAGGGTCATTCCATGTGAAAACAGCCAAAATCGGGGTATCATGTACATGACACCTCTCAGATTTTGCTGAAAAGCGGTGAAAATATGCCTTATGTTACCAAACGAGGGAATCTGAAGTTTCAGGTCAATATCTCAAACGGTTTGCCCGTGGCATCCATTTGAATTTCAAGTGCCACGCCCCTTTTTGACACATTGGAATTTCACATTTCATTTGTTGGCATTTTTGGAGGCCCATAACTTCTGTTCTAATAGTGATAGAAGGCTGAAAATTGCTCTGTTAGTTCATTGTAATGTGTACTTCACAATTCTACAGGCAAAATCAACATTCCTTACTGTTTGGGTGAGAGGTGGGTCACCAAAGTCCAATTTTTTTTTGACGGTCAAAATTATTTTTCACTTATTGGGTGCTCCTAGCACCACGATGAATGATCACATTTATTCTAAACAGGATTATTTGTTATATTTGGGACCTTGGCTCTTGCCAAAATGAATTTGAAGGGTATGGTACTACTGGTGGGGGTTTTATGGGGGTCCAAAAACCCTCCCGGGCAGAGGTGACTCTTTTGGAACCCCATATTTGGACCCCCAAATGACCACGTGGGCACTTGATGATCCTAATGGGATTTATACCAGATAAAGATACAAATTTGTTCTTTCTTTTAATGAAATAAAATCTTTGACTTTGAAGCTCCATCATATGAATTTTATTCGTCAAAATGCACCATTTTGGACATTTTTCCCATTAGTCTGGAATGTAGATCAGGGAGAATTTAGTGATGATAAAGCATGAAAATAGTGGAAATCACTTAGTATTATGCTAAGTGATGCCAAACAATTAAATATTAAGACTGCTGACCATTAGTTTCCTGAAAATCACAAATTAACTCCTTATCCACGATGATGCCTGTGACACATGCAAAGGTGGTTTAAGACACTTGTATCCACATAATGGCTGTGTCTTAAACCACCTTAAATGGTTTCAGCAATCAGACTCCAAGCCGTTTTGGTCATTGTTCACACAGTGATGTTGATAGGTTTTCAATGTAATGAGTCCCCGGGACCCACAGGTGGTGAGTTGAGTGGGTCCCTGGGAAATTCAATGGGTCCCGACTCCCCAGTTAAAAAAAAAATTTCTTAAATTTTATTGAGTGTTAAACTCCTTTGATGGTGGTATGATATGGTTATAATAAACAGATATATTCATTGAACATGTATGTTCAAAATGTATCTGAAATGAAACAAATAAAATTCCAAATCTGAAAAGTTTATTGCAAAACAACTGTCACAGTGGCATGACATATGACATTCAAATCAAACAGCATTTTTGTAGCAACATAAATAGCACCAAAATAAATTACTAAAATTCAAATCAAAACAAAATGGTGTCTCTATGGTCTGTAGTACCAAAATAAAATTTCAATAAAAGTGCTGATTTTAACAAATGAACAAAACATTTTCATCACCATGACAGAGTCAATAAATGAATTGTCACCAAAATCTTCTCATCTGAACATCAACTAAATCAAATGAACTGAGTCAATCACTGTGAAACTTTTAGTGTATTTAGCTACTGTATTAGCCAGGGATGTGATCGGCAAAGAATAAAAAAGCAGGAAAATACCCCCCCCCCCCGAATCGTTTCACATTAATGTAGAACATTACATTAATGAGAAAACTGGGTACAACCAGGGGGGGTCCCCTGGAAGAAAATGTTGTCAATTTTAACAATTAAATGCATCAATCTGGACTACTAGAAAATTGTAAGATTTGTTTAACTTAAATATTTATTATTTACCAATGCATTGTATCAGCAGGTTAAAGACAATAGGCATATAGAAATTGCACAAAAGACCAGCTCATCCCTAAAGCCTGTACAAGACAAAACAAGATGACAGAAATCACCTAATAGTTGTTTATTTATTATCTATTATTATTACAGTCTTCCACTGCATTTTGGGAGATGGTAATCAATGTTCAGGCTCAGCAAGCAGAAAAAAAAGATCAAATTTGATAATGTTTACATTACAATAATTACTCTTATTAATTTGTACTCTAAATAGATGTTTAACTCTACTTCTATTTCGTACGTGCTACGCCCTCTAACGGGCTTCGCTATTGGTTTATTTTGGAGAAGCAGCTTACCTGGGAGGGGGGGACTTCTCTCCCCATCTCATGTGAGGTGGAGAAGGGGGAGAAAGCTTGGCCACACGCACTGGGTGAGAGCTCAGCACCCGAGTCTATCACTGACGTTTAGCATTTACTCCTGATTACTGTTTGCATGCCGACGAGGCAGGGCGAGTCATGTTCTCCTCATTTCCATAGTTAACCGCTCCTGCTTCAGCTTCTAGCCCGTGGTCGGGAAGCACAGCGGAGACTTTGGTTTGCTCTGCTTTGAATGAAGTTCCACCGCGACAACGCGCACTACTTGCGGAGTGACACGAAGACATGAATCAGAGGCACAAAAACCGTTGACAGCGTGAGCGGTCATTATGACCCGTGCCTTGCCGAAAAGCCGGATTTACGGATTTATCCGGAAGAATCACATCCCTGATTAGCTCAAAAATGAAACATAACTAACACAGTGGAAAGTCTTTTGAGAAAAATGAAATGATCCAGATATGTTTTTGGTGTACACAAATGAGCACAGCATCGAGCAGTGGAAACGTGGGTTTATTTACTATGAAGTTCGTATTTTTAATTGTTGAAATGAAATCAGCGGTGACAGGCTAGTTGTTTTGGAAGCGGCTAAATTAGCATGTCGCGATACTTTGTACAGGGGATCACGTCTGCGCCGAGTAGATGCGCAGAGGGTTGAAACAGCGCTGTCCAGTCTGCTAACAACAAGGTTTCTTTTGCCAGTTACTGTGATTAAACACGAGTTGTTTAATGTTCACAATGTATCGTTTTTCATGGGAAAAATGAGGTGCGTCCCCGGGACGCATGGATAGTGAGTTTAGTGCGTCCTTTCAGATTTTAATGCGTCAGGGACGCAGGACGCGTACCTAGCAACATCACTGTTCACACCTGTATTTGAAACGAGCCACTTGTTATCAGATTCAATTTAGGCCTTTAGTAGATCTTCTAGACTGAAAGAAGTCAGTCCAAGTCTGTATGTGCAGATGAATAGTTGTGTATAAAGATGGCAGAATCTGATCAATGCACTGTTGGTATTTTTCTGAATGAAGTTTGTCATAAGAGTACTTATTGCAGAAAAAAAGGGACTCTGCTTGTAGAAAGTTTGTCTCCTGATGAAAAGAGACTCCTGGAGTGGCGAAGTGGTGTTTCACTGAAAAATGGGGATACCATATGTTTTCACCAAGCTTTCCTGACAAGATATGAAAGTTTGCAGAAAGTTTGCTGTGACCCGTATCACCAGCACAAAACATTACGCAAAAGTAAGTACTAACTTTTTAAAATACGCAGATTTCCTTCTCATCATTTGCCTGTTTTCATGTTGAACAATGGTATTTTTTCAGGCCCTCTTGGTGTTATTGGATTTATTGTATTTACAAAGACTTATCAATATTTTTCTGTCTTTCAGATAACCTGAGGGTGGTAGATGAAGCCAAGGCCACAAGCTTAAAAGCAAAGCCTGGGCAGAAGATTTGCAACAACTGCAATAACATTTTGTTGCAGAAGACAGAGGCTAATTAACCAACAACATCAATCGCAAACGATGAGGAATTTGAATGCAATGTCATGAACCACCAGTCCCTGGATTCAAGTTTTGTGGCTCTAGGTTGTTCGCCTGTAAAACTTGTAGCTGTAGAGAGGCGAACTGGATACGGAAAACGTAAATTGCAAGACATTCACTCAGCTGCAAAAGCTAAAGTTACACTTGTGTTGGATGTACCCATCTCAAGTTTATCTGAATCAGAAACTGAGTGCAATAGATGTAAAGAATGGGAGACACTCAAATTGCTGATTAAAGAGAAATGTGTGACTGCTACCCGACGAGAAAGAACAAAACTTGTTACATTAGCTCCTGAAAGTTGGAGTGTTCGCTGGGCTGCAGAGGAATTTGGTGTCACCAGGTGGGTGGCTGCACAAGCTAAAAAAATGAGGGAGGAAAAAGGAATCCTTTCGGAAGCCCAAGTGAGAAAGGGCCACGAGCTTTCAAAATAACTGGTTAACCACATTCTTAACTTTTATCAATCTGATGACTATTCAAGGATGTGCCCTGGGAAAAAGGATTTTGTATCCATAAAGCTGAATGGAGAAAAAGTTCAAATGCAAAAGAGGCTTCTCCTCGTCAACCTTAGAGAACTCTACTTAGCTTTTAAGGAACATGCAAATGAAAAAATGAGTTTCTCTAAGTTCTGTGAACTTCGGCCAAAATGGTGTCTGCCAGTTCATGGATGCATTCGGTTTGTTTATGCGAGTTGCATCAAAACGTTAAATTACTCGTCAATGCAATTCCAATTCAACGAGATTATAAGGATTTATTACAGCAATTGGTCTGCCGTACAGATGACAGGGACTGCATGATCCATCTTTGTGATTCATGTCCAGGAAAGGAAGGGTTAGAAGCTTACTTGAATGACCTATTTGAGCAAAATGACTTCGATGTTGATGATGTTGTCTCCTACACTGCAAAAAAAGCCCTTCTAGAAAGAAGTAAAATATTCTCATATTCAATCAAATTATCTTGTATCAAGCAAAAAAATCTGCCAATGGGGTAAGCTTTTTTTGCTTGACAAGCAATTCTTAAAATAAGCCCAAATTTCTTAGCTCCGAAAGACTAAAATGAGACTTTAAACTAGACAGAAAATCTTAAACTAATCCAAATTCTTCTAAAACAAGCAATGAAAAAAACACTAATTCAAGATTAAATTACTCAAAATTAGAATTTAAGTCTCTTTACTAATTTAAGAAATTACACCTTAATCTGGGATTGATAATGAGCATAAAAGTAGTTAAAATAAGACATAATTTCTTAAAACAGCATAACAAATATAAAAGTGATGTCTTAAATCAAGATACCAAAACTTTCTCAGTTAATTTTTTTGATTAACTTTGCAATACAATTGCTCAATTCAACATCCAAAAAAAGGGCACTTCTGCATTCCAGATCCATCATAATCAAACAGATTGAAAACCTCACTATCAAAATAATAATACATCAGTTATAGCATAGCAACTAAAAATCATGTTGCAGCTGGTTTGCAGCATAATCTCCCATGGTTTTCAATCTCACCAACCATGTGTCTAACTGTGAGGAACATTTTTTTTAAACAGAACATCAACTTTCTTTGAAATTCTTACATCAGGCAGAGAGGGGCAGAGTGACAAACAAAGGGACTCACTCACTGAATGACTTCCACTCACTGATCGCTTTTTTGTAGTGGTGGGTCAAATCCTGCTCATGAATTGAATCTTGAAGTACCTCTGTCTGCAGTACTGACAGAGTAGTGTAGAAATGCACTTTTGGTAGGTCATGTGCAGGGCATAGTAATATGCCATGAGGTAGAGAAGTCCTTCATTAAGTCTATCCATGGTGAAGGTGGTCACTGGTGTGTTTCCAATGGCGATCATGCAGTTGTCCTCGGAAACAAGCAGAACCGGAGAAGACGGGTCGCTGCTGCATGAAACCATCAGGATGCTCAGAAGTCTAGATGACACAAATCAATGAAGAAGATTCGAAAAACATTACAAACTTTGACCTGGACTAGAACATTAGTGAACTCATATTTTAAAACACTTAAGAATAATCCCTCAGCATTCAGCACTGCAAATGCTGAATGCACCACAGCTAGTTCCAATAAAGTTAGTACAAACTTCCCCTTTAGACCTTTTGAAATGATAAAAGTTTATCTAAAGGTTACTAAACCTAATATAAAATGTATGCCTGAAAAACTGGAACATATATTATGAAATGTTGCAGTAAGTCTGTAAATCTCACCGCAAGGATATGGAAAAGAGCCTCGCTGCTTGAGCCCAGTTTCTTCGGTGGCATAGTGCTGGATGGAAAGAGCAGTGGCAGGGCTCTGAAGACAGCTGTGATATGCTCCACTGGTTTAATGAAAAAAGCACAAAACAAGGTGTTACCATAAATAACTGTAACATAACATTACATAAATAATAACAAGACATTATTATATAAAATTAACAAGTCAATGTATTGTGACTTCACCTCCATTCAAAGTTTTAGGAGGCTTCATGACCTTCTTCATCACTCCATAAAACTGGACCTTGGAATAGAAGGTTTTCCATCTGTTCTGCACCTCTGATATGTAATGAGAGTTGGTCGGTTGGAGGATTCGCTGCAGCTCATCCAGCACCTGAAAAATAGTCAAATTCAGAAAAAGAAAGAAAAATTACTGAAAAAAAGTTCTTGTCACACATTCTGATGACTAAAAATCTATAATGTGTATGAACATTATGCTAATTATGTCATGCTAAACTGAGTCCTTAGAAGAGCTGAAAATGTGAACTAAGTGGGACCAACATTACTTACGTGATCCAGTTCTCTGAAGCAAGGGTAAGCCTCTAGAATCTTTGTTGCTCTGTCTTGCTCCTTTAAAACATCAGAGGTGATGAAGCATCTTCGAGACTCAAATTCCAGGTTCAGCAAATGAGTTACCGCAGCTTTGTTTGGCTTTTTTGACTTATAAATTTCTTGGAGGGTCTTGTAGTGTCTTGCTTGGATTTTCTGGCTGTCCATGACGTCAACTGAACAAGCTGAAGACATTACAGGGACGTTATGATGGAAAGGGGACATGAGATTTCCAAACTAACAGGTAAAATTAACAAATTATATTTTTTACAATACATACATTCTTCATCACTGCTGTCCCGGTTCTGTGCTGGGGTGCTGCTAGATGACAGATCTACTGGGATGCCCATGGGACTAACAGGTGACCGTTCCAGAATAATGGTGGATGCACTGGAATCTCCATCATAGTCAGTAGTTGAAACGTCTAAACTGACATCTTGTCGTGGTTTCTTCGAAGGAGGACCTTTGGCCTTCCTTGGACTTCTGACATTTGAGAGTCTCTTCCTGAGCTTTTTGGCAACATGCTCCTGCAAGGCATACATAGCAAACATTCAAAAAAGATGATAGGGGCTCAAGCGTTCTTATTCTGTTATTATAGCTTTTGGCAATGTCTAGCTCCATTTGAACTTTCTGTCTGATTTAGCACTGTATGAATAGAAATTACCTAAATCTCAGTATTAACATAATACCAGCAACAAGCAAAAGTGACAAAAATCTACTCACCCACTCACTGTTTGATGACCTGTCTTTTATCATTGGATAGTACTCCACCAATCGCTTTGCCATAGCATTCACCTCATGTCTGGTGGGGTATCTGGAGTCCTCTGTGGCTCTTGCGATGGAGATCATATTAGTCATAGTGTTTCTTATGAGTCTGCAGAAGAGCTCCTTGGATAAGGTCACATTGTGCTCAGTCCCCAGCCGTTTCTGCTCAAAGAAGGAGCGTCGCACCTGTTCAAGCTCACTGTCTGTGAAGACTATGTATTCTGGGTTGGACATAGTCACAAATTTAGAAGTATTGGCCTCCTCTTTTGAAAGGTCACTGCCTCCAGTGGGGGGTGATTGCTGAATTTCAGGAGCAGTATCCACCTAAAACACATTAACACAAACATTTATTGAGTAATTTTGTCATAGTATGTTCCTACGTGTTAGTTTAATAAACATGCATTATCATTTTGGGAACTTAAAAAAAACTTGAAAAAAAATCACTTTTTTATTTTATATCCACTGTTGAAAGGGATTCAAAGGCAAAGCAGAAATGTCTAAAACGATTGGAAAAGTGTTGTACTGTTAAACAGCAGCTTATACTGTGAAAGACTGACCTTTTCATCTTTATTTACAACAAGCCATATAGCCCGGCGCCTCAAGAAATTTTCAGGACCAGGAAAGAGGTCTTTGATGTCATCTCGGGAAAGCGAGAGGAATAAGTCTTCTCCAATATTAGCAGCTGGAATATAGAAAAGTGACAGTCAGGGCCAAAAAACAGAGGTTATCATTGAATTCCTTAATATTTTAACATATTAGATAAGGATATTTTACCAACACCCCTTGAACAATAAGTATTGTTTGGACATTTTTACTAATTATTGCAACTTTTACTTCAAGAGCAGTCAGTGAATTTGACAGCATTTACAATAATAATAATTAATGAGATATACTGAAACCATGCAAACTACGGAGAGAATAGGACATTGCTAGATAAAATGCATTCACATTTGATGTCAGTTTTGGAAAGCTTGATATATTGAGGGGGGGGGGACAAGGCATGTGCAAACGACCGGGTGTTGTTGTATTTTCAGCATTTGCAGCCCTTGATATTAAAAGAAAAATACTGGTCCCAAAGCTTAATAAGGCTAAACCTATATCTAGATGGAAATCATAATGCAACACCGGCCTGATTTTTTTTTTATGTAGTTTAGCGGCTAAACTTTAGCCCATTAGCCACGAATCCACAACTCGTTAAGCTAGGTTAACTAACTACATTAAAAATAACACATAAAAGTAACCCTTGTAGCATACCTCTGAGTGTGGCAATTGCAACCTCGTCCAGTTTGTCCATATTTTGATTTTAATATCCACAATCAACGTTTTAGAATAATGAATTTAGCCTGCAGCAGGTGACCTCCGGAGTAGCTGTGCATTTCAAATTGCAACGGACGGGGAGCGAGAGGGGGAAAAAAGCGCAATAGGGTGGATTGTACCATCTTCCAAGAGGGAGCGGGGGTGGACGCTCAGGCTAAATACATTTATTTTGCATTTATACCAACTATATTTATCTAAATAAGTTCATATGACTTTGTAATTATTAAAATCGAGTCACATTTACGGGATAATTGATAAATGGCAAGTCGTTTCTGCCGTTATAAGACACGGAATTATGGTACGTACCTTTGATGTATCACCAGGTCATCTTCGGTTCAGAGTTCAAAGGCAAAGGCGGTCGGACTCGGCAGCTAGCTAATGCAGGCTTAAAACGGGAAAATGATTTGGCGCTGTGTTATTTGCTTTCTGTTTGTGGCTCTCACTCTCAAGTCTTTAATGAGTCATATTAACACTGCTCACAGTCGCAGTCCAGATTTTCGCGTTGTTTGTCCTATTGATGGATGCACTAAAGAGTATCGAGTCTACAACTCACTATGGTATCACATTCGAAGAAACCACCGCGAACACCTGGAAAGTGGCAGCAGCAACTTGCGGAGAGAGGGGACAACAGCGACCTCTAGCCGGGAAGGCTCACCAGCAGTGGACCGAAACGTGTGGTCATACATGCCAGCTGATGCGACGGTGGAAAACAGAGAGCATCCAACGGACGAAGCAGTGTTGGAAAACAGGGTGCAAGATGCAGTGACTGTTGTGTCATGTCCTGCTGTTGACTTTTCTGCATGTCAGTCAGAGGTAAGTTTGTTGTTTCGTTCAGTACACAACTACAACCAGCTAAGTCCTATCATCATCCTTATGTCTCACCATTCCAAAATAAATCTCAACTGGATTGTCATAAAATGCTATTTTTTATGACAGCATATCAGTGTGTGGCAACAGTGTGTTTTATTATAATATAATTTTCTCTTTCTTTTCTTTTCTTTTTTTAAGGATGACATGAGGTGTAACACTCTGAGCAGACAAGCTACTGCTATTATGTTGACTGCAAGAGAAAAACACCATCTTTCACAGGTTTGTCTACATACAACATTACTACATTTATTACATCTGTGGCTCTGTTGATTATCTGTATTTCAAGTCCAAGCTTGGAAATTAGATCTAAAGTGGTAATGTTGAGTGCTGTTGTTGTGAACTGTACTATGCATAGGCCAACCTCTCACTCACTGAATGTTGCACATCTGGACTGGTGCCTGCAGTTTAAAATATTGAGTGATGAAAAAAAAAATCAAGTCAGTTTACAGTTATCTTATTAGTCTCCCTTAGCTGCAACGTAACTTGTATCTATCCATGAGATTTGATATTTAATAATGCCTTGCTCTCTGCTATCTAGTTATGATAACTTCATATTTTGAATTTACTTTTAATGTCTTATAAATTAATTGAAAAGCATCATTGTGTTGATGTTACTCTTATTAATATTCATATTCTTTCTAAAATTTTCTCTTCTTTCTTGCCTGTTTTTCAGAGAGGTGTGAATGATGTCTTGGCATCAATGCAGCAATATCAAGCTCTGTTAGTGACTAATCTGAGGAGTCAGCTACAAACTGTATTCCAGCAACATCAAGGAAGTGAACTTGAAAAGGAAGCGATGGCAGTATTTGACCGGATTGAGGATCCATTTTCCTCTGTTGCAACAACATACAGGCAGGACAATGTGATAAAGGAAAATTTCACTTTGTGGAGTCAGAGGAGGTTACTGTTGGGTATATGGCCTGCTTGCAGAAAAAAGGGACAAAAAGGGTCCTCTCCACAATAACCAAATGTTTTCATTATGTACCTCTGATTAAAAGTTTAGAACAGTTATTGTCCCATCCAAAAGTTTTAGAAATGATAGATCAGCCGCACAATTACAGAGGTGGCTATCTGTATGACATCATAGATGGAGAGCTCATGAAATCACACCCTTTATTTTCAGCCCGGCCCTCTGCTTTACAGATAATCATTTACTCTGATGAAATTGAAATCTGCAACCCACTTGGTTCTCATGCTTCCAAGAATAAGTTACTAATGTTTTACTATACATTAGGAAACATTAATCCAAAATATAGATCAAAACTTGCTGCAATCCGTCTACTTGCTATTGCAAAGAAGAGGGAGTTGTCTGAATGTGGAGTGGATGGAATTTTGGGCAGGTTGTATGAGGACTTGGAAATGCTATATGGTGGTGTTAATATTCAAACTGCGAATGGTGAACGTAAAATATTTGGAGCATTAGTTTCGATATGTGGAGACACCTTAGCACAACATGAGCTTTGTGGATTTAAAGAGGGTGTTGGTTGCCTATAGTAAGTGCCGCCAGTGTGAATGTTCGTTTGAGGACATGCAAATGTATTTTGACAAAGACAACTTTGAGCTAAGGACACTAGAAAGACATGTTCGACAGTGTAATGACATTGAGAGGGCAAATACTGAGTATCTTAGAAACAGTTTAAAGACTACATTTGGCATCAACAGAAGGAGCAAGCTGGTAGAATTTCCAGCCTTTAACTTGATCGAACAAACCCCTCAGGATATGATGCATATAATTCTTGAAGGTATTGCTCCATTAGAAATAAAGTCTGTGTTAAAACAATTAGTTCTTTTAGGTCAACTAGACTTGGATGTCGTCAATAGTGCATTAACTGGATTTCCCTACTCTCCACTTGATATCGGAGACAAACCAAGCCCTATAGCTTACAGCACATTAGCTTCAAGTGATAGTAAATTGAAGCAATCCTCAGGCCAAATGATTGTTTTACTAAAAATATTGCCATTTCTTATTGATACAGCTAAAGATACTGAATACTACAAAATAATTCTTGAACTCATAGAAATTGTTAAAATTTTGTTTGCTCCTGTCATTGGTCTACAGACAATTAACAAGTTGAAAAGACTAATTGAACAGCATTTAAAACATATGAAAAGTGTTTTCCCTGATAACAACATTACCCCAAAACAACATTATTTGATTCATGCTCCATCGCAGATAAAACTCCTGGGACCAATGGTCCGTCACATGTGCATGAGATTTGAATCAAAACATTGTTTTTTCAAACAGTGGGCCTCAAAACTAAATTTTCGTAACGTTTGCAAGTCTTTAATAAGGCATAATCAAATGTATGAATGTTGTCAAAATGTAAGTCATTCTGAACACCCAATTTTTTCTAACGAGTGTGCATTGGGACCAACTAAAGAAATACGCAACATGTCGTATTTGAAAGAAAAAAGCAGGGCTTTCCTTGGGAATGATGACATAAACAATGCAGTGTCTGTTAAATGGATTAATCTAAATGGTAATAAATATATACAGGAGAAGACATTACTTGTAACTGCTGTTAATTCCAATGATTTGCCTGAGTTCGGACTTGTGAGCAATATCTATGTAATTAACTCATCGTTATATTGTTTTGAGTTGCAGCAGCATACTACTGTTGGCTATGATAGAAATTACATGGCATATACAATAGAGATTCCAAACATGGCACAATCAACTGAACTCATAACATCTGATAATCTGGTAGATTTCACTCCATATTACAGTTATACTCACAAGGATGTGACATATGTCCCTACAAAATTTGATCTGGGAGATGTGCTTGGGCTACACAGAGCCTTGATTGATAAACTGTAAGAGGCACACTTAATGTGTTTGCCTCTCATAGACAAACTGTGCTTCTTGACCATTGTTTTTGTTGTTTCATGATTCTTTCTTCTTCAAACGAACAATCAATTAGCAGTCAAATGCTGATGCTGCATAAGCATGATCTTTTCTACCTTGTGATGCAGGATGCAATTGAGTCATTTCATTTTGGCCGTTTTAGGTCATTTTGGTTTTTTTTGTGGGCCATGCTGTTTTCATCCAGCATGGTTATTTGTATTATGTTGTAGGTTGTGTGTTGTATAGACCTGTCTGCTGTCATCTTAATATGTTAGATATGAAGCAACAGGTTCTGTCCTGTAATGAAAATGAAAATAATAATAATAAAAACTTTTGTCCTTGTTTCATGGCATTCTTGAATTGAGATGTTGTGCAAATGGTCTTACTCTTAAAATAAGGCAAATAATCTTGGTGCCCCGCTGGGTTTGATCGTAAAACATTTTTATACTATTTTTCTGGTTCATTCTAGCTCAAAATTAGCTGGAATATCTTATCAAGAAAAAGTAAGGCATACTTTCTTAAAATGAGATATTTTTTCTAATGCAAAACTTGCTTGACAAGATTGATATTCTTTTTGGACAAAAAATAAGACTAATTTTCTTGATACAAGGCTTTTTTTACTTTCTTGAAATTCCATTTTTGCAGTGTACAAACAGTGGGTGCACACTGATAGGGCGACTTTAGTGTCTGTACAAAATTCAATCCAGGAATTTATAGAGGTGTGTTCAGCATTTGATAATTTGCGACACCATCATTTCATTATGAAAGCACAAGCTTCTTTTCTGAGATCGCTGAAGGATGACCTTGCATCAGATACAGCAGTTATTCTCTTGGATTTTGCAGAAAATTACAATTTTATCGTCCAAGATGCTGTGCAAGGTCATCACTGGGATAACAGCCAGGCAACCCGTCATCCATTCGCTGTCTACTATAACGATGCACAGGGACTGCAGTGTCTCAGCCTGTCTGTAATTTCCGACAGTCTCAAGCATGACACAACTGCCGTTCATTGTTTCCTCTCACGTTTGCTGCCTCATCTTAGACAGGTCATCCCGAATTTGCAAAAAGTGATTTATTTTAGCGATGGAGCAGCATCTCAATATAAAAATTGTAAGAACTTCTCCAACCTTTGCCATCACATGCAGGATTTTAACATCCCTGCCGAATGGCATTTTTTTGCAACTTCGCATGGGAAAAGCCCATGTGATGGAATCGGCGGAACTGTCAAGCGACTTGCAGCACAAGCAAGTCTGCAGGCCACTGATGCAAACCACATTCTCACACCAATGGAGATGTTTCAGTGGGCAAAAGAAAACATTAAGAACATTACATTCTCCTTTGTTAGTGCAGAAGATATTAAAAAACACGAGGAAACATACGAATTGGAGAGACGTTACGCCTTGGCCAAAACGTTCAGTGGAACACGATCGCATCATTGCTTTCTACCCATTTCCAAAAATAAGATACGGATGGAAAGAATATCACAGGATACAATATTCACAGATGTCGATGCAGGACAACAATCGTATTCAGAAGACTTTGATACAGAACACCCGGAGGCAGAAACCTCGCAGTCAGATCAGCCACAAAACTACATTTTCCAGCCAGGAAAATACATTGCCTGTATCTATGATGATGACTGGTTCATCGGAAACATTGTTGAACGTTCAGATGAACATGGTGACGTTTTTGTGAAATTCATGAAGCGTGTCAACAACATCCTCACATGGCCATCGGACCAAAGACAGATCCCCTGTTGGGTGCCATTCCAACATGTTATTTGTTGTGTCGGTGTGCCAGGCATCTATGGACGCAGTGCTCGTCAATACAAACTTGACCAAAAAGACCATGACAAAATTATGTCACTGCTTCCACAATTTCTTGGATAATAGTTAAAGATACTATTCAATTTCATTTTCAATTCAATTTTATTATTAAGTGATTTCGTCTATTTTCATGCTTTATCATCACTAAATTCTCCCTGATCTACATTCCAGACTTCTGGAAAAAAATTCCAAAATGGTGCATTTTGACGAATAAAATTCATATGATGGAGCTTCATAGTCAAAGATTTTATTTCATTAAAAGAAAGAACAAATTTGTATCTTTATCTGGTATAAATCCCATTAGGATCATCAAGTGCCCACGTGGTCATTTGGGGGTCCAAATATGGGGTTCCAAAAGAGTCACCTCTGCCCGGGAGGGTTTTTGGACCCCCATAAAACCCCCACCAGTGGTACCATACCCTTCAAATTCATTTTCGCAAGAGCAAAGGTCCCAAATATAACAAATAATCCTGTTTACAATAAATGTGATCATTCATCGTGGTGCTAGGAGCACCCAATAAGTGAAAAATAATTTTGACCGTCAAAAAAAAAATTGGACTTTGGTGACCCACCTCTCACCCAAACAGTAAGGAATGTTGATTCTGCCTGTAGAATTGTGAAGTACACATTACAATAAACTAACAGAGCAATTTTCAGCCTTCTATCACTATTAAAACAGAAGTTATGGGCCTCCAAAAATGCCAACAAATGAAATGTGAAATTCCAATGTGTCAAAAAGGGGCGTGGCACTTTAAATTCAAATGGATGCCACGGGCAAACCGTTTGAGATATTGACCTGAAACTTCAGATTCCCTCGTTTGGTAACATAAGGCATATTTTCACCGCTTTTCAGCAAAATCTGAGAGGTGTCATGTACATGGGTGGCTGAGTTGGCACGGAATGACCCTTTAAACGGATTTTTTTCACTTCAATACACTTTTTTATATTTGTAACGAGGACCTTTAACCTGGTACACAATTGGGCATGACAAAATTTAAACACACATCTGGCCCAAATGTGAAGTTAAATTATCAATACCAAAACAAATATGGCAACTTAATTATCACCATGAAATTTAGCGATAAACTTGCATTCAACCTTGTATCAATGTACAAATAAATTGTTAAATGAAT
Source organism: Eutrigla gurnardus (assembly GCF_963514095.1). Classification (NCBI taxonomy): domain Eukaryota; kingdom Metazoa; phylum Chordata; class Actinopteri; order Perciformes; family Triglidae; genus Eutrigla; species Eutrigla gurnardus. The sequence continues at coordinate 28,513,948 of NC_139915.1, read as the reverse complement.
CGTTGAGACCCAACCAAAATAAAAAAACAAAAAATTTAGATCTCAATGAACAAAAAATTTACTCGTGTGTCAACAGGTTGAGTATGAGTCAGTCTTTGGTTACTCAACCCAAGTTTGTGAATGTTTCAGTTTATTTTGAGTGCACTCAAGTTTCCTACCACCCTTTATGAGAAAGACTGTCCATCCTGGTTACAGACGATGAAGGCTGTGAGGTGAGTAGAGGGGAGGACTGAAGATGATGGGGATGATGACTGGAGATCCAGGGAGCAGTGATGGAGGGGAATGATGAGGGGGAACCAGAAAGCAGCAGGATGAAGGCAGCTTGAGCACTCGATCCAGTTTGTAGAACAGCTCAACAAAAAAAACAGCCTGCACAAAACGTGCAGGGAAAATTAATAATTGTCCTCATCAAAAGTCCACTGTGTGTTGTCTCTTTCTTTCTTTATCTCTCAGAGTTACACACACTATCACACAATCCCTCATACTTCACATTATAACATTTCACTCACATATGCTTTAACTTTTGCATCCATATGCTTAATAAAATAGCTCACAAAGAATATATTCACACATTAAGCACATAATATTAACCATGTCTGCTAAATTATCTGAATTAGCTGACCAACAGGCCTAATTAGCATTCTTTCACAGTATTTACACATTTCCAAAATAAACACACCATTCTAATATCACCATGATCTTATCAGCTTATCCCGACTGGTTTTTAACACAATAAATCCACAGTCTGAAGTTATAAACCTTTTTCAAGTTATCAACCAGAATGCTAATTCACCGGGCTAGTTGAATGTGCTAATTCGCCGTGTTTGCTAGCAGCTAACTCACCGGGATATTCAATAGCCACGTCATTCGGACGGGTCAGGAACCTCCGCGACGTCGGACGACTTCTCTTTCCACGGTCAAAAAACTCTTCTAACGTAGCCTTGCTACTTCCTACTTTAAAGACAAGTAGTGAACTATTGTTTTGTGCTAATAACAGCTCTCTGCTGATGCTGCTAAGCTCACTCTCCATACACGTGTCTGTCGTTTTTTCGGACGTCCGTTACACCACTAGGTGGCAGCAGCGAGCCACCAAACCTGAAAACATAACCTGAACTAGAATGGCTGTTCAGACTGCCGGGCTACACACACAAGACACGTCCTTCATAGGGATACTTTTTAAATTGGGTACATTTCAGAGCCTGTACTTTCACTTGAGTAGAGAAGTTGAATCAGTACTTCTACGTGTGGTGTTCATGGTTGTTATGGAGGACAGGAAGTAGAAACGTTATTTCATGACGAGGCAGAAGATGATTGATGTCCCGTCAGAGTGTCCTGAACAATTAATGACGAAACAATCCCAGAAAATTAACATACATTTGACAAAATATGTGAGAAAAAAAAATCTCTGTCTGTTTCGGATTTGCTCAAGCATACGCACGCACGCACGCACGCACGCGCATCAGTCATCGTCATGGAAACAGAACTATGACCAGTCAGAGCAGGTATAAAAGCGCTGTCCACCATTTGGAGTTCTCTTTTTGCACTTGGACTAGACACACATTGGATAAACTCTGAGAGTTGACCCAAACTGTGGAAAGTTTCAAACGCTTGAGAAAAAAACACATCTTCAAACCGCTTGAGAAAACACATCTTTTTGTTAAACCGAAGTAGAGGATAGTCAACGAGCTACTTTTGGGAGGAGAGACCGGTGACGACGACGATGGCCCTCCGGGAGCCACGGATCCAGGAGGATCCTCCGGGCCTGGATCTGGACCTCGGCCGTGATGGTAAGACAACTTTTATATTTATTTTAGTGTTATACTTGTTGATTCATAGCCTAAAAACCTTAAAAAGCGCCCCAAGTCCAGAAATCAGTGCAACTTTTGGAGTTTGAAGGAGAAAAGTTCACATCAGTTCATGATGATTGGTGTAAAAACCATTTGGTGAAACCAGACACTCACACGACGTTTTCTTCGTGTAAAATGGTTATTTGTGGGCCAGCATGTCTTAAATATAGCGGGGGAACCGTGTGTCTACTAGGAGGTGTGATGGTTACAAACACTGTTGTTTTGGTTTGAAGGCGTCAAAACGTGCATCTTATGAGATTTGTGAAAGAAGATGGCGCTGGGGCCATATTTCATAAAATGCCCAAAGAGCGTTTTAGTTGTGCGCCGTGGAAACGATGGGAATGTTCGGGTCGAACGTCACTGCGTGAGACTGCGTGTGCGCGTGCCGCCTCCACGATGACACCGTATCCTGCACGCGCTGCGACCTGCAAATGATAGACGGGGTGATGATGATGAGTTGTGGGGTAAAGAGGTCGCTGTGGTCATTTTGGATGAAAGAAGCCACGTTTCACTGCGTAATGACGCACAGCTGCGACATCTAATCCATCCACTAATACATTGATCGGAAACCACTGATCGTTTCGTCCCACAAACTCAAGTCCTCACTATTCTTTGGTGCAGAATACATGTCTTTGCACAAAGTAATCACTATTGATGATTATAATATTTGTATTATTATTTGGGTTATTTACATTTAATATGTTCAATATTATAATAATAATGACACTATTATCATTTCAGTCATTTATATTGTAATTGTATTAGATTAATTCATATTATATTATTTTATATTGCGTTATTATAATAACAATATAAATAATATGTTATAAACAGCTACAAAAATAGTAATTGTTGATTATTATTAATTAATATTATTATTGGTTTAAGTAACTTCAATGCCGTTTTCATCTGTTCAGTAATTTAAGAATAAACAGCCTCATATGTTCAATTATGTTTAGTTTCTGATCACAAAAATCAATTGATTTTGAATCTACAGCACAAGTCAAACTCTTCAGCACATATCGGAAGTTATAATCCGCCTGGCGGTCCTTTCTGCATGTCGTCCCCCTCTCTCCCCCCTTTCACTCTCACACTGTTCTCTCAATAAAGCCAAAACAAATAACTATAATTATAATATGTATGGGTGAAGTAAAAAAAAAATTAACATGTTGAAATAATTCTAATAGTTAATTAATTGTCACATGAAAGCTGCATGAATTGATCCTCCTTCAGACAGACAGAACAGCACTATGTGTGATATTCCTGTTAAAAGCCCCGTGTGTTGGTGGCTTTGTGACAGACGTAGTGCAGCGATAGTTGGTATATAGATATGCTGTCTTCTTGGCGATTTTAAACTGGATTGTTGCTTTGTTTAAATGAATGAAAAATCCTTATACTTTGAATTTGCTTCCCCCTCAGTTGGTGCCCACGTCCTCATCGGCCGTCCTGCACATGGTGAAGGTGAGTATGGAGTCGTGGGTGGAGGTGAGTATGGAGTCGTGGGTGAAGGTGAGTATGGAGTCGTGGGTGGAGGTGAGTATGGAGTCGTGGGTGGAGGTGAGTATGGAGTCGTGGGTGGAGGTGAGTATGGAGTCGTGGGTGGAGGTGAGTATGGAGTCGTGGGTGGAGGTGAGTATGGAGTCGTGGGTGGAGGTGAGTTTGACGCGTCTTTTTCAGACTCTTCTGAAGATGAGGACAGCGAGCAGGACGACGGGTGGATGAGCGAAGACTCCGGCTACAGCTCCATTTGTTCTTCTGAAGACGAGGAAGAAGAGGATGAAGATGAAGAGGATGAAGAGGAAGATGAAGACTTTAGAGCTCAGCCTTTTCCTCCTGTCAACTTCTGGCAGGGACTCCGTGAAGTAGGGTTTCCCGGTCGCCTTCCCTCTTGTCCTCCCGTCTCACTCCCTTCTGTTAGTCTTGAAGAAGATCCATCCTTGGTTCCTGAGAGACCAGAAGATTGCGCTCCTTCAACCTCAGGCTGCAGCTCATCCACGAAGAGAAGCAGAGAAGAGGACGAGCAGGTAAGTGGGAAGAGGCAGAGGATCTCCGAGGACGGTCTAGAGATAGTACTCGCTACTTCAGGCCGCCACACCTACACCTTCGGAAGATGCTTTTCGTGGCCAGAAGACAGCGACTCGGATGAAGATTGACGGCCTCTTTCCTGCAGGATTGTGAATCCTTTGTGTCTGGCAGGACTGATAAAGCCCCAGACAGCCTTCCCAGGCTCTGGCCGGGTTGGTCATAGTTAGCGTCTTCCACCGAGGCCTCTTCATACATTATATTGGATGACTTGCTGTCATTCCCATTTGCTTCCACTTTGTTGTAATCCCTCTGACAGTTGACTGACTAATATTAAGGAGCGAGGTAATTTCATGACCGGACTTGTTGCACAGTCGGCATCCTATCACAGTCCCACGCTGGAATTCACTGAGCTCCTGAGAGTGACCCATGGAAACAGAAACAGTCTGCATTCCTAGGTGCTTGCTTTGTACACCTGTGGCCATGGAAGTGATTGGAACACCTGATTTCATGGCAATATTATGTGTTTTTTTCTAATTATTTACCTTCTGAGTCATAGCCGACGATGCTAGATGCAGATACCAGAGGTAAGTTCACAATGAATGGTTGTTATTGTTATTGTGTTATGTATTTTAGTGTTTAAATTCTAGATGGCTACAAGACAAGGGTAAGTCAACACTTAATTACAGCAGTAACACAAGTCTCAGTAAAGTCACATTTACAAGTTATTCAAAGATTGTTTTACTCACTCTGTCTTTTTATTGTTTTAAGTTAGGTGTTGGTGGCTGTTCCTGACAGAGGTACGGTCATAATTACTGACCTGAAGAAAAGTCTCCAAGTCTCTTTTACTTAGGTATTGATGGCAGCAGCAGACCTTCAGGATGATACCCACTGCACCAGCCTCCCAACAAGAAGAGACCATGTGGAGGACTACAGGACCAGATGAGGAGGATGGAGGACTACAGGACCAGATGAGGAGGATGGAGGACTGCAGGACCAGACGAGAAGGATGGAGGACTACAGGACCAGATGAGGAGGATGGAGGACTGCAGGACCAGATGGGAAGGATGGAGGACTACAGGACCAGATGAGAAGGATGGAGGACTACCGGACCAGATGAGGAGGATGGAGGACTACAGGACCAGATGAGGAGGATGAGGACTACAGGACCAGTGGTCCGAGTGAGTATTCTCCTCCAGAGACTAATCTCACTACCAGTAATGACATAACAGTTAACTTTATATCAGTGGATTGTATTTATTATAGGAGCCTTCTAGAATAGTATTCCAATGTTTATAATATAATTTCAGGAGCAGACCTAGGCTCACCTTCCAGGACCAGACGAGAAGGATGGAGGACTGCAGGACCAGATGAGGAGGATGGAGGACTACAGGACCAGATGAGAAGGCCAGAGGACTACAGGACCAGATGAGGAGGATGGAGGACTGCAGGACCAGACGAGAAGGATGGAGGACTACAGGACCAGATGAGAAGGATGGAGGACTACAGGACCAGATGAGGAGGATGGAGGACTACCGGACCAGTGGTCCGAGTGAGTATTCTCCTCCAGAGACTAATCTCAGTACCAGTAATGACATAACAGTTAACTTTATATCAGTGGATTGTATTTATTATAGGAGCCTTCTAGAATAGTATTCCATTGTTTATAATATAATTCCATAATTAGTGGCCATATTCAACACTCTAGCTAATAACCATGTAAATGTTGTATAGTTGAGTTCATGGGTTTTCATCTCTGGTGGTTCTGGTTCATAGGTCAGGACTCCTCTATGGTTTTGGCTCTCCTGGGCAGCTGAGAATGGACGTCAACCAAGACATCAACCAACGAAGACCCAGCACCACAGCAGACCCTGAACTACTCCCCTACCTTCGTGAGCCCGAGACCCAGTGTGTGCCATTCCAACCTCCCTGCCCCTCCGCCCATCCCCCGACACCACCCGCCTCACCCACCAGCCAAAGGGTGAGGCGGCTCCCGACCAGCACAGAGGACACTTTTGTTGTTTTTGGGAAGATTCTCTCTCTCTCTCTCTCTCTCTCTCTCTCTCTCTCTCTCTCTCTCTCTCTCTCTCTCTCTCTCACACACACACACACACACACACACACACACTTTTTATTATTTATTTTCTAGTAGATGTCTGTCTGTGTAAATCTGTATACATCATCTCAATCTGTATTGCTTTGTTTTGTGTCACCATTTATTGTTGTACAGCTACTCTGTGTGCCTGTTATTGTCCTCGGGGACAAATAAAGTTTTTTGAATTTAATTGAACAACCTCTTTGCATATGTGCTCAGAAATTAAGGAGAGACCATTTCTATGCATTATTGAAAAATCTATAACAAATGTATGCATATTCATATTCATAGTATGTCAAACAAGTTGTAGTATGTCAAATATTCATGAAATAGACATTGTATTGTATGTGGGGGAAAAAATCACAGAATAGTACTTCTCAAAAAGTCAGTGTGTGTAGCATCTTGAAAAAAAGTGGTAGTATAGTATGATGATAAAAGTAATACAAAAAATCTGTATATTTTGTCAAGAAATGTTATAGAAGAGTCGTAGTATAATATGGCTTCAGAAATCAATGGTGTAAAAAGATTGCAAGACAACAAAGTTGTGATATATTATGTGGAAACAAGTCTTATAAGAGTCATTGCATAGTATTCCATTAAAAAGTGATATTAAAGTATGTCAAATAAATTCATAAAGTCATTGTATTGTGTCTAAAAAAAGTTAAAGTATAGAATTTTGAAACAATCCATGAAGAGTATTATAGTCACAGTATAATATGTCAAAAGGTCATACAAGTTCTATGTCAAAGAATTCATAGTAAAGTAGGTTAAAAAGTCATAGTAGAGTTGGTCAAAAACAGTCAAATAAAAATGGAAGAGTTTGTTTAAAAAACCAGGGTATAAATGTGGAAAACAGTCCTAAGAAGCCACAATATCGTTAATTAAAAAAAAAAGGTAGGACAATTAAAAACATCAGAATCCAGTTTTGAATTTGAAAAACTTTAAAGTTCTCTGTGTGTCTCAGAGGGTTAAGGCTGTTTACAAACTAGACTACTGACTAAACTGAAACTTAACTGAGCAATATATATTCCTTTTAGTAATTACTGAAAATTTCAAGGCGAATTGTATGTTCTTGAAATGAATAACAGCCTATTTTTCAGTATATTGTCATACCGTCAAAGATATCATTATCGCCTAAATACCCTGAAATATCTTGATATTCTTTTAGGGCCACATTGAAATACTCTGAGAACCTATGACCATGTACATACATGTCAAGGTTAGAAACTGTAAAATAGTCTTTCGTATTTACTGCCAAGACTTGCCTAATCATATAACGACCACACAAACAACTGAATATTGTTCAAACAAGCCGTGTAAGCAAAGCATCTCGAGTCAGGCAAATTTGGATAAACGGCTGATTCCTGCTGATTTGAACAGAGTGCAGCTGCATGTTGTCTTTTGTGTTTCCTGCTCTTTACCTGAACCCCATCAGTAGTTGAACTGAGATTTATGGAGGCTGTGAATTGTTTATGTATGCTGGCGTACACAGGTCTGGTCTTAGTTCTCGGTTAGAAGAACTGCAGCTACTCCAGTGTGTTGATATCCTTCTTTATTCCACACATGTACATACAAGAAGGGTCGAGTTGTGGTTCCCTTGGAATATATAAAGAAATGAACAATAAACATGTAATAATAATGATGATTAAATAATACTAATTAAAGCAATGTCGCTAAACAGGTGCATAATAATCTATTATTCAATACATACAGAGAATAACAATGAGGTCAAATAGTACCCTCTACTGGTCGAACAGGGGCGCTCAGACAGCGTCATTACAGAGTAAACATATGAACTTAAACAAGCATAAATATCAGCAGATGTAAAACCCATCCACAATATTACAAATACAATCCAACTATGATTATATGTTAAGAACATATATATGCTGAAATGCAAACACATTAACACTCTCTTGGCTATAATTTTATATAACAAGTTCAAAGTGCGTGAGCACGCATCGCAACATGGCGACCGGTCCAAACACTGCAAAACAGCAGACAACAAGCAACAAATGTCCAGTGCCAACTCACTCTGCATCCACGCACAAAGCCACGACACTGATAGTCCCGACCTGGCTCCGAACGACAACGTCACAATCACCGAGGATGTGCGCAGCACTTGACGGGTTAGCTGTCTGGCTTGATCCTGAGACTGCAGGGACTGGAGACAATTGTGGACATAAAATGCTTGAAGCACAGATTGGACCACATCTTCACTGCTCTCACAGTGTTGTTGCACGTGACGCTGTAAAGCATAAGATGCACAGCATGGGCTGCAGGTAGTCCCAAATGGCAACACACGCTACTCGTAGACCTCTGGGCTGCGGTCTCTCTCTCCATCACGCCACAGGAAGCGAAGGAGTGGCTGGTCTTCAGGGAGGAGACGCACCTGATGAAACATGCCGCGTATATCTCCACTGATGGCCACAGAGCGTGTTCTCTGACCCTCAGTAGCACACCAAGCAGTGATGCACTCAGAGTAGGACCAGGAAGCAGGTTGTTATTGAGGCAGGCTTGTTGATAGTTGAATGAGCAGTTGAAGACAACTCTGCCTTTACCATTATGATAAACAAGATGGTGAGGAAGAAACCATGACTCCTCTGTCCTGCTCACATCATCAGCGTTGATCTTGACAGCATATCCAGCTTTCTCCAATTTGTGTATCTCCTCATTGTACACTGAAGCTTGTTCAGGGTTAGTAGCAAGGCGGCGCTCTGTTGCTCTGAGGAGAGCCATCACGGCCGTGGGTGGAGCATGGAGCTTAGGTGCATCCGGTTAACGCAACAATGGAGTAGGGTAGCGGGCCACGCCGTCAACTGTGACTCTGATGGTCTTCTGCTCCAGTTGTTCCATAGCTACTTTATCCCCACCAGAGCGGATCATCTCCTTACTGTTTCTGAACGGTAATGTGTCTCGCTGCCAGAGCCTTTCAACATTTTGATGTAGCTCATCGGACGGGGAGAGGAATGAAGAATGCAGACAGCTGTTCTCACCTGATGAATGCTGCAGGAAGGTGGCAGGTCCCTGCACAGCCCATCCCAGAGCCGTGCACACAGCTACAGGTCCACCGATCGGGCCAGACCGGACTGGGGATACTGGAGTTATCAGGTGAGCGTTGTCAGAACCGATGAGTAGCATAGGCTTGACTCTACTGTATGAGTGCAAGGGAATGTCTCTCAAGTGTTGGTAGCTTCGGTTCAGATTTTCAGCTGCACACGATTGTTCAGCCAGATTCAGGTCTGCTGCTGTAAAAGCATGTTGAATGTCATGTTTCATCCCTTTCTTCATCATGGGTGACACTTTGAGGGAAACTGTAGCACCCGTTAATTGCACCTTGTCCTGTCTAATCGTCCTCAGGGACAGGATCTCTTCCTTACCCTTGAGACCCAGGTGACGTACAGCAGCTGGTAGTATGATTGTTCTTCCGTCATCCAGTACAGCGTAAGTGCTGAGTGTTTTCCTGCCATTGTGCAGCCGTACTGGGACAACCTTCAGCATCACTCGACCTGAATGACTGATTTGGTCCATATAAATCATACTGGGGGATAGGGCTGTAGCGATACACTAATCTCACGATACGATACAATATACGATATTCAGCTCACGATACGATATAAATCACGATATTCAGTCAACGATACGATTCGATATAATTCGATACACTTGCATCATTTTCTGAAAGATTTAAAAGGTACAGTGTGATTTTGGTGACATCTTGTGAGTGTTCTATTTACTTGGATTGAATTAATTGAACTGAAAACTAAAAACATCAATTACACAATATGTGTCTGACTGGACAGAGAGTCTACAGCTTGCAAATGCTGGACAAAATGAATCAAAGATGTGTTGAGAAAATGAGTTCCATTTATTGAAACAGTGCAAACTATCTTACAAGCCAATAAGTGCAGTATTGAACAATGGAGAGTTAAAAAGTGCAGCAAGTGGCCTGTTCTGAACAAATTCTTTGACAGGTTTTTTAGCTTGAAACTGAACATATGAGGTAACCAGTCTAGCCAGCAGTGAAGTAAACAGTACCATGGCTTCTCCAAAACATGCAATAATTGGCCTGTAGGCCTACAAGTATGTGAGGTAGCCAGTCTGGCCAGCAGAAAAGAAAAATAAACTATGGCAGCCAATAATTCAAGTCCATAGTACCCATCTTAGCTTAAGGCCTTAACACTAAACAGAAACTCTCCTCTACACATAACTGCAGACTAAGTGAACTACATTCTCTTCAGATTTTTGTTCAGGAATAGAATCTGATCGACGTGCTCTGGGAGAAGTGCACTTCTTTGAGCAGTGATGATATCCCCGGCGGTGGAAAAGACCCTCTCTGAGGAAACACTAGTGCCAGGGACACAGAGGTACCTTTCAGCAAGTTGTGACAAGAGTGGATACTCATACTGGTGCTCTTTCCACCAGACCAGTGGATCTTCTTTCACTTCCAGGAGATCTGCCTCCTTGTAGCGGGTCATCTGCTCCTTGGCCTCGTCCTCTTGGGTAATTGTCTTGGGTCGTGCTGCACCACCACCATATCGTTCACCAAGAAGGGCAGCCAGTGGACAAGACGGCCTTGGATTCCTGGGTGGAGGATGCTGACCTTCAAATAAATAAACAATAAAAACAAAAACACATTACTTATAGTTAAGCACATTCCATAATTCCTACACAGAGGTTCAGACAACACAGTGCGCTTCACTGGATAACAGTGAGTGATAATACTGACTTTGACTGCTCTCTCCTTCCATGAATTGCTCTCCTTCATCTACAGCCTCTTCTTTGGATGCCATCCCCTCATCATCAGCATGGGCATTTGCTGTCCCCTCTTCATCCACACTCCAAAGTGACTAAATTAAATAAGTCAACATGAAATGAAATTCATGAGCTTTTACTGTAATAAATATTTTAATTACTATATTTAATATGCCTTTAAACCTGTTAACATTATAGTATTTATGCTTTTTAAACTATTTAATATTTATCTATTTTAAACTGTTAACATTGTAGGATTTGCCCTTTAAACTTTGAACAATGTATTATTTAGGCCTATGCTTACTCTCGCCAGGAGATGGCGGATGGGGTACAAGGCCAAGGGTTAAACCTAGCAGTACCATCACTGCCTTACCTCTGATGGCTGCATGCTCAGTCTTGCAGCCTCTGCAATCAGTCCATCATAAACTTCCTGTCTTTCATTCTCAGTCAGGAAGGGAAGACTTTTGAATCGTGGATCCATCGCTGAACATGCATGGAAAGTTGCCTTGAGGTCAATGTACCTCCTCTGAAGATCCCCAGCCATGGCAGCCTTCATCTCCTTTATGACTGCAGATTCACCTTTGATTGGTTTCAGTCCGTTGATCAGTGTGTCCTGGAGGGGTGCGACAACGGAGAGTGTAGGGGTCTTCTCCTTGGACATGTACTGTGTAGCCTCCTTCATGGGCTTCAACGCGCTGACTACTTCTTCAGCTGTTGTCACATCATTCTCAGTCAGTGTGCACAGATCCTTCTCGGTCTTCCTGACTTCACTGGAGAGCAGGGCTGCACATATGGCCGGTTGTTGCTCGAGGAATCTTTCCAACATGTCATGAGCACTATTCCACCTGTTGTTAAATAAAAGAAATACATTTATTTATAGACCTATAGCGCCCTATACACTTCACAGCATGGATGCACAGAATGCTGCTTCACATAAATGAAAACAAAAACAAGTTAGTAATAAAAAAACAAAATAAACTATTAAAAAGTAACGGCACACTAACCTCGTCACTACATCCGTCATCAGCTTGTGCTCTGGTAGTAGTAGAAGCCTTTGTTTCTCTTTCAGAATGTGGTTGGCTGTGGTGCTCCGTCTGAAGAAGTTCACAATGCGTCTCACCCTTCCCAGCAGGCGTGCGACTGCTGTGATTTTGAGGGCCCGTTGTGCAGCCAGATTCAGGGTGTGAGCATAGCATTTTACATGAAGTGTGAATGCTGCCTCCTCAGCTGCGATTGTCATATTTGACGCATTGTCAGTGACAATTACTGGATCCTTTTCCGTGATTCCCCACTCGGCGAGGGCCTTTCTCAGGTGTTCTGCCAGGTTGTGTCCGGTGTGGCTCTCGGGCATGTCCCTGGTTTGCAAAACATACGTAACGAGCTCCCATTCCTCGTTGATAAAGTGAGCCGTGATGGTGACATAGGCTTCGGTTGTGCGCGAGGTCAAGCCGTCGCACGTCAGGGCAACTCTCTCCGCACTGGCCACTGAGGCTTTGATGTGTGCCCTGGTCTGAGCGTACAACCTGGGGATGCAAACCTTGGTGAGGTGTTCGCGGGTTGGAAGAGGGTAGCGGGGCTCCATCGCGTTCACCATGCGCCTAAAGCCGGCGTTTTCCACCACCGAATACGGTCTCAAATCCTGACAAATAAAGTAGGCAATGAACTCGGTAATTTTCTGCGACCTTGGTGAAGCAGAGGGAAATTTGTGTGAACAACCGCCATCCATGTCCAGCATGGTTTGTTTTGGGTCACGCCACAGCTTCTTGGCTTCCTCCTCCGTTAACATTACCTTGTCCGGATGGTGACGTTTTAGGTGGGCTCGTAGGTTGGTGGTGTTTCCGGAGTATTTCACGTTTGTGCGACACAGCTTGCAAACCGCGATGCTTTTGTCTAAGTCGTCACTTTTCTTCTTCCTTTTAAATCCAAAGTGCTCCCACACGTCTGCTTTTAAGCACGAAGGTGCTGGATTTATATTCGCCACCATTTTCTTGAATCTCCTAGCTCTGATTCCGCAAACAGGTAGAGATAGACGTCGGCGTCTGTTCAAAGAGAGTATCTAGACCGGTAACTTGCTCTACAGCGACACTAGCGGCTGGCGGACCAAATCGCTCTTCCTGCAGAGCGAACGGGGGGGGTAAACACGGGGGATATGAAAGGGATTTGTGTATCGATACTAGCGGCTTAAAAATCGATACTTTATTGAGAAACAAAATATCGATTTATATCGCAGAATCGATAAAATCACCCAGCCCTACTGGGGGACGTACTCACGGTCAAGACTCTGTTTGAGCCACATAATGGAGCACCGAGAGGTGTTGTTCTCCACAAGTTGAACATGGCTTCTTTAAAGTGCAGTTGTCAGGTGTGTGTCCTCTCCCACACCTCCAGCATCTTTTCTTTCCCTTTATCCAGTCAGCCTTAGCCGTGTTTGTGAGCTTAGCATTAGTCATGACAGGCGTTGAGGTGGTGTTCTTGGTTATTGCAGTAAGGGCAATAGGGTTTAAACCTGTCACGCTTCACAGACTGTAGTGGGATGCTGGATACAGGAGCTGGATTAGGTTGCTGAGCCCCCTGGTGGTTACCCAGTAGAATAGTTGCAGATTTCACTCTTGGCTGCTTCACTGATCAGCGCTCCTGGCTGTCAGAATGTGGGAGTTCTGGTGGGCATGCATTTATCCGACGGGATACCTGCAGGGTCTGGACCTTCCTTTCAAGCCAGTCTGCCAGATCTGGAAGAGTATATGTTCTGTCACTGCCACTCTGGATAATTCCCCTGGGGAAGCAGTATTCAGCGAAGGCATCTCTGAAGTTAGCAGGCAGCTTAGTGAGCAGTGTGTCAACATGAGAACCACACATCAGCTCTGAAGATGAGGGACCTTGCATTGTGCTTAACATTCCCACTAGTGTTCCAACTGATGCTGCAAAATCCTCAATACCTTGATAGTCTCCGGCCTTCACTGGTGGAGTATTCAGGATGGCATTGAGTTCTCCTTGCACAAGCTGTCTAGGCTGACCATATCTTTGCATGAGGGCTTGCATGGCAGTAGTGTATGGCGTTGCACTGTTGATGAACCGCTTGGCTATTTGAAGTGCAGCAGGGAATCTGAGGTGGTCAAGAAGGACTTGGTACTTGTAGTCTTCACTTAAATGTCTGTGAGGCCCAAGAACACTGTCCAGGCCCTTTTTGAGCAGCAGGAAGTCACTTTCCCTCCATGATGTACAAACAGTCAGTTTGGGCTTGGGGATGCCAAATGATGATGCAATAACCATCTCTAAAACACCTGGTACATTGGAATTATCTGGTGGCCGCACAGATGCAAGTGGCTGCTGAGGATAATAGTGTTGGACAGCAGGAGCAGGATAATGTGCAGGAGGATAGGGGTATTGCTGAGGAGGAGGCTGCCAATACCTGGGTGCACTGTATGTTGGTCGTGATGGGGCAGGTGCAGTCTGGATGGGCAGCGCAGGAACTGCAGAGACTGCAGGTGGCACCAGCTAGGTAGTTGGAGTTGCTGCTGAAACAGAGGTTACACAATTCACACGTTCCATCTGTGGAAGGGGAGTAGGTCGTGTAGATTCAGCGTCTGAAGCCTGATCCACATCATCAGCCTGCAGTGCAGAAGAAGCTTGGTCCACAGCCTCTGTCGGTGTAGCAGAGGGTGCAGCATGTGTTGATGGAGCAGCAGCTGTGTCCTGATCTCGATAGAGGGGCACTGTAGTAGCCGGAATGTGGTATGCAGGTGGATACTGCACCATCCTAATGGGACTGGGACACCTGTGGACCCTCTCTAGTTGGGGAAGACTACCGTACTGTGACATATCTGCAGCGTATCGATGTGAGCGATATGTAGGATGAGTGAAGCCAACCTGTGGGTCAGGAGTCAGTCTTACATTGTCCATTTCAGCTGCCAGCTCTTTCATTTGGTGTCTCACGGCCTGCCAGCGTGCCTCTAGGCGCTGAAGTCTATCATCAGGGCTCTCATAGGACGGATATGTGGGCACTGGATAGTGGGGAAATCCTCCCGTGCTGGGTGGTGCTGCATATGTTGGTGTCCTGGTGACACTGGCCTTGTTATGGTGGGATGAAGGGGTTGTAATGGATAGCCGAGCTTGTTGTCCTCCAGATGTCCGGAATGCGTTGCACTCTGCTGGGACGGGGACTCTGTGGCGGCCGCCCATCATGATATCCTCGGCTTGTAGCCATGACGCAGCTTGTTGGATTTTGGATTTTTTCCCACTTCAATACACTTTTTTATATTTGTAACGAGGACCTTTAACCTGGTACACAATTGGGCATGACAAAATTTAAACACACATCTGACCAAATGTGAAGTTAAATTATCAATATCAAAACAAATATGGCAACTTAATTATCACCATGAAATTTAGCAATAAACTTGCATTCAACCTTGTATCAATGTACAAATAAATTGTTAAATAAATCGTTGAGTCCCAACCAAAATAAAAACACAAAAATTTGAGATCTCAAGGAACAAAAAATGTACTCTTGTGTCAACAGGTTGAGTATGAGTCAGTCTTTGGTTACTCAACCCAAGTTTGTGAATGTTTCAGTTTATTTTGAGTGCACTCAAGTTTCCTACCACCCTTTATGAGAAAGACTGTCCATCCTGGTTACAGACGATGAAGGCTGTGAGGTGAGTAGAGGGGAGGACTGAAGATGATGGGGATGATGACTGGAGATCCAGGGAGCAGTGATGGAGGGGAATGATGAGGGGGAACCAGAAAGCAGCAGGATGAAGGCAGCTTGAGCACTCGATCCAGTTCGTAGAACAGCTCAACAAAAAAACCAGCCTGCACAAAACGTGCAGGGAAAATTAATAATTGTCCTCATCAAAAGTCCACTGTGTGTTGTCTCTTTCTTTCTTTATCTCTCAGAGTTACACACACTATCACACAATCCCTCATACTTCACATTATAACATTTCACTCACATATGCTTTAACTTTTGCATCCATATGCTTAATAAAATAGCTCACAAAGAATATATTCACACATTAAGCACATAATATTAACCATGTCTGCTAAATTATCTGAATTAGCTGACCAACAGGCCTAATTAGCATTTTTTCACAGTATTTACACATTTCCAAAATAAACACACCATTCGTAATATCACCATGATCTTATCAGCTTATCCCGACTGGTTTTTTAACACAATAAATCCACAGTCTGAAGTTATAAACCTTTTCAAGTTATCAACCAGAATGCTAATTCACCGGGCTAGTTGAATGTGCTAATTCGCCGTGTTTGCTAACAGCTAACTCACCGGGATATTCAATAGCCACGTCATTCGGACGGGTCAGGAACCTCCGCGACGTCGGACGACTTCTCTTTCCACGGTCAAAAAACTCTTCTAACGTAGCCTTGCTACTTCCTACTTTAAAGACAAGTAGTGAACTATTGTTTTGTGCTAATAACAGCTCTCTGCTGATGCTGCTAAGCTCACTCTCCATACACGTGTCTGTCGTTCTTTCGGACTGGAAACACTCGTCCGTTACACCACTAGGTGGCAGCAGCGAGCCACCAAACCTGAAAACATAACCTGAACTAGAATGGCTGTTCAGACTGCCGGGCTACACACACAAGACACGTCCTTCATAGGGATACTTTTTAAATTGGGTACATTTCAGAGCCTGTACTTTCACTTGAGTAGAGAAGTTGAATCAGTACTTCTACGTGTGGTGTTCATGGTTGTTATGGAGGACAGGAAGTAGAAACGTTATTTCATGACGAGGCAGAAGATGATTGATGTCCCGTCAGAGTGTCCTGAACAATTAATGACGAAACAATCCCAGAAAATTAACATACATTTGACAAAATATGTGAGAAAAAAAAATCTCTGTCTGTTTCGGATTTGCTCAAGCATACGCACGCACGCACGCACGCACGCGCATCAGTCATCGTCATGGAAACAGAACTATGACCAGTCAGAGCAGGTATAAAAGCGCTGTCCACCATTTGGAGTTCTCTTTTTGCACTTGGACTAGACACACATTGGATAAACTCTGAGAGTTGACCCAAACTGTGGAAAGTTTCAAACGCTTGAGAAAAAAACACATCTTCAAACCGCTTGAGAAAACACATCTTTTTGTTAAACCGAAGTAGAGGATAGTCAACGAGCTACTTTTGGGAGGAGAGACCGGTGACGACGACGATGGCCCTCCGGGAGCCACGGATCCAGGAGGATCCTCCGGGCCTGGATCTGGACCTCGGCCGTGATGGTAAGACAACTTTTATATTTATTTTAGTATTATACTTGTTGATTCATAGCCTAAAAACCTTAAAAAGCGCCCCAAGTCCAGAAATCAGTGCAACTTTTGGAGTTTGAAGGAGAAAAGTTCACATCAGTTCATGACGATTGGTGTAAAAACCATTTGGTGAAACCAGACACTCACGCGACGTTTTCTTCGTGTAAAATGGTTATTTGTGGGCCAGCATGTCTTAAATATAGCGGGGGAACCGTGTGTCTACTAGGAGGTGTGATGGTTACAAACACTGTTGTTTTGGTTTGAAGGCGTCAAAACGTGCATCTTATGAGATTTGTGAAAGAAGATGGCGCTGGGGCCATATTTCATAAAATGCCCAAAGAGCGTTTTAGTTGTGCGCCGTGGAAACGATGGGATGTTCGGTCGAACGTCACTGCGTGAGACTGCGTGAGACTGCGTGTGCGCGTGCCGCCTCCACGATGACACCGTATCCTGCACGCGCTGCGACCTGCAAATGATAGACGGGGTGATGATGATGAGTTGTGGGGTAAAGAGGTCGCTGTGGTCATTTTGGATGAAAGAAGCCACGTTTCACTGCGTAATGACGCACAGCTGCGACATCTAATCCATCCACTAATACATTGATCGGAAACCACTGATCGTTTCGTCCCACAAACTCAAGTCCTCACTATTCTTTGGTGCAGAATACATGTCTTTGCACAAAGTAATCACTATTGATGATTATAATATTTGTATAATTATTTTGGTTATTTACATTTAATATGTTCAATATTATAATAATAATAATGACACTATTATCATTTCAGTCATTTATATTGTAATTGTATTAGATTAATTCATATTATATTATTTTATATTGCGTTATTATAATAACAATATAAATAATATGTTATAAACAGCTACAAAAATAGTAATTGTTGATTATTATTAATTAATATTATTATTGGTTTAAGTAACTTCAATGCCGTTTTCATCTGTTCAGTAATTTAAGAATAAACAGCCTCATATGTTCAATTATGTTTAGTTTCTGATCACAAAAATGAATTGATTTTGAATCTACAGCACAAGTCAAACTCTTCAGCACATATGGAAAGTTATAATCCGCCTGGCGGTCCTTTCTGCATGTCGTCCCCCTCTCTCCCCCCTTTCACTCTCACACTGTTCTCTCAATAAAGCCAAAACAAATAACTATAATTATAATATGTATGGGTGAAGTAAAAAAAAAATTAACATGTTGAAATAATTCTAATAGTTAATTAATTGTCACATGAAAGCTGCATGAATTGATCCTCCTTCAGACAGACAGAACAGCACTATGTGTGATATTCCTGTTAAAAGCCCCGTGTGTTGGTGGCTTTGTGACAGACGTAGTGCAGCGATAGTTGGTATATAGATATGCTGTCTTCTTGGCGATTTTAAACTGGATTGTTGCTTTGTTTAAATGAATGAAAAATCCTCATACTTTGAATTTGCTTCCCCCTCAGTTGGTGCCCACGTCCTCATCGGCCGTCCTGCACATGGTGAAGGTGAGTATGGAGTCGTGGGTGGAGGTGAGTATGGAGTCGTGGGTGGAGGTGAGTTTGACGCGTCTTTTTCAGACTCTTCTGAAGATGAGGACAGCGAGCAGGACGACGAGTGGATGAGCGAAGACTCCGGCTACAGCTCCATTTGTTCTTCTGAAGACGAGGAAGAAGAGGATGAAGATGAAGAGGATGAAGAGGAAGATGAAGACTTTAGAGCTCAGCCTTTTCCTCCTGTCAACTTCTGGCAGGGACTCCGTGAAGTAGGGTTTACCGGTCGCCTTCCCTCTTGTCCTCCCGTCTCACCCCCTTCTGTTAGTCTTGAAGAAGATCCATCCTTGGTTCCTGAGAGACCAGAAGATTGCGCTCCTTCAACCTCAGGCTGCAGCTCATCCATGAAGAGAAGCAGAGAAGAGGACGAGCAGGTAAGTGGGAAGAGGCAGAGGATCTCCGAGGACGGTCTAGAGATAGTACTCGCTACTTCAGGCCGCCACACCTACACCTTCGGAAGATGCTTTTCGTGGCCAGAAGACAGCGACTCGGATGAAGATTGAGGGCCTCTTTCCTGCAGGATTGTAAATCCTTTGTGTCTGGCAGGACTGATAAAGCCCCAGACAGCCTTCCCAGGCTCTGGCCGGGTTGGTCATAGCGTCTTCCACCGAGGCCTCTTCATACATTATATTGGATGAGTTGCTGTCATTCCCATTTGCTTCCACTTTGTTGTAATCCCACTGACAGTTGATTGACGAATATTAAGGAGCGAGGTAATTTCACGACCGGACTTGTTGCACAGTCGGCATCCTATCACAGTCCCACGCTGGAATTCACTGAGCTCCTGAGAGTGACCCATGGAAACAGAAACAGTCTGCATTCCTAGGTGCTTGCTTTGTACACCTGTGGCCATGGAAGTGATTGGAACACCTGATTTCATGGCAATATTATGTGTTTTTTTCTAATTATTTACCTTCTGAGTCATAGCCGACGATGCTAGATGCAGATACCAGAGGTAAGTTCACAATGAATGGTTGTTATTGTTATTGTGTTATGTATTTTAGTGTTTAAATTCTAGATGGCTACAAGACAAGGGTAAGTCAACATTTAATTACAGCAGTAACACAAGTCTCAGTAAAGTCACATTTACAAGTTATTCAAAGATTGTTTTACTCACTCTGTCTTTTTATTGTTTTAAGTTAGGTGTTGGTGGCTGTTCCTGACAGAGGTACGGTCATAATTACTGACCTGAAGAAAAGTCTCCAAGTCTCTTTTACTTAGGTATTGATGGCAGCAGCAGACCTTCAGGATGATACCCACTGCACCAGCCTCCCAACAAGAAGAGACCATGTGGAGGACTACAGGACCAGATGAGGAGGATGGAGGACTACAGGACCAGACGAGAAGGATGGAGGACTACAGGACCAGATGAGGAGGATGGAGGACTACAGGACCAGATGAGAAGGATGGAGGACTACATGACCAGATGAGGAGGATGGAGGACTACAGGACCAGATGAGGAGGATGGAGGACTACAGGACCAGATGAGAAGGCCGGAGGACTACAGGACCAGATTAGAAGGATGGAGGACTGCAGGACCAGACAAGGATGGAGGACTACAGGACCAGATGAGAAGGCCAGAGGACTACAGGACCAGACGAGAAGGATGGAGGACTACAGGACCAGTGGTCTGAGTGAGTAATCTCCTCAAGAGACTAATCTCAGTACCAGTAATGACATAACAGTTAACTTTATATCAGTGGATTGTATTTATTATAGGAGCCTTCTAGAATAGTATTCCATTGTTTATAATATAATTTCAGGAGCAGACCTAGTCTCACCTTCCAGGACCAGACGAGAAGGATGGAGGACTGCAGGACCAGACAAGGATGGAGGACTACAGGACCAGACGAGAAGGATGGAGGACTACAGGACCAGATGAGGAGGATGGAGGACGACAGGACCAGATGAGGAGGATGGAGGACTACAGGACCAGATGAGGAGGATGGAGGACTACAGGACCAGATGAGGAGGATGAGGACTACAGGACCAGACGAGAAGGATGGAGGACTACAGGACCAGTGGTCCGAGTGAGTATTCTCCTCCAGAGACTAATCTCACTACCAGAAATGACATAACAGTTAACTTTACATCAGTGGATTGTATTTATTATAGGAGCCTTCTAGAATAGTATTCCATTGTTTATAATATAATTTCAGGAGCAGACCTAGGCTCACCTTCCAGGACCAGACGAGAAGGATGGAGGACTACAGGACCAGATGAGAAGGCCGGAGGACTTCAGGACCAGATTAGAAGGATGGAGGACTGCAGGACCAGACAAGGATGGAGGACTACAGGACCAGACGAGAAGGATGGAGGACTACAGGACCAGACGAGAAGGATGGAGGACTACAGGACCAGATGAGAAGGATGGAGGACTACAGGACCAGACGAGAAGGATGGAGGACTACAGGACCAGATGAGGAGGATGGAGGACTACAGGACCAGACGACAAGGATGGAGGACGACAGGACCAGATGAGGAGGATGGAGGACTACAGGACCAGACGAGAAGGATGGAGACTACAGGACCAGATGAGGAGGATGGAGGACTACAGGACCAGACGAGAAGGATGGAGGACTACAGGACCAGATGAGGAGGATGGAGGACTACAGGACCAGACGAGAAGGATGGAGGACTACAGGACCAGTGGTCCGAGTGAGTATTCTCCTCCAGAGACTAATCTCACTACCAGTAATGACATAACAGTTAACTTTATATCAGTGGATTGTATTTATTATAGGAGCCTTCTAGAATAGTATTCCAATGTTTATAATATAATTTCATAATTAGTGGCCATATTCAACACTCTAGCTAATAACCATGTAAATGTTGTATAGTTGAGTTCATGGGTTTTCATCTCTGGTGGTTCTGGTTCATAGGTCAGGACTCCTCTATGGTTTTGGATCTCCTGGGCAGCTGAGAATGGACGTCAACCAAGACATCAACCAACGAAGACCCAGCACCACAGCAGACCCTGAACTACTCCCCTACCTTCGTGAGCCCGAGACCCAGTGTGTGCCATTCCAACCTCCCTGCCCCTCCGCCCATCCCCCGACACCACCCGCCTCACCCACCAGCCAAAGGGTGAGGCGGCTCCCGACCAGCACAGAGGACGTTTTTGTTGTTTTTGGGAAGCTCCTTTCTCTCGCACGCACGCACGCACACACAATTTTTTTTATTATTTATTTTCTAGTAGATGTCTGTCTGTGTAAATCTGTATACATCATCTCAATCTGTATTGCTTTGTTTTGTGTCACCATTTATTATTGTACAGCTACTCTGTGTGCCTGTTATTGTCCTCGGGGACAAATAAAGTTTTTTGAATTTAATTGAACAACCTCTTTGCATCTGTGCTCAGAAATTAAGGAGACAGACCATTTGTATGCATTATTGAAAAATCTATAACAAACGTATGCATATTCATATTCATAGTATGTCAAACAAGTTGTAGTATGTCAAATACTCATGAAATAGACATTGTATAGTATGCGGGGGAATAAATTCATAAAGTCATTGAATTGTGTCTAAAAAAAGTTAAAGTATAGAAATTTGAAACAATCCATGAAGAGTATTATAGTCACAGTATAATATGTCAAAAAGGTCATACAAGTTCTATGTCAAAGAATTCATAGTAAAGTAGGTTAAAAAGTCATAGTAGAGTTGGTCAAAAACAGTCAAATAAAAATGGAAGAGTTGGTTTAAAAAATCAGGGTATAAATGTGGAAAACAGTCCTTAGAAGCCACAATATCGTTAATTAAAAAAAAAAGGTAGGACAATTAAAACATCAGAATCCAGTTTTGAATTTGAAAAACTTTAAAGTTCTCTGTGTGTCTCAGAGGGTTAAGGCTGTTTACAAACTAGACTACTGACTAAACTGAAACTTAACTAAGCAATATATATTCCTTTTAGTAATTACTGAAAACTTCAAGATGAATTGTATGATCTTGAAATGAATAACAGCCTATTTTTCAGTATTTTGTCATATCGTCAAATATATCATTATCGCCTAAATACCCTGAAATATCTTGATATTCTTTTAGGGCCACATTGAAATACTTTGAGAACCTATGACCATGTACATACATGTCAAGGTTAGAAACTGTAAAATAGTCTTTCGTATTTACTGCCAAGACTTGCCTAATCATATAACGACCACACAAACAACTGAATATTGTTCAAACAAGCCGTGTAAGCTAAGCATCTTGAGTCAGGCAAATTTGGATAAACGCCTGATTCCTGCTGATTTGAACAGAGTGCAGCTGCATGTTGTCTTTTGTGTTTCCTGCTCTTTACCTGAATCTCAGTAGTTGAACTGAGATTCATGGAGGCTGTGAATTGTTTATGTATGCTGGCGTACACAGGTCTGGTCTTAGTTCTCGGTTAGAAGAACTGCAGCTACTCCAGTGTGTTGATATCCTTCTTTATTCCACACATGTACATACAAGAAGGGTCGAGTTGTGTTTCCCTTGGAATATATAAAGAAATGAACAATAAACATGTAATAATAATGATGATTAAATAATACTAATTAAAGCAATGTCGCTAAACAGGTACATAATAATCTATTATTCAATACATACAGAGAATAACAATGAGGTCAAATAGTACCCTCTACTGGTCGAACAGGGGCGCTCAGACAGCGTCATAACTAGGGTGACCACCTCCAAAAAGACAAAAAGTGGGACAGCAGGCATGTTTTGGAGGGACATGGCGGGACGGACGTGACCATCTGTAAACCCTGACCATACACTTCACAATTCAGACCACAAGGTCTTTAAAACTAAATATTTCATATATAGCCTATATATTTTCAGGAAACACAACAAAGAATTAAGTAACACATTTGTTTTACTTACTTAAGTAAAACATTTATTGAGACATCTCAAGCACTCAAAAGGCCTAACATAAAAAACAGTAGCCTAACTCCAGCCTTTAAAGTGCACAGGTCAATAACCTTCCAACATACCCCATACTTACAGAATTCAACTTAGGGCACTGTGTGAAAATCTTAAATAAAATCTTGGCTTAAATAAAATGCCAGTGCAAAAGAATCTCATACTTGGGTATAGCCATGTTTAACTATAATATAAGAGGTAGAAGAAAAAGTCTGTCTTTTCTCTTTATAGGTCAGCTTCTTCCAGCACCATGGATAGGCTAGAGGGCACATTTCTGAAACACAGAAGGAACAACAGCATACAAATATTAGCATTATTAGATACATACAAAATTTAAAAAAATTGTGTATTTGGCCATTTAAATAAATAATTATATGACTCTCACCTTAGTTATTCTTGAATTTATACTTTTTGTTTGACCGTACAGCCTCCAGTAAGGTCCTCTCTTTCACTGCATAGCTGTAGAATTCTGTGCAACTATAGGCAAAGTTGCTCTTTACTTGAATTTCGCTCTTGATGAGCTCCACAGAGCACCGGTTCCTTTGGTCAGTCCATGCTGCAGTCATCAAGGAGAACACTCTTTCCACAAATGCATTGGTGACAGGGATGCTGAAGAGAAAGGATCCAAGTGCAGTCAGATTTGGTGTCTTTGTGTCCTTGAGCAATAGTGACCATTTCTCCACAACAGGGACTGTTCCTTTTGCAATGTCCTGCTGGCGTGGCTGTGTTACACAGTACTCCTCGTACAGTTCATCCATGTCAAGTTTGTCTTGTATTTGAAGGGCATTCACTGCATCACAGAGGTGGGAAAATGTGAACTCCCTCTTCAGCTCCAAGACTGCCACATGCTTGTGAAAATTGCTGTCTGAGAAGTCATACCATCTTTGTAGGTAGCTCTGTGCAGCATCATAGAAGGAGCAAAAATCCTCCTTGATTGCTGCTGCTTTACTGTCTGGAAACTGCTGGAGAAGTGCATTGGTCTCTGTTCCGAAGAAGGAGTCCACTTGTCTCTGCTGGAGCTTTCTCTGAAGTGTGGACATGATGTCATAGAGCTCACAGACTGTCCTGTCATCACTTTCCAGCTGCATGGTAACATCATGGAATATCTTCAGTGCATTGTGGAGGAAGGACAGATATGCCTGTAACTCAAGTGGTTGCCCCTCACCGTCTTGATCCTTCTTAAACAGCTTCCACAGCACCTTTGGGCATTGCTCTCCTCAAAGAGATAAGAAGTATGCCTTCACACCAGGCCAGCAGGTATGCAGTCTTGTGACAGCTGGCCATATACTGAGCCATCTTGTGGACACATGATTCAGTAAGACATGGTATTCCTCTTCAACAAATGCAAAGATTTTTTTCAGCTCCTCAGTGCGCTTGGATGATGAAGAAAAATGACTGAAAATCTTGTTCACCACACTTTCAATGTCAATGTCCAATCTGTCTCCAGCATACTTTGCACAGTTATGCACTATGTGAGCCATGCAGTTGGCCTTGACAATATTGGCATTATCTGCTTTCAACTTCTGATAAACAGAATTGTACTTGCCATAGTTAACACTAGCATTATCAGCTGTGTATGCAGAGATCATATCAAGTTGGAGGCCATTCTCTCTTAGTTTATTTGTTATTTGCTTATGAATGGATGCAGATGCCTCCTCGCTATCCTCATAAAAATCAAGAACTTTGTTTTGTAGACACAGCTCTGGCGTCCAATATCTTACTACCAGTGGGAAAAGCTTGGCACTGCTGTGATTTGAGGCATCTGAGGCCACCGAGAAAAATGGTGTGAGCTGGGGCTTGTCATCTGACTGTTTGTTAATGGGAGAAAGTCAATTCACTCAAACTTCTTTCAACTGACAAAGGGGCGAGGGCATTTGTTATGATGCAAGCACTCTTCGTGCGGCCACATGAATTTTTTTTGGCTATGTCCGAGTCCGGGTAAATGACAGGGGCTAGCTTATTGCTGCAATCTGTGGACCGGTATGAGTGTGCATGCTTCACTGACTGATACACACTGGTAACTTCAGCTGCTGTTACCTTATCAGATAAACTGTCATGCTTTGGACTCAATAGAAACGACTGCATTGATTTAGATGTCTCTTGCTGTCGGACCTTTTTGTGATGAGATTCCCGCCCAGCATGTCGTTTGACATAATTTTCTCCGCCGTGAGCAACGGAGAAACTGCTGTTGCATAGGTAACAGAATGCTTTGTCGGGCTCGTCAGTTGGTCTTACCCAGCTGTGTGAAGTCGTCCATTCCTTTTTAAAAGAACACTTTCTCTTTTTGCTTGACTGCGGTGCACTCATCCTGTCATTTGCATCTTCACTCGTACAGTACAGTAATGACAGACGTACTACTCTCGGACTCTCTCGTGTGTATGTTTGGGGCGTATACATTTGACGTAGGACGTATCATTAAACGCAGCCTATTGGACGGACGTCATCGTTGTCTCCTGCAACCATTGGTCGAAATGAAATGCTCCCCAGTAGCGCAGATCAGAGCTATAGAGGGTGATAGTCTTTCTCTATTGCTCTGGGCTGGTTAATTTTAATATTAACATTTTTTTTTTTTTTGCCAATGAATGGAAAGCGGGACATTGTCTTGATATGCGTGACACGGGACAAACACTGAAATAGCGGGACAAAATAGCCTAAAACGGGACAGGTGGTCACCCTAGTCATAACAGAGTAAACATATGAACTTAAACAAGCATAAATATCAGCAGATGTAAAACCCATCCACAATATTACAAATACAATCCAACTATGATTATATGTTAAGAACATATATATGCTGAAATGCAAACACATTAACACTCTCTTGGCTATAATTTTATATAACAAGTTCAAAGTGCGTGAGCACGCATCGCAACATGGCGACCGGTCCAAACACTGCAAAACAGCAGACAACAAGCAACAAATGTCCAGTGCCAACTCACTCTGCATCCACGCACAAAGCCACGACACCGATAGTCCCGACCTGGCTCCGAACGACAACGTCACAATTACCGAGGATGTGCGCAGCACTTGACGGGTTAGCTGTCTGGCTTGATCCTGAGACCGCAGAGACTGGAGACAATTGTCGACATAAAATGCTTGAAGCACAGATTGGACCACATCTTCACTGCTCTCACAGTGTTGTTGCACGTGACGCTGTAAAGCATAAGATGCACAGCATGGGCTGCAGGTAGTCCCAAATGGCAACACACGCCACTCGTAGACCTCTGGGCTGCGGTCTCTCTCTCCATCACGCCACAGGAAGCGAAGGAGTGGCTGGTCTTCAGGGAGGAGACGCGCCTGATGAAACATGCCGCTTATATCTCCACTCATGGCCACAGCGTGTTCTCTGACCCTCAGTAGCACACCAAGCAGTGATGCACTCAGAGTAGGACCAGGAAGTAGGTTGTTATTGAGGCAGGCTTGTTGATAGTTGAATGAGCAGTTGAAGACAACTCTGCCTTTACCATTATGATAAACAAGATGGTGAGGAAGAAACCATGACTCCTCTGTCCTGCTCACATCATCAGCGTTGATCTTGACAGCATATCCAGCTTTCTCCAATTTGTGTATCTCCTCATTGTGCACTGAAGCTTGTTCAGGGTTAGTAGCAAGGCGGCGCTCTGTTGGTCTGAGGAGAGCCATCACGGCCGTGGGTGGAGCATGGAGCTTAGGTGCATCTGGTTTACGCAACAATGGAGTAGCGTAGCGGGCCACGCCGTCAACTGTGACTCTGATACCCCTTTTCCACCAACGCGAACCATAGTTCAAGAGCCGGGCCGGTGCCGTGCTGGTTCGCAGTTGGTTCAACTTGCGAACCGTCCGAGAACGTGTTTGCGTTTCCACCGGCTAGAGAGCCCAGAGAACCACGTCATTACGTCACTGTATACGTCTGAGGTTTCCCCGCAGCGCTAATTTCAAGCATAGCAGACATGTCTCTTCAGAAAAAGTGTTTATTTTGGTAAATAATACAATAACAATAAAATACACAAAACACTAAAATCACAACATTTTTTAAAGTGTAGAACAGTGTGTGATCAATAGATCGGAGTGTTAGATGTTTAGTCATCTGCAGGTTGGACATCCGTTCAATATCGCCGATGTCCGACAGCTCTACAAACACAAACCAGAGAACAGCGGTTTAATCACAAACGTGTCCACGACGCTGTGAACACAGATGTTATGTTACGTTAGTTGGTAACGTTTAGTGAGCCAACGGCAGTCAGAAAGTGGCATGCTAACGTTGTTATTAGCAATATCACGCTAGCTGGCTAGCTAGCCGGTCAGCCTACATTACCCGAGGAAGCAAAGCCACTAGTTGCTGCTGTTACGAACGTAATCACTAGCTTGGTAAACTAAACAGAAATGTGTCGTTGGTTTGCAACGAGGTGAAACATTTTAAAAGTGAAACTTACCGGGAACAGTAACGTTAGTAAAACTCCGCAGCGGCGTATTTTCCCCCTTTGCCTCGAGCGTTAACCCCGCCCCCAGCCCCTAACGTAAGCCGGGCCCAGTTCCAGCCCAGCAAGGAGTTGGGGCTGATCGCGAACCAGTTTTTCTGGCCCAGAGCCGGCTCTTTGTCTGTGGAAACAGGAAGAGCTGGTTCGCGATTGGGCACCGGCTCCGAACCGGCCCTCAAAATGCCTCGGTGGAAAAGGGGTATGATGGTCTTCTGCTCCAGTTGTTCCATAGCTACTTTATCCCCACCAGAGCGGATCACCTCCTTACTGTTTCTGAACGGTAATGTGTCTCGCTGCCAGAGCCTTTCAACATTTTGATGTAGCTCATCGGACGGGGAGAGGAATGAAGAATGCAGACAGCTGTTCTCACCTGATGAATGCTGCAGGAAGGTGGCAGGTCCCTGCACAGCCCATCCCAGAGCCGTGCACACAGCTACAGGTCCACCGATCGGGCCAGACCGGACTGGGGATACTGGAGTTATCAGGTGAGCGTTGTCAGAACCGATGAGTAGCATAGGCTTGACTCTACTGTATGAGTGCAAGGGAATGTCTCTCAAGTGTTGGTAGCTTCGTTTCAGATTTTCAGCTGCACACGATTGTTCAGCCAGATTCAGGTCTGCTGCTGTAAAAGCATGTTGAATGTCATGTTTCATCCCTTTCTTCATCATGGGTGACACCTTGAGGGAAACTGTAGCACCCGTTAATTGCACCTTGTCCTGTCTAATCGTCCTCAGGGACAGGATCTCTTCCTTACCCTTGAGACCCAGGTGACGTACAGCAGCTGGTAGTATGATTGTTCTTTCGGATCCGTCATCCAGTACAGCGTAAGTGCTGAGTGTGCAGCCGTACTGGGACAACCTTCAGCATCACTCGACCTGAATGACTGATTTGGTCCATATAAATCATACTGGGGGACGTACTCACGGTCAAGACAGTCTCTGTTTGAGCCACATCATGGAGCACCGAGAGGTGTTCTCCACAAGTTGAACATGGCTTCTTAAAAGTGCAGTTGTCAGGGGTGTGTCCTCTCCCACACCTCCAGCATCTTTTCTTTCCCTTTATCCAGTCAGCCTTAGCCGTGTTTGTGAGCTTAGCATTAGTCATGACAGGCGTTGAGGTGGTGTTCTTGGTTATTGCAGTAAGGGCAATAGGGTTTAAACCTGTCACGCTTCACAGACTGTAGTGGGATGCTGGATACAGGAGCTGGATTAGGTTGCTGAGCCCCCTGGTGGTTACCCAGTAGAATAGTTGCAGATTTCACTCTTGGCTGCTTCACTGATCAGCGCTCCCGGCTGTCAGAATGTGGGAGTTCTGGTGGGCATGCATTTATCCGACGGGATACCTGCAGGGTCTGGACCTTCCTTTCAAGCCAGTCTGCCAGATCTGGAAGAGTATATGTTCTGTCACTGCCACTCTGGATAATTCCCCTGGGGAAGCAGTATTCAGCGAAGGCATCTCTGAAGTTAGCAGGCAGCTTAGTGAGCAGTGTGTCAACATGAGAACCACACATCAGCTCTGAAGATGAGGGACCTTGCATTGTGCTTAACATTCCCACTAGTGTTCCAACTGATGCTGCAAAAACCTCAATACCTTGATAGTCTCCAGCCTTCACTGGTGGAGTATTCAGGATGGCATTGAGTTCTCCTTGCACAAGCTGTCTAGGCTGACCATATCTTTGCATGAGGGCTTGCATGGCAGTAGTGTATGGCGTTGCACTGTTGATGAACCGCTTGGCTATTTGAAGTGCAGCAGGGAATCTGAAGTGGTCAAGAAGGACTTGGTACTTGTAGTCTTCACTTAAATGTCTGTGAGGCCCAAGAACACTGTCCAGGCCCTTTTTGAGCAGCAGGAAGTCACTTTCCCTCCATGATGTAAAAACAGTCAATAACCATCTCTAAAACACCTGGTGCATTGGAATTATCTGGTGGCCGCACAGGCGCAAGTGGCTGCTGAGGATAATAGTGTTGGACAGCAGGAGCAGGATAATGTGCAGGAGGATAGGGGTATTGCTGAGGAGGAGGCTGCCAATTCCTGGGTGCACTGTATGTTGGTCGTGATGGGGCAGGTGCAGCCTGGATGGGCAGCGCAGGAACTGCAGAGACTGCAGGTGGCACCAGCAAGGTAGTTCGAGTTGCTGCTGAAACAGAGGTTACACAATTCACACGTTCCATCTGTGGAAGGGGAGTAGATCGTGTAGATTCAGCGTCTGAAGCCTGATCCACATCATCAGCCTGCAGTGTAGAAGAAGCTTGGTCCACAGCCTCTGTCGGTGTAGCAGAGGGTGCAGCATGTGTTGATGGAGCAGCAGCTGTGTCCTGATCTCGATAGAGGGGCACTTTAGTAGCCGGAATGTGGTATGCAGGTGGATACTGCACCATCCTAATGGGACTGGGACACCTGTGGACCCTCTCTAGTTGGGGAAGACTACCGTACTGTGACATATCTGCAGCGTATCGATGTGAGCGATATGTAGGATGAGTGAAGCCAACCTGTGGGTCAGGAGTCAGTCTTACATTGTCCATTTCAGCTGCCAGCTCTTTCATTTGGTGTCTCACGGCCTGCCAGCGTGCCTCTAGGCGCTGAAGTCTATCATCAGGGCTCTCATAGGACGGATATGTGGGCACTGGATAGTGGGGAAATCCTCCCGTGCTGGGTGGTGCTGCATATGTTGGTGTCGTCGGTGACACTGGCCTTGTTATGGTGGGATGAAGGGGTTGTAATGGATAGCCGAGCTCGTTGTCCTCCAGATGTCCGGGAATGCGTCGCACTCTGCTGGGACGGGGACTCTGTGGCGGCCGCCCATCATGATATCCTCTGCTTGTAGCCATGACGCAGCTTGTTGGATTTTGGATTTTTTCCACTTCAATACACTTTTTTATATTTGTAACGAGGACTTTTAACCTGGTAGACAATTGGGCATGACAAAATTTAAACACACATCTGCCCAAATGTGAAGTTAAATTATCAATACCAAAACAAATATGATAACTTGATAATAAATAAATTGTTGAGACCCAACCAAAAAAAAATAAAAATAATAATTGAGATCTCAATGAACAAAAAATGTACTCTTGTGTCAACAGGTTGAGTATGAGTCAGTCTTTGGTTACTCAACCCAAGTTTGTGAATGTTTCAGTTTATTTTGAGTGCACTCAAGTTTCCTACCACCCTTTATGAGAAAGACTGTCCATCCTGGTTACAGACGATGAAGGCTGTGAGGTGAGTAGAGGGGAGGACTGAAGATGATGGGGATGATGACTGGAGATCCAGGGAGCAGTGATGGAGGGGAATGATGAGGGGGAACCAGAAAGCAGCAGGATGAAGGCAGCTTGAGCACTCGATCCAGTTTGTAGAACAGCTCAACAAAAAAACCAGCCTGCACAAAACGTGCAGGGAAAATTAATAACTGTCCTTATCAAAAGTCCACTGTGTGTTGTCTCTTTCTTTCTTTTTTTTATCTCTCCGAGTTACACACACTATCACACAATCCCTCATACTTCACATAATAACATTTCACTCACATATGCTTTAACTTTCGCATCCATATGCTTAATAAAATAGCTCACAAAGAATATATTCACACATTAAGCACATAGTATTAACCATGTCTGCTAAATTATCCGAATTAGCTGACCAACAGGCCTAATTAGCATTTTTTCACAGTATTTACACATTTCCAAAATAAACACACCATTCGTAATATCACCATGATCTTATCAGCTTATCCCGACTGGTTTTTAACACAATAAATCCACAGTCTGAAGTTATAAACCTTTTCCAAGTTATCAACCAGAATGCTAATTCACCGTGCTAGTTGAATGTGCTAATTCGCCGTGTTTGCTAACAGCTAACTCACCGGGATATTCAATAGCCACGTCATTCGGACGGGTCAGGAACCTCCGCGACGTCGGACGACTTCTCTTTCCACGGTCAAAAAACTCTTCTAACGTAGCCTTGCTACTTCCTACTTTAAAGACAAGTAGTGAACTATTGTTTTGTGCTAATAACAGCTCTCTGCTGATGCTGCTAAGCTCACTCTCCATACACGTGTCTGTCGTTTTTTCGGACGTCCGTTACACCACTAGGTGGCAGCAGCGAGCCACCAAACCTGAAAACATAACCTGAACTAGAATGGCTGTTCAGACTGCCGGGCTACACACACAAGACACGTCCTTCATAGGGATACTTTTTAAATTGGGTACATTTCAGAGCCTGTACTTTCACTTGAGTAGAGAAGTTGAATCAGTACTTCTACGTGTGGTGTTCATGGTTGTTATGGAGGACAGGAAGTAGAAACGTTATTTCATGACGAGGCAGAAGATGATTGATGTCCCGTCAGAGTGTCCTGAACAATTAATGACGAAACAATCCCAGAAAATTAACATACATTTGACAAAATATGAGAGAAAAAAAATCTCTGTTTATTTCGGATTTGGTCAAGCATACGCACGCACGCACGCGCATCAGTCATCGTCATGGAAACAGAACTATGACCAGTCAGAGCAGGTATAAAAGCGCTGTCCACCATTTGGAGTTCTCTTTTTGCACTTGGACTAGACACACATTGGATAAACTCTGAGAGTTGACCCAAACTGTGGAAAGTTTCAAACGCTTGAGAAAACAACACATCTTCAAACCGCTTGAGAAAACACATCTTTTTGTTAAACCGAAGTAGAGGATAGTCAACGAGCTACTTTTGGGAGGAGAGACCGGTGACGACGACGATGGCCCTCCGGGAGCCACGGATCCAGGAGGATCCTCCGGGCCTGGATCTGGACCTCGGCCGTGATGGTAAGACAACTTTTATATTTATTTTAGTGTTATACTTGTTGATTCATAGCCTAAAAACCTTAAAAAGCGCCCCAAGTCCAGAAATCAGTGCAACTTTTGGAGTTTGAAGGAGAAAAGTTCACATCAGTTCATGACGATTGGTGTAAAAACCATTTGGTGAAACCAGACACTCACGCGACGTTTTCTTCGTGTAAAATGGTTATTTGTGGGCCAGCATGTCTTAAATATAGCGGGGGAACCGTGTGTCTACTAGGAGGTGTGATGGTTACAAACACTGTTGTTTTGGTTTGAAGGCGTCAAAACGTGCATCTTATGAGATTTGTGAAAGAAGATGGCGCTGGGGCCATATTTCATAAAATGCCCAAAGAGCGTTTTAGTTGTGCGCCGTGGAAACGATGGGAATGTTCGGGTCGAACGTCACTGCGTGAGACTGCGTGTGCGCGTGCCGCCTCCACGATGACACCGTATCCTGCACGCGCTGCGACCTGCAAATGATAGACGGGGTGATGATGATGAGTTGTGGGGTAAAGAGGTCGCTGTGGTCATTTTGGATGAAAGAAGCCACGTTTCACTGCGTAATGACGCACAGCTGCGACATCTAATCCATCCACTAATACATTGATCGGAAACCACTGATCGTTTCGTCCCACAAACTCAAGTCCTCACTATTCTTTGGTGCAGAATACATGTCTTTGCACAAAGTAATCACTATTGATGATTATAATAATATTTGTATTATTATTTGGGTTATTTACATTTAATATGTTCAATATTATAATAATAATGACACTATTATCATTTCAGTCATTTATATTGTAATTGTATTAGATTAATTCATATTATATTATTTTATATTGCTTTATTATAATAACAATATAAATAATATGTTATAAACAGCTACAATAATAGTAATTGTTAATTATTATTCATTAATATTATTATTGGTTTCAGTAACTTCAATGCCGTTTTCATCTGTTCAGTAATTTAAGAATAAACAGCCTCATATGTTCAATTATGTTTAGTTTCTGATCACAAAAATGAATTGATTTTGAATCTACAGCACAAGTCAAACTCTTCAGCACATATCGGAAGTTATAATCCGCCTGGCGGTCCTTTCTGCATGTCTTCCCCCTCTCTCCCCCCTTTCACTCTCACACTGTTCTCTCAATAAAGCCAAAACAAATAACTATAATTATAATATAAAGTAAAAAATAAAATTAACATATTGAAATAATTCTAATAGTTAATTGTCACATGAAAGCTGCATGAATTGATCCTCCTTCAGACAGACAGAACAGCACTATGTGTGATATTCCTGTTAAAAGCCCCGTGTGTTGGTGGCTTTGTGACAGACGTAGTGCAACGATAGTTGGTATATAGATATGCTGTCTTCTTGGCCATTTTAAACTGGATTGTTGCTTTGTTTAAATGAATGAAAAATCCTCATACTTTGAATTTGGTTCACCCTCAGTTGGTGCCCACGTCCTCATCGGCCGTCCTGCACATGGTGAAGGTGAGTATGGAGTCGTGGGTGAAGGTGAGTATGGAGTCGTGGGTGAAGGTGAGTATGGAGTCGTGGGTGGAGGTGAGTATGGAGTCGTGGATGGAGGTGAGTTTGACGCGTCTTTTTCAGACTCTTCTGAAGATGAGGACAGCGAGCAGGACGACGAGTGGATGAGCGAAGACTCCGGCTACAGCTCCATTTGTGGGGATTCTGAAGACGAGGAAGAAGAGGATGAAGAGGAAGATGAAGACTTTAGAGCTCAGCCTTTTCCTCCTGTCAACTTCTGGCAGGGACTCCGTGAAGTAGGGTTTCCCGGTCGCCTTCCCTCTTGTCCTCCCGTCTCACTCCCTTCTGTTAGTCTTGAAGAAGATCCATCCTTGGTTCCTGAGAGACCAGAAGATTGCGCTCCTTCAACCTCAGGCTGCAGCTCATCCACGAAGAGAAGCAGAGAAGAGGACGAGCAGGTAAGTGGGAAGAGGCAGAGGATCTCCGAGGACGGTCTAGAGATAGTACTCGCTACTTCAGGCCGCCACACCTACACCTTCGGAAGATGCTTTTCGTGGCCAGAAGACAGCGACTCGGATGAAGATTGACGGCCTCTTTCCTGCAGGATTGTGAATCCTTTGTGTCTGGCAGGACTGATAAAGCCCCAAACAGCCTTCCCAGGCTCTGGCCGGGTTGGTCATAGGTAGCGTCTTCCACCGAGGCCTCTTCATACATTATATTGGATGACTTGCTGTCATTCCCATTTGCTTCCACTTTGTTGTAATCCCACTGACAGTTGATTGACGAATATTAAGGAGCGAGGTAATTTCACGACCGGACTTGTTGCACAGTCGGCATCCTATCACAGTCCCACGCTGGAATTCACTGAGCTCCTGAGAGTGACCCATGGAAACAGAAACAGTCTGCATTCCTAGGTGCTTGCTTTGTACACCTGTGGCCATGGAAGTGATTGGAACACCTGATTTCATGGCAATATTATGTGTTTTTTTCTAATTATTTACCTTCTGAGTCATAGCCGACGATGCTAGATGCAGATACCAGAGGTAAGTTCACAATGAATGGTTGTTATTGTTATTGTGTTATGTATTTTAGTGTTTAAATTCTAGATGGCTACAAGACAAGGGTAAGTCAACATTTAATTACAGCAGTAACACAAGTCTCAGTAAAGTCACATTTACAAGTTATTCAAAGATTGTTTTACTCACTCTGTCTTTTTATTGTTTTAAGTTAGGTGTTGGTGGCTGTTCCTGACAGAGGTACGGTCATAATTACTGACCTGAAGAAAAGTCTCCAAGTCTCTTTTACTTAGGTATTGATGGCAGCAGCAGACCTTCAGGATGATACCCACTGCACCAGCCTCCCAACAAGAAGAGACCATGTGGAGGACTACAGGACCAGATGAGGAGGATGGAGGACTACAGGACCAGACGAGAAGGATGGAGGACTACAGGACCAGATGAGAAGGATGGAGGACTACAGGACCAGATGAGGAGGATGGAGGACTACAGGACCAGATGAGAAGGATGGAGGACTACAGGACCAGACGAGAAGGCCGGAGGACTTCAGGACCAGACGAGAAGGCCGGAGGACTACAGGACCAGATGAGGAGGATGGAGGAGTACAGGACCAGACAAGGAGGATGGAGGACTGCAGGACCAGACGAGAAGGATGGAGGACTACAGGACCAGACGAGAAGGCCGGAGGACTACAGGACCAGATGAGGAGGATGGAGGACTACAGGACCAGACAAGGAGGATGGAGGACTACAGGACCAGTGGTCTGAGTGAGTACCTCCTCCAGAGACTAATCTCAGTACCAGTAATGACATAACAGTTAACTTTATATCAGTGGATTGTATTTATTATAGGAGCCTTCTAGAATAGTATTCCAATGTTTATATTATAATTTCAGGAGCAGACCTAGGCTCACCTTCCAGGACCAGATTAGAAGGATGGAGGACTGCAGGACCAGACAAGGATGGAGGACTACAGGACCAGATGAGGAGGATGGAGGACTACAGGACCAGACAAGGATGGAGGACTACAGGACCAGACGAGAAGGATGGAGGACTACAGGACCAGATGAGGAGGATGAGGACTACAGGACCAGTGGTCCGAGTGAGTATTCTCCTCCAGAGACTAATCTCAGTACCAGAAATGACATAACAGTTAACTTTATATCAGTGGATTGTATTTATTATAGGAGCCTTCTAGAATAGTATTCCAATGTTTATAATATAATTTCAGGAGCAGACCTAGGCTCACCTTCCAGGACCAGACGAGAAGGATGGAGGACTACAGGACCAGATGAGGAGGATGGAGAACTACAGGACCAGATGAGAAGGATGGAGGACTACAGGACCAGATGAGGAGGATGGAGAACTACAGGACCAGACGAGAAGGATGGAGGACTACAGGACCAGATGAGGAGGATGGAGGACTACAGGACCAGATGAGAAGGCAGGAGGACTACAGGACCAGATGAGGAGGATGGAGGACTACAGGACCAGATGAGAAGGCCGGAGGACTACAGGACCAGATGAGAAGGCCAGAGGATTACAGGACCAGACGAGAAGGATGGAGGACCAGTGGTCCGAGTGAGTATTCTCCTCCAGAGACTAATCTCAGTACCAGTAATGACATAAGTTAACTTTATATCAGTGGATTGTATTTATTATAGGAGTCTTCTAGAATAGTATTCCATTGTTTATAATATAATTTCATAATTAGTGGCCATATTCAACACTCTAGCTAATAACCATGTAAATGTTGTATAGTGGAGTTCATGGGTTTTCATCTCTGGTGGTTCTGGTTCATAGGTCAGGACTCCTCTATGGTTTTGGCTCTCCTGGGCAGCTGAGAATGGACGTCAACCAAGACATCAACCAACGAAGACCCAGCACCACAGCAGACCCTGAACTACTCCCCTACCTTCGTGAGCCCGAGACCCAGTGTGTGCCATTCCAACCTCCCTGCCCCTCCGCCCATCCCCCGACACCACCCGCCTCACCCACCAGCCAAAGGGTGAGGCGGCTCCCGACCAGCACAGAGGACGTTTTTGTTGTTTTTGGGAAGATTCTCTCTCTCTCTCTCTCGCACGCGCACCCGCACACACAATTTTTTTTATTATTTATTTTCTAGTAGATGTCTGTCTGTGTAAATCTGTATACATCATCTCAATCTGTATTGCTTTGTTTTGGGTCAACATTTATTATTGTACAGCTACTCTGTGTGCCTGTTATTGTCCTCGGGGACAAATAAAGTTTTTTGAATTTAATTGAACAACCTCTTTGCATCTGTGCTCAGAAATTAAGGAGACAGACCATTTGTATGCATTATTGAAAAATCTATAACAAATGCATGCATATTCATATTCATAGTATGTCAAACAAGTTGTAGTATGTCAAATATTCATGAAATAGACATTGTATTGTATGTGGGGGAAAAAATCACAGAATAGTACATCTCAAAAAGTCATAGTGTGTAGCATCTTGAAAAAAAGTGGTAGTATAGTATGATGATAAAAGTAATACAAAAAATCATAGTATATTTTGTCAAGAAATGTTATAGAAGAGTCGTAGTATAATATGGCTTCAGAAATCAATGGTGTAAAAAGATTGCAAGACAACAAAGTTGTCATATATTATGTGGAAACAAGTCTTATAAGAGTCATTGCATAGTATTCCATTAAAAATCGATATTAAAGTATGTCAAATAAATTCATAAAGTCATTGTATTGTGTCTAAAAAAAGTTAAAGTATAGAATTTTGAAACAGCAATATCTGGAAAACTATCACCTGTGGCCTTCAAAATTTCTACAGAGTATATCTGTTACTAAACGCCTTTAGACATGGAATATCAGGGGTGTAGCTCAATGATAACCTAGTATGGTAGGTACTTAAAATGTGGCTTGTTGAAATAAAGTAGTACATTTGAAGAGTGGCTGAGCTCCCATTTTTGCAGATAAAAGACTTCTATCACTTCTGCCTCTATCTCTGGTGTTAGCTTGAACATTCTACAAAATATGGTTTCTCTCAGATGATTAGTTTCACAGATATTAAGGCTCAAAAATGGAAGTTAACACATCTTTGCCCAAATTCAGAGTCATATTCCAAAAAACTGACAACACGTATCAGGTCCAAACTTACTTTTTTTGAAAGATCATATTCTTGTTAAAATCATATTAAAAAATCAGGAGGGTGTTTTGCCATATTTTGTAGAATGTTTAAGCTAACACCAGAGATAGAGGCAGAAGTGATAGAAGTCTTTTATCTGCAAAAATGGGAGCTCAGCCATCCTTCAAATGTACTACTTTATTTCAACAAGCCCCTTTTTAAGTACCTACCATACTAGGTTATCATTGAGCTACACCCCTGATATTCCATGTCTGGAGGCGGTTAGTAACAGGTGAGATAGTTTTCTGGATATTGCCGTTTAAAAATGGCTTTTCAGAGCATGATGCAAAAAAACGTCTAAACTACCCTTCATTCAATGATGTTCCATGAGAAAACTATTGACAGTAGAGACCTAATATTTTGGATTTGTCCTATTAACAAGTGTGTCTTTGTACTTGAATTTTTTCAGGACATTCTGAGATGGTCAGGTGGGAGGCATTTGATGAAATGGCACGGAATGACCCCTATGTCAAAGAATTCATAGTAAAGTAGGTTAAAAAGTCATAGTAGAGTTGGTCAAAAACAGTCAAATAAAAATGGAAGAGTTGGTTTAAAAAATCAGGGTATAAATGTGGAAAACAGTCCTAAGAAGCCACAATGTCGTTAATTTAAAAAAAAAAAAGGTAGGACAATTAAAAACATCAGAATCCAGTTTTGAATTTGAAAAACTTTAAAGTTCTGTGTGTCTCAGAGGGTTAAGGCTGTTTACAAACTAGACTACTGACTAAACTGAAACTTAAGCAATTCATATTTCTTTTAGTAATTACTGAAAACTTCAAGATGAATTGTATGATCTTGAAATGAATAACAACCTATTTTTCAGTATTTTGTCATATCGTCAAATATATCATTATCGCCTAAATACCCTGAAATATCTTGATATTCTTTTAGGGCCACATTGAAATACTTTGAGAACCTATGACCATGTACACACATGTAAAGGTTAGAAACTGTAAAATAGTCTTTCGTATTTACTGCCAAGACTTGCCTAATCATATAACGACCACACAAACAACTGAATATTGTTCAAACAAGCCGTGTAAGCAAAGCATCTCGAGTCTCAGGCAAATTTGGATAAACGCCTGATTCCTGCTGATTTCAACAGAGTGCAGCTGCATGTTGTCTTTTGTGTTTCCTGCTCTTTACCTGAACCCCATCAGTAGTTGAACTGAGATTTATGGAGGCGATTATACAATACATTTCAAATACACGGTTCCTCTGAGGATATTTTAAAGTGCTTCAAGGAGACGTTTGTGGCAGGGTTGCATTACTTAATATCTAAATTGCATTTCTCTCATTTCCTCAGACTATTTGATTGCTTTGCAAAGACATTAAGCAACACAAAATGTTATAATTTAAAAGTAACTAATCCCCAAAAAAGGAAGAAAAATATCATAAGGATGGATAATGATAGCATAAACTGTAATTGTTTAACAGATAAATATCCATCATTTACTTGGCTTCACACAATGTCAGCTCAGTATAAGCGGTTACAGATAATGGATGGATATTTAGTTTTAATGCTTTAAATTAACAAAGTAAGTCAAAAAAGGCACAAGATTTGCTTTAAGTTCTAACAAAAAAAGCTTTTTCAAAGTCAAAGTAAATGCTATCATCCTCTTAAGGCTTAGCGGTCACATGCGTGGACAGCACTTTTTAGCTCTTATGTCCACAATCGTGTTCACTGCTGAATTGGGGGTGTTATGGACACGTACGTGGGCACTTACACTGCCATCTGGTGGTGTCAGAAGAGTCTTACATGCTACGGTAAAAATTCAACATGGCGGCGAACACAAGGGAAGATTCAAGTGGCAGCTCCATACACAAACATCGACCAGGTAGGAAGTCCTGTCGTTTTGTATGGCTTATACTTATTTAGATATTTATAGAAGTGTTAATGTAAGTGTACATTTGTCATGACAAGCACATTTTTAAAAAAAGTGTAAAAATAAGAACTTAGCATGTCGCTAAACATGAAGTACACGTATGTGTACTTATGGACTGACGCTCCTCGAAAAAGCTAATATGTTAGTAAACATGCACACATGTAAATGAAAAAATTAGTATCTCTGGTGCAGCTAAAAAGCTGTAGCAGCTACATTGTAGAGTACCATTGAAATAATTTACAAATAAATATTGCATAACTACATGAATGACATTGACATTATTATTTTAGCACGCCTTGAGAGTTCTTCAAATTTCATGTAAACGTCCACACAGATTCAAGTATTTTATGCACCTATTATACACCTCATTTGCTTACATGGGTAAAATGTAACTTACTGCAATAAATACTATTTTATTCTGATTCTGGTTGTGCAGGACGTGGAATACGCTGGAAGGCTACTCCATTGACGCCAACAGAGTATCAGCATCAGGATGAAACTGATCAAGACAGACATGGCTGGACCCCACAACACTATTTTGAACAGTACATAGAAAGAGATCTGATGACAATGATTTCAGAATGTTCTAATGTTATGTCACTGTCTAAGAGTGGGGACCCACTCAACATGTCAGTCCATGAGGTTTACCACTTTTTTGGTGCCTGTATTTTGATGTCCTGCATCCGATACCCAACCATTAGGATGTATTGGTCCAAAGCCTTGAAAATCACTGCCATCACTGACAGATTCACGCATGCCAGATTCTTCATACTGAGGGGAGCAATAAAAGTGGTAATTGATGATGATGTGCCTGAAGACTTGTTGGACAAATTCTGGAAGGCGAGACCTTTTCTGGATCAGATTCTGCGAGGCTGCAAGTCTCTGAATCGACCTGATTGCGCATCTATTGATGAGCAGATGATACCTTTTACTTTCCATGCAGACAATACCTGCCAATGAAGCCAAACCCAGTTGGCATAAAGAACTTTGTTTGTGCTACAGCAGATGGCATTGTGTTTGACTTTGAGCTCTATCAAGGTACAAATCCACTGATTCAGAAGGTTGAAGAACCCGAGGGCCTGAGTTTGGGAAGCTTAGTCATCGAGCGTCTGTGTCAAACTCTGCAACGTGGCACAAAAGTGTATTGTGACCGGTTCTTCACCACCATCAAAGGTGTGCAATGAATGATGGAGAAGGAGCTGTACTTAACTGGTACAATAATGAACTAAATACTCTCTGATATTCAAAACATGTTCAAAAATGTGTGTATGTTTTATTAATACATGCAAACGCAATCAGGGATAAAACTGCTGTGTTCAAGTAGAAATAAATAGTTTTTCATTATATTACACAAAGGTGACTTAATTGTGTTTAATGCAAATTCGGAACAACAATCCACATATGTGGACATCATTTTTCTCTAAAAGTACATCATATGTAAAGATGATACTTAGTTTTTATTCTAATTAGGTTCCAATAAGCCCAAATAGCAAAGAGAAATAAAAAATGCATGTAAAAAAAACAGCTTGGGCCTCTAGTTAAGTTTCATTGCAGGTGGAGAGTTTAAACATGTTTTACGTATTCCCTCGAAGGCTGAAACCTTTTTGTTTGTTGCATAAGCCTCCTCACTGCTTTTACGTGTATTTATGGTCACACTTTGACACTTTCCTTTCCAAAGGAAATGAAACAAATGGACCTAGCAAAATGTGAACGTAAACAATATTAATTGTCTGCTCTCTTTAAGCTACATAAGAGGTGAGCTGAGTTTCAATAGCCAAATCTCAGGAGCAGTTCAATAGGTTTATAATTGCAAAACCAATTTCAGTTTATATGAGAGGGGAATATTGCTGTTGTTGCCTATTCCCAGCCTTTTAAACAATATTTCCATCATGTAGCCATAGCATACCCTGTTCAACAACAGGAGAAATGCTGCCAAATCTGGCTGGGAGTAAGTAGCCTATATGTGACTCAACATTTGCTTCTTTTTGTCTGCAATGGTCATGGCAATTAAAATAATTCTGTCCTAAAGACAGGTGGTGAAAGAAATGGGCAAGGAGGGCCAGATCACTCCCATTCAGGCCTCCAAGAAGTGGGACAACTTGAAGACCAAATATACGGTAAATCAAATTGTATGGCATCTAATGTTTTTTTTGGTAAACATTAGATGTGACTGCAATTACCATGACCCCTTATGTTTCACAACTAACTGGTTTTCACTATTGCTAACTGTATTCTGCGCCACCTGCCTTTTTGTGTACATTTTTTTTTTTCCAATAACATTTTGTCATCTATGGTGTTAATAGGAGTTGAAGAATCCCCCAACCGGCACAGGCACTGACCAGGGTGAGGCAACAGCAGCAACTTGGCCATGGTTTGATGCCATGCATGAGGTGCTTGGGGAAAGGCCATCCATTCAGCCTCCCACCCTTGTTGCCTCATGCTCAATGCCTGACCATGGCCAGGCTGCTGCTGAAGCAGTGGTGGAGGAGGAGGATCATCATCATCCTCAGCCGGCTCCAGGATGTCCCCTGCAGTCATGCAATTGTTATGGAGCACCGCACACAAGCCGATAACCTTTGGCACAAAGGTATGGTCAACCTCCAGGGCCTTGAAGAATATCCCTCGCCACCGTGTCTACATCATGCCGAAGGCCCTCTCGATGATGGTCCGAGCTCTTGCATGATGTTTGTTGAATCGTGCCTCCACTCTGTCATGATGGTGATTGGTGCCAACAAACATGGGTATCCCCTGTCCCCCACGATGAAGAACCCAGGTGGCGGGTAACAGCCACTGACAAATATCGGACTATTTCTCAGCACCCTGGTGTCATGGACTGACCCAGGGTAGCCGACAAATATGTCCAGAAATTTGCCAGTGCTGTCGCAGACTGCTTGCAGCTGCACAGAGTGGAACAGCTTCCTGTTGCAGTAGTCCTGTGCATGTGGACCAGGGGGAGCCTTGATGCGGATGTGGCATCCATCAATAGCTCCCACACATTGGCTGAAGGCTGCGCTGTTGGAGAGTTGATGGAACCCACGTCCAACCTCAGCACACTGTGCCTGTGCCGGGAAGTGGATGATCCGGCCTAGGAGAGCCAGGATTGCGTCACACTGTCGATGGATTACATCAAAGACTGTGGTCTTTGGCACATCAAAGACCCGTGACACGACACTGTAGGACAGTCCATGTGCCAGCCAATAGACCACCAACAGGACCTCCAGAGACTGCTCCCAGCCATGGGTCTTCTCCCTCCTGAGAAGGGCCATCAGGGAATGCATGGCTGCTCTTGACAGGCGGCAGTCAAACCGCATGTCTCCAGTGGGATCCAAGAAGATCTGGATCATCGGGACATGCGTGTTCGAGGCCGCATATACCGTTTGCCTCTCCTGTTGGACACAAAATTTTGTGTAAATACATTTCTAGTGTACAATTTGTCTTTTCTTTCATTTGAAACTTAACTATGC
Source organism: Eutrigla gurnardus (assembly GCF_963514095.1). Lineage (NCBI taxonomy): Eukaryota > Metazoa > Chordata > Actinopteri > Perciformes > Triglidae > Eutrigla > Eutrigla gurnardus. The sequence goes on along the minus strand of NC_139915.1, from coordinate 28,470,229 downwards.
ACCCCAAAGCAATGCCTATAATGTATAGCGACACATGCATGAACAATTGCAGTTATGCTTAGAGTATGTTGCGTTTATGAATGTCCATGTTCTATGTTCAAATCCCATATCAGCATCCTCTTACCATTCCAAAACATAGAGCCATAAGTCTCCTGAGACGTGCCCTCCTCCTCTGAATGCGCCTTTGGTTTCGCTGTAAGGCTTGCCAGACAGCAGCAATCTCCACGTCATCCATTTTCCTCTACAACTCCGATAGTCCCAAACTACTCTTTTATAGGCTTGCACTCAAAGATGCAATTAATTCCATTCGTTTGATTTAATTGAAGACAGGCATGTCAGTTTATGTACTACTCAATAGTAAGCCCAACCCATACCCAGCTGAGTAGTATAAAGCTGAGTAGTATACTACTCAGGGTATGGGTTGGGCTTACGATTGAGTACAGCTGACCCCTGGAATGACTGCATAATGACTTCAAAGCACTATCAGGTCGACTTTTCAAGGTTTGTACTGAGTTGCATGGTGGTTCTTATGCTATTATATGTATAGGCTAATACCACATAGTCAGCATATTAACCCAATCACATATGTCTGTCTTTCAAAAGAGAGAGAGGCATGAGAGAGTTTAAAAATATGTTTAGAGCTTTGGAATAATATGTAGCCTATAGTTCATTTTGGGCACTCGTGCATTACATTCATCTCAGACATTTGTTAACGCCTACCCTTGGAAACCTTTGTGCTTCAGTTTTGTAACTGGTTGTCTTACTTCCTTTTTGATTAGATTTTTTCAATTCCGACCTTGCTAATTACAGCTATTTCCACCACAAAACACGGAGCATGGGTCTTGATAAGAGGCATTTATTAAGGCACACTGATTATCATATGCACTCCGTTTCACACTGTGAGAACTGTGACATCACTAATAACACGTGGATCAGTGAACAGTGATGAAAACACAATCACAAATTAAACATAGGCTCTACCTCATCATCCAATGTCATCATCCAATGTCCTATGCTAGACAGAGATGGTTATGCTGGGATATTCCTTTCTTGTCTCGCCCAGCTGTTAAGATCATAAAGGAACACTATACAGTATGGAAACAGTTATACCCGGATTACAAATACAATAATGGAAAGTATACCACTTAAGATATCTTGTTTATTCCTGTCTGAATTTCTAATGTTGTTTTGAAAGCTCCGTAGAATCGCTATCTAATGTTAATGACAACAATAGCAATACTAATGAATCCATTAAATAATTCTAGTCACATACGAAAATACAATCACAACATCAACCAACACATTGACTGATGAAATCAATAAAATTAACTATAGCATCATGAAAATAACCTGTACAGTAATGCAGCGATATTTCCCATTGCGCGTGTCAAATGACCGCCGACCTACACGAAACATCACGGAATGAAAACACGGGCCAACGTGCGCCTTTTGTAGTTCATCTTCGGACGATAGTAGTTTCAGCATCGCAGACCCACGTCAATCTCCGGTGCCGATCAGCAGCTGTCAATCATCAGCGGCCGCGTTTTAATGACGTAGCTTAGTGAAAGTCCGGTCGGATTCTCTGAGCACCGCGGTCGTCTTTTCCTAAGTCCTTTTGAGTTCTCCTATCGCCTTTACTTAACCCCGTGACGTTTTCACCAGAGGTCAAGGAATATGAGATAGGTATAGGAGTTATGACCTTGTTTTTTTCACTATTCGACTGCACCCATGATTTTTTGACTGTTCGACTGCACCCTTAGTTTAGTTTCGTTGGCGCGCTTTAGTTGGAGCTCATGATGGAAACCTTTGATAACGGTACCTCCGTGTGTCGGTGAAATCAGCGGGACCGGCCGCAGCTGATGAATGGCACCTTCGTCGCGGTCGCAACCGTCTCCGTCCGCAGCAGCTCGCAGCAACGAAGCTCCGTCTCCCTCGGCAGCAGCGAAGCAGCCTTCGTCGCCGATACTCTCCTAGACGACCCGGCGAAGCTCCTCCCGTCCGCGCAGACGGTGTCTCCTCTCGACAATGACCGTGTCGTTAGCCTAGCTCCTGCTAGCTAACTTAGCCGAACTTGCTTCGTGTCCTCCAAACACAAACGCGGCAGGGAAAAGTCCAACTCCACCACACAACGCGTTTTCAGACAACAGTTCACGGTCCGATGAGGAAACGGACAAAACCACGACACTGACGAAACCCACAGTCCAACACCAAACAGTCCAATACTAACGCCTCGACGCCATTTCACGTTGCTCCTTCTTCTTCTTCTCCCCGGAAGTAAGTAGTTCCGAGGTCATGAACTCACACCCGTAACGAACGTAATAAGAATTACTTTTTTAACTTCTTCTTAAATAAATTATATTTTTAATACCACCCATTTTAAACATAAATCATTTGTATCAAATTATTATTTATGTAACTTTTAACCTCAGCATTACGACTGCTGTTTTATCTGTAACTTATTCCCATGAAAACAATGAAATAAATACATCTGATATTTATCAGAGTATTACATTAAATTGGGTACATTTCAGAGCCTGTACTTTCACTTGAGTAGAGAAGTTGAATCAGTACTTCTACGTGTGGTGTTCATGGTTGTTATGGAGGACAGGAAGTAGAAACGTTATTTCATGACGAGGCAGAAGATGATTGATGTCCCGTCAGAGTGTCCTGAACAATTAATGACGAAACAATCCCAGAAAATTAACATACATTTGAAAAATATGAGGGGAAAAAAAATCTCTGTCTATTTCGGATTTGCTCAAGTATACGCACGCACGCACGCACGCACGCACGCACGCGCATCCGTCATCGTCATGTAAACAGAACTATGACCAGTCAGAGCAGGTATAAAAGCGCTGTCCACCATTTGGAGTTCTCTTTTTGCACTTGGACTAGACACACATTGGATAAACTCTGAGAGTTGACCCAAACTGTGGAAAGTTTCAAACGCTTGAGAAAAAAACACATCTTCAAACCGCTTGAGAAAACACATCTTTTTGTTAAACCGAAGTAGAGGATAGTCAACGAGCTACTTTTGGGAGGAGAGACCGGTGACGACGACGATGGCCCTCCGGGAGCCACGGATCCAGGAGGATCCTCCGGGCCTGGATCTGGACCTCGGCCGTGATGGTAAGACAACTTTTATATTTATTTTAGTGTTATACTTGTTGATTCATAGCCTAAAAACCTTAAAAAGCGCCCCAAGTCCAGTAATCAGTGCAACTTTTGGAGTTTGAAGGTGAAAAGTTCACATCAGTTCATGATGATTGGTGTAAAAACCATTTGGTGAAACCAGACACTCACGCGACGTTTTCTTCGTGTAAAATGGTTATTTGTGGGCCAGCATGTCTTAAATATAGCGGGGGAACCGTGTGTCTACTAGGAGGTGTGATGGTTACAAACACTGTTGTTTTGGTTTGAAGGCGTCAAAACGTGCATCTTATGAGATTTGTGAAAGAAGATGGCGCTGGGGCCATATTTCATAAAATGCCCAAAGAGCGTTTTAGTTGTGCGCCGTGGAAACGATGGGAATGTTCGGTCGAACGTCACTGCGTGAGACTGCGTGTGCGCGTGCCGCCTCCACGATGACACCGTATCCTGCACGCGCTGCGACCTGCAAATGATAGACGGGGTGATGATGATGAGTTGTGGGGTAAAGAGGTCGCTGTGGTCATTTTGGATGAAAGAAGCCACGTTTCACTGCGTAATGACGCACAGCTGCGACATCTAATCCATCCACTAATACATTGATCGGAAACCACTGATCGTTTCGTCCGCACAAACTCAAGTCCTCACTATTCTTTGGTGCAGAATACATGTCTTTGCACAAAGTAATCACTATTGATGATTATAATAATATTTGTATTATTATTTGGGTTATTTACATTTAATATGTACAATATTATAATAATGACACTATTATCATTTCAGTCATTTATATTGTAATTGTATTAGATTAATTCATATATTATTTTATATTGCTTTATTATAATAATAATATAAATAATATGTTATAAACAGCTACAATAATAATAATTCTTAATTATTATTCATTAATATTATTATTGGTTTAAGTAAATTCAATGCCGTTTTCATCTCTGTTCAGTAATTTAAGAATAAACAGCCTCATATGTTCAATTATCTTTAGTTTCTGATCAAAAAAATGAATTGATTTTGAATCTACAGCAGAAGTCAAACTCTTCAGCACATATGGAAAGTAATAATCCGCCTGGCGGTCCTTTCTGCATGTCGTCCCCCTCTCTCCCCCCTTTCACTCTCACACTGTTCTCTCAATAAAGCCAAAACAAATAACTATAATTATAATATATATGGGTGAAGTAAAAATAAAATTAACATGTTGAAATAATTCTAATAGTTAATTTATTGTCACATGAAAGCTGCATGAATTGATCCTCCTACAGACAGACAGAACAGCACTATGTGTGATATTCCTGTTAAAAGCCCCGTGTGTTGGTGGCTTTGTGACAGACGTAGTGCAGCGATAGTTGGTATATAGATATGCTGTCTTCTTGGCGATTTTAAACTGGATTGTTGCTTTGTTTAAATGAATGAAAAATCCTCATACTTTGAATTTGCTTCCCCCTCAGTTGGTGCCCACGTCCTCATCGGCCGTCCTGCACATGGTGAAGGTGAGTATGGAGTCGTGGGTGGAGGTGAGTATGGAGTCGTGGGTGGAGGTGAGTATGGAGTCGTGGGTGGAGGTGAGTATGGAGTCGTGGGTGAAGGTGAGTATGGAGTCGTGGGTGGAGGTGAGTATGGAGTCGTGGGTGGAGGTGAGTATGGAGTCGTGGGTGGAGGTGAGTTTGACGCGTCTTTTTCAGACTCTTCTGAAGATGAGGACAGCGAGCAGGACGACGGGTGGATGAGCGAAGACTCCGGCTACAGCTCCATTTGTGGGGATTCTGAAGACGAGGAAGAAGAGGATGAAGATGAAGAGGATGAAGAGGAAGATGAAGACTTTAGAGCTCAGCCTTTTCCTCCTGTCAACTTCTGGCAGGGACTCCGTGATGTAGGGTTTCCCGGTCGCCTTCCCTCTTGTCCTCCCGTCTCACTCCCTTCTGTTAGTCTTGAAGAAGATCCATCCTTGGTTCCTGAGAGACCAGAAGATTGCGCTCCTTCAACCTCAGGCTGCAGCTCATCCACGAAGAGAAGCAGAGAAGAGGACGAGCAGGTAAGTGGGAAGAGGCAGAGGATCTCCGAGGACGGTCTAGAGATAGAACTCGCTACTTCAGGCCGCCACACCTACACCTTCGGAAGATGCTTTTCGTGGCCAGAAGACAGCGACTCGGATGAAGATTGACGGCCTCTTTCCTGCATGATTGTGAATCCTTTGTGTCTGGCAGGACTGATAAAGCCCCAGACAGCCTTCCCAGGCTCTGGCCGGGTTGGTCTTAGGTAGCGTCTTCCACCGAGGCCTCTTCAAACATTATATTGGATGACTTGCTGTCATTCCCATTTGCTTCCACTTTGTTGTAATCCCACTGACAGTTGATTGATGAATATTAAGGAGCGAGGTAATTTCATGACCGGACTTGTTGCACAGTCAGCATCCTATCACAGTCCCACGCTGGAATTCACTGAGCTCCTGAGAGTGACCCATGGAAACAGAAACAGTCTGCATTCCTAGGTGCTTGCTTTGTACACCTGTGGCCATGGAAGTGATTGGAACACCTGATTTCATGGCAATATTATGTGTTTTTTTCTAATTGTTTACCTTCTGAGTCATAGCCGACGATGCTAGATGCAGATACCAGAGGTAAGTTCACAATGAATGGTTGTTATTGTTATTGTGTTATGTATTTTAGTGTTTAAATTCTAGATGGCTACAAGACAAGGGTAAGTCAACATTTAATTACAGCAGTAACACAAGTCTCAGTAAAGTCACATTTACAAGTTATTCAAAGATTGTTTTACTCACTCTGTCTTTTTATTGTTTTAAGTTAGGTGTTGGTGGCTGTTCCTGACAGAGGTACGGTCATAATTACTGACCTGAAGAAAAGTCTCCAAGTCTCTTTTACTTAGGTATTGATGGCAGCAGCAGACCTTCAGGATGATACCCACTGCACCAGCCTCCCAACAAGAAGAGACCATGTGGAGGACTACAGGACCAGATGAGGAGGATGGAGGACTACAGGACCAGATGAGAAGGATGGAGGACTACAGGACCAGATGAGGAGGATGGAGGACTACAGGAACAGATGAGGAGGATGGAGGACTACAGGACCAGACGAGGAGGATGGAGGACTACAGGACCAGACGAGGAGGATGGAGGACTACAGGACCAGTGGTCCGAGTGAGTATTCTCCTCCAGAGACTAATCTCAGTACCAGTAATGACATAACAGTTAACTTTATATCAGTGGATTGTATTTATTATAGGAGCCTTCTAGAATAGTATTCCAATGTTTATAATATAATTTCAGGAGCAGACCTAGGCTCACCTTCCAGGACCAGACGAGAAGGATGGAGGACTGCAGGACCAGATGAGGTGGATGGAGGAAAGCAGGACCAGATGAGGAGGTTGGAGGACTACAGGACCATACGAGAAGGATGGAGGACTGCAGGACCAGATGAGGAGGATGGACAACTACAGGACCAGATGAGGAGGATGGAGGACTACAGGACCAGACGAGAAGGATGGAGGACTACAGGACCAGTGGTCCGAGTGAGTATTCTCCTCCAGAGACTAATCTCACTACCAGTAATGACATAACAGTTAACTTTACATCAGTGGATTGTATTTATTATAGGAGCCTTCTAGAATAATATTCCATTGTTTATAATATAATTCCATAATTAGTGGCCATATTCAACACTCTAGCTAATAACCATGTAAATGTTGTATAGTTGAGTTCATGGGTTTTCATCTCTGGTGGTTCTGGTTCATAGGTCAGGACTCCTCTATGGTTTTGGCTCTCCTGGGCAGCTGAGAATGAACGTCAACCAAGACATCAACCAACGAAGACCCAGCACCACAGCAGACCCTGAACTACTCCCCTACCTTCGTGAGCCCGAGACCCAGTGTGTGCCATTCCAACCTCCCTGCCCCTCCGCCCATCCCCCGACACCACCCGCCTCACCCACCAGCCAAAGGGTGAGGCGGCTCCCGACCAGCACAGAGGACGCTTTTGTTGTTTTTGGGAAGCTCCTTTCTCTCGCACGCACGCACGCACACACAATTTTTTTTATTATTTATTTTCTAGTAGATGTCTGTCTGTGTAAATCTGTATACATCATCTCAATCTGTATTGCTTTGTTTTGTGTCACCATTTATTATTGTACAGCTACTCTGTGTGCCTGTTATTGTCCTCGGGGACAAATAAAGTTTTTTGAATTTAATTGAACAACCTCTTTGCATCTGTGCTCAGAAATTAAGGAGACAGACCATTTGTATGCATTATTGAAAAATCTATAACAAATGTATGCATATTCATATTCATAGTATGTCAAACAAGTTGTAGTATGTCAAATACTCATGAAATAGACATTGTATAGTATGCGGGGGAATAAATTCATAAAGTCATTGAATTGTGTCTAAAAAAAGTTAAAGTATAGAAATTTGAAACAATCCATGAAGAGTATTATAGTCACAGTATAATATGTCAAAAAGGTCATACAAGTTCTATGTCAAAGAATTCATAGTAAAGTAGGTTAAAAAGTCATAGTAGAGTTGGTCAAAAACAGTCAAATAAAATGGAAGAGTTGGTTTAAAAAATCAGGGTATAAATGTGGAAAACAGTCCTTAGAAGCCACAATATCGTTAATTAAAAAAAAAAGGTAGGACAATTAAAACATCAGAATCCAGTTTTGAATTTGAAAAACTTTAAAGTTCTCTGTGTGTCTCAGAGGGTTAAGGCTGTTTACAAACTAGACTACTGACTAAACTGAAACTTAACTAAGCAATATATATTCCTTTTAGTAATTACTGAAAATTTCAAGGTGAATTGTATAATCTTGAAATGAATAACAGCCTATTTTTCAGTATTTTGTCATATCGTCAAATATATCATTATCGCCTAAATACCCTGAAATATCTTGATATTCTTTTAGGGCCACATTGAAATACTTTGAGAACCTATGCCCATGTACATACATGTCAAGGTTAGAAACTGTAAAATAGTCTTTCGTATTTACTGCCAAGACTTGCCTAATCATATAACGACCACACAAACAACTGAATATTGTTCAAACAAGCCGTGTAAGCTAAGCATCTTGAGTCAGGCAAATTTGGATAAACGCCTGATTCCTGCTGATTTGAACAGAGTGCAGCTGCATGTTGTCTTTTGTGTTTCCTGCTCTTTACCTGAACCCCATCAGTAGTTGAACTGAGATTTATGGAGGCTGTGAATTGTTTATATATGCTGGCGTACACAGGTCTGGTCTTAGTTCTCGGTTAGAAGAACTGCAGCTACTCCAGTGTGTTGATATCCTTCTTTATTCCACACATGTACATACAAGAAGGGTCGAGTTGTGGTTCCCTTGGAATATATAAAGAAATGAACAATAAACATGTAATAATAATGATGATTAAATAATAGTAATTAAAGCAATGTCGCTTAACAGGTACATAATAATCTATTATTCAATACATACAGAGAATAACAATGAGGTCAAATAGTACCCTCTACTGGTCGAACAGGGGCGCTCAGACAGCCTCATTAGTAAACATATGAACTTAAACAAGCATAAATATCAGCAGATGTAAAACCCATCCACAATATTACAAATACAATCCAACTATGATTATATGTTAAGAACATATATATGCTGAAATGCAAACACATTAACACTCTCTTGGCTATAATTTTATATAACAAGTTCAAAGTGCGTGAGCACGCATCGCAACATTGTTGTGTGTGAAAGACTGACACGCACACGTGTTGCTTCAGAACATACACTGCCTTTCTTTACTTCAGTCTCATGTGTAGAACAACTGTTTTTACAATGCGCGCGCATTACACGTCACGTCGCACCCCATAATAATCACACAGTTTCTTAAAGGAACCGTAACCACTATTTAGCAACATACAGCAAACCCATGTATCACAGTGTGACCATGTTATTAGAACATAACATTTTCCTCCCCCCACGAAAAGCAAACAGCATACCACCCCAACTAACAACCAACCCAAACATTCGTCAAGAAAACTGAACATCTAATCAAGATATCAAAATGTACTAGGCAAGAATCTGTGAAGACAACCGCTAGACTAAGCATGGTAATTCGTGACATAGTCCTGCAAGGCAACAGGCCGAGCCCTGGCCCGCACCGGCCTCGGGTCCGGCACCACAACCTCCTGGCGTGGTGCTGCGGGGGGTGGGACCGGGGCCGGGGGTGGGCCCGGATCAGTGGCCATGTTGTAGGGGAATGGTGACTGGGCTCGTGCCGTGGCCAAGTGCTCAGAGAGGGGTGCTGGGACTTTCCTCAGCCTACTAGCATGCCACCGTGATCCGTCGTCGAGCAGAAATGTGGCGGGGCCAAGAAGGCGACTGATCTGTCTGGGTTGGGACCAGAACGAGGCCAACTTGTTGTGTCGCTGCGGCCGTCGAGCCCTGACCCAGTCTGAGACCTGAAGGGACGGTGGCCTCGCCCTGCACTTCTTGTCCACCCTTTCCCTCGTCTTCTGCTGCCGTGCAGCAACAGTCCCTCGGATTCGGGCCAGGGAGGGCATGGGAAAGTCACTATTTGGTGCTCGGAGCCTGTGTAATGGCAGTCCCAATTCTCGTCCGAGCATCAGAAACGCTGGTGACACAAGCGTGGTGGAGTGATGGCTCGCTCTGTAGTGCAGCAAGGTCTGGTTGAGTGCCTCCTCGAATGCACAGCCTTGGGCCAGGTGTGCACGAATCCCGTTCTTCAGTGTTGCATTAAAACGCTCTACTCCACCGTTGGCCTGTGGGTGGTAAAAAGCGGTTCGGATGTGCTTGACACCCCTGCTGGCAAGAAAGTCAGAGAACTCCGCAGATGTCATCTGCGGGCCATTATCTGTTGTTATGGCCCGAGGCACGCCCCAGAGGGCAAAGAGGCCATCCAGTATCCGAACCATGACGTGCGACGTCACCGTCCCCACTGGCACAACCTCCGGCCACTTAGAGTGGAGGTCATAAACGACCACCAGGAAGCGCTGGTGGTGGGGAACACCACGGCCATGGATTTCCCCACAGATGTCCAGCTGTACATGTTCCCAGGGACGTGAAGGCCAGGGGAGCGGTTGCAGGGGAGGGGTTGAAGGGGGTCCGGTTTTCCCACTGAGGAGGCACGCTGAGCAGTCCTGGACCAGATGTTCAATATCGCGGTCGATGGCTGGCCACCACACCAACTCACGGCACCGCTGCTTGAGTTTCACGATTCCCAGGTGACCCTCATGTGCCATTGACAGGACACGTGCACGCAAAGTGTTTGGGACGACGGTGCAGAGCCCCCTCGAGACACACGTGTCTGCCCAGCAGGAGAGCTCATCTTTCACCCGAGCAAACGGTTTCAACTCTTCTGGGATGTGGGACGGCCAGCCGTTTCTGATGTAGGTGCACAGCTTGGATAGTATCGGGTCTCGTCCTGATTCAGTGTTCAGTTCCTCCAGTGTGACTACTGGCTGCAATGGTGCATAGAGCGCTTGGATGAGAGCTGGTTCTTCATCGTATGATGGTACAGAAGGGTTTGGGGCTGCGATGGAGCGAGAAAGGAGATCTGCCACCACGTTTTCCCTGCCCGGTGTGAAGATGAGGTCATAGTGGTACTGGCGGAGGCGTTCCGCCCAGCGATGGAGTCGGAGAGGCTTGTGTCCCGAACCTGACGTGGAGAGCACTGTTGTGAGGGCCTGGTGGTCCGTCCTGATGGTGAAATGACGGCCATAGACATACATGTGCCACCTCTCGCACGCCCACACACAGGCCAATGCTTCACGTTCACCCACGGAGTACCGCTGCTCCGTGGGTGTCAGGGCCCGAGATGCGAAGGCGATTGGCCTCTCCGTGCCGTCATGAAGCTGCGACAGGACAGCTCCAACTGCAGCACTGGAGGCGTCGCAGGTGATGAAGGTTGGGCTTGAGAGGCTGAAATGGGCGAGGACAGGAGGTGAGGTTAATTGTTTTTTCAGCATGGAAAATGACTCAGAGCACTGTGGTGACCAAGCCCACGGCTCCTCCTTCAGGAGCTGGCGGAGGGGTGCTGTCGTTTGTGAGTAGTTGGGCAGGAAACGCAAATAATAAGCCGTCATTCCTAGGAACGATGCAACCTGTGTGATGGAGGTTGGTTCAGGGATGCGTTGTATTGCGTCAACGTTGGAGGAGAGAGGTGCAATGCCATCAGCTGAGAGGCGGAATCCAATAAAGTCCACAGTCGGTACTGAGAAGAGACATTTCTCCCCGTTCAGTGTCAGGTGATGTTTGGTGAGGGCCACAAACACTCTGTGTAAGCGGGCATCGTGGGTGGCTTGGTCTGGCCCATGCACCACAATGTCGTCCAGGTAAACTGCTGTCCCCGGGACCCCAGCGAAAATTGTAGACATGACCTTTTGGAAGCAGCTGGGGGCAGAGCTAAGACCAAAGGGCATGCGTGTGTACCTGAACACCCCAGCGTGTGTCACAAATGCTGTCAGGTCCCGGCTGGCCGGGTGAGAACTTGCAGGTAGCCCTGGCGTAAATCCAACTTTGTGAAGACCGTTGATCCATGGAAAAGAGAGGTGAGCTCCTCAGCTGTAGGTAAAGGATATTTGTCTGGAATGATAGCTTTGTTGACCTGTCGCAGATCCACACAGACCCGGAGGCCCCCTGACTTTTTCTGTGCGACCACCAGGTTTGAGATCCAAGGTGCTGCATTTATTGGCTCGATGATGCCCTCTTCTAGCAGGGAGGTGAGCTCTGCAGTGACGCCCTCCCGGAAGGTGAGTGGCAGGCGCCTGAGGGGCTGCATAACTGGTGTCACGGCAGGGTCAACCAGGGGCCGATGAGTGAATGCTGTCAAGCGGCCCAGGCCGTCGAACAGCGCTGGCCACTGCTGGTGCATCGTTGGGGAGACCTGCATTATAGCTCTTCCACTATTGTCCATCAGAGAGAAGCCCAGTGCAATGAAGAGATCGAGGCCAAGAAGGTTGGTTCCCCGCTGTGCCACATGAAAAGGGAAGGAGGGAAGGTGCGTCGTACCATAGCGGACAGGCAGGTCAATTGTGCCCACAATCTCAATGGCAGAATTTGCATATCCCTGCAAGCTTGTGGATGGGGGTCCCAGTGGCATGCGGGAAAAGAATTTCCTGTATGTGGCCAAATTGAGGACCGACGCTGCAGCCGCAGTGTCCAGGATGAGTGGCACGCTTACCTCCCCCAGCTGCACTGTGCAAGTTTTGAATGATACTCGTGTAGAACGGATATTACTAATTTCTGTGTGTCCGGAAGTGGACGTGGGAAGCCTGTGCTGCTGTGCTTCATTGGTTGGAGCTGAACGACAGACTTTAGCAAAGTGGTTTAATTTAGAACAGTTTCTGCAAACCTGTCCACGGGCAGGGCACTGTGATGCTCTTGTAGCATGAGAACTGGATCCACAGTTGCCGCAATTGCGTCTGGAGCCCACAGTGGGGCGCTGTCTATTCATTTGTTGCACAGGCAGGCTGTCATCGCAATCAGTGGACGGGGAAAACTGTGACGTTTCTGCGCGCTGCAGCTGTTGTGCTAACGCTGTGTGGTGAGCAGGGCTGGTCAGCAGAGTAGAGCATTCTAGAGCACATTCCACTTGCAACGCTATTTTGATTGCATCAGTCAGTGTCAAATCATCAGGTTCCATAAGCAGTTTTTCCCGTGTCTTGTCACATGACGTGCCTTCTATCAGCTGGTCTCTGATCATTTGGTCATGCAATGCTCCATACTCACAGGCTCGTGCCAGCTCACGTAGGTCAGCTACAAAAGTCTGTATGGACTCGCCGGATCGTTGGTGGCGCTTCCTGAGTCTGTACCGCCGTATCAGGACACGTTGTTTCCCAGAGAAATGGTCCGTCAGCAGCTTGACTGTATCCTCGAAAGTTGTTGCTGAGCCGAGCGCTCCAAGAACACGCTGGCCCTCGGTACCGAGGCAGTGGACGAGGATAGCGGTCTTTCGCTTGTCGGGAAGCTGGTCGTCGGAGAATCCGAGCGCATCAACATTAGGCATTAAAACCTGTCAGCCACCGTGTCCATGGCACTGCGGGTTCCCCGGGTACCGCGAGAAACACTTCGGGTGGGGGAAGGCTAAATCCAGCCATCCTTGTCGCCAAATGTTGTGTGTGAAAGACTGACACGCACACGTGTTGCTTCAGAACATACACTGCCTTTCTTTACTTCAGTCTCATGTGTAGAACAACTGTTTTTACAATGCGCGCGCATTACACGTCACGTCGCATCCCATAATAATCACACAGTCTCTTAAAGGAACCGTAACCACTATTTAGCAACATACAGCAAACCCATGTATCACAGTGTGACCATGTTATTAGAACATAACAAACATGGCGACCGGTCCAAACACTGCAAAACAGCAGACAACAAGCAACAAATGTCCAGTGCCAACTCACTCTGCATCCACGCACAAAGCGACGACACTGATAGTCCCGACCTGGCTCCGAACGACAACGTCACAATTACCGAGGATGTACGCAGCACTTGACGGGTTAGCTGTCTGGCTTGATCCTGAGACTGCAGAGACTGGAGACAATTGTCGACTTAAAATGCTTGAAGCACAGCTTGGACCACATCTTCACTGCTCTCACAGTGTTGTTGCACGTGACGCTGTAAAGCATAAGATGCACAGCATGGGCTGCAGGTAGTCCCAAATGGCAACACTTAATGTCACTTAAATGTCTGTGAGGCCCAAGAACACTGTCCAGGCCCTTTTTGAGCAGCAGGAAGTCACTTTCCCTCCATGATGTAAAAACAGTCAGTTTGGGCTTGGGGATGCCAAATGATGATGCAATAACCATCTCTAAAACACCTGGTACATTGGAATTATCTGGTGGCCGCACAGGCGCAAGTGGCTGCTGAGGATAATAGTGTTGGACAGCAGGAGCAGGATAATGTGCAGGAGGATAGGGGTATTGCTGAGGAGGAGGCTGCCAATACCTGGGTGCACTGTATGTTGGTCGTGATGGGGCAGGTGCAGTCTGGATGGGCAGCGCAGGAACTGCAGAGACTGCAGGTGGCACCAGCGAGGTAGTTGGAGTTGCTGCTGAAACAGAGGTTACACAATTCACACGTTCCATCTGTGGAAGGGGAGTAGGTCGTGTAGATTCAGCGTCTGAAGCCTGATCCACATCATCAGCCTGCAGTGCAGAAGAAGCTTGGTCCACAGCCTCTGTCGGTGTAGCAGAGGGTGCAGCATGTGTTGATGGAGCAGCAGCTGTGTCCTGATCTCGATAGAGGGGCACTGTAGTAGCCGGAATGTGGTATGCAGGTGGATACTGCACCATCCTAATGGGACTGGGACACCTGTGGACCCTCTCTAGTTGGGGAAGACTACCGTACTGTGACATATCTGCAGCGTATCGATGTGAGCGATATGTAGGATGAGTGAAGCCAACCTGTGGGTCAGGAGTCAGTCTTACATTGTCCATTTCAGCTGCCAGCTCTTTCATTTGGTGTCTCACGGCCTGCCAGCGTGCCTCTAGGCGCTGAAGTCTATCATCAGGGCTCTCATAGGACGGATATGTGGGCACTGGATAGTGGGGAAATCCTCCCGTGCTGGGTGGTGCTGCATATGTTGGTGTCCTGGTGACACTGGCCTTGTTATGGTGGGATGAAGGGGTTGTAATGGATAGCCGAGCTTGTTGTCCTCCAGATGTCCGGAATGCGTTGCACTCTGCTGGGACGGGGACTCTGTGGCGGCCGCCCATCATGATATCCTCTGCTTGTAGCCATGACGCAGCTTGTTGGATTTTGGATTTTTTCCACTTCAATACACTTTTTTATATTTGTAACGAGGACCTTTAACCTGGTACACAATTGGGCATGACCAAATTTAAACACACATCTGACCAAATGTGAAGTTAAATTATCAATATCAAAACAAATATGGCAACTTAATTATCACCATGAAATTTAGCAATAAACTTGCATTCAACCTTGTATCAATGTACAAATAAATTGTTAAATAAATCGTTGAGTCCCAACCAAAATAAAAAAACAAAAAATTTGAGATCTCAATGAACAAAAAATGTACTCTTGTGTCAACAGGTTGAGTATGAGTCAGTCTTTGGTTACTAAACCAAAGTTTGTGAATGTTTCAGTTTATTTTGAGTGCACTCAAGTTTCCTACCACCCTTTATGAGAAAGACTGTCCATCCTGGTTACAGACGATGAAGGCTGTGAGGTGAGTAGAGGGGAGGACTGAAGATGATGGGGATGATGACTGGAGATCCAGGGAGCAGTGATGGAGGGGAATGATGAGGGGGAACCAGAAAGCAGCAGGATGAAGGCAGCTTGAGCACTCGATCCAGTTTGTAGAACAGCTCAACAAAAAAACCAGCCTGCACAAAACGTGCAGGGAAAATTAATAATTGTCCTTATCAAAAGTCCACTGTGTGTTGTCTCTTTCTTTCTTTATCTCTCAGAGTTACACACACTATCACACAATCCCTCATACTTCACATTATAACATTTCACTCACATATGCTTTAACTTTTGCATCCATATGCTTAATAAAATAGCTCACAAAGAATATATTCACACATTAAGCACATAATATTAACCATGTCTGCTAAATTATCTGAATTAGCTGACCAACAGGCCTAATTAGCATTTTTTCACAGTATTTACACATTTCCAAAATAAACACACCATTCGTAATATCACCATGATCTTATCAGCTTATCCCGACTGGTTTTTTAACACAATAAATCCACAGTCTGAAGTTATAAACCTTTTCAAGTTATCAACCAGAATGCTAATTCACTGGGCTAGTTGAATGTGCTAATTCGCCGTGTTTGCTAACAGCTAACTCACCGGGATATTCAATAGCCACGTCATTCGGACGGGTCAGGAACCTCCGCGACGTCGGACGACTTCTCTTTCCACGGTCAAAAAACTCTTCTAACGTAGCCTTGCTACTTCCTACTTTAAAGACAAGTAGTGAACTATTGTTTTGTGCTAATAACAGCTCTCTGCTGATGCTGCTAAGCTCACTCTCCATACACGTGTCTGTCGTTTTTTCGGACGTCCGTTACACCACTAGGTGGCAGCAGCGAGCCACCAAACCTGAAAACATAACCTGAACTAGAATGGCTGTTCAGACTGCCGGGCTACACACACAAGACACGTCCTTCATAGGGATACTTTTTAAATTGGGTACATTTCAGAGCCTGTACTTTCACTTGAGTAGAGAAGTTGAATCAGTACTTCTACGTGTGGTGTTCATGGTTGTTATGGAGGACAGGAAGTAGAAACGTTATTTCATGACGAGGCAGAAGATGATTGATGTCCCGTCAGAGTGTCCTGAACAATTAATGACGAAACAATCCCAGAAAATTAACATACATTTGACAAAATATGTGAGAAAAAAAAATCTCTGTCTGTTTCGGATTTGCTCAAGCATACGCACGCACGCACGCACGCACGCACGCGCATCAGTCATCGTCATGGAAACAGAACTATGACCAGTCAGAGCAGGTATAAAAGCGCTGTCCACCATTTGGAGTTCTCTTTTTGCACTTGGACTAGACACACATTGGATAAACTCTGAGAGTTGACCCAAACTGTGGAAAGTTTCAAACGCTTGAGAAAACAACACATCTTCAAACCGCTTGAGAAAACACATCTTTTTGTTAAACCGAAGTAGAGGATAGTCAACGAGCTACTTTTGGGAGGAGAGACCGGTGACGACGACGATGGCCCTCCGGGAGCCACGGATCCAGGAGGATCCTCCGGGCCTGGATCTGGACCTCGGCCGTGATGGTAAGACAACTTTTATATTTATTTTAGTGTTATACTTGTTGATTCATAGCCTAAAAACCTTAAAAAGCGCCCCAAGTCCAGAAATCAGTGCAACTTTTGGAGTTTGAAGGAGAAAAGTTCACATCAGTTCATGACGATTGGTGTAAAAACCATTTGGTGAAACCAGACACTCACGCGACGTTTTCTTCGTGTAAAATGGTTATTTGTGGGCCAGCATGTCTTAAATATAGCGGGGGAACCGTGTGTCTACTAGGAGGTGTGATGGTTACAAACACTGTTGTTTTGGTTTGAAGGCGTCAAAACGTGCATCTTATGAGATTTGTGAAAGAAGATGGCGCTGGGGCCATATTTCATAAAATGCCCAAAGAGCGTTTTAGTTGTGCGCCGTGGAAACGATGGGATGTTCGGTCGAACGTCACTGCGTGAGACTGCGTGTGCGCGTGCCGCCTCCACGATGACACCGTATCCTGCACGCGCTGCGACCTGCAAATGATAGACGGGGTGATGATGATGAGTTGTGGGGTAAAGAGGTCGCTGTGGTCATTTTGGATGAAAGAAGCCACGTTTCACTGCGTAATGACGCACAGCTGCGACATCTAATCCATCCACTAATACATTGATCGGAAACCACTGATCGTTTCGTCCCACAAACTCAAGTCCTCACTATTCTTTGGTGCAGAATACATGTCTTTGCACAAAGTAATCACTATTGATGATTATAATATTTGTAAAATTATTTTGGTTATTTACATTTAATATGTTCAATATTATAATAATAATAATGACACTATTATCATTTCAGTCATTTATATTGTAATTGTATTAGATTAATTCATATTATATTATTTTATATTGCGTTATTATAATAACAATATAAATAATATGTTATAAACAGCTACAAAAATAGTAATTGTTGATTATTATTAATTAATATTATTATTGGTTTAAGTAACTTCAATGCCGTTTTCATCTGTTCAGTAATTTAAGAATAAACAGCCTCATATGTTCAATTATGTTTAGTTTCTGATCACAAAAATCAATTGATTTTGAATCTACAGCACAAGTCAAACTCTTCAGCACATATGGAAAGTTATAATCCGCCTGGCGGTCCTTTCTGCATGTCGTCCCCCTCTCTCCCCCTTTTCACTCTCACACTGTTCTCTCAATAAAGCCAAAACAAATAACTATAATTATAATATGTATGGGTGAAGTAAAAAAAAAATTAACATGTTGAAATAATTCTAATAGTTAATTAATTGTCACATGAAAGCTGCATGAATTGATCCTCCTTCAGACAGACAGAACAGCACTATGTGTGATATTCCTGTTAAAAGCCCCGTGTGTTGGTGGCTTTGTGACAGACGTAGTGCAGCGATAGTTGGTATATAGATATGCTGTCTTCTTGGCGATTTTAAACTGGATTGTTGCTTTGTTTAAATGAATGAAAAATCCTTATACTTTGAATTTGCTTCCCCCTCAGTTGGTGCCCACGTCCTCATCGGCCGTCCTGCACATGGTGAAGGTGAGTATGGAGTCGTGGGTGGAGGTGAGTATGGAGTCGTGGGTGGAGGTGAGTATGGAGTCGTGGGTGGAGGTGAGTATGGAGTCGTGGGTGGAGGCGAGTATGAGGTCGTGGGTGGAGGTGAGTATGGAGTCGTGGGTGGAGGTGAGTATGGAGTCGTGGGTGGAGGTGAGTATGGAGTCGTGGGTGGAGGTGAGTTTGACGCGTCTTTTTCAGACTCTTCTGAAGATGAGGACAGCGAGCAGGACGACGAGTGGATGAGCGAAGACTCCGGCTACAGCTCCATGTGTGGGGATTCTGAAGACGAGGAAGAAGAGGATGAAGATGAAGAGGATGAAGAGGAAGATGAAGACTTTAGAGCTCAGCCTTTTCCTCCTGTCAACTTCTGGCAGGGACTCCGTGATGTAGGGTTTCCCGGTCGCCTTCCCTCTTGTCCTCCCGTCTCACTCCCTTCTGTTAGTCTTGAAGAAGATCCATCCTTGGTTCCTGAGAGACCAGAAGATTGCGCTCCTTCAACCTCAGGCTGCAGCTCATCCACGAAGAGAAGCAGAGAAGAGGACGAGCAGGTAAGTGGGAAGAGGCAGAGGATCTCCGAGGACGGTCTAGAGATAGTACTCGCTACTTCAGGCCGCCACACCTACACCTTCGGAAGATGCTTTTCGTGGCCAGAAGACAGCGACTCGGATGAAGATTGACGGCCTCTTTCCTGCAGGATTGTGAATCCTTTGTGTCTGGCAGGACTGATAAAGCCCCAGACAGCCTTCCCAGGCTCTGGCCGGGTTGGTCATAGGTAGCGTCTTCCACCGAGGCCTCTTCATACTATTATATTGGATGAGTTGCTGTCATTCCCATTTGCTTCCACTTTGTTGTAATCCCACTGACAGTTGACTGACTAATATTAAGGAGCGAGGTAATTTCATGACCGGACTTGTTGCACAGTCGGCATCCTATCACAGTCCCACGCTGGAATTCACTGAGCTTCTGAGAGTGACCCATGGAAACAGAAACAGTCTGCATTCCTAGGTGCTTGCTTTGTACACCTGTGGCCATGGAAGTGATTGGAACACCTGATTTCATGGCAATATTATGTGTTTTTTTCTAATTATTTACCTTCTGAGTCATAGCCGACGATGCTAGATGCAGATACCAGAGGTAAGTTCACAATGAATGGTTGTTATTGTTATTGTGTTATGTGTTTTAGTGTTTAAATTCTAGATGGCTGCAAGACAAGGGTAAGTCAACATTTAATTACAGCAGTAACACAAGTCTCAGTAAAGTCACATTTACAAGTTATTCAAAGATTGTTTTACTCACTCTGTCTTTTTATTGTTTTAAGTTAGGTGTTGGTGGCTGTTCCTGACAGAGGTACGGTCATAATTACTGACCTGAAGAAAAGTCTCCAAGTCTCTTTTACTTAGGTATTGATGGCAGCAGCAGACCTTCAGGATGATACCCACTGCACCAGCCTCCCAACAAGAAGAGACCATGTGGAGGACTACAGGACCAGATGAGGAGGATGAGGACTACAGGACCAGATGAGGAGGATGGAGGACTACAGGACCAGATGAGGAGGATGGAGGACTACAGGACCAGATGAGGAGGATGGAGGACTACAGGACCAGATGAGGAGGATGGAGGACTACAGGACCAGATGAGAAGGATGGAGGACTACAGGACCAGATGAGAAGGCAGGAGGACTACCGGACCAGGTGAGGAGGATGGAGGACTACAGGACCAGTGGTCCGAGTGAGTATTCTCCTCCAGAGACTAATCTCAGTACCAGTAATGACATAACAGTTAACTTTATATCAGTGGATTGTATTTATTATAGGAGCCTTCTAGAATAGTATTCCATTGTTTATAATATCATTTCAGGAGCAGACCTAGGCTCACCTTCCAGGACCAGATGAGGAGGATGGAGAACTACAGGACCAGATGAGGAGGATGGAGGACTACAGGACCAGACGAGAAGGATGGAGGACTGCAGGACCAGATGAGGAGGATGGAGGACTACAGGACCAGATGAGGAGGATGGAGGACTGCAGGACCAGATGAGAAGGATGGAGGACTGCAGGACCAGATGAGAAGGATGGAGGACTGCAGGACCAGACGAGGATGGAGGACTACAGGACCAGATGAGGAGGATGGAGGACTACAGGACCAGATGAGGAGGATGGAGGACTACAGGACCAGATGAGAAGGATGAGGACTACAGGACCAGTGGTCTGAGTGAGTATTCTCCTCCAGAGACTAATCTCACTACCAGTAATGACATAACAGTTAACTTTATATCAGTGGATTGTATTTATTATAGGAGCCTTCTAGAATAGTATTCCATTGTTTATAATATAATTCCATAATTAGTGGCCATATTCAACACTCTAGCTAATAACCATGTAAATGTTGTATAGTTGAGTTCATGGGTTTTCATCTCTGGTGGTTCTGGTTCATAGGTCAGGACTCCTCTATGGTTTTGGCTCTCCTGGGCAGCTGAGAATGGACGTCAACCAAGACATCAACCAACGAAGACCCAGCACCACAGCAGACCCTGAACTACTCCCCTACCTTCGTGAGCCCGAGACCCAGTGTGTGCCATTCCAACCTCCCTGCCCCTCCGCCCATCCCCCGACACCACCCGCCTCACCCACCAGCCAAAGGGTGAGGCGGCTCCCGACCAGCACAGAGGACGCTTTTGTTGTTTTTGGGAAGCTCCTTTCTCTCACACACACGCACGCACGCACGCATGCGCGCGCACACACACACACACACACACACACACACACACACACACACACACACACACACACACACACACACACACACACACACACAATGTTAGAAATGATTGCTCTCGACCATGCACAGTACAAATGCTATCAGACGATTAGCAGCATAGTCTACTTTTGCTCTATGTTCTTTGTCTTGGTTATTTTTTATTATTATTTATTTTCTAGTAGATGTCTGTCTGTGTAAATCTGTATACATCATCTCAATCTGTATTGCTTTGTTTTGTGTCACCATTTATTGTTGTACAGCTACTCTGTGTGCCTGTTATTGTCCTCGGGGATAAATAAAGTTTTTTGAATTTAATCGAACAACCTCTTTGCATCTCTGCTCAGAAATTAAGGAGACAGACCATTTGTATGCATTATTGAAAAATCTATAACAAATGCATGCATATTCATATCCATAGTATGTCAAACAAGTTGTAGTATGTCAAATACTCATGAAATAGACATTGTATTGTATGTGGGGGAAAAATCACAGAATAGTACTTCTCAAAAAGTCAGTGTGTAGCATCTTGAAAAAAAGTGGTAGTATAGTATGATGATAAAAGTAATACAAAAAATCATAGTATATTTTGTCAAGAAATGTTATAGAAGAGTCGTAGTATAATATGGCTTCAGAAATCAATGGTGTAAAAAGATTGCAAGACAACAAAGTTGTGATATATTATGTTGAAAGAAGTCTTATAAGAGTCATTGCATAGTATTCCATTAAAAATCGATATTAAAGTATGTCAAATAAATTCATAAAGTCATTGTATTGTGTCTAAAAAAAGTTAAAGTATAGAATTTTGAAACAATCCATGAAGAGTATTATAGTCACAGTATAATATGTCAAAAGGTCATACAAGTTCTATGTCAAAGAATTCATAGTAAAGTAGGTTAAAAAGTCATAGTAGAGTTGGTCAAAAACAGTCAAATAAAAATGGAAGAGGTGGTTTAAAAAATCAGGGTATAAATGTGGAAAACAGTCCTAAGAAGCCACAATATCGTTAATTAAAAAAAAAAAGGTAATACTTTGAGAACCTATGACCATGTACATAGGGGAGACCAGGGACGGTTGTAACACCTTGAATTCCTCCAATCAGAAACAAGCTAGAGTGATGACACTCACTGGGCCTCATTTATCAATCTTGCGGGAAAACGGGCGCAGATCTGAGCGCAGATTTGGTCTTACGACAGGACACACGTGCGATTTATGAAACGTTCGTATCTGACCAATCTCAGCGTACGAATGAGCGGGCCTTGATAAATGCGGCGGCTGAATTCGATCGTCATTAACATGTTACGCCCATAAATATTCCTGTTTCGGAGGCCTCGCCCACTGAGGTCAAACATGGAGAGACGAAACATGGGTAAGAAAAGAAACTTTTCTGACACGGAGATCGGCATCCTGACATCGGAGGTGGAACACAACAAGACAGTGCTTTTTGGCAGCCTGAAGGGTGGCATAAAAGGGGCTCACAAAAACGCTGTCTGGAAAAAGATAACGGAGGCAGTCAACAGCGTTGCCGTAGAGGAACGGACTCCAGCTGAGGTTTGAATATAATTCTCAATAACTTAGTCTTAACATCAGGCAGACTGGAGGAGGCCAAACAGACTGGAGGAGGCCAAACAGACTCCAGCCTGATCTTGACGGGGACGGAGGAAAAAATTGCCTCCTTAATTGGGTCGGAGTCGATCTGTGGCATAAGTGGTGGAGGTGACACAGACGCACTCGCAGCAGACCCAGAGCAGAATGGTAACCAACAACCCCCTTTTGCTTGCATTAAAAAAATCAGACTGTACACCATTTCTTACAAATAATTAGGCTTACACATGTTACATGGGTGACATTTTTATTGCATTAAATATTTCAGAGCCAGGCACCAGCATGATGTCAGCCAGATCTGCTCCCCAGAGCAGTCCCACTACTGCCGAGTGTGAGCGTGTGCCCTCGGCCCCCCGTGCTGCGCCCAGACCGAACCTGATCACGGCAGAGGTCCTGGAGAGACAAGGGGAGATATGCAGGTTATTGGCCTCAGTCGTCGGCGCACTTGACGCAATTAATGAGACACTAAAAGAAATCAATGAAACTCTAAAAAAGCCATAATAAAATGTTTAAATGACTAAATGTTGTCTGTGTTTAGTATGCCTTTAGCCAATTCCACCAACAATACTTCACATTACTGATTCATACTGCAGAGCATTTGCAAGAGTTTAAGGTATACTTTACGTTTTAAAAGCGACAAATGAGGTCCTGTCTCCTCCGTATAGCCCGCTGTGGAGGCTGTGCGGGCCACGGCTCCATGGGCATGGGCTCATCCGGCTGCGCCGGCACATCGAAGGGCACTCCATTCACCAGTGCAATGTTGTGCAAAACTGAACAGGCCAAAATGATATCGCACACTTTGTCTGGGGTATACAGCAGCATTCCCACTGCAGGTCCGAGACAGAGCCACCTGCCCTTCAGCAACCCGAAGCAGCGCTCGACTGTGACCCGTGTGCGCGCACTGTTGAACCTGCGTTCCTGCTCTGTAGCGGGGTTTGCCAGCGGGGTTATGAGGTATTCCGTTAGAGGATAACCCTTGTCACCTAGAAGAACCATACCAAAATGTTAATCATCCGATACCTTGTTTAGTGTAATGCAATTTATCGAGGGTAGCCACTTACCGAGGAGATGACTTTGGCTCTGCAGTGCGCCCTCCTGCAGCCGCACGCCAACACAGCTGTTTTGGAAAATGAAAGAATCGTGTGTCCCCCCTGGCCACCTGACCACCACGTTTAAAAGTGATAGCTTGGCATCACAAGTCACCTGGACATTTATGGAGTGGTAGTTTTTGCGATTGATGAATGCGTAATCATTCATGGATGGTGCCTTCAGACGCACATGAGTACAATCAATCGCTCCTACCACATTTGGAAACCCAGCAATCTCATAAAATTGCCTTTTAATCACAGCTTGCTGGGCATCATTGTATGGGAACCGAATGTATCTTCGGGAGAGAGATTTTATGGCAGCCAACACTGCTGGCATCGTCCTGCTGATCGTTGGCTGGGAGACCCCAGCCCTGTCCCCGACCTCTCGCTGAAAGGTCCCGGTGGCCAAAAACCCCAGCGTGGCGAGCACCTGAACTGGTACAGGTAAGGCATTTGACCGCCTGGTTTCTCTCTTTAATCCAGCAGCTACATTATTGCATAAATCAATAAGCACATGCCTTGGGAGCCGAAAGCGACTGATCAACCAGGCATCACTCTCCATGAGGAGATCCCTGCGGTCCCTGAAAACGCGCTCACGTCTGACACGCGCGTATTGTTCCTCCAAAATAAGCAAGTCTGCCATCATCAAGACTTGATAACTGTCAAAGCATCTGTTTAAATAGGGGAATGAATAAACATCTGACCAACCACAGTGGAACGATGATTATCTCAACAGGTGCTTTCAATTTTTGTTCCAGTTCTGTCACACCCATCGGACAAAAACAAAAACAATTACACATTTTTGCCATTAGTTAATTTGCAAACACACATTTCTGCTTGTATTTATGATTCTTTCACATTTTAATGTGTAATAATTAGTTGTCATCTTAGGCTATTTATCCTATTGTTTAATTTTTTGAAAGTGGTATCAGTAAAAACATGGGCTTTAAAAGAAATGTTTTCGTTTTAATAATCCGTTTTGATCTGTTCTAAATGTGTGACTGCTTATGCTTAATGACAGCTGAGGTTTGTTCATTATTTTACGCCAGATTTTGCTGTGCTGCACCGCAAATCCACAGACTCGAATTTGCGTACACGAGCTCAGACCTGATGTGAGATCTGATCGCAGCTTCCGCTTACGTCCAAATTGATAAATGCCGAAGTTTGCGTGGAAATGGTTGTACGCACGGTTTTCGGTCGTACGTTCGTTTGATAAATGAGGCCCACTGTGCTCAAGCTCAGTTCGTTTCCCTCCAGTCTTGCTAGCAAAGGAGCCACATTTGGAACTTCCTGACAGAGTTATCCACGAAAGATCGTTTTTGAGGTAAAAAAAATTACTTTTCTTTCCGATGTACTTTTTTGGATACTGTTATAAGATCAAATGTCTATGAATTCAAACAAGTATTATTAGAATCACTGTGTTGTAAGCTAAAAATAGAAATGGCTAACAAGTGTCAAAGTAGCAATCAAGCTAGCTCACATGAGGTGAAAAAATGCTTGGTCATACTGGGACGGTTGTAACGCCCCGTTACAACCGTCCCAGGATCACCAACCAAGTTTATTTTATATTTTAAAAACAAGCTAAGGTTAGGGATAGAGTTGCAGATATTGGTATTAAAGGGAAACTATGCAGTTTTGGCAATTTATTTGATGTTTTCTCGCTAGCCCAAAGTTGCATGGCTGTTTATTCCGCTCACAGACGCCAGGGGGAAGCGAGACGGCCACCATTCACCATTCAAGTTAAGATAAATTAACCAAAAAAAAACTGCATAGTGTAGCCTACCTTTAATGTGCAATGTAATATGTGCACTGTGCATGCAAATTAAATGTAAAATGTCATCAAATCACATTTTGAGGTAATAATCTTTTTTTATATGAAGATAGTGATGCCAAACATCAGAGAGAGGAAGACAGACAGGGGAGTCCCATTTCCTGTGCTGGAAAGGGCTTCTGATGAAATCAGACAGGGAAAGTCGGTCAGAGGAGTGGCCAAATCATATGGCATTTGCCACGTGACCCTGCACCGATTTCACAAAAAGAGGAGCCAGGGATCAAAGGCACCTCCCAGAGTTGGCTACTGGACCCCTAAAAGGGTTTTCTCAGTAGAGCAGGAGCTCCTCCTTAGAGACTACCTGGTGCAGGCAGCCGATTTATATTATGGGTTGAGCCCAAAGGAGGTAGGCTAGATATGTATTAAGCTAGAGCAGGCTATGCTATGTACATTTGTTGTGTATTAAACTAACAATTTATATAATTTAGGTCCGGAAGTTTGCCTATGATTTGGCAAAGGTCTACAATTGCCGGTACCCCGAAACCTGGGCAGAGAAGGGGATGGCTGGAGCCGACTGGTTCACAACCTTTTTGAAGAGGCACCCCACTCTCTCCATAAGAAGCCCTCAGGCTACAAGCCTCTCACGGGCTACAAGTTTCAATGTGACAAACATCAACAAGTTTTTTGATAACTTGGTATCTGTCTTGGAAAAACACAGATTTGCTGCACAGGACATCTGGAACATGGATGAAACAGGTATGGTGGAAATTATCTATATCTCCCTCAGAAATACCTTCCAGAGGCTTACAGCCTTACAAAATAAAAGCATTACAGAATAAAAGCACTATATAAAATAATATTTTTCTATACAGGAATCGCCACAGTGCAAAACCCTGGAAAAATTGTGGCCAGAAAGGGAATCAAACAAGTGGGTGCAGTCACCTCTGCAGAACGGGGGACACTTATTACACTTGCCTGTGCAGTGAATGCCTTGGGGAATTCCATCCCACCAATGTTTGTCTTCCCCAGAAAAAAAATCCAGCCTTTCTTCACCAGCAGTGGCCCTCCTGGCTGTATTGGTACGGCAAATGGGTCTGGGTGGATGCAAGGGGAGGACTTTTTGGTCTTCCTCAAACACTTCCAGACTCACACCAAGTCCTCACTGGAGTCCAAAGTGCTGCTGATCTTGGACAACCATACCTCCCACCTTTCTGTGGAAGGGATTGATTTTTGCAGGAGCCATGGCATCGTCCTCCTCTCATTCCCCCCACACTGTTCCCATAAGCTGCAGCCCTTGGATCGCAGTGTATATGGGCCACTGAAGAGGCTCATATACAGCTGCTGTGACAGCTGGATGAAAGCTCATCCAGGAGCCACAATGACCATCTATGATCTGCCAGGCATTGTGAAGAGTGCCCTTCCCCGTGCTGCATCACCGGCAAATATTCAGGCAGGGTTTGCATGCACTGGAATTTGGCCTTTAAATAGAAATATTTTCAGTGACAGTGACTTTGCACCATCCCAAGTCACAGACCGCCCACTGCCAGCAGTGACACCAGAGGTTCCATCTTCCTCTAGGCCTACAACTCCTTCACCCAATGCGGCAACAGTGGCATCCTCCATGCCACTTAGAACACCATCCCCTGTCACACCATGTGTGGTGTCCGAGCCTGAGCCTGAGCCTGAGCCATCATCCTCTGCTATGGACACAACGTTTGCACCCGTGTCCATCCGTCCACACCCAAAAGCTGGCCCAAGAAAGCAGACAACAAAGGGCAGGAAAAGAAGGGAAACCGCTGTCCTGACAGATACTCCAGTGAAAGAACAACTGGAGGCTGAGAAAAACAGGTCTGCAGCTAAAAGAAAAATGAATTTCGGCAACAAGAAAAAATCCAAACCAAAGAAGCAGAAGATTCAGGACTCATCTGATGATGAAAATGAGGTTTGCATTGTGTGCTTGGAGAGCTTCTCCAGGCCAAGGGAGGTCTGGCTCCAGTGCTGGTCCTGTAAAGCCTGGGCACACAAGGACTGCACGGATGGAAGGGATTTTTACACGTGCCACAACTGTGACTCGGACTAGGCCTACCGAGCCCCCCACCTCCCCTCTCTCTGTTATTGAGAATGCTCATGTTTAAACTGTTTTGGTGTTAGGTGTTCTACCCATTAAATCATTTAAGAAAATGAATGAAATGAAAATGAATGAAATGAAAATGTTCTACTAAATCATTTCCGAAAATGAATGAAATGAAAATGAATGAAATGAAAATGTTCTACCCATTAAATAATTTTCTTGCATTATAATGTGACGGCTTCACCTCTTTTTTGTCATGTAGTAAGAAAAAAAGGTCATCATTACTTAAAAGCATGAAATTAATAGTCACAATAACATTACTGATAAATAATATTTTCCATTTTGACTATATGATTGATTCATTATGTATATTTTAGACATGTTACAACCGTCCCTGACTTGTGTTACAACCGTCCCTGTACACTGGGACGGTTGTAACAGTGGACAGACTGTATTAAAATCAATTTTGCAACCTGTACATATTTCATAAAATCACTTAAATACATTATTTCAGCAGTTGACAGATTGAAGTTTATAATATAACAAATTGGTTATTCCAGTGTAAATGGTTTTTGATATATTGCTAAAAATTGCAAAAAGTGTTACAACTGTCCCTGGTCTCCCCTACATGTAAAGGTTAGAAACTGTAAAATAGTCTTTCGTATTTACTGCCAAGACTTGCCTAATCATATAACGACCACACAAACAACTGAATATTGTTCAAACAAGCCGTGTAAGCAAAGCATCTCGAGTCTCAGGCAAATTTGGATAAACGCCTGATTCCTGCTGATTTCAACAGAGTGCAGCTGCATGTTGTCTTTTGTGTTTCCTGCTCTTTACCTGAACCCCATCAGTAGTTGAACTGAGATTTATGGAGGCGATTATACAATACATTTCAAATACACTGTTCCTCTGAGGATATTTTAAAGTGCTTCAAGGAGACATTTGTGGCAGGGTTGTATTACTTAATATCTAAATTGCATTTCTCTCATTTCATCAGACTATTTGATTGCTTTGCAAAGACATTAAGCAACACAAAATGTTATAATTTAAAAGTAACTAATCCCCCAAAAATAGCAGAAAAATATCATAAAGGATGGATAATGATAGCATAAACTGTAATTGTTTAACAAATAAATATCCATCATTTACTTGGCTTCACACAATGTCAGCTCAGTATAAGCGGTTACCGATAATGGATGGATATTTAGTTTTAATGCTTTAAATCAACAAAGTAAGTAAAAAAAAAGGCACAAGATTTGCTTTAAGTTCTCACAAAAAAAGCTTTTTCAAAGTAAAAGTAAATGCTATCATCCTCTTAAGGCTTAGCGGTCACATGCGTGGACAGCACTTTTTAGCTCTTATGTCCACAACCGTGTTAGCTGCTGAATTGGGGGTGTTATGGACACGTACGTGGGCACTTACACTGGCATCTGGTGGTGTCAGAAGAGTCTTACATGCTACGGTACAAATTCAACTTGGCGGCGAACACAAGGGAAGATTCAAGTGGCAGCTCCATACACAAACATCGACCAGGTAAGAAGTCCTGTCGTTTTTTATGGCTTATACTTATTTAGATATTTATAGAAGTGTTGTACATTTGTCATGACAAGCACATTTTTTTAAAAAGTGTAAAAATAAGAACTTAGCATGTCGCTAAACATGAAGTACACGTATGTGTACTTATGGACTGACGCTCCTCGAAAAAGCTAATATGCTAGTAAACATGCACACATGTAAATGAGAAAATGAGTATCTCTGGTGCAGCTAAAAAACTGAGGCTGCTGTTTGGTTGAGCTGGTCACGTCAGATCTTGATAAAGACTGACTTTATTCTGGTAATATTACGACTTTATTCTCGTAATGTTACGACTTTATTCTCGTAATATTATGACTTTAGTCTCGTAATTTAAAAAAATATATATTTTTTCTCTTTTAGTCTGGCCCTAATACTCCGTCGTACATAACGAAGAGTTCTTCAAATTTCATGTAAACGTCCACACAGATTCAAGTATTTTATGCACCTATTATACACCTCATTTGCTTACATGGGTAAAATGTAACTTACTGCAATAAATACTATTTTATTCTGATTCTGGTTGTGCAGGACGTGGAATACGCTGGAAGGCTACTCCATTGACGCCAACAGAGTATCAGCATCAGGATGAAACTGATCTGGACAGACATGGCTGGACCCCACAACACTATTTTGAACAGTACATAGAAAGAGATCTGATGACAATGATTTCAGAATGTTCGAATGTTATGTCACTGTCTAAGAGTGGGGACCCACTCAACATGTCAGTCCATGAGGTTTACCACTTTTTTGGTGCCTGTATTTTGATGTCCTGCATCCGATACCCAACCATTAGGATGTATTGGTCCAAAGCCTTGAAAATCACTGCCATCACTGACAGATTCACGCATGCCAGATTCTTCATACTGAGGGGAGCAATAAAAGTGGTAATTGATGGTGATGTGCCTGAAGACCTGAGGATGTTGGACAAATTCTGGAAGGCGAGACCTTTTCTGGATCAGATTCTGCGAGGCTGCAAGTCTCTGAATCGACCTGATTGCGCATCTATTGATGAGCAGATGATACCTTTTACTTTCCATGCAGACAATACCTGCCAATGAAGCCAAACCCAGTTGGCATAAAGAACTTTGTTTGTGCTACAGCAGATGGCATTGTGTTTGACTTTGAGCTCTATCAAGGTACAAATTCACTGATTCAGAAGGTCGAAGAACCCGAGGGCCTGAGTTTGGGAAGCTTAGTCATCGAGCGTCTGTGTCAAACTCTGCAACGTGGCACAAAAGTGTATTGTGACCGGTTCTTTATGGAGCTAGAACAGTCTCATAATTCATAAATGCACACAGAAATTCATAAATGCTCAAAAAAGATTTACAAATGTATTTGGGGATTTGTATATACATGTGACTCAAAACACAAATACATTTTTCAATGCACACACAAATATGTTTCATTTCATATGTAAGTAAAAAATATTCACATATAAAAAACAAGATTCATAAACATATTTCCAATGCACACACAAATCTAAAAAAAGTATTTGCAATCTTCATCAAATACGCATTTGGGGCTTGTTACATTCATATATGAACTGTTGGAGGTTGTCTGTAGCCAATCAGATGTCTCCCTCCTTTACAGCCAATCACGTGAGTGTCTCCCCCAAAAGTCTAAAACACAACTCCGCCCGCACCGGTTCATCTTCCCCAGAATGAGGGAATAAATTACTTCCATAAAATGCTTCTTTATAAAAGAAAAATAGATATTTATATAACTGTACACCTAATCTATACAGCATAAAGACAGGGAGCACAGGAAGAAGGGAAATTATCTCCAGAAATAAGGTTGATTCTGGCTCTAGCACCCATATCCCTCCAACGCAACGCACTCACGTGATTGGCTGTAAAGGAGGGAGACATCTGATTGGCTACAGACAACCTCCTCTTAGAAAAAACGCATTTGTGGATCAGAGTCACGTCAGGGGAGTCTCAAAAGTTTCACACACAAATGCAGGGAGGTTTACAAATTAAAAGCACTTTGTAAATACAGGTCCAACAGTTCATATATGAATGTAACAAGCCCCAAATGCGTATTTGATGAAGATTGCAAATACTTTAACATTCATGTATTTGTGATTTTTTTTTAGATTTGTGTGTGCATTGGAAATATGTTTATGAATCTTGTTTTTTATATGTGAATATTTTTTACTTACATATGAAATGAAACATTTGTGTGTGCATTGAAAATGTATTTGTGTTTTGAGTCACATGTATATACAAATCCCCAAATACATTTGTAAATCTTTTTTGTGCATTTATGAATTTCTGTGTGCATTTATGAATTATGAGACTGTTCTAGCTCCATAGTTCTTCACCACCATCAAAGGTGCACAATGAATGATGGAGAAGGAGCTGTACATAACTGGTACAATAATTAACTTAATACTCTCTGATATTCAAAACATGTTCAAAAATGTGTGTGTGTGTTATTAATACATGCAAACGCAATCAGGGATAAAACTGCTGTGTTCAAGTAGAAATAAATAGTTTTTCATTATATTACACAAAGGTGACTTAATTGTGTTTTATGCAAATTCGGAACAACAATCCACATATGTGGACATCATTTTTCTCTAAAAGTACATCATATGAAAAGATGATACTTAGTTTTTATTCTAATTAGGTTCCAATAAGCCCAAATAGCAAAGAGAAATAAAAAATGCATGTAAAAAAACAGCTTGGGCCTCTAGTTAAGTCTCATTGCAGGTGGAGAATTTAAACATGTTTTACGTATTCCCTCGAAGGCTGAAACCTTTTTGTTTGTTGCATAATCCTCCTCACTGCTTTTACGTGTATTTATGGTCACACTTTGACACTTTCCTTTCCAAAGGAAATGAAACAAACGGACCTAGCAAAATGTGAACGTAAACAATATTAATTGTCTGCTCTCTTTAGGCTACATAAGAGGTGAGCTGAGTTTCAATAGCCAAATCTCAGGAGCAGTTCAATAGGTTTATAATTGCAAAACCAATTTCAGTTTATATGAGAGGGGAAATAAGCCCTGAACTATAGATGGTCATTTCTGTGATGATTGAAAAAAAACACAAGACATGTCCTTCATAGGGATACTTTTTAATGTATCTTTTACCACCGGCTCGTGTATGAAGGAACCAACCTTATGCTCTAAAGTGAAGCCTTAACCTTAGTTCAATATTTTATGGTAAAAGAAACATCTCAAATAGCAATAACTGTCTAGGGTAATATATGATTCTCACTCTCATCCATAAAGTTCAGAGGCTATAGGGAATACACTCCGACCTGTAAACTCTGATGGAAAAACACAATGCAATAATACAAACACAGGATATACATTTTAGAAAAATGTATTCACAAGTACGCAGGAGAAACACATTCACCATTAATAAAAACAAACAATAAAAACCCGGGTAGTGATAGGTTGTCCCTCAGACTATCTAATTTTGAGTGCACTCTAGTTTAGTTTCGTTGGCGCGCTTTAGTTGGAGCTCATGATGGAAACCTTTGATAACGGTACCTCCGTGTGTCGGTGAAATCAGCGGGACCCGGCCGCAGCTGATGAACGGCACCTTCGTCGCGGTCGCAACCGTCTCCGTCCGCAGCAGCTCGCAGCAACGAAGCTCCGTCTCCCTCGGCAGCAGCGAAGCAGCCTTCGTCGCCGATACTCTCCTAGACGACCCGGCGAAGCTCCTCCCGTCCGCGCAGACGGTGTCTCCTCTCGACAATGACCGTGTCGTTAGCCTAGCTCCTGCTAGCTAACTTAGCCGAACTTGCTTCGTGTCCTCCAAACACAAACGCGGCAGGGAAAAGTCCAACTCCACCACACAACGCGTTTTCAGACAACAGTTCACGGTCCGATGAGGAAATGGACAAAACCACGACACTGACGAAACCCACAGTCCAACACCAAACAGTCCAACACTAACGCCTCGACGCCATTTAACGTTGCTCCTTCTTCTTCTTCTCCCCGGAAGTAAGTAGCTCCGAGGTCATGAACTCTCACCCGTAACGAACGTAATAAGAATTACTTTTTTAACTTCTTCTTAAAGAAGTTATATTTTTAATATCACCCATTTTAAACATAAATCATTTATATCAAATTATTATTTATGTAACTTTTAACCTCACCATTACGACTGCTGTTTTATCTGTAACTTATTCCCATGACAACAATTAAATAAATACATCTGATATTTATCAGAGTATTACATTAAATTGGGTACATTTCAGAGCCTGTACTTTCACTTGAGTAGAGAAGTTGAATCAGTACTTCTACGTGTGGTGTTCATGGTTGTTATGGAGGACAGGAAGTAGAAACGTTATTTCATGACGAGGCAGAAGATGATTGATGTCCCGTCAGAGTGTCCTGAACAATTAATGACGAAACAATCCGAGAAAATTAACATACATTTGACAAAATGAGAGAAAAAAAATCTCTGTCTATTTCGGATTTGGTCAAGCATACGCACGCACGCACGCACGCGCATCCGTCATCGTCATGGAAACAGAACTATGACCAGTCAGAGCAGGTATAAAAGCGCTGTCCACCATTTGGAGTTCTCTTTTTGCACTTGGACTAGACACACATTGGATAAACTCTGAGAGTTGACCCAAACTGTGGAAAGTTTCAAACGCTTGAGAAAAAAACACATCTTCAAACCGCTTGAGAAAACACATCTTTTTGTTAAACCGAAGTAGAGGATAGTCAACGAGCTACTTTTGGGAGGAGAGACCGGTGACGACGACGATGGCCCTCCGGGAGCCACGGATCCAGGAGGATCCTCCGGGCCTGGATCTGGACCTCGGCCGCGAAGGTAAGACAACTTTTATATTTATTTTAGTTTTATACTTGTTGATTCATAGCCTAAAAACCTTAAAAAGCGCCCCAAGTCCAGAAATCAGTGCAACTTTTGGAGTTTGAAGGAGAAAAGTTCACATCAGTTCATGACGATTGGTGTAAAAACCATTTGGTGAAACCAGACACTCACGCGACGTTTTCTTCGTGTAAAATGGTTATTTGTGGGCCAGCATGTCTTAAATATAGCGGGGGAACCGTGTGTCTACTAGGAGGTGTGATGGTTACAAACACTGTTGTTTTGGTTTGAAGGCGTCAAAACGTGCATCTTATGATATTTGTGAAAGAAGATGGCGCTGGGGCCATATTTCATAAAATGCCCAAAGAGCGTTTTAGTTGTGCGCCGTGGAAACGATGGGAATGTTCGCGCCGAACGTCACTGCGTGAGACTGCGTGTGCGCGTGCCGCCTCCACGATGACACCGTATCCTGCACGCGCTGCGACCTGCAAATGATAGACGGGGTGATGATGATGAGTTGTGGGGTAAAGAGGTCGCTGTGGTCATTTTGGATGAAAGAAGCCACGTTTCACTGCGTAATGACGCACAGCTGCGACATCTAATCCATCCACTAATACATTGATCGGAAACCACTGATCGTTTCGTCCCACAAACTCAAGTCCTCACTATTCTTTGGTGCAGAATACATGTCTTTGCACAAAGTAATCACTATTGATGATTATAATAATATTTAGGGTTATTTACATTTAATATGTTCAATATTATAATAATAATGACACTATTATCATTTCAGTCATTTATATTGTAATTGTATTAGATTCATTCATATTATATTATTTTATATTGCGTTATTATAATAACAATATAAATAATATGTTATAAACAGCTACAATAATAGTAATTGTTAATTATTATTCATTAATATTATTATTGGTTTAAGTAACTTCAATGCCGTTTTCATCTCTGTTCAGTAATTTAAGAATAAACAGCCTCATATGTTCAATTATGTTTAGTTTCGGATCACAAAAATCAATTGATTTTGAATCTACAGCAGAAGTCAAACTCTTCAGCACATATCGGAAGTTATAATCCGCCTGGCGGTCCTTTCTGCATGTCGTCCCCCTCTCTCCCCCCTTTCACTCTCACACTGTTCTCTCAATAAAGCCAAAACAAATAACTATAATTATAATATATATGGGTGAAGTAAAAATAAAATTAACATGTTGAAATAATTCTAATAGTTAATTTATTGTCACATGAAAGCTGCATGAATTGATCCTCCTACAGACAGACAGAACAGCACTATGTGTGATATTCCTGTTAAAAGCCCCGTGTGTTGGTGGCTTTGTGACAGACGTAGTGCAGCGATAGTTGGTATATAGATATGCTGTCTTCTTGGCCATTTTAAACTGGATTGTTGCTTTGTTTAAATGAATGAAAAATCCTCATACTTTGAATTTGCTTCCCCCTCAGTTGGTGCCCACGTCCTCATCGGCCGTCCTGCACATGGTGAAGGTGAGTATGGAGTCGTGGGTGGAGGTGAGTATGGAGTCGTGGGTGGAGGTGAGTATGGAGTCGTGGGTGGAGGTGAGTTTGACGCGTCTTTTTCAGACTCTTCTGAAGATGAGGACAGCGAGCAGGACGACGGGTGGATGAGCGAAGACTCCGGCTACAGCTCCATGTGTGGGGATTCTGAAGACGAGGAAGAAGAGGATGAAGATGAAGAGGATGAAGAGGAAGATGAAGACTTTAGAGCTCAGCCTTTTCCTCCTGTCAACTTCTGGCAGGGACTCCGTGATGTAGGGTTTCCCGGTCGCCTTCCCTCTTGTCCTCCCGTCTCACTCCCTTCTGTTAGTCTTGAAGAAGATCCATCCTTGGTTCCTGAGAGACCAGAAGATTGCGCTCCTTCAACCTCAGGCTGCAGCTCATCCACGAAGAGAAGCAGAGAAGAGGACGAGCAGGTAAGTGGGAAGAGGCAGAGGATCTCCGAGGACGGTCTAGAGATAGTACTCGCTACTTCAGGCCGCCACACCTACACCTTCGGAAGATGCTTTTCGTGGCCAGAAGACAGCGACTCGGATGAAGATTGACGGCCTCTTTCCTGCAGGATTGTGAATCCTTTGTGTCTGGCAGGACTGATAAAGCCCCAGACAGCCTTCCCAGGCTCTGGCCGGGTTGGTCTTAGGTAGCGTCTTCCACCGAGGCCTCTTCATACATTATATTGGATGACTTGCTGTCATTCCCATTTGCTTCCACTTTGTTGTAATTCCACTGACAGTTGATTGACGAATATTAAGGAGCGAGGTAATTTCATGACCGGACTTGTTGCACAGTCGGCATCCTATCACAGTCCCACGCTGGAATTCACTGAGCTCCTGAGAGTGACCCATGGAAACAGAAACAGTCTGCATTCCTAGGTGCTTGCTTTGTACACCTGTGGCCATGGAAGTGATTGGAACACCTGATTTCATGGCAATATAATGTGTTTTTTTCTAATTATTTACCTTCTGAGTCATAGCCGACGATGCTAGATGCAGATACCAGAGGTAAGTTCACAATGAATGGTTGTTATTGTTATTGTGTTATGTATTTTAGTGTTTAAATTCTAGATGGCTACAACACAAGGGTAAGTCAACATTTAATTACAGCAGTAACACAAGTCTCAGTAAAGTCAAATTTACAAGTTATTCAAAGATTGTTTTACTCACTCTGTCTTTTTATTGTTTTAAGTTAGGTGTTGGTGGCTGTTCCTGACAGAGGTACGGTCAGTGGCGGTTCTACACGGGGGCCTACAGGGGCCAGTGCCCCTGTAAAAATGTCCCAGGCCCCCCCTGTGGCCCCCCCAGAGCTGACTGAATAAGCTGACTGAATGATAAAATGAAAATGAAATAAATTGATCAAGTTATTACGATTTTATGCGCTAGCGCCAAAAGCGGAACTAATGTGACTCAGCGCTCTACACGGAATAATTAGAGCGACGCACCCAAGCACTGCCTTGCCGGATGCGAGATGAGAGTGAGAACGGCACTTTCCATTTTTTAATGTGCCCCTCTGATCAAACATTGGCCCCACCTTGGCCCCCCCAGTAAAATTTGTCTAGAACCGCCACTGGGTACGGTCATAATTACTGACCTGAAGAAAAGTCTCCAAGTCTCTTTTACTTAGGTATTGATGGCAGCAGCAGACCTTCAGGATGATACCCACTGCACCAGCCTCCCAACAAGAAGAGACCATGTGGAGGACTACAGGACCAGATGAGAAGGATGGAGGACTACAGGACCAGATGAGGAGGATGGAGGACTACAGGACCAGATGAGAAGGATGGAGGATTACAGGACCAGATGAGGAGGATGGAGGACTACAGGACCAGATGAGAAGGATGGAGGATTACAGGACCAGATGAGGAGGATGGAGGACTACAGGACCAGACGAGGAGGATGGAGGACTACAGGACCAGATGAGGAGGATGGAGGACTACAGGACCAGACGAGGAGGATGGAGGACTACAGGACCAGATGAGGAGGATGGAGGACTACAGGACCAGATGAGGAGGATGGAGGACTACAGGACCAGACGAGAAGGATGGAGGACTACAGGACCAGATGAGAAGGATGGAGGACTTCAGGACCAGATTAGAAGGATGGAGGACTACAGGACCAGACGAGAAGGATGGAGGACTACAGGACCAGATGAGAAGGATGGAGGACTTCAGGACCAGATTAGAAGGATGGAGGACTACAGGACCAGATGAGGAGGCCGGAGGACTACAGGACCAGACGAGGAGGATGGAGGACTACAGGACCAGACGAGAAGGATGGAGGACTACAGGACCAGATGAGAAGGATGGAGGACTTCAGGACCAGATTAGAAGGATGGAGGACTACAGGACCAGATGAGGAGGCCGGAGGACTACAGGACCAGACGAGGAGGATGGAGGACTACAGGACCAGACGAGAAGGCCGGAGGACTACAGGACCAGATGAGGAGGATGGAGGACTACAGGACCAGACAAGGAGGATGGAGGACTACAGGACCAGATGGGAAGGATGGAGGACTACAGGACCAGTGGTCCGAGTGAGTATTCTCCTCCAGAGACTAATCTCAGTACCAGTAATGACATAACAGTTAACTTTATATCAGTGGATTGTATTTATTATAGGAGCCTTCTTGAATAGTATTCCAATGTTTATAATATAATTTCAGGAGCAGACCTAGGCTCACCTTCCAGGACCAGACGAGAAGGATGGAGGACTGCAGGACCAGATGAGGAGGATGGAGAACTACAGGACCAGATGAGAAGGATGGAGGACTACAGGACCAGATGGGAAGGATGGAGGACTACAGGACCAGATGAGGAGGATGGAGGACTGCAGGACCAGATGAGGAGGATGGAGGACTACAGGACCAGTGGTCCGAGTGAGTATTCTCCTCCAGAGACTAATCTCACTACCAGTAATGACATAACAGTTAACTTTACATCAGTGGATTGTATTTATTATAGGAGCCTTCTAGAATAGTATTCCAATGTTTATAATATAATTTCATAATTAGTGGCCATATTCAACACTCTAGCTAATAACCATGTAAATGTTGTATAGTTGAGTTCATGGGTTTTCATCTCTGGTGGTTCTGGTTCATAGGTCAGGACTCCTCTATGGTTTTGGCTCTCCTGGGCAGCTGAGAATGAACGTCAACCAAGACTTTCTCTCTCTCTCTCTCACACTCACACGCACACACAATTTTTTTTATTATTTATTTTCTAGTAGATGTCTGTCTGTGTAAATCTGTAAACATCATCTCAATCTGTATTGCTTTGTTTTGTGTCACCATTTATTATTGTACAGCTACTCTGTGTGCCTGTTATTGTCCTCGGGGACAAATAAAGTTTTTTGAATTTAACTGAACAACCTCTTTGCATCTGTGCTAAGAAATTAAGGAGACAGACCGTTTGTATGCATTATTGAAAAATCTATAACAAATGCATGGATATTCATATTCATAGTATGTCAAACAAGTTGTAGTATGTCAAATATTCATGA
Organism: Eutrigla gurnardus; assembly: GCF_963514095.1. Classification (NCBI taxonomy): domain Eukaryota; kingdom Metazoa; phylum Chordata; class Actinopteri; order Perciformes; family Triglidae; genus Eutrigla; species Eutrigla gurnardus. The sequence continues at coordinate 28,431,060 of NC_139915.1, read as the reverse complement.
AATAGACATTGTATTGTATGTGGGGGAAAAAAATCACAGAATAGTACATCTCAAAAAGTCAGTGTGTGTAGCATCTTGAAAAAAAGTGGTATTATAGTATGATGATAAAAGTAATACAAAAAATCAGTATATTTTGTCAAGAAATGTTATAGAAGAGTCGTAGTATAATATGGCTTCAGAAATCAATGGTGTAAAAAAATTGCAAGACAACAAAGTTGTGATATATTATGTGGAAACAAGTCTTATAAGAGTCATTGCATAGTATTCCATTAAAAAGCGATATTAAAGTATGTCAAATAAATTCATAAAGTCATTGTATTGTGTCTAAAAAAAGTTAAAGTATAGAAATTTGAAACAATCCATGAAGAGTATTATAGTCACAGTATAATATGTCAAAAGGTCATACAAGTTCTATGTCAAAGAATTCATAGTAAAGTAGGTTAAAAAGTCATAGTAGAGTTGGTCAAAAACAGTCAAATAAAAATGGAAGAGTTGGTTTGAAAAATCAGGGTATAAATGTGGAAAACAGTCCTAAGAAGCCACAATGTCGTTAATTAAAAAAAAAAGGTAGGACAATTAAAAACATCAGAATCCAGTTTTGAATTTGAAAAACTTTAAAGTTCTCTGTGTGTCTCAGAGGGTTAAGGCTGTTTACAAACTAGACTACTGACTAAACTGAAACTTAAGCAATATATATTTCTTTTAGTAATTACTGAAAATTTCAAGATGAATTGTGTGATCTTGAAATGAATAACAACCTATTTTTCAGTATTTTGTCATATCGTCAAATATATCATTATCGCCTAAATACCCTGAAATATCTTGATATTCTTTTAGGGCCACATTGAAATACTTTGAGAACCTATGACCATGTACACACATGTCAAGGTTAGAAACTGTAAAATAGTCTTTTGTATTTACTGCCAAGACTTGCCTAATCATATAACGACCACACAAACAACTGAATATTGTTCAAACAAGCCGTGTAAGCAAAGCATCTCGAGTCTCAGGCAAATTTGGATAAACGCCTGATTCCTGCTGATTTGAACAGAGTGCAGCTGCATGTTGTCTTTTGTGTTTCCTGCTCTTTACCTGAACCCCATCAGTAGTTGAACTGAGATTTATGGAGGCGATTATACAATACATTTCAAATACACGGTTCCTCTGAGGATATTTTAAAGTGCTTCAAGGAGACATTTGTGGCAGGGTTGTATTACTTAATATCTAAATTGCATTTCTCTCATTTCATCAGACTATTTGATTGCTTTGCAAAGACATTAAGCAACACAACATGTTATAATTTAAAAGTAACTAATCCCCAAAAAAGGAAGAAAAATATCATAAGGATGGATAATGATAGCATAAAACTGTAATTGTTTAACAGATAAATATCCATCATTTACTTGGCTTCACACAATGTCAGCTCAGTATAAGCGGTTACAGATAATGGATGGATATTTAGTTTTAATGCTTTAAATCAACAAAGTCAGTCAAAAAAAGGCACAAGATTTGCTTTAAGTTCTAACAAAAAAAGCTTTTTCAAATTAAAATTAAATGCTATCATCCTCTTAAGGCTTAGCGGTCACATGCGTGGACAGCACTTTTTAGCTCTTATGTCCACAATCGTGTTCACTGCTGAATTGGGGGTGTTATGGACACGTACGTGGGCACTTACACTGCCATCTGGTGGTGTCAGAAGAGTCTTACATGCTACGGTAAAAATTCAACATGGCGGCGAACACAAGGGAAGATTCAAGTGGCAGCTCCATACGGAAGCGTATTGCATTCACTTGAGTAATTTTTTTTTGGTTTGTTTTTTGGAGTAATTATTTCTGTTTTTCTGAGTAATTTATTTCTTTGGTCTGTTTTTCGGAGTAATTTATTTCTTTGGTCTGTTTTTCTGAGTAATTTATTTCTTTGGTCTGTTTTTCTGAGTAATTAATTTTTTGGTCTGTTTTTCGGAGTAATTAATTTTTTGGTCTGTTTTTCGGAGTAATTTTTTTGGTCTGTTTTTCGGAGTAAATTTTTTTTGTCTGTTTTTCTGAGTAATTTTTTTTTGGTCTGTTTTTCGGAGTAATTTTTTTTCTTTTCTGTTTTTCAGAGTAATTTATTTTGTCTTTCTGTTTTTCAGAGTAATTTTTTTCTGATTTTCTGAATAATTTTTTTTCTGAGTTTAGACAGCATTTGAAACAATAGACGCATTCATTCCTTTGTGAAAGCTCGATAATGGAGGCCAACATGACCGACTTGTTTAGTTTGATCAAGTTCTACTTTGATCTGGGATTAAGACACTGGGAGATAGTCCTGTCTTTGAGTCATATAGATGGTATTACCATAAGTGTATCCACTTTACGCAGGCACCTGAGGACTTTGCGGTTGTTCAGAAGGAAAGCCCATTCAGATCTTCTAGACATAGCAATGTTTCTCCAAGATCAGTTGGACAGATACGGCATGCTCCACGGATACAAGATGATGCATTTGAAATGCATTCAGGCTGGCTACGTTGTGACTCAAGAGACGATCAGGAGACTGCTGAAAATATTGGATCCGCACGGTGTGCAGCTGAGGCGCCGGAATCGCCTTCGGCGGCGTATGTACAAGAATCCAGGCCCAAACTTTTTATGGCATGTAGACTCATATGATAAACTCAAACCGTACGGGATCTGCATCAATGGTGCAATAGATGGGTTTTCACGAATGATGATATGGCTACACGCTTACTCTACAAACAGTGATCCCAGGATAATCGCGCAATACTTCATTGATGAGGTGTCATCAAGGAATGGAACTGCTGCCCGAATTCGTTCGGACCTCGGAACCGAGAACTGTTACGTTGAACAGATGCAGATGTTCTTGAGGCACGATCATCTGGACAACTTTTCGCAAAGATGTTATCTGTATGGTTCGAGCAATCACAACCAACGAATAGAGAACTGGTGGGGCTTTTTAAGGAGGCAACACGCACAGTTCTGGATGAACCTGTTCCAAGATCTAAAAGACTCAGACTCCTTTTCTGGTGACTTCCTAGACAAAAGTCTCATTCAGTTCACATGTCTTGAAATAATAGAGGTAAGAACTGCAATACGTTTATGTTGTTTTTTTCCATAGTGCTATATTATGTCAGAATAATACTGTGACACCTGCTTAGTGGTTAAAGTATTTAGATGTTTTACTTCACCAAAAGCAGAAGTAGGCTACCACCCGTTGTAGACGACGCTGAAGTTAGCCTCCGATTCGCCAGCTTCCGATTCGGCACTTAAGGAGAAAGTTAAGGGGAAATTAACGTAACGTGCAGTGCGACTGTTTGTACACTGATTGTCTGTTTTTTGTGACACTTCTTGATGTAAAAACATTTTAGACATTTTAGGTAAGACATTAACTTTGCCTGACACCCGCTATTGGATTTGTGAAACGTTTATTTTATTTGTGAAAATGCTAAAGGGGAGATTTCACCGTTTTTGTTTGATACCTACAGACCTCATTAGACCTGGTCCAGATCAAGAACCACTGTACCCAGACTTGTCAAATCTGGATTAGATTAATCTACAGGCCCTGAAGATTCATTCAGACACAGTTTCTGATCTGTGAAACCTTTATTCTATTAGTGAAAATGCAATAAAGGCAGATTTCTATTTATTTCTATTTGTGAAAATAAAGCATTTTCACAAATAGAAATAAAGGTTTCACAGATCAGAAACTGTTTTATAATGAATGTTTAGCCTCTGTAGGATAATCTAATCCGGATTTGAGAAGTCTGGGTAAAGTGGTTTTTTACCTGGACCAGGTCTAATGTGGTCTATATGCTGAGAAAACAGTGAAATCTGCCTTTATTGCATTTCCACAAATAGGATAAAGGTTTCACAGATCAGGAACTATGTTATAATGAATGTTTAGCCTCTGTAGATTAATCTAATTCAGATTTGACAAGTCTGGGTACAGTGGTTTTTGACCTGGACCAGGTCTAATGAGGTCTATATGATGAGAAAACGGTGAAATCTGCCTTTATTGAATTTTCACAAATAGAATAAAGGTTTAACAGATCAGAAACTGTGTCTGAATGAATCTTCAGGGCCTGTAGATTAATCTAATCCAGATTTGACAAGTCTGGGTACAGTGGTTCTTGATCTGGACCAGGTCTAATGAGGTCTGTAGGTATCAAACAAAAACGGTGAAATCTCCCTTTAGCATTTTCACAAATAAAATAAACGTTTCACAAATCCAATAGCGGGTGTCAGGCAAAGTTAATGTCTTACCTAAAATGTCTAAAATGTTTTTACATCAAGAAGTGTCACAAAAAACAGACAATCAGTGTACAAACAGTCACACTGCACGTGACGTTAATTCCCCCTTAACTTTCCCCTTAAGTGCCGAATCGGAAGCTGGCGAATCGGAGGCTAACTTCAGCGTCGTCCTGTGTAGTGGGTTAGTTTTAGTGTGGTACTAATATCATAGGTCTACTGATATTTGTGAAAAGAGCTCACTCCATTTAGGCTATATTCAAAACCTTACTAAAGTAAAAGGACAGTATTATCAGCAGTATATATTTAAAGTACTTAAAGTATGAAAAGTATAAAAATGCAATAAAATGTTCCCTATCAGTGTTTTGATGTTTTTAATTGCATGATACAGTTTACTATTGCAGATGTTTAAGTTGGAGCTGATTTAAACTACATTACTGGCTAGTTTATGGCATCATAATATCTACTGCAGTTGGTATAGCAAATGTGTGAACTGATTTTCTCACTTTCTGTTTTTATTTATATTTAGAGAGAACTGCAGGAAGTTGTTCACCTCTGGAACACTCACAGAATTCGCCCATGCAGAAATGCTGTGTCTCCATGTGGGCGCCCAGTGATGATGTACACCCTACCCCAACTTTTTGGTGCCAGAGAGTACCTGAAAGAGGTATCCCAACAAAAGATAGAAGCCTGCAGAGAGGAATGCCTTCAGAGAGGACCGTATCCCTGTGATGATACAATGTTTGACATTTGCTGCCTTGCCATGGCAGAAAACAGTCTTCATCCACCCACCTCTCCAGAGGAAGCCATTGAGCTTTACAAGTTCTTACGTGCTTACATACGAGCTCAAATTTAATGATCACAACCTGCTCGACTGGATAAAATGACTAGATATAAGCCTCCACATAAGGGTAGAAAATGTTATGGACCACGAATTTCACTGTACAGGGTATTGTGTTCAAACTGTAAATAACTGTGAACTCTTTACTGATGGACATCTCCCCTTTGTGCTTTGTATATCCTCTTTCTACTAATTATGGAAAAATGACACATCAAAAGAAGTGCTGGCAGTCCAATAGCTGCATATGAAATATTGCATCACGATGGCTCACATGTAGGAATACTGGTGCTGTAACCTTGATTATTTAGCTTCATCGTGTCAGAAAAAGCCTGAAAGAGCAACATGCAGGCTGCTATGGATATAACGGCAAAGTATTGCCATAAAGAGATGGAGGCATATGGGTCATGTGTGGCCTCCAACCCCTCAACATGGCAGCAACAGTGTCATGAACTGAAGCTGAAGGTTGCACAGTGCACATCATCACACCCAGTGATCCAGAAGATAAGGCAGGACTGTTCCATGGAGTTTGTGGAGTTTGAGCGCTGTCTGAGAGAAAACCAGGACACACCCTCCTCCAGCTCACCACATGTGGCTCGCTTTCTGGGCTGTGCAGTGACAGTGGACCTCAGTGGAGTGGCTACAAATCCAGAACCTCAGCCATCGTAGCATTCAGGCATCTTCTGTCACCTTCAGACAGCTCCCGCCTCCACAGCAGCACAGATCGGCTGGTTTCACATGATACTGTATGTACAGTGACTGATATTTGGTTTCCTCTGTGAGACTTAATGTGTAGGTGATGAATACAACAGTACTGCGCATTAATTATTACTGCATCGTCCTTTTACTCCTTATGTAAATGTTTCATGTGAAAATAGAATTAATCATTCCCTTACCCAAGGAAGTCTATTTTTACTGATTTGTATTAAACCAAAAAAATGGAAAATCTTGGATGCATTGTAAAAAGAGCAGCCTACAAAAAGGACAGTCATTATCTATTATAAATCAAACAGGTTATAATATCTTGTCCACAATGGTGTGTGCTGCATGTCAAATGTAGCTCTTACAGACACAATACCTGTTAATACCGAGCAGTGAAACCTTTTTCTCTTTTGATAGTTACTGTTTATTGTAGCATTTAGGAAATATACCTTCCTGTTTTATGTTTCTCTCATGAATTTGTCTCAATGTCATTTGCAGCCAAACAATTACATGTAACAAAATTTGGTTTAATATGTATGTATCTAAAATTAGTTGGTGATTATCATGTCATCTCTCAAACATATAAACAGTTCAGATCAACTATTCTTATGTATTTGAATGAAACGTCACTCTATACATTTAATGTGAAATGCAGTTGTCATTAAACTTTAAGCAAATGAAGCATATCGTCTTTTATTAGGGCATGCATCTTTCTTTGAGTTTACACACATTTGATTACTTTAACATTTCACAATACAAGCACCCCATAACAAAAGGAACATGTCCACTTTTAGGATTGTGGGTGGAAACATATCATGACTCAACAGTTAAGACACAATCTTTTTGAAGACAGCTGTACAAAGCAAGACAGCAACCTGTGATTGTATTTGTAAAAAAAACACCTCAAAGTACCTTTTAATGTACAGTAACAAGCAGATTCACAAACACTGTCAGTATTAACATCTGACATGAGGTAGAGGTTCAAATTCTATTATGATTTAACAGTGAAAATATGATGAAAGTATTTCTAATGTCCAAACATTCTCATCCTAGACTGATAACAAAAGTGTCTTAAATCAAAGTAAATTGTTAACTGTTTCTTGATATGATTGAAAAAAAATATCCAAAATAAAAAAATCAATCTGTGCTTATCACACAGCCCCTGAGCTAGTCACATATTCTTTTTACATGCTCTGATAACAAAAAATGTAAGTAGTAAGTCTGTGTAAGTTATTGTTTCTTGATACAATAAAACCAAAATCTTGAAATGCAATAAAAATAATTTTGCACTAATCACACAGCACCTGAGTTAATCACATTTTCTCCTTACATGCTCTATTCCACATTCACACAGTCTAAACCTATAACGTTGGCACTGATGGGGAAGAGAAAAATGTGTATGTGTTCATAAGTCACTTAGCCACTCTTATGCAATGTCCATTGCATACGTGTTGCTGGACAGTATAGCCTCCATTTCAGCTCGAAGCTCAGGATAGCTGTTGTAAGTTGATGGCAGCTCCATGGTTGGGCCACAAGTATGGGCAATTGGCCGCCGCGCTAGCCCTTCCAAAGAGGTGAATGTGACTTGAATTTCTTTTACACAGATGACATCAGACCCAGTCAGAAATCTCATCAGCTTCCGGAGACCTATTTCATCCAATCCCCTTATGTACTGATGTAAAAATCGCAAACTTTGGTTCTCTGCTGAAGTACCTGGAGAAGCTGTTATCATCTTAATCACCTTTCGTGTTGTTGGTTTAATGTCCTCATACAGCTTCTTCATATCCTGTACACTGGGGAAAAACTTCCTGAGTATTGGTCCTGCAACCTCTGCAATATTATCCAGTGCATATTTTGGGTGCTGGATAATTTGCTTGTGGGCGACCTGGACAAGCACGGCTCTCAAGTTATTTTGTGTTGGTACTGTTCTTACTCCCAATGCGATCCATAAGATCAAGAAGCTCTTCTTCATCATCGCCGACAACAGCCTCTTGCAAAGCAGTGGACAAGAGATCACGCTCAGACTGACTAAGATACAACATCAGGGAGTCAAACAGTAAATCAGGTGAAACAGAGTGTTCACCAAATATGACTGCTGCTGTAAAGGCTTGTGCCAGGCGAAATGGGAAATACCCATGGTCCCCCAGTCCCTTGGCCAATATCCTGCCAACAGACTTCCATTCCTCCTCTTGCCATTTTGGGGAGAGTGATGGCACCCTCACATCTGCACCTTCTGCTGCACAGTCTAGGAATTCTGTCCAGAAGGCAGCGTATACATCCCTGGACACACCATCAGCATCTGCCCCCATTTCATCAATGAAGCTGTATTTCACAGAGTAGGTCATCATTGCTTCATCCTTGAATTGGGCAATCAGTTCATCTAAGAGAGTCACTCTGTGAAGTTTCACAGTCACATGCAAAAGTTCATTGGCAGGACTTGGTGGTCTAGCAGAAGCTGTCTCAGCATCAATAGGAGTTGAGGTGTAGGTGGGGGTGTTTATTTGATAGTCTTCTATTGCAAGGATTGGCTCATGTATGAGTGTGTCATCAAGATCACCTAAAAACGGCCCACCTGTCAAAGGACCAAAAATGACCTCTGATGTATTACACAAAGATGTAAGATCAATAATCTGAACATCTGCAGTAGAGAAAACAGCTGACATTGTGGCAGTGCTTAGCTCATCATCTTCGACTGTGTGTATTTGATTTTCACTGTTATGTCTTTTCTGTGTCAGCTGCTCGACCCCTTCCATTGTGTGTTTCTCTTGTCCAGATTCTGTTGTGTTTTCATGTTGTTCATCTGTCTGTTTATCAACTCCTTCCTCTGTGTCATCTCCACTGGTCAGGGTCTTTGTGAACAAATAAAATCTTAACAACCCCAATTTGTGTGTCTCGTAGTAGTCTCCCACACTAACATCCTCATCAACTTGTGCTTCCTGAAAGTCAACTATATTGTGACTGAACTCTTCCCACTTTCCCATCACTGACTTTTCATTAGGGAAAAACAGTTTTTTAGCTTGTGACAGAATCTCAGTTTTAGTGGCATTTTTGTTAATATCAAGAACTCTTGTTCCTCCACCGCTGCGTTTTCTGACTTGTCTGTTGTCATGTATCCACCCTAATTCTATTTTTCTGGTTGTCTTCCAGGCTCTCTTATTATTTTTTTGACGCGTTTTTGTTGGTTGCACTGCATCCTCCCCCTCAAAACCTTGATTGCTGTCTTTGTTGCTCATTGTGCCCATTTTTTTTTTAAGTTTTTTGAATAAGGACAGTCTTTTTGAATCATCTCCACTTCTTCTCTGTTTTTCCATACAGAAACGCCTTGTGGCAATCCTGTCACCATAGGCTGGAATGTAAGAGGCCATGGTAGCATCATCTATTTCTCCAATTATCGAGCTGTCGATCTGCAATAAAAACAGAAAGTATACATTAGACATGACACAGCTTAAACTATATTATCTCCAAGACTATTTACTTCAGTGCTAAATTCCAGGACAACCAATTATAAATGCCTAATGCAGATGATAACACAATGGACAGTATGAGACAGTACAAAAAAAGCTTTTGAAGCTGGCAATAATGTAGTGCGCCAATATAAACATCAGACATTTATTCCTTCTGCTAAGTTTATAATACATCAAGAGTAACTTGAAAGGGTACTTAATCCTGTTCACCTATTGTTTTAGTTTAGTCATGCAGTTGTTTTCAAATGCAGTCAGATGGGATTAGTTATCATTTCTACTCCATATACTCAATATCATATTATGGCACAAATAATTCAACACTATAAATGTTACAATGTATTAGTTTAGCGTGATATATATTGAAAGTGTTGTTCTAACTGTTCTTATATACTATGTACATCATCTGTATGATCATGATGTAAACATTGCATCTAAGTTATCAAATTTGATTAATTTGTTGCACATTACCATACTGGCAAAGAATTTGAAGAATCAAGTCTTACTTTGATAGTATAGAATACTTCATATACATTTGACACTGAAAATCTCAAATAACATAATTTTAAAACATATCATATCAAAACAAAATATAAAGCAGTGAATAGTTTATATAGTTATTTTATATATTTGTGTAACAGTGATGTCTCTCCATTCAGGCTGCATTGTTGGAAGGGATGCTTGACAGATGAAAATATTTGAACCTATGGAACCACATGTGATGGTCTAAAATGTATAGGTACATGTAAAATCGTTCAACTCAGTGATATATAAAAATATAGTTGAGAAAATCGTTTTAAAAATGAATATAGCCCTGCAGATACAAATTTCCTGTGACTTACATGATCCTGCTGCATTTTCTGAATACCGTCCTCAGGAACACCTCTGTTGCGAAGAAATATCCACAGACCATCATCTTGTGGGAGGCCTGGGGTTGAGGATGTAGCCATTGCTGGCACTGCGGAAATGTAGGAAAAAGGCAGAATCTATAAAAATATTTGTTTGCACCAACAATTAACACATTTAAAACTGTCAACACCAATTGTGTCATGATATTGTCGACTTATATGAAAGCATTAAATTATTTTGTTTTAAATGGATGTTTCGTGTCTTGACTGTTGACCTATAAATACTCTATCTATATGTATAATCATGTGAAAGTCCTATAAAAATAATTATGTGCATGGACGTTTCATGCAGGATCCTTCCTCACTGTGTTTCAGGTATGCATGCATGTATTAAATAGCCTACATAGGAAATAGCAAAGGAGAGGCAGCCCATAAGCAAACCACAGCAACTCAAAACACTCGTCATGGTGCGTCAATGGCAGGGCCCCCCCCCCCCCCCCCCCAGATAAATATATATATAACTATAAATGAAGAATTTGTGTGTGTGTGTGTGTGTGGCGTTGCTGCCTCACAAAAAACTACAACTAAGATGATCTGTAACTAACTGTATACATTAAGTGTTTGGTATAGGCTGTGGTGATTGAGTGAGTGACACACACACACACACACACACAGACAGACAGACAGAGAGACGCACACAGAGAGAGAGAGAGACACACACACACACACACACACACACAGACAGAGAGAGAGAGAAAGAGACACACACACACACAGAGACAGAGAGACACACACAGACAGAGAGAGAGAGAGACACACACACACAGACAGAGAGAGAGACGCACAGAGAGAGAGAGAGAGAGAGAGAGAGAGAGAGAGAGACACACACAGAGAGAGACACACACACACACACACACACACACAGACAGAGAGAGAGAGAGACACACACAGACAGAGAGAGAGAGAGACACACACACTCTATTGGCTATCTGTTGCATCTGTAGGCTCGTTCACTCGTTGCATCTTTGCTCCGATTCATTTAATTGCCGTTCTAAAAAAGGCCTGCAGTCACGTCGCGACCGTGTTTACTTTCGGTTTTAATGAAACGAAACTTAAGAAAAAAATACCAACGACATGACCTCGGTGTCCTCAATGGTGGCTACGGCCCTGGTCAATTGTGTCAATATATAGTGACTAGTCTACTGGCAACATTCTGTTTGTTTACATGCTTACGTGCCCCACGATAAACCACTTCTGCAGTAACTACTTATATGTTGGTATTCTCATGTTATCTCTCTATAGTGTTAGCGTATACTTAGCATATAACCTAACGTTATAACGAATGGCTCGTTCTACTTGTGCCAAGCCAATATACTGAAAGAAAGGCGAGTAATTTTTGATGAGCGACAATGTCCAGCATGATGGAAACAAAACTGTTAGCTTCCCTGACAACTGAAATCATGCTCATAGACATGTTCGCCTATTCCTTATCTGCTACATTGAGCGATGTATCGCTATATAGCGATACATCGCTCAATGTAGCCTATAGGCTTACAATAGAAGGATACAGTCTAAAACACAACTAACTAGAGTATCATACCCTGTGTGTAAATAATTACATGCCTTACCTTAATTGACCCGGTAAATAGCTGAAGATGGGGCATGTGTATGCAGGAGTCACTACAGGTCCATGGGAGTCACTTGCAGGTTGGAGGTTCTCGCGGGAGTTCGAAGTATCGCGATAATTCAGAAAAAAAATTACTCCGAAAAACAGAAAAAAAATTACCACGAAAAACAGAAAAAAAATTACCACGAAAAACAGAAAATAAATTACTCCGAAAAACAGGAAAAGAATTACTCAGAAAATCAGGAAAAATAATTAGTCAGAAAAACAACCAAACAAAAAAAAATTACTCAGAAAAACAGACCAAAAAAAAATTACTCAGAAAAACAGGAATAATTACTCCAAAAAACAAACCCCAAAAAAAAATTACTCAAGTGAATACAATACGCTTCCGTACTAAGAAGCCACAATATCGTTAATTAAAAAAAAAAGGTAGGACAATTAAAACATCAGAATCCAGTTTTGAATTTGAAAAACTTTAAAGTTCTCTGTGTGTCTCAGAGGGTTAAGGCTGTTTACAATATAGACTACTGACTAAACTGAAACTTAAGCAATATATATTTCTTTTAGTAATTACTGAAAACTTCAAGATGAATTGTATAACCTTGAAATGAATAACAGCCTATTTTTCAGTATTTTGTCATATCGTCAAATATATCCTTATCGCCTAAATACCCTGAAATATCTTGATATTCTTTTAGGGCCACATTGAAATACTCTGAGAACCTATGACCATGTACATACATGTCAAGGTTAGAAACTGTAAAATAGTCTTTCGTATTTACTGCCAAGACTTGCCTAATCATATAACGACCACACAAACAACTGAATATTGTTCAAACAAGCCGTGTAAGCAAAGCATCTCCAGTCTCAGGCAAATTTGGATAAACGCCTGATTCCTGCTGATTTGAACAGAGTGCAGCTGCATGTTGTCTTTTGTGTTTCCTGCTCTTTACCTGAACCCCATCAGTAGTTGAACTGAGATTTATGGAGGCTGTGAATTGTTTATGTATGCTGGCGTACACAGGTCTGGTCTTAGTTCTCGGTTAGAAGAACTGCAGCTACTCCAGTGTGTTGATATCCTTCTTTATTCCACACATGTACATACAAGAAGGGTCGAGTTGTGGTTCCCTTGGAATACATAAAGAAATGAACAATAAACATGTTAGTAATAATAATGATGATTAAATAATACTAATTAAAGCAATGTCGCTTAACAGGTACATAATAATCTATTATTCAATACATACAGAGAATAACAATGAGGTCAAATAGTACCCTCTACTGGTCGAACAGGGGCGCTCAGACAGCGTCATTACAGAGTAAACATATGAACTTAAACAAGCATAAATATCAGCAGATGTAAAACCCATCCACAATATTACAAATACAATCCGACTATGATTATATGTTAAGAACATATATATGCTGAACTGCAAACACATTAACACTCTCTTGGCTATAATTAGTTCAAAGTGCGTGAGCACACATCGCAACATGGCGACCGGTCGAAAACACTGCAAAACAGCAGACAACAAGCAACAAATGTCCAGTGCCAACTCACTCTGCATCCACGCACAAAGCCACGACACTGATAGTCCCGACCTGGCTCCGAACGACAACGTCACAATTACCGAGGATGTACGCAGCACTTGACGGGTTAGCTGTCTGGCTTGATCCTGAGACCGCAGAGACTGGAGACAATTGTGGACATAAAATGCTTGAAGCACAGATTGGACCACATCTTCACTGCTCTCACAGTGTTGTTGCACGTGACGCTGTAAAGATGCACAGCATGGGCTGCAGGTAGTCCCAAATGGCAACACGCGCCACTCGTAGACCTCTGGGCTGCGGTCTCTCTCTCCATCACGCCACAGGAAGCGAAGGAGTGGCTGGTCTTCAGGAAGGAGACGCACCTGATGAAACATGCCGCGTATATCCCCACTGATGGCCACAGCGTGTTCTCTGAACCTCAGTAGCACACCAAGCAGTGATGCACTCAGAGTAGGACCAGGAAGCAGGTTGTTATTGAGGCAGGCTTGTTGATAGTTGAATGAGCAGTTGAAGACAACTCTGCCTTTACCGTTATGATAAACAAGATGGTGAGGAAGAAACCATGACTCCTCTGTCCTGCTCACATCATCAGCGTTGATCTTGACAGCATATCCAGCTTTCTCCAATTTGTGTATCTCCTCATTGTGCACTGAAGCTTGTTCAGGGTTAGTAGCAAGGCGGCGCTCTGTTGCTCTGAGGAGAGCCATCACGGCCGTGGGCGGAGCATGGAGCTTAGGTGCATCTGGTTAATGCAACAATGGAGTAGCGTAGCGGGCCACGCCGTCAACTGTGACTCTGATGGTCTTCTGCTCCAGTTGTTCCATAGCTACTTTATCCCCACCAGAGCGGATCACCTCCTTACTGTTTCTGAACGGTAATGTGTCTAGCTGCCAGAGCCTTTCAACATTTTGATGTAGCTCATCGGACGGGGAGAGGAATGAAGAATGCAGACAGCTGTTCTCACCTGATGAATGCTGCAGGAAGGTGGCAGGTCCCTGCACAGCCCATCCCAGAGCCGTGCACACAGCTACAGGTCCACCGATCGGGCCAGACCGGACTGGGGATACTGGAGTTATCAGGTGAGCGTTGTCAGAACCGATGAGTAGCATAGGCTTGACTCTACTGTATGAGTGCAAGGGAATGTCTCTCAAGTGTTGGTAGCTTCGGTTCAGATTTTCAGCTGCACACGATTGTTCAGCCAGATTCAGGTCTGCTGCTGTAAAAGCATGTTGAATGTCATGTTTCATCCCTTTCTTCATCATGGGTGACACCTTGAGGGAAACTGTAGCACCCGTTAATTGCACCTTGTCCTGTCTAATCGTCCTCAGGGACAGGATCTCTTCCTTACCCTTGAGACCCAGGTGACGTACAGCAGCTGGTAGTATGATTGTTCTTTCGGATCCGTCATCCAGTACAGCGTAAGTGCTGAGTGTGCAGCCGTACTGGGACAACCTTCAGCATCACTCGACCTAAATGACTGGTTTGGTCCATATAAATCATACTGGGGGATGTACTCACGGTCAAGACAACGGTCTCTGTTTGAGCCACATCATGGAGCACCGAGAGGTGTTGTTCTCCACAAGTTGAACATGGCTTCTTTAAAGTGCAGTTGTCAGGTGTGTGTCCTCTCCCACACCTCCAGCATCTTTTCTTTCCCTTTATCCAGTCAGCCTTAGCCGTGTTTGTGAGCTTAGCATTAGTCATGACAGGCGTTGAGGTGGTGTTCTTGGTTATTGCAGTAAGGGCAATAGGGTTTAAACCTGTCACGCTTCACAGACTGTAGTGGGATGCTGGATACAGGAGCTGGATTAGGTTGCTGAGCCCCCTGGTGGTTACCCAGTAGAATAGTTGCAGATTTCACTCTTGGCTGCTTCACTGATCAGCGCTCCCGGCTGTCAGAATGTGGGAGTTCTGGTGGGCATGCATTTATCCGACGGGATACCTGCAGGGTCTGGACCTTCCTTTCAAGCCAGTCTGCCAGATCTGGAAGAGTATATGTTCTGTCACTGCCACTCTGGATAATTCCCCTGGGGAAGCAGTATTCAGCGAAGGCATCTCTGAAGTTAGCAGGCAGCTTAGTGAGCAGTGTGTCAACATGAGAACCACACATCAGCTCTGAAGATGAGGGGCCTTGCATTGTGCTTAACATTCCCACTAGTGTTCCAACTGATGCTGCAAAATCCTCAATACCTTGATAGTCTCCGGCCTTCACTGGTGGAGTATTCAGGATGGCATTGAGTTCTCCTTGCACAAGCTGTCTAGGCTGACCATATCTTTGCATGAGGGCTTGCATGGCAGTAGTGTATGGCGTTGCACTGTTGATGAACCGCTTGGCTATTTGAAGTGCAGCAGGGAATCTGAGGTGGTCAAGAAGGACTTGGTACTTGTAGTCTTCACTTAAATGTCTGTGAGGCCCAAGAACACTGTCCAGGCCCTTTTTGAGCAGCAGGAAGTCACTTTCCCTCCATGATGTAAAAACAGTCAGTTTGGGCTTGGGGATGCCAAATGATGATGCAATAACCATCTCTAAAACACCTGGTACATTGGAATTATCTGGTGGCCGCACAGGCGCAAGTGGCTGCTGAGGATAATAGTGTTGGACAGCAGGAGCAGGATAATGTGCAGGAGGATGGGGGTATTGCTGAGGAGGAGGCTGCCAATACCTGGGTGCACTGTATGTTGGTCGTGATGGGGCAGGTGCAGTCTGGATGGGCAGCGCAGGAACTGCAGAGACTGCAGGTGGCACCAGCGAGGTAGTTGGAGTTGCTGCTGAAACAGAGGTTACACAATTCACACGTTCCATCTGTGGAAGGGGAGTAGGTCGTGTAGATTCAGCGTCTGAAGCCTGATCCACATCACCAGCCTTTAGTGCAGAAGAAGCTTGGTCCACAGCCTCTGTCGGTGTAGCAGAGGGTGCAGCATGTGTTGATGGAGCAGCAGCTGTGTCCTGATCTCGATAGAGGGGCACTGTAGTAGCCGGAATGTGGTATGCAGGTGGATACTGCACCATCCTAATGGGACTGGGACACCTGTGGACCCTCTCTAGTTGGGGAAGACTACCGTACTGTGACATATATCGTATCGATGTGAGCGATATGTAGGATGAGTGAAGCCAACCTGTGGGTCAGGAGTCAGTCTTACTTTGTCCATTTCAGCTGCCAGCTCTTTCATTTGGTGTCTCACGGCCTGCCAGCGTGCCTCTAGGCGCTGAAGTCTATCATCAGGGCTCTCATAGGACGGATATGTGGGCACTGGATAGTGGGGAAATCCTCCCGTGCTGGGTGGTGCTGCATATGTTGGTGTCCTGGTGACACTGGCCTTGTTATGGTGGGATGAAGGGGTTGTAATGGATAGCCGAGCTCGTTGTCCTCCAGATGTCCGGGAATGCGTCGCACTCTGCTGGGACGGGGACTCTGTGGCGGCCGCCCATCATGAAATCCTCTGCTTGTAGCCATGACGCAGCTTGTTGGATTTTTTCCACTTCAATACACTTTTTTATATTTGTAACGAGGACCTTTAACCTGGTACACAATTGGGCATGACAAAATTTAAACACACATCTGGCCCAATGTGAAGTTAAATTATCAATATCAAAACAAATATGGCAACTTAATTATCACCATGAAATTTAGCAATAAACTTGCATTCAACCTTGTATCAATGTACAAATAAATTGTTAAATAAATCATTGACAACCAAAATAAAAAAACTAAAAATTTAGATCTCAATGAACAAAAAATGTACTCGTGTCAACAGGTTGAGTACGAGTCAGTCTTTGGTTACTCAACCCAAGTTTGTGAATGTTTCAGTTTATTTTGAGTGCACTCAAGTTTCCTACCACCCTTTATGAGAAAGACTGTCCATCCTGGTTACAGACGATGAAGGCTGTGAGGTGAGTAGAGGGGAGGACTGAAGATGATGGGGATGATGACTGGAGATCCAGGGAGCAGTGATGGAGGGGAATGATGAGGGGGAACCAGAAAGCAGCAGGATGAAGGCAGCTTGAGCACTCGATCCAGTTCGTAGAACAGCTCAACAAAAAAAACAGCCTGCACAAAACGTGCAGGGAAAATTAATAATTGTCCTTATCAAAAGTCCACTGTGTGTTGTCTCTTTCTTTCTTTATCTCTCAGAGTTACACACACTATCACACAATCCCTCATACTTCACATAATAACATTTCACTCACATATGCTTTAACTTTTGCATCCATATGCTTAATAAAATAGCTCACAAAGAATATATTCACACATTAAGCACATAATATTAACCATGTCTGCTAAATTATCTGAATTAGCTGACCAACAGGCCTAATTAGCATTTTTTCACAGTATTTACACATTTCCAAAATAAACACACCATTCGTAATATCACCATGAGCTTATCAGCTTATCCTGACTGGTTTTTTAACACAATAAATCCACAGTCTGAAGTTATAAACCTTTTTCAAGTTATCAACCAGAATGCTAATTCACCGTGCTAGTTGAACGTGCTAATTCGCCGTGTTTGCTAACAGCTAACTCACCGGGATATTCAATAGCCACGTCATTCGGACGGGTCAGGAACCTCCGCGACGTCGGACGACTTCTCTTTCCACGGTCAAAAAACTCTTCTAACGTAGCCTTGCCACTTCCTACTTTAAAGACAAGTAGTGAACTATTGTTTTGTGCTAATAACAGCTCTCTGCTGATGCTGCTAAGCTCACTCTCCATACACGTGTCTGTCGTTTTTTCGGACGTCCGTTACACCACTAGGTGGCAGCAGCGAGCCACCAAACCTGAAAACATAACCTGAACTAGAATGGCTGTTCAGACTGCCGGGCTACACACACAAGACACGTCCTTCATAGGGATACTTTTTAAATTGGGTACATTTCAGAGCCTGTACTTTCACTTGAGTAGAGAAGTTGAATCAGTTCTTCTGTGGTGTTCATGGTTGTTATGGAGGACAGGAAGTAGAAACGTTATTTCATGACGAGGCAGAAGATGATTGATGTCCCGTCAGAGTGTCCTGAACAATTAATGACGAAACAATCCCAGAAAATTAACATACATTTGACAAAATATGAGAGAAAAAAAAAATCTGTCTATTTCGGATTTGCTTAAGCATACGCACGCACGCACGCACGCACGCACGCGCATCAGTCATCGTCATGGAAACAGAACTATGACCAGTCAGAGCAGGTATAAAAGCGCTGTCCACCATTTGGAGTTCTCTTTTTGCACTTGGACTAGACACACATTGGATAAACTCTGAGAGTTGACCCAAACTGTGGAAAGTTTCAAACGCTTGAGAAAAAAACACATCTTCAAACCGCTTGAGAAAACACATCTTTTTGTTAAACCGAAGTAGAGGATAGTCAACGAGCTACTTTTGGGAGGAGAGACCGGTGACGACGACGATGGCCCTCCGGGAGCCACGGATCCAGGAGGATCCTCCGGGCCTGGATCTGGACCTCGGCCGTGATGGTAAGACAACTTTTATATTTATTTTAGTGTTATACTTGTTGATTCATAGCCTAAAAACCTTAAAAAGCGCCCCAAGTCCAGAAATCAGTGCAACTTTTGGAGTTTGAAGGAGAACAGTTCACATCAGTTCATGACGATTGGTGTAAAAACCATTTGGTGAAACCAGACATTCACGCGACGTTTTCTTCGTGTAAAATGGTTATTTGTGGGCCAGCATGTCTTAAATATAGCAGGGGAACCGTGTGTCTACTAGGAGGTGTGATGGTTACAAACACTGTTGTTTTGGTTTGAGGGCGTCAAAACGTGCATCTTATGAGATTTGTGAAAGAAGATGGCGCTGGGGCCATATTTCATAAAATGCCCAAAGAGCGTTTTAGTTGTGCGCCGTGGAAACGATGGGAATGTTCGGGTCGAACGTCACTGCGTGAGACTGCGTGTGCGCGTGCCGCCTCCACGATGACACCGTATCCTGCACGCGCTGCGACCTGCAAATGATAGACGGGGTGATGATGATGAGTTGTGGGGTAAAGAGGTCGCTGTGGTCATTTTGGATGAAAGAAGCCACGTTTCACTGCGTAATGACGCACAGCTGCGACATCTAATCCATCCACTAATACATTGATCGGAAACCACTGATCGTTTCGTCCGCACAAACTCAAGTCCTCACTATTCTTTGGTGCAGAATACATGTCTTTGCACAAAGTAATCACTATTGATGATTATAATAATATTTGTATTATTATTTGGGTTATTTACATTTAATATGTACAATATTATAATGACACTATTATCATTTCAGTCATTTATATTGTAATTGTATTAGATTAATTTATATTATATTATTTTATATTGCGTTATTATAATAACAATATAAATAATATGTTATAAATAGCTACAATAATAGTAATTCTTAATTATTATTCATTAATATTATTATTGGTTTAAGTAACTTCAATGCCGTTTTCATCTCTGTTCAGTAATTTAAGAATAAACAGCCTCATATGTTCAATTATGTTTAGTTTCTGATCACAAAAATTAATTGATTTTGAATCTACAGCAGAAGTCAAACTCTTCAGCACATATGGAAAGTTATAATCCGCCTGGCGGTCCTTTCTGCATGTCGTCCCCCTCTCTCCCCCCTTTCACTCTCACACTGTTCTCTCAATAAAGCCAAAACAAATAACTATAATTATAATATATATTGGTGAAGTAAAACAACAATTAACATGTTGAAATAATTCTAATAGTTAATTAATTGTCACATGAAAGCTGCATGAATTGATCCTCCTTCAGACAGACAGAACAGCACTATGTGTGATATTCCTGTTAAAAGCCCCGTGTGTTGGTGGCTTTGTGACAGACGTAGTGCAGCGATAGTTGGTATATAGATATGCTGTCTTCTTGGCGATTTTAAACTGGATTGTTGCTTTGTTTAAATTAATGAAAAATCCTTATACTTTGAATTTGCTTCCCCCTCAGTTGGTGCCCACGTCCTCATCGGCCGTCCTGCACATGGTGAAGGTGAGTATGGAGTCGTGGGTGGAGGTGAGTATGGAGTCGTGGGTGGAGGTGAGTATGGAGTCGTGGGTGGAGGTGAGTATGGAGTCGTGGGTGAAGGTGAGTATGGAGTCGTGGGTGGAGGTGAGTTTGACGCGTCTTTTTCAGACTCTTCTGAAGATGAGGACAGCGAGCAGGACGACGGGTGGATGAGCGAAGACTCCGGCTACAGCTCCATTTGTTCTTCTGAAGACGAGGAAGAAGAGGATGAAGATGAAGAGGATGAAGAGGAAGATGAAGACTTTAGAGCTCAGCCTTTTCCTCCTGTCAACTCCTGGCAGGGACTCCGTGAAGTAGGGTTTACCGGTCGCCTTCCCTCTTGTCCTCCCGTCTCACTCCCTTCTGTTAGCAGTCTTGAAGAAGATCCATCCTTGGTTCCTGAGAGACCAGAAGATTGCGCTCCTTCAACCTCAGGCTGCAGCTCATCCATGAAGAGAAGCAGAGAAGAGGACGAGCAGGTAAGTGGGAAGAGGCAGAGGATCTCCGAGGACGGTCTAGAGATAGTACTCGCTACTTCAGGCCGCCACACCTACACCTTCGGAAGATGCTTTTCGTGGCCAGAAGACAGCGACTCGGATGAAGATTGACGGCCTCTTTCCTGCAGGATTGTGAATCCTTTGTGTCTGGCAGGACTGATAAAGCCCCAGACAGCCTTCCCAGGCTCTGGCCGGGTTGGTCTTAGGTAGCGTCTTCCACCGAGGCCTCTTCATACATTATATTGGATGACTTGCTGTCATTCCCATTTGCTTCCACTTTGTTGTAATCCCACTGACAGTTGACTGACGAATATTAAGGAGCGAGGTAATTTCACGACCGGACTTGTTGCACAGTCGGCATCCTATCACAGTCCCACGCTGGAATTCACTGAGCTCCTGAGAGTGACCCATGGAAACAGAAACAGTCTGCATTCCTAGGTGCTTGCTTTGTACACCTGTGGCCATGGAAGTGATTGGAACACCTGATTTCATGGCAATATTATGTGTTTTTTTCTAATTATTTACCTTCTGAGTCATAGCCGACGATGCTAGATGCAGATACCAGAGGTAAGTTCACAATGAATGGTTGTTATTGTTATTGTGTTATGTATTTTAGTGTTTAAATTCTAGATGGCTACAAGACAAGGGTAAGTCAACATTTAATTACAGCAGTAACACAAGTCTCAGTAAAGTCACATTTACAAGTTATTCAAAGATTGTTTTACTCACTCTGTCTTTTTATTGTTTTAAGTTAGGTGTTGGTGGCTGTTCCTGACAGAGGTACGGTCATAATTACTGACCTGAAGAAAAGTCTCCAAGTCTCTTTTACTTAGGTATTGATGGCAGCAGCAGACCTTCAGGATGATACCCACTGCACCAGCCTCCCAACAAGAAGAGACCATGTGGAGGACTACAGGACCAGATGAGGAGGATGGAGGACTACAGGACCAGATGAGGAGGATGGAGGACTACAGGACCAGATGAGGAGGATGGAGGACTACAGGACCAGACGAGAAGGATGGAGGACTACAGGACCAGACGAGAAGGATGGAGGACTGCAGGACCAGATGAGGAGGATGGAGGACTACAGGACCAGATGAGGAGGATGGAGGACTACAGGACCAGATGAGGAGGATGGAGGACTACCGGACCAGATGAGGAGGATGGAGGACTACAGGACCAGATGAGGAGGATGGAGGACTACCGGACCAGATGAGGAGGATGGAGGACTACAGGACCAGATGAGGAGGATGGAGGACTACAGGACCAGATGAGGAGGATGGAGGACTACAGGACCAGATGAGAAGGATGGAGGACTACAGGACCAGACGAGAAGGATGGAGGACTGCAGGACCAGATGAGGAGGATGGAGGACTACAGGACCAGATGAGGAGGATGGAGGACTACAGGACCAGATGAGGAGGATGGAGGACTACCGGACCAGATGAGGAGGATGGAGGACTACAGGACCAGATGAGGAGGATGGAGGACTACCGGACCAGATGAGGAGGATGGAGGACTACAGGACCAGATGAGGAGGATGGAGGACTACAGGAACAGATGAGGAGGATGGAGGACTACCGGACCAGATGAGGAGGATGGAGGACTACAGGACCAGATGAGGAGGATGGAGGACTACAGGACCAGATGAGGAGGATGGAGGACTACCGGACCAGATGAGGAGGATGGAGGACTACAGGACCAGATGAAGAGGATGGAGGACTACAGGACCAGTGGTCCGAGTGAGTATTCTCCTCCAGAGACTAATCTCAGTACCAGTAATGACATAACAGTTAACTTTATATCAGTGGATTGTATTTATTATAGGAGCCTTCTAGAATAGTATTCCAATGTTTATAATATAATTTCAGGAGCAGACCTAGGCTCACCTTCCAGGACCAGACGAGAAGGATGGAGGACTGCAGGACCAGATGAGGTGGATGGAGGACTGCAGGACCAGATGAGGAGGATGGAGGACTACAGGACCATACGAGAAGGATGGAGGACTGCAGGACCAGATGAGGAGGATGGACAACTACAGGACCAGATGAGGAGGATGGAGGACTACAGGACCAGACGAGAAGGATGGAGGACTACAGGACCAGATGAGAAGGCAGGAGGACTACAGGACCAGATGAGGAGGATGGAGGACTACAGGACCAGATGAGGAGGATGGAGGACTACAGGACCAGATGAGAAGGATGGAGGACTACAGGACCAGTGGTCCGAGTGAGTATTCTCCTCCAGAGACTAATCTCAGTACCAGTAATGACATAACAGTTAACTTTACATCAGTGGATTGTATTTATTATAGGAGCCTTCTAGAATAGTATTCCCTTGTTTATAATATCATTCCATAATTAGTGTCCATATTCAACACTCTAGCTAATAACCATGTAAATGTTGTATAGTGGAGTTCATGGGTTTTCATCTCTGGTGGTTCTGGTTCATAGGTCAGGACTCCTCTATGGTTTTGGCTCTCCTGGGCAGCTGAGAATGGACGTCAACCAAGACATCAACCAACGAAGACCCAGCACCACAGCAGACCCTGAACTACTCCCCTACCTTCGTGAGCCCGAGACCCAGTGTGTGCCATTCCAACCTCCCTGCCCCTCCGCCCATCCCCCGACACCACCCGCCTCACCCACCAGCCAAAGGGTGAGGCGGCTCCCGACCAGCACAGAGGACGTTTTTGTTGTTTTTGGGAAGATTCTCTCTCTCTCTCACTCACTCACACACTCACACACTTACACACACACGCACGCACACACACACACACACACACACACACACACACACACACCTGCAGCCAACACATCTTTAATGTTAGACATGATTGCTCCCGACCATGCACAGTACAAATGCTATCAGACGACAGCATAGTCTACTTTTGCTCTATGTTCTTTGTCTTTGTTATTTTTTATTATTAATTATTTTCTAGTAGATGTCTGTCTGTGTAAATCTGTATACATCATCTCAATCTGTATTGCTTTGTTTTGTGTCACCATTTATTATTGTACAGCTACTCTGTGTGCCTGTTATTGTCCTCGGGGACAAATAAAGTTTTTTGAATTTAATTGAACAACCTCTTTGCATATGTGCTCAGAAATTAAGGAGACAGACCATTTGTATGCATTATTGAAAAATATATAACAAATGCATGCATATTCATATTCATAGTATGTCAAACAAGTCGTAGTATGTCAAATATTCATGAAATAGACATTGTATTGTATGTGGGGGAAAAATCACAGAATAGTACATCTCAAAAAGTCAGTGTGTAGCATCTTGAAAAAAAGTGGTAGTATAGTATGATGATAAAAGTAATACAAAAAATCATCGTATATTTTGTCAAGAAATGCTATAGAAGAGTCGTAGTATAATATGGCTTCAGAAATCAATGGTGTAAAAAGATTGCAAGACAACAAAGTTGTGATATATTATGTTGAAAGAAGTCTTATAAGAGACATTGCATAGTATTCCATTAAAAATTGATATTAAAGTATGTCAAATAAATTCATAAAGTCATTGTATTGTGTCTAAAAAAAGTTAAAGTATAGAATTTTGAAACAATCCATGAAGAGTATTATAGTCACAGTATGATATGTCAAAAAGGTCATACAAGTTCTATGTCAAAGAATTCATAGTAAAGTAGGTTAAAAAGTCATTGTAGAGTTGGTCAAAAACAGTCAAATAAAAATGGAAGAGTTGGTTTAAAAAATCAGGGTATAAATGTGGAAAACAGTCCTAAGAAGCCACAATGTCGTTAATTAAAAAAAAAAGGTAGGACAATTAAAAACATCGGAATCCAGTTTTGAATTTGAAAAACTTTAAAGTTCTCTGTGTGTCTCAGAGGGTTAAGGCTGTTTACAAACTAGACTACTGACTAAACTGAAACTTAAGCAATTCATATTTCTTTTAGTAATTACTGAAAATTTCAAGGTGAATTGTATAATCTTGAAATGAATAACAGCCTATTTTTCAGTATTTTGTCATATCGTCAAATATATCATTATCGCCTAAATACCCTGAAATATCTTGATATTCTTTTAGGGCCACATTGAAATACCTTGAGAACCTATGACCATGTACATACATGTCAAGGTTAGAAACTGTAAAATAGTCTTTCGTATTTACTGCCAAGACTTGCCTAATCATATAACGACCACACAAACAACTGAATATTGTTCAAACAAGCCGTGTAAGCAAAGCATCTCGAGTCTCAGGCAAATTTGGATAAACGCCTGATTCCTGCTGATTTGAACAGAGTGCAGCTGCATGTTGTCTTTTGTGTTTCCTGCTCTTTACCTGAACCCCATCAGTAGTTGAACTGAGATTTATGGAGGTGATTATACAATACATTTCAAATACACGGTTCCTCTGAGGATATTTTAAAGTGCTTCAAGGAGACATTTGTGGCAGAGTTGTATAACTTAATATCTAAATTGCATTTCTCTCATTTCATCAGACTATTTGATTGCTTTGCAAAGACATTAAGCAACACAACATGTTATAATTTAAAAGTAACTAATCCCCAAAAATAGTAGAAAAATATCATAAGGATGGATAATGATAGCATAAACTGTAAATGTTTAACAGATCAACATCCATCATTTACTTGGCTTCACACAATGTCAGCTCAGTATAAGCGGTTACAGATAATGGATGGATATTTAGTTTTAATGCTTTAAATCAACAAAGTCAGTCAAAAAAGGTACAAGATTTGCTTTAAGTTCTAACAAAAAAGCTTTTTCAAAGTAAAAGTAAATGCTATCATTTATTTAAGTTTCATTGCAGGTGGAGAATTTAAACATGTTTTACGTATTCCCTTGAAGGCTGAAACCTTTTTGTTTGTTACATAAGCCTCCTCACTGCTTTTATGTGTATTTATGGTCACAATTTGACACTTTCCTTTCCAAAGGAAATGAAACAAACGGACCTAGTGTAGCCGGGACGGGTCTGCAGGGTCCCGACTACGCTGTTCGTGTGTAGTACTCTGCGTTCAATTCAGTGACAGGGGACACGGGGCGGGTTCTCACATTCGACTTTATTCCTGCATGACGGTGACATGAGACACAATGTGAGTGCAATGGTCATCTCCTCTCCACATAAATCCTCTCCCAGTGAGGGACAGCGCAGACTGACCCATGCTACCACATTTCTCCACACGGTAAAGGAAACAGGTAAACATGTCTAACATGGCGGCCAAACACACACATACCTGCATGACGGTGACATGAGACACAATGTGAGTGGGTCATTCCGTGTCATTTTAACTGTTATTCAATATCAAACTTTGGAGACTTTTCTACTGTAATGTAAAATCTTTATGCTCAAATTAAGATTATTATTTGATTTGTTTGTGTAATTTATATACATAAAGTATGACAAAATGTACAGTCTTCAATATTATGCTGTGTTTGTTCATGGTTTAAGACATTAAAAGCTGCTTTCACCATGTTTAACTCACATTCAAGGACTTATTCCCTCTGTAACTACAACTGTGCTACATTTTAATGTTTTCGTAAGGCTAAATTTATCAGTAGCATTTAGTCACATCTTCTTTCGTCTTTGGTAAATGGTAAAAAACACAATTGAATTGCCCTGCTGTGATGTTTACTAGTGGGCTGTTAGGACATGCAGTACCAAAACCGGCCACAAAACCCCACCAATATCAGGATTTTAAAAAATCACTGCGACAAATTGAGGCAAAACACCCTCCCGATTTTTTAATATGATTTTAACAAGAATATGATCTTTGAAATAAAGTAAGTTTGGACCTGATACTTGTCAGTTTTTTGGAATATAGCTTTTTGGTCTACGGCGACGTGGTTGGGATGGATCCATCTCGGCGTGGCTGTGCCTGCTGCCATGGACTACTACTGTTGATACTATTGCTTCTGTTAATACCACCACTACTGTTAATGCTACTACTACCATACTACCAACACCAAATGCAGTTGGAACCCAAGGGCCTGTGCTGCACGAGATTTCTGCCTAAAAGCCTATTAAGGCAGTTTTTTCTCGCCACTGTCGCTGTAACGATTGCCCCTGGGTGATGTTGGGACTTTGAAATTGTGTTGACTCTTGAAATTTTGAGCGTATTCTAGTCCTGCTCAATGTGTTAAGTGTCCTGAGATGACTTCTGTTGTGATTTGACACTATAAATAAAATTGAATTCTGCTCAAAGGGCAGAACGTGAACGAGCGTCTGTGGAGACCGAGATAGCCCCCGCTGGAGCTGAGAACCGGGACCGAACAAACGGAGACTGGTGGTGCCAGGCGGGAATCCCCAGCAACGTGTCCGAGTGTTTACGGTTCTCCGGACGAGCAGAGGTTCGGGTTCGCGGTGCGTAATTGTGGGTTGGCTGGGCCATGGGCTGCCCGGTGTTTGAGTGAGGTCCGAGGGCTTTTCAGACAGCCTTGGGGGCTTAAGGGCCGACAAATCGGCGGTGTTCAGGTGTGTATTTACCAGCTGGATTCCGAGCAGCGCCTTAGAGTTTTGAGTCCGACAGAGCAAAGTAAAATTCCGCTGCTGCTGAGAATCTAGTCACTCAAAAAATGGATGATTCATGCGATGCAAGGTTAGTTTTGTTTAAAATATTATCCTATCAACACAGATATGTACATCGACAGTCTAGTGTTTTAATTGATTTGCCTCGGGTGCACTGTGGAGTCGGTGAGTGTTTTTAATGCCATGCTAACTAGAACGATTGACTTGCGCTAGCCATAGCATAAGCGAGCTCGGCAACTAGAAGAACTGAATGAAATTTCTTGAAAACGTCTCCAGACGTCTTGAACACACCGGCTGAGTTGGAAAATAGGTCATATGTCCAAAATTCCAAACTATCCCTTTAATTATTACACAGCGACCAAATGAGTTTAATCGGACAAATTGTTGTCCCTTATGCTGCTGTAGGCCCTCCAACGCTGGCGTAGGCCTCCCTCTATCGATGATTTTTATTTTATTTTTTTTAAATAAAATCCAGTTTGGAGAAGTTCCTCAGTTGGAAATACCGGCGGCTGTTATGATAAGTTTGAAATGTGCTGTGAATTCGTTAACGATCGTAGCTGGCGTGATGGCGTTGGCAGCTGCGCAAATGTCCAGTGAAATCTCGATTGTAATTGGTCCTTGTTTGATACGTAACGGAGAGGATTTCTGACATAACATATTTACATCTAAAGGCACAGAAGAGTTGTGATTTTTTATGTTTTTTTTGCTTGCCGTCCACAAGGAATGGACATTAAAAGCACTGCATCTTTTACCATCTACCATCTTTTCGTTTTTGATTTTGCATAACTGCTACATTTCTCACGTCTATTGAATAAATACATAAATTACATATAGAAAGCACAAATATAAGTGGTAAAAATACAATTAGAAGTTTATTAAATGAAATAAAAATGTTATGTTTGATTTGGCAGGGTAGGCAGTGCCTAGCTTGCCTACCTTGACTGCACGTCACTGGTCAGAAAGGTAATTAGATCCATTAAGGTAACACCCAGCGCGATAACCTATACCGACGAATCAATTATCAGTCCCACCGATTCAACTAAATCCATCTGCTAAAATAAATAAATAGTAATGAATTGTTTTGGCTTCAGCAATAATCGATATAAATGCATTTAATCGTATTAATCGTGATTCTTAATTATGATTAATGTTTTAATACGTTTAATACACTCTTTCCCCTGCTAGCATGTAGTCTATTGAAACATTTTAAAAATAACTGACCATTACATTTTTTTATTCAGCATAAAATATTATGCAGGACTACTTTTTTTATAGAATAAAAATGTTAAATAAGTAATTCTGTGGTCTGTTTATTTTTTCACCTTTCAGAAGAATACAGATAGTCTCACTCGCATTATTGCATGTTTATTTCATGGATATAGAATTTTGGTTACAAGTTACTGAATCGAGGCTGCACGGTGGTGTAGTGGGTAGCACTGTCGCCTCACAGCGAGAGGATCCCGGGTTCGATTCCCGGGTCGGCCTGGTCTCCTTCTGTGTGGAGTTTGCATGTTCTCCCCGTGTAAGCCCGTAGGTGTGAATGTGAGAGTGAACGGTTCTCTACATGTCGGCCCTGCGATCGACTGGCCACCTGTCCAGGGTGTACCCTGCCTTTGCCCAGTGACAGCTGGGATCGGCTCCAGCGACCCTGAATACAGGATAAGCGGTAGACAATGGACGGATGGAAGTTACTGAATCGAATCGTGGTTTACAGAATCGAATCGTTATAAAAAAGAAAATTGTCCTTGAATCAAGTCGCCAACTACTTACTTACTTAACAGGTTCTGATTACATAAAGACATATAAGAATAAAGAAAATAATGGTTAAAAAAAACAACATAAGTTCTGTAATGCTCAAGAGGTTCACATATCGTCTAGCAGCAATTTCTGTTCAAGTATATTAAAAAGCTTTAAAACAGGTAAGCAGTTGATCCATTGCATTGTTAAATGGATGTCTACCCTCCACACCCTTTTGTGTGTAAATATAGGTTCCAAAGAAAACACTCCAAAGTGAAATAGTTCCAATATAATGTGGTGGCTGGTGGTCCCTCTAAAGGGTTTTCTTTTAAGAAAAGCTTTGGATTCCATCTAGTGGACAAACAGCAACGCCCTTGATCTGGTCTATTCCATCCATCCATAAATTAACATTATGGTTGATAAAATCTCTATGATCTATCTCTATATCACCCGTGTGCAAAATCAGTAGTTCACAAGGTCAGAATTCCAGAAGTGCATAGCAACGGTAACCAGGGACTAAGGAGGGGGGAAGTGGAGTGTGTGTGTGTGTGTGTGTGTGTGGGGGGGGGGGGGGGGTTGCCTAGTTACCCTTAGAATGTTTATGGATCAAAGCCATCAAATCCATCAAAGCCAAGTGATCAGTGATGTCACGAAGAAAATCTATAAATAAAATGGGCTTCAACAGAGAGACACAACAAAACAAAATTGTATGAGTCTTAAAAAATACTCAAAGCTCCAGATGAAGCCCCCGAGCTTCGGAGCAAACTGGGAAGGCATTGACCAGGCATATGGTCATGCCAAACACAACACCACCTCAGGTGAACAGGACAGACAGGGAGTGCATCACAGACTTGAGGCAATGAGGTATCAACAGAGTAGCGAGGTCAGACCATTAAACAGTGCCATCCAGAATGTACTTGTGGATCAGGAGAATTCCAGACAGGTGAAACAGAAGCAGAAGAAAGCTGCTCAGAGAAAGCTGGATAAACAGGCTGTGGCCCAATTTCACGTTCAACAAACGAAGGACAAGGAACAGCAGAGAGAGGAAGAGAAACAAGCACTGAAGAAAGAGGAAGTCATACTCCAGGGCCTCTGCAAAAATTTGCCAGTCATAACAGACCAGAAACGGTATGCGGAGGCTAAGAGAACAACTCTGATTTTGGAGGACAATTGGGAGGAGATGAATAAAGACCGCAAAGCACAAGTGGTGAGAAATCGCCAGACGAAAACTGAGGCCGTGGCCGAGAAATTGACAGTCATAACAGACCGGAAACAGTTTGCGGAGGACGGGGGAAAAAATCTGATTTTGGAGGACAATTGGGAGAAGATCAATAAAGACCGCAAAGCACAAGTGGTGAGAAATCGCCAGACAAAAACTGAGGCCATGGCCGAGAAATTGACAGTCATAACAGACCAGAAACGGTATGCAGAGGACGGGGGAACAACTCTGATTTTGGAGGACAATTGGGAGGAGATCAATAAAGACCGCAAAGCACAAGTGGTGAGCAATCGCCAGATCCTAACTGAGGCCGTGGCCGAAAAATTGACAGTCATAACAGACCAGAAACGGTATGCGGAGGACGAGGGAAAAAATCTGATTTTGGAGGACAATTGGGAGAAGATCAATAAAGACCGCAAAGCACAAGTGGTGAGAAATCGCCAGACGAAAACTGAGGCCATGGCCGAGAAATTGACAGTCATAACAGACCAGAAACGGTATGCGGAGGACGGGGGAAAAAATCTGATTTTGGAGGACAATTGGGAGAAGATCAATAAAGACCGCAAAGCACAAGTGGTGAGAAATCGCCAGACGAAAACTGAGGCCATGGCCGAGAAACTGACAGTCATAACAGACCAGAAACGGTATGCGGAGGACGGGGGAACAACTCTGATTTTGGAGGACAATTGGGAGGAGATGAATAAAGACCGCAAAGCACAAGTGGTGAGAAATCGCCAGACGAAAACTGAGGCCGTGGCCGAGAAATTGACAGTCATAACAGACCGGAAACAGTTTGCGGAGGACGGGGGAAATAATCTGATTTTGGAGGACAATTGGGAGAAGATCAATAAAGACCGCAAAGCACAAGTGGTGAGAAATCGCCAGACGAAAACTGAGGCCATGGCCGAGAAACTGACAGTCATAACAGACCAGAAACGGTATGCGGAGGACGGGGGAAAAAATCTGATTTTGGAGGACAATTGGGAGAAGATCAATAAAGACCGCAAAGCACAAGTGGTGAGAAATCGCCAGACGAAAACTGAGGCCATGGCCGAGAAATTGACAGTCATAACAGACCAGAAACGGTATGCGGAGGACGGGGGAACAACTCTGATTTTGGAGGACAATTGGGAGGAGATGAATAAAGACCGCAAAGCACAAGTGGTGAGAAATCGCCAGACGAAAACTGAGGCCGTGGCCGAGAAATTGACAGTCATAACAGACCGGAAACAGTTTGCGGAGGACGGGGGAAATAATCTGATTTTGGAGGACAATTGGGAGAAGATCAATAAAGACCGCAAAGCACAAGTGGTGAGAAATCGCCAGACGAAAACTGAGGCCATGGCCGAGAAACTGACAGTCATAACAGACCAGAAACGGTATGCGGAGGACGGGGGAAATAATCTGATTTTGGAGGACAATTGGGAGAAGATCAATAAAGACCGCAAAGCACAAGTGGTGAGAAATCGCCAGACGAAAACTGAGGCCATGGCCGAGAAATTGACAGTCATAACAGACCAGAAACGGTATGCGGAGGACGGGGGAACAACTCTGATTTTGGAGGACAATTGGGAGGAGATGAATAAAGACCGCAAAGCACAAGTGGTGAGAAATCGCCAGACGAAAACTGAGGCCATGGCCGAGAAACTGACAGTCATAACAGACCAGAAACGGTATGCGGAGGACGGGGGAAAAAATCTGATTTTGGAGGACAATTGGGAGAAGATCAATAAAGACCGCAAAGCACAAGTGGTGAGAAATCGCCAGACGAAAACTGAGGCCATGGCCGAGAAATTGACAGTCATAACAGACCAGAAACGGTATGCGGAGGACGGGGGAACAACTCTGATTTTGGAGGACAATTGGGAGGAGATGAATAAAGACCGCAAAGCACAAGTGGTGAGAAATCGCCAGACGAAAACTGAGGCCATGGCCGAGAAATTGACAGTCATAACAGACCAGAAACGGTATGCGGAGGACGAGGGAAAAAATCTGATTTTAGAGGACAATTGGGAGAAGATCAATAAAGACCGCAAAGCACAAGTGGTGAGAAATCGCCAGACGAAAACTGAGGCCATGGCCGAGAAACTGACAGTCATAACAGACCAGAAACGGTATGCGGAGGACGGGGGAAATAATCTGATTTTGGAGGACAATTGGGAGAAGATCAATAAAGACCGCAAAGCACAAGTGGTGAGAAATCGCCAGACGAAAACTGAGGCCATGGCCGAGAAATTGACAGTCATAACAGACCAGAAACGGTATGCGGAGGACGGGGGAACAACTCTGATTTTGGAGGACAATTGGGAGGAGATGAATAAAGACCGCAAAGCACAAGTGGTGAGAAATCGCCAGACGAAAACTGAGGCCATGGCCGAGAAACTGACAGTCATAACAGACCAGAAACGGTATGCGGAGGACGGGGGAAAAAATCTGATTTTGGAGGACAATTGGGAGAAGATCAATAAAGACCGCAAAGCACAAGTGGTGAGAAATCGCCAGACGAAAACTGAGGCCATGGCCGAGAAATTGACAGTCATAACAGACCAGAAACGGTATGCGGAGGACGGGGGAACAACTCTGATTTTGGAGGACAATTGGGAGGAGATGAATAAAGACCGCAAAGCACAAGTGGTGAGAAATCGCCAGACGAAAACTGAGGCCGTGGCCGAGAAATTGACAGTCATAACAGACCGGAAACAGTTTGCGGAGGACGGGGGAAATAATCTGATTTTGGAGGACAATTGGGAGAAGATCAATAAAGACCGCAAAGCACAAGTGGTGAGAAATCGCCAGACGAAAACTGAGGCCATGGCCGAGAAACTGACAGTCATAACAGACCAGAAACGGTATGCGGAGGACGGGGGAAATAATCTGATTTTGGAGGACAATTGGGAGAAGATCAATAAAGACCGCAAAGCACAAGTGGTGAGAAATCGCCAGACGAAAACTGAGGCCATGGCCGAGAAATTGACAGTCATAACAGACCAGAAACGGTATGCGGAGGACGGGGGAACAACTCTGATTTTGGAGGACAATTGGGAGGAGATGAATAAAGACCGCAAAGCACAAGTGGTGAGAAATCGCCAGACGAAAACTGAGGCCATGGCCGAGAAACTGACAGTCATAACAGACCAGAAACGGTATGCGGAGGACGGGGGAAAAAATCTGATTTTGGAGGACAATTGGGAGAAGATCAATAAAGACCGCAAAGCACAAGTGGTGAGAAATCGCCAGACGAAAACTGAGGCCATGGCCGAGAAATTGACAGTCATAACAGACCAGAAACGGTATGCGGAGGACGGGGGAAATAATCTGATTTTGGAGGACAATTGGGAGAAGATCAATAAAGACCGCAAAGCACAAGTGGTGAGAAATCGCCAGACGAAAACTGAGGCCATGGCCGAGAAATTGACAGTCATAACAGACCAGAAACGGTATGCGGAGGACGGGGGAACAACTCTGATTTTGGAGGACAATTGGGAGGAGATGAATAAAGACCGCAAAGCACAAGTGGTGAGAAATCGCCAGACGAAAACTGAGGCCGTGGCCGAGAAATTGACAGTCATAACAGACCGGAAACAGTTTGCGGAGGACGGGGGAAATAATCTGATTTTGGAGGACAATTGGGAGAAGATCAATAAAGACCGCAAAGCACAAGTGGTGAGAAATCGCCAGACGAAAACTGAGGCCATGGCCGAGAAACTGACAGTCATAACAGACCAGAAACGGTATGCGGAGGACGGGGGAAATAATCTGATTTTGGAGGACAATTGGGAGAAGATCAATAAAGACCGCAAAGCACAAGTGGTGAGAAATCGCCAGACGAAAACTGAGGCCATGGCCGAGAAATTGACAGTCATAACAGACCAGAAACGGTATGCGGAGGACGGGGGAACAACTCTGATTTTGGAGGACAATTGGGAGGAGATGAATAAAGACCGCAAAGCACAAGTGGTGAGAAATCGCCAGACGAAAACTGAGGCCATGGCCGAGAAACTGACAGTCATAACAGACCAGAAACGGTATGCGGAGGACGGGGGAAAAAATCTGATTTTGGAGGACAATTGGGAGAAGATCAATAAAGACCGCAAAGCACAAGTGGTGAGAAATCGCCAGACGAAAACTGAGGCCATGGCCGAGAAATTGACAGTCATAACAGACCAGAAACGGTTTGCGGAGGACGGGGGAAATAATCTGATTTTGGAGGACAATTGGGAGGAGATGAATAAAGACCGCAAAGCACAAGTGGTGAGAAATCGCCAGACGAAAACTGAGGCCATGGCCGAGAAATTGACAGTCATAACAGACCAGAAACGGTATGCGGAGGACGAGGGAAAAAATCTGATTTTGGAGGACAATTGGGAGAAGATCAATAAAGACCGCAAAGCAAAAGTGGTGAGAAATCGCCAGATCCTAACTGAGGCTGTGGCCGAGAAATTGCCGGTCATGAAAGACCAGACTCCACGACCACACACCACCAAGAGAAATGGTTCTGCCGCTGACCTGTCATTGCCCAGATTGGGCACTCGTCCCTCTGCAGCAGTGCAGGGGTCCAGCATCCACCACTCTATGGTTGATCTGCATCCAACCAAGTTCCCACCGATTTCCAACAGAGGTGCACCCCCGAGGATAAAAGTGGTGTTGAAAGACCAGCCCACGAATGGTGAGATAAAGTCCAGATTATCCACATTGCTACCCCAGAACACGAAGGGGTCAAGGCGGCCCATCAAGCTGATTCCCTAGACGCCTTAAATGAGATCCTCTGTATGAAT
Source organism: Eutrigla gurnardus (assembly GCF_963514095.1). NCBI lineage: Eukaryota > Metazoa > Chordata > Actinopteri > Perciformes > Triglidae > Eutrigla > Eutrigla gurnardus. Next base: position 28,396,050 of record NC_139915.1, on the reverse strand, counting down.
GGGTTTTCTCCGTGTGCTATGGTTTCCCCAGTTTAGTTTGGTTAATTGGCAACAAATGATCTAACTACACACAAAAAAACATTCCCTCTTTTTCTCTCTGTCTTCTTTAAATGTTGTCTTGTTCTTCTATTTCCTTCTTTCAGGAGACCATGAATGATTAGAAGCCAGGTTCTGGTTCAGGTCAGAACAAACAGTATGGGTTTCATGTTCTCCTCATGTTTGGGTTTTCTCCGTGTGCTACGGTTTCCCCAGTTTAGTCGGGTTAATTGGCAACAAATTATCTAACTACACAAAAAAAACTACAACTTTCCTATTTTCTATACACTTCACTCTTCTACATTCCCTCCTTTTCTCTCTGTCTTCTTCAAATGCTGTCTTGTTTTTCTATTTCCTTCTTTCAGGAGACCATGAATGATTAGCAGCCAGGTTCTGGTTCAGGTCAGAACAAACAGTGTGGGTTTCATGGTCTCCCCATGTTTGGGTTTTCTCCGTGTGCTACGGTTTCCCCAGTTTAGTTGGGTTAATTGGCAACAAATTATCTAACTACACACAAAAAAACATTCCCTCTTTTTCTCTCTGTCTTCTTTAAATGTTGTCTTGTTCTTCTCTTTCCTTCTTTCAGGAGACCATGAATGATTAGCAGCCAGGTTCTGGTTCAGGTCAGAACAAACAGTGTGGGTTTCATGTTCTCCTCATGTTTGGGTTTTCTCCGTGTGCTACGGTTTCCCCAGTTTAGTTGGGTTAATTGGCAACAAATTATCTAACTACACACAAAAAAACATTCCCTCTTTTTCTCTCTGTCTTCTTTAAATGTTGTCTTGTTCTTCTCTTTCCTTCTTTCAGGAGACCATGAATGATTAGCAGCCAGGTTCTGGTTCAGGTCAGAACAAACAGTGTGGGTTTCATGTTCTCCTCATGTTTGGGTTTTCTCCGTGTGCTACGGTTTCCCCAGTTTAGTTGGGTTAATTGGCAACAAATTATCTAACTACACACAAAAAAACATTCCCTCTTTTTCTCTCTGTCTTCTTTAAATGTTGTCTTGTTCTTCTCTTTCCTTCTTTCAGGAGACCATGAATGATTAGCAGCCAGGTTCTGGTTCAGGTCAGAACAAACAGTATGGGTTTCATGTTCTCCCCATGTTTGGGTTTTCTCCGTGTGCTATGGTTTCCCCAGTTTAGTTTGGTTAATTGGCAACAAATGATCTAACTACACACAAAAAAACATTCCCTCTTTTTCTCTCTGTCTTCTTTAAATGTTGTCTTGTTCTTCTATTTCCTTCTTTCAGGAGACCATGAATGATTAGCAGCCAGGTTCTGGTTCAGGTCAGAACAAACAGTATGGGTTTCATGTTCTCCTCATGTTTGGGTTTTCTCCGTGTGCTACGGTTTCCCCAGTTTAGTCGGGTTAATTGGCAACAAATTATCTAACTACACAAAAAAAACTACAACTTTCCTATTTTCTATACACTTCACTCTTCTACATTCCCTCCTTTTCTCTCTGTCTTCTTCAAATGCTGTCTTGTTTTTCTATTTCCTTCTTTCAGGAGACCATGAATGATTAGCAGCCAGGTTCTGGTTCAGGTCAGAACAAACAGTGTGGGTTTCATGGTCTCCCCATGTTTGGGTTTTCTCCGTGTGCTACGGTTTCCCCAGTTTAGTTGGGTTAATTGGCAACAAATGATCTAACTACACACAAAAAAACATTCCCTCTTTTTCTCTCTGTCTTCTTTAAATGTTGTCTTGTTCTTCTCTTTCCTTCTTTCAGGAGACCATGAATGATTAGCAGCCAGGTTCTGGTTCAGGTCAGAACAAACAGTATGGGTTTCATGTTCTCCCCATGTTTGGGTTTTCTCCGTGTGCTACGGTTTCCCCAGTTTAGTCGGGTTAATTGGCAACAAATTATCTAACTACACAAAAAAAACTACAACTTTCCTATTTTCTATACACTTCACTCTTCTACATTCCCTCCTTTTCTCTCTGTCTTCTTTAAATGCTGTCTTGTTTTTCTATTTCCTTCTTTCAGGAGACCATGAATGATTAGCAGCCAGGTTCTGGTTCAGGTCAGAACAAACAGTATGGGTTTCATGTTCTCCTCATGTTTGGGTTTTCTCCGTGTGCTACGGTTTCCCCAGTTTAGTTCTTAGTTAATTGGCAACAAATGATCTAACTACACAAAAAACTACTACTTAACTATTTCCTATACACTTCACTCTACTACATTCCCGGATGTATACTGCATTGGCAAGAATTTCTGAGTATACAGCAGACCTTGCTAGATAAACTCAACTTCCGCATCGGCCAACGGCCTGTATACCGTAGGTCCGGTAGCGGTACCCTAGCGCTGCTTTCTGTAAGCGGGTGCGAAAGAGAGAAAAGAGATGGAAGGAGACAGCCACAACAGTTGGGAAATGAGTGAAGAGGAGGAGAATAAGAGTGGTGAAGGGGGGAGTAAATGGTAGCAAGTAGGGAGAGGAGGAAAGGAAAGAAGGGCAAGCGAGAGAAAGAGAAAAAAGAAAGATAAAGAAAGTCTAGAACAGGGGTCTCAAACTTGCGGCCCGCGGGCCAATTGCGGCCCCTGGAAGGATATTTTGTGGCCCCCTACCTGAAATCAAAGCTTGGTTACTGCGGCCCGCACATTTTTTTCTTCACTTTATCTGCGCGAGTCTTTGCCCTGCGCGTATTTTTTAACACTTGTGAGCTACCATAGCTCAGGCTCGTGACAACAACACAAATTAGCAACGTTGGTCACTTGTACCATAATTTTCTGGACTATTGAGTAGACCTGAATATAAGCCGCACCCACTAACATTGGTCCATCTTTTTTGTGGAATATTTGATGTGGCCCAGCCTCACCCAGACTCTACCTTTAGCGGTCCACAGGTTAGTTGAGTTTGAGACCAGTGTTACTAACTCTTCATTTCAAAATAGAACACATCTTTCTCTGTACACACTAACTATACCAAAACACTGGAAATCTGACTCAAAATGAAATTATTCTGTATAAATGTATACATAATCATATTCATAGTATGTCAAACAAGTTGTAGTATGTCAAATACTCATGAAATAGACATTGTATTGTATGTGGTGGAAAAAAATCACAGAATAGTACTTCTCAAAAAGTCATAGTGTGTAGCATCTTGAAAAAAAGTGGTAGTATAGTATGATGATAAAAGTAATACAAAAAATCTGTATATTTTGTCAAGAAATGCTATAGAAGAGTCGTAGTATAATATGGCTTCAGAAATCAATGGTGTAAAAAGATTGCAAGACAACAAAGTTGTGATATATTATGTTGAAACAAGTCTTATAAGAGTCATTGCATAGTATTCCAATAAAAAGCGATATTAAAGTATGTCAAATAAATTCATAAAGTCATTGTATTGTGTCTAAAAAAAGTTAAAGTATAGAATTTTGAAATAATTTATTAAGAGTATTATAGTCACAGTATGATATGTCAAAAAGGTCATACAAGTTCTATGTCAAAGAATTCATAGTAAAGTAGGTTAAAAAGTCATAGTAGAGTTGGTCAAAAACAGTCAAATAAAAATGTTGAGAAAAGTCCAACACAGAATGCATTTTGTGGTCAGTGTAACAACTTGTTACAAAAGGAGAAATTATTTAATTATAAGTTAGCCCCCCAAAAACGGAAGAAAAATATAAGGATGGATAATGATAGCATAAACTGTAATTGTTTATCAGATAAATATCCATCATTTACTTGGCTTCACACAATGTCAGCTCAGTATAAGCGGTTACAGATAATGGATGGATATTTAGTTTGAATTCTTTAAATCAACAAAGTAAGTTAAAAAAAGGCACAAGATTTGCTTTTTCAAAGTAAAAGTAAATAAGTAAATGCTATCATTTATTTAAGTTTCATTGCAGGTGGAGAATTTAAACATGTTTTACGTATTCCCTCGAAGGCTGAAACCTTTTTGTTTGTTACATAAGCCTCCTCACTGCTTTTACGTGTATTTATGGTCACACTTTGACACTTTCCTTTTCAAAGGTAATGAAACAAACGGACCAAAAATGTGAACGTAAACAACATTGTCTGCTCTCTTTAGGCTACATAAGAGGTGAGCGGAGTTTCAATAGCCAAATCTCAGGAGCAGTTCAATAGGTTTATAATTGCAAAACCAATTTCAGTTTATATGAGAGGGGAAATAAGCCCTGAACTATAGATTGTCATTTCTGTGATGATTGAAATAAACGCAAGACATGACCTCTGGGATGAGTATATCCTCAAATGTTAAATGACTTCCCAGCATAAAAGTAGCACCTACAGCTTGAACAAAGCAGGAGGACAGCAACAAAGAAAGAGCAAACTGTACATTACCTGTTCTCCCAAGAGCCTTAATATTATTATTTAATTTCCTGAAAGGGGGGCAGCAGAGCCCTAAAACAACTAGAAAAGTCAGTAGTAGACTGCAGATGTGTCTCCCTCTCACCTCCCAAATAAAGAAGAGTCAAATCTCACTCAGTTGTCCCTCCTGGCTCCCTTACATTCAAGATGGCAGTGAAGAGGACAAAAAAAAGACATTTATTCATGCCTAACTTTAGTGGATCATAATAGAGTGAGTGTGAAATTAATCTGCCACAAAGAAGCCTACACCAGACTATAGGAGCCTTAGCCGAGAGACAGAAATGCCTTTTGCTGCTGAAACAATCGTCGATCACTTGCGGCCTCTGTGGGCGATTCGGCGTGAGGAGTAAAGAGTAATCAATAACATATTGATATATTAGAATGCATGATCAGTTGTGGACAGACAGACGGACACATACATGCACACACATACACACGACCGACCGCATGATCTCCCCACGATCTTATTATATAATACTATTATTACTCATAATAATTTCCATCTTTGAGTCAGAAAACATTCAAAAGATAATTCCGGCCCTTCCTTCAAGTGAGCCTACATAACTGTAAGTGCACAGTGGCGATTAGAGGATAATAGTCAACATTAAATGTAGTGTAAAAGAAGCACAAATAGAGTCATAAGTCAGCAAATTAAGTGCACAACTATCAAGTTTGCAAGTAGCGAAACTTGTGTGTACTAAATCGAGCGAAGGTGTTTATATCGTTACTGAACTCGACCTTTCATGTGAAAGAGAAATAATGGGTTGTTTCTTTGATGAAAAACTGACAGGGTCTCACTTAATCATTAAAAATAGCAGATTTCTCTGTTTGTCCTCAAAATTATACCCATCGTACTGAATGTATGATATAAATACTACAGATACTACTTCGATCAGTGTTTTTTCTACTATCATTTATGGTACTTTGACGATGCTGCAAAATGTCAATAGGTAATATGGGAAAATACACTTAAATTCTCAACAATAAAGACAAAAGACAGAGAGACTTTATGTTCTTTCTTGGTTGCTATTGAGCAAACACTTTTAGAGACAGGAGGTGGGGGAGGGGTTTGGGAGTGGGGGAGGTTAACAATAGGTTTCAAGAATAGAATGGCATTTGTCCACTATACTGTACATATGAACTGTACAATTACAATTGTAGTATGGCTGTTAAGCAGTGAATGCAGGGATTTTTATACACATCCGACAGGATCCCCATTGGCTGGAATACACACCAGCTGACTTGGTCCCTTTGATGGCGGTATTTCCCTTGTAAGGGGAAAAAAAGCAGCACAAACTTAATACACAAAGTGTTTGTTTTTTTTCCTCTTTCTCACACGTACACACGGTCACGCTGCATGTGTGCTCGGCACATGCACATGCACACACACACAAACACACACATCATCCATTGCCCAAATCCGTACATCTCTGTCCAAGATACTAAAAAAAAAAAAAAGAAAGAAAAAAGGTTTAAATATTTGTCTTCAACTACCCAACAGAGGCTGGTGTTCTGGCTTTGTACAGTATTTATACCTGTATATTATACGCTATAAAGAATTTCTGTGACATTAAAATTTATTAAATAAAAAGGAAAAATAAACGTAGTAACAAAGCAACCACTGCTGACACTGATTGTTATGAACTGTAAACTCATAAAGCAGCTAATAATCGTGAACTTTGAGTTCACTGTAACATCCGCGACGCCCCGACGTTGCCCCGATTTTTTCTTCTCGTCCGCTGAAAGTTCACTGCTTCGGCTTTCCAGCTCCGTAACGCTCCCTGATGCTCTTTCCAACATTCCCTTTTCCTCCGTCCTCCTGCTCAGTGCGTCTCCTCCTGGCGGCGATGAAGAGCTGCCGAGGTACCGCGAAAGCATCGGGGTGGCAGTTTAGTCCACATGAGAGGAGCCTTTCCACTGATCTCCCGCCTCCGGAGGAGGGAATGCTGTACACAGCACTTGGGGACACTTCTTCTTTTGCAGACTTCAAGAAAAGGCTAAGCAAGAGTGCTTTGAGGGGCTCAGTCGCCGTTGCGCCGCCTCCCGCTGAGAGTGTTTGTGCCTGCCGGGGAGTCGGATAGGAGTGCTTTGGTGTCCCAGTGTCCTTCATACCATGAATTCATTACTGCCATACAACACCAGCTGCTGCGGTATGTCTGGAGGGTCCCTGCCGTGTCCGCTGCCTTCTCTGGAGTGCCTCAGGGTCGAATGCTTGGCCCCTTTAAGTTTCTGCTTGCCCTTCTCTGGATTGAAGGTGCCTCGGCTGCTAAACTGGGGCCTTTCGTCATACGACGCGCCTTCCGGGTCCACCGTAGGGCTCCCGTCCACGCTGTCGGATCGGGAGGCTTGAAAGGCGTTCAGAGCCTGGGCCTGGGGCGGACCCGAGGAGGGAGACTTAGCGTGGAAGCGAAAGCGGCGGGTGGTGGCAGAGGAGGAAGAGGACGACGGGTGGAAGTGTGAGGAGGAAGAGAAGGAGGACAAACTGGAGGAGGAGTCCACAGAGTCCAGGGAGTCTGGCTGCCGGCGGAGAGCGCGCCGTCGAGGGCTCGTCAAATCAGATCTCCGGGGCCAGGGGGAAGTCAACACCGGACCTCTCTCTGCAACGGCAAAAGACAAGGTAAGTTTGTTGTTCATATTTTTTCTTTGATTATATGTTTTTTTTAAAAAACTGCATATGTGCCACACCAGAGAAGTCAGAAATGGTTCCCTCAGAGTCCACGTTGAGGTTTTCAGAGCTGTCGGCTGTACCGATAGAGGCCTCCGACTCCAGCGTCTCATCGTCCGATGCTCGGGGCTCCAGGGTCAGCATCTCAAAGGTCAACTCCTCTCTGCAGAGGAAAACATGATTGAGTTTAACAAAAGAGTAAAGCTTACACAAATAACGCATGCAAATTCTATTTTTTCTGGAGTTATTTACAGATCATGCAACATTTTCAGAATGTTTTGAAAGTGCGCTGTCAGCGTTTACTTCTCTTTTTGCAGGTTTTCAATCTGCTCCGTCAGCACTCGTTCTTCCTGCTGCATTGCTGCCTGCTGGTGCTCCGAGATTTCAGAGAACGTGTCGTCTCCCTCTTCGCCGCCGCTCTCTTCGATCACAGAGTCGGCCACCGGGGGCAGCCGTGGGCTAACCGGCGGCGAGGGCGTGTGGTAGCTCAGACGCTGCATATGGCCTTTTCCCTGGAGGGCAAATCAAGGACAGCTGTTGTCTTCTCACCAATGACTTTGTACTCCATTAAAAGAAAAAAAAAAAGCAGCTGACCAGCACTAAATGATAACGGTCATGTTGTCATATTCCAGCACATTCCAGCACTTTAATCACGGAGCTACTGAACCACGTGAAACAAGCAGCCAAGTTTAAAAACAGCACAGCAGCAGCACTAAAAACACTGGTCAAACACACGAGCAGATACAGCACAACCACACACACACTTTACCTTTTTAGTTGTCTGCTTAGGGCCAACGTAGAGAAGTAAAAAGAAAACGTAAAAAGAAACGGATCAGTGATGTCGGGTTCATAAATGTGTAGCATCAAGTCTATTAGTAATATTATGATATATATATAAAACCAATATCATGTTTTTCTTTTCGTATTTTGCAGTTTATCAACTCAATTTTACAGGTAGTCAACAAAAAACGATTAGTTTTAGTGCATTTAATAGCATTTGCCAGCAGATAGCAGGCAACAATGTGTAAACTTACATAAATAATGTAATCTGTAGATGTGTCCAGACATTTTGTTTTAAATTCTATCACTAATATAGATTTATAGGGAAATGTACTACTATAGCCAGACAAAGTAATGAGAAAAAAATCTCATTTTCCAATTTCTTATTTTAGCTCTCTTAGTTTTATGTCTATTTTCCAAATAAGAGGTTGCATGATCTCATGAGTTTCCTCCACAAGAGACGGTTAGAGAACACAGAAGCAGAGACGAGGTGAAGTGATGAGTCATGCTTCGGGGATGGAGAAGACAGATGTTTGTGTGTGAAGAGATGCAGCACTACGACAACACCACCAGTGGATGATCATTTTGGAGATGTTATCCATGGTGTGTGTGTGTGTACCTACCATAGTGTGCGCTATGGTCATAAATCTAACGGCTATAAGAGCGGGTTTCTGGGTAAAGGAAAGGACAGGTTAGGGAGGAGAGAAACAGCTTACAGAAGGAGGAGATCAGGGAGGGAGTTTTTACTGAAAACAGGTTATACGTCATCTTATTTGATCTCACCATCGACCGTCGGATGAGGGTCAGTCTGCACTTGGCCTTATTCTCAGCAAACTCCAGGCTACTGATGTCCTTTAGTCGGACTCTGTACTTATTCATCTGTTCACAAATGATGAGTTCTACACACCTGCGGAGGGAAACAATGTCACAGCAAGCTGAGTTCATATGAAGTTAATCAAAATGCAAACCCATTTTCTATTCACTCTTATTAATGCAGCGCAGCGGGAGCCCCCCTCCCCGAGGCCAGCGGCTCTCTTTTCTAAACCGTTACTGCAGGAATCTGCGGCAACGCAAACCAAATTAAGCAGACTTTTATTGAAATAATATTATCATGGGGCAAGGTTATCGACTCGTGCACCTTTCAACATCTTTAAATGATCCCATTCGTGCACTACGGCGCTACTTTACGGTGTAATTTGCATTTAATTTTGCACCGCCTGTGAAGGACCTTGAAAGCCTTATCGTCTCATCCAAGAGGCTCCTTCAGTTTTAAGCCTCCTGGGGGGGGGGGGACGTCTACAAATGCTTATGATTTTAATAGGTATTAAGTAGTGCTATCTATCTATCTATCTATCTATCTATCTATCTATCTATCTATCTATCTATCTATCTATCTATCTATCTATCTATCTATCTATCCATCCATCCATCCATCCATCCATCCATCTATCCAATTCCTATGTTGTAGGTAAACGTGTGTCCTTACGCGGTGGTCTTGCTGATGTCCTGGACACTCTGCAGCGGGTCGATGGTGTCCGGGCAGCGCAGGATACAAGGAGCGAACACTATCGCCAAGGCGTTAGCCGACATGCGGTTTGTATCCTCTTGTAAGGCGACCCTGGAAGGCATTCATTCAGTATTAGAGCAGCCCATCAGGGAGCAAATGGAGCAGTTTGCATGATACTAATCCCACTCTAAGATTATCATAAAAGCAGATTTTTTTTTTTTTTACCTGACGAGATGAAATATGAGGCGTTCCAGAGTGTTGAGGTGAGTTCTGCTCAGCTGGTCTACAACTGAATACACCCCTCTGATCGCTTCCTTTTTATCCTGCAAAGCTGGGGAGGCATGGGAAGAGAAATCAGCTATTACTGTACGACACACACACACACACACACACACACACACACACACACACACACACACACACACACAAATAATTTGTTAAATAACATGAGGGATGTTATCCTTGGGGTCAACTTGACATCATTTATTTTCCTTAATATTCATAAAATTAACATGATGATATGTTTTCTAAGTCCTGTACACACTTTCTGGATGTTTCGAGAGGTGGGGGTTTTACCTAATGGGTTATTTAGTTTGCCAACAAAGAAACACATGCTACCTGAAGCATAAACCTGGGTAACAATTTTGATTATAATCATTATGACGGATTAAATTCGCCGACCCGAAGGACAACAGATGTTGAACATTTGCAGGTAACAGGAGGGTTAATGGATGACAGAATCTCCGGTGTGATGCATCTCAAAACACAGTTGGACACTGATCACTTACCCATGGCACGTATGAACTCCTCATACAGCTCAAACGTCATCAGGGGATTAGGCAGGTCCCTCAGCCACTGCTTGAAAACACTAGCGATAACGTGGATGTTGTAGTCGTCCAGGTTCATGCTGTCGACGTCTACGCCATCGCGAGGAGACAAAACCAAAACCAACGCTTAGTATTTTAAGTTTTTACTATTTCTCGGCCTTAAAAGCCGGTCAGAGTCACCCACCTGTGTCGAGGCCCAGCTTCAGTTCTTTAATCTTGTTGGTGGAGCCGGATTTCCTGTATATTCCTTCGGTGTAGAGGCCGTGCATCTCAATGTAGTTGATGAGCTTCTCCACGACCAGCGGGACCGTCCTCTCGTCGTTGGTCAGACGGGAAACCTCCACTCCGAACTGTCTGGAGGAAAGCTCCGGATCGAACTGTTCACAGACACAACACTGTTAAACACACGTTAAAGTTTGTCTTTTAAGGACTATCACTGTAAGGAAATAAGACGAGCTACTGTAAATAAGCCCGCTGTAAAATAAATCAGTGTCATGGGACGTCGTCGCGCGGGCGCCCAACGTGGCCGACTTACCTTCTTGCTGCATTTGGTGGTCGTCTTCTGGCAGCACTTTCTGTGGCAGGCGTAGCGGCACACTGGATAAACACAACCAGAGAAATCACACAGGTCATTCCCACTGTCCACAGAAAGGCAGTGCCTCCTCATTATTCAGCAGAAGTCGGGATAAAAGAAAAAAAACAACACAAAAATGTTATCGCTCGAGAGACCAGAGCAGCGTTGGCCGGCGTGAGGAAAACATCCTGTGGGAATAAAGGACAAACTGTGTGGGCAAATCTGTGGAGAGACGGCGCCGCAGACCCCATGAGTCCAGTTGAAAACAATCTGATTAGAGAAGGGAGGGAGGGGGGAGGGGCTCACTGTCTGAGGCCACAGACTTGGTGTGTGTATGAGTTCAGGGAGTAGTGTGTGTGTGTGTGTGTGTGTGTGTGTGTGTGTGTGTGTGTGTGTGTGTCTGTGTGTGTCAGCACTCCCTGGCATCAGTTTTAAGGACAAAGGTCTCAAGGTTAACTTTCAATTTGCACATTCATTTGGGAAGTTGACTCAAACTTTTCCTGCCAGTCAAACAACTTTTCACTTTGCCATTGTCTCGAAAACAGACGGGCACCAAAAAGTATAAAAGTGTATTTGTTTTGGGGGGCAGGTTTTGCCCTTTACTGTCTATATTAGTAGAGAAGTCTTTTCATTTTAAAACTATGATTGTATCAAATATCCATCACAGGAGTCTTTCCTCTGTGTGTGAGACGTTCATGCATGTGCAGATAAATGTTTTAGGGCTGCAACTTAAATAAATAAAAACTCAATTAGATAAAAAAAGAAAAGAAAAGCAGTAATCTAAAACATCACGGTAGCTGGAACAGCGAACAACATTTTTTATTCTTCCTTCAAAATTGATAATCTTAAATCTTTTTCATGACAGATGTTTTCAAGTCTACCGTATGAGAAGACTCTCAACATGTTTTGTGATATTTGTGTTTTCAAGTCTACCGTATGAGAAGACTCTCAACATGTTTTGTGATATTTGTGTTTTCAAGTCCACCGTATGAGAGACTCTCAACATGTGTTGAACCCCCCGATGTGATATTTGGCCGGCACACTCACATTTGCACACACAGGCCCGGTCCATCATCCAGATGAGTGATGAGCAGTATTCACAGTATGTGGGGATGCTGTACTGGGTGGACTTGAAGATGTGGCCATTATGCTCCTCCACCTGCAGGGGGCAGCAGAGCACAGGTTCACGTGGAGTTCACTTGCATATTTCCCTTCACATTTACACGTGTTTAATAGCCTTTTTCTAGTCTGGTGACTGGTGAATATTGAGTATATATCTTTATATTCCAAAGGGCACATGGGAGCGTAAAAGCCTGGATGTTGAAGCAAAGTGTTAATGATGAAGATCAGGTACTTGGTAACGATGTGAAGGAAGACAGACTTACGATATCGGTGTCCTTTTTCCTCCGTTTTTTGCGCTCAGGTTTCGGTGCTTGCTGTAGTAAAACACAACAACAGATATATTTCGTATGTCACTGTGTATGTCAGCATTATTAAGAAATATATCTCAAAACCAACAACCCAGATGGCTTTTATACACCTGAATGTACAACATTTCCACAACCTTTAACACACGCATGTAAATCTTTAACGTTACCCCGGAACAGAGTAAATTCAAAAGGAGCATAAATGACCTTTAACAGAGGCGTGCCTTTACCTTGGTGAGTGTGCTGTCCATCGGCTTGTACTCCGTCATGAACTCGTCCAGGAAAACCTTGAAGGTGTTGACCCACACGGTGACGGGAGACTCCCTCCAGTCCCTCTGCTCCTGTCGCATGGTCTTCTCCAGGATGTGCTCAAACAGAGCGTAGAGGTCCTTGTAGCGGATACTTTTACCGTCGTCCATCTGGGGACGAAGGCGGTGGGTCGCAGGAGGAGCACAGTAGTTAGAAACGTTTGATCTAGTCCTTTATCTGCCATCATGTAAAAAGTTTTACACCAAACGGATATTTATAAATTTAAACTTTGTATGACGCCCCTCTCTATCATGCATTATCAACTTACCTATAATGCGTTATCTGTTTATAGCACTGTATAATTATAGTTCTAAGCACTCATACGTATTCATTATGCTTTATTACAAATATCATACCAAGCTATATATCATTTTATAATGACTTATAAAGGACAAGTAATATAAATACTTCATATTTGCTGGTAACTCACTGACTCACTGTTTTTTTGCAAGATTTATAGTGTATTATAATCAGTGTTATACTGTATTATAATGTGGTTATAAGTAACTCTAAGTGGTCATTCTTTGCAGAAAAACAGAGTAATTCACATCGACTGATTTGGGACACAGGAGATTTTATTGGGGGTCGCCATGTAAATTTGCAGAATTTCTTCCATTGAATTTGAACATTTATATCTGCAGTACATCTTTCAGCCACATGAGGGAGCCAGAATTGTTCTGGTAATTGTAGCCTACTTATAACACTGAAACTAATATGAACTGCTGGTGTAAAATGGTTATACTGACGAGTGACAGTGGTTATAATGTATTATAAAAACAACATCATGTATAACATTTATGGAAATCATAATACACCATGATCCTGGCAAAATGAATGTAATTTATTAGTGATTATAACTATGATTATACAGATTATAAGTATGTTTAGAATGCATTGTAGACAAACAGAGTCGACTTACCGCGAGTGCAGTGGAGTAAGAGTTGAAGATGTTCAGACGGAATTCCTTCAAAGCCTTTTTGAACACAACGTCCACCATCGTGTCCTTCTTACTGTCCTCCGTGTCCAAGTCGTTGATCTGAAACATGACGCCACCATCACCTCAGCGTGAATATCGACTTCCTGTAGCACCTCCGCCCACATGACCCACACCGTGTGCGTCTTTACCTTCTTCATGAGGAAGTCGTTCATGCTGCGGTAGTCGTTGGTGCAGGTGAGGATCTGCAGCGCGTCGTTCTGCCACTGAGCCGGCTCCAGGGCCACGTTGCTGATCTTCACGCTGCGCCGCCGCCTCACCTTGGGAGACGGCTCCTTGTTCTCCTTCAGGTCTCTGAAGACTCGATCCGGCAGCATGTCGGGGCTGCAGGGCGGCGACATGTTCTCCTGACCCGCTGCATGGAAGAGGAGAGAGGATTTGTGCACGTCAGTTTGAATGCATTTTATTTATTTTTTTTATTGTGTGTGTTTTAGCACCCAACATGAAAGTGCTGTGTTTTTGCTTTTGGATAACGCACCCTCTCCCAGCAGTGGCCCCGTGTCTCCATAGTCTCCGTCCAGGGAATCGGCCCCACAGATCAGCTTCTCTCTGGACGTCTTCTTATCCCCGTACTTTGATTTGCCCCAGAAACGCATTTTACGAACCCTGTGCAAAATTAGAGCAAAAAAAAAAAAAGACAAACTTTAAAGAAAGTGTAAAAAACTTTGATTTATAAGTGAAAAACAGCCAATAAAGTTACTACGAGGAACTTTGTGCCAAAATGTTGAAATTCTGGACGGCAGCTGAGTTGAGGAACAAACCTTCCATCTTGCGTGTTCTTACGCAGCGAGTCCTCTTTGCCCAAATCTCCCGACGACGAGGCCTTGTGCATCTTCTTCTGCTCCTCGGAGCTCGCAGGCTGCAACAACAACAGGTTGGAGAACGAAGTTAAAGACACGCCGAACCCCAAGCAACATCCATGAGTACAAATACAAGTTTGAGCCAGTAGATGGCAGCATCCCCGCAGCTTCACCAGCTACATTTACCAGAAGTCTAGGCTTCAGCAGAAGGTTTATATTGTCGTCATGATGCTACAAAGAAATAATACCTTGTGACACAAGTTTCCCAGGAAGAGAGCAGTACTTAAAAGACAGTCGGAGTTTGTTAGGTGGAAAAAAGTCAAGAGTGATTTATAACCCTTTTCAAGAATTCCCAAGGTGTGGCTCATGACTAGAGCGACCTGCTAGAGAGGAACTATAACCAAGTGACATGCAAAGGATGTTAATGAACCAGGAAGAATAAATCTCAGCTGTGAGAGAAAGAGAAACCAAACCATGTTAGGAGAGCTGCTATGTTAAAGGTTTAGTGTTTCATTCTCATGGAGAGTTAGTGTAGAGTTTAGTCCAAGCTCGGCTCGAGTCAGCGGCGGAGCTCTAAGCTCGCTCTGCTGAGGGGGTTAGAGAGGTCAAAGGTCAAAGGCACGCTGCAAAGAACGCATAGAGGACTCTGGTGGCGCCACGGTTACCATGTCTGAATCACTGAAACAGGACTTTCTTAAGCCCGCCTCCGTGGAGCTCAGTTTGGAGAGGGGCAGAGAGAAATGACGGGGGCTGCTGTCGCCTTCATCGTCATCCTCGTCCGAGTCGCCCCCAACTGAGAGGATGGGGGCGCGGGTGAGGAAGTCGGAGCGGGTCCGTGCCATTCTGGCTTTCTTTTTTTGGCCCGCTCTGCCGACCTGGAGTTTCATCAGAAGTAACAACAGCATGTTTAATTAAAAAAATGAGCCTTGGATAACCTGCTTCACGTAGGTCGGCTGTGTGGTGTTTAGTGTGAGGTCGGGAGCTGCCGGGATTCATTCATTCACGTCACAACAAGGCACTCCTGCAAACACGTGCTGGTGAATAAGGAAGGAGGAGCTTACATCTCGTGTCTTCGCTCCTTTGGAGGGTTTGAGGACGGGAGACGGGGCTTCTCTGGGACTGGACTCGGGCGTTCCATCGCTGTCGAACCTGCTGGACACGACGAGGGAAACAGGAGTACATTTATTTAAGTTTTCTATTTTATTTTAAATGGAAACTTGTGCTCATTTATGGACTTTGATGATGGTTTAGTGGCATGTGTTTTTCCTCTTAGATTTTGATTGATAGTAATGCATTGTTATTATTCATTTATAGGAAATGTGTTCTGTAAAAAAGGTTCTTTTTACATTACATCACTTTGTCATATTGTAAATTTCTATTTTATTTGCGATTACCCAAAAACCTACTTGGCAATAAACCTAAAAAAGAGAACTAGCAACAAAAACATACATAGACCAATCAAAGACAGCGATGTATGAATCCATTACTCACTTTGTAAACGTGACTCTGTCCTTCGGGGAGAAGAAGATGTTTTGCTTGTCCGTCATGGCGACTGCGGTGCCTTGGCTGCTCGCTGGCTTCCTGGTCCTCGCTCTGGTTCCTCCTCCGTCTTTGGACTCCAGAGTGAGTTTGGGCGCCCAGCCCTCTGCTGCCGCTCTGCCCTCCTTGCGCCTTTCTCTGGGAACGGACGCCGGCGGAGGGGGCAGCTGGGGGTGAGGGGCGCCGGCCTGGAGGTCTACAGCCGGGGGGGTGGAGTCTGACTGTGTTCTGGCGTGAGGAACCAGCCCCGCTGCTCTCTCTATCAGCAGGGAACGAGGTCTGAGGGACTCTCCGGCATCGTGTCCGGCCTGCCGACTCTGCTGAATCCGGTACAGAGCTTCTCCCCTCTGCTTCTCGAACATGTCTCTCTCGTACTGAGCGAAGAAGAGACGCTGCCGCTCCAGCACCTCCTTCTGCTGCCTGATCTGCTCCATCATCTCCTTCTCATTCTGCTGCTGCTGATTACGCTGCCGCACCTCCTTCTCCTCGTTCAGTCGCACCAGCTTCTCTATGACCGTCTGGTCGGCCTGAGGGACCGAGGCGGGGACGGGGACGGGAGCTGGGTCCGGCTTCTCCCCCGTCTGGGCTGCAGAGTCTCGAACCTCCGTGGGGGGACGGACCACATGGCTCAGCTCTTGGTCTAGTGGCGTTTCCTTCTGCATGCTGATGACCACCACCACCGGTCGCCGCGACGACTCCCGCCGTTCTTTCAGAGGCTTGGTGACGACGGTGGTGGTGGTTGTCGTGGAGACGGCCGCCTCCGAGTTCTGTTTGGACTCCTCAGCAGGACGGCGGGAGACGAATGTGCTGCCCTCACTAGCAGGGACGTAAAAGGTGGGGAGGTAGTTCTCGATTTTGGGCGGATGTGTGCGTGCGGAGGTGGCTGGTGGGTCCGATGTGGGCTGGATCTGGCTGCCTGGGTGGGGGGACGCATCAGAAACCCCGGTCCTATGAGGTTCTACTGGCTCCGGGCTCGTTGAGACGACCTCCACATCGGGTTCAGGGAGCGGGGTAGCTGGGGGAAGAGGGGAGCAGAGGTCCTCGCTGTCCGTCACCTCCTCCATGGCCTTGGGCGGCTCGTCGTCCATGCTGAGGAGCTCAAAGCTGCCTTTGGAGCTCTGGCTGTCGGGCGTGCCCTGGGGGGAGCGGGGAGGCGGGGATGCCGGGGGGACCAGCTCCACGGACCAGCGGCGTTCCTCAGGCGGGGACGAGGCTCCGCCGGTGGTCGCCCGGACTTTGAGGAGCTCCAGGCTGAACTTGGCCTGCTCCAGCTCCCTCATCCGCCGGCTCTCTCTCTTGGCCCGGGTGGTTTTCAGGCCGGGCTCGTCTATCGTTCTGGACCTCTCTCGCACCACCACAGGGGATGTCATGAAGGAGTCCGGCGCTTCAGTTAGCCCTTTAGCGGGGCTTTCTCTGGTCGGGGCGTGCTCTCTCCCTTCTCCTTCCTCCTTGACGGCGCCCTCGTGGCTGCTGAGGATCTGGAGGCTCCTTTCTCGTTGCTCGTAGGAGCGATCCTCCCAGGTGCTGAGGTCCAAACCCATGATCCGCTCAGGCGAATCCTCCTCCTCCTCCTCTGGGGACAGTCTCACCTGGCCATTCTGTAGCCGAAGTAGCTTCTCCTCCTCCTCCTCCTCCCTCAGCCTCTGTTCTCTCACTTGTTTGAAGCTGTCAATCAAGAAGACACGTTTAGTTTACGACAGACTACTTCCTGCTCCGTCAAGTTTTAAACAGCCGCTCGGAACAAAACGACCTCAAGTATTCACCGAAGTTAAAAAGTCTTTCTCTCGGAGGCTCAGCTGATTGTGGAGCAGCTTTGGGTTGGGTTGCTTGCGTAACGGCACGGTCTTAACGAGCCAATAAGCACGCTGAACAATGAGCTGTGTGCAACGATTAATCTGGCTTTTCACCAGCTTGAGCAAATATTATGCAGCCACCTACAATAAGAGGCTATTTTCGGAGAATTGCGCCTTTATAAAAATGCTTTTGTTCAACTGAACTCGTCTGCTCCTCACCTTCGTCTGGCCAGGAAGCCTCTGCTGACGGTCTGTAGTTGTTCCACAGCGCCATACAGACGCAGGTAGGCCTCTCTGGCTTGATGACAGCGCCAGGCCGTCTGAATGAGCAGCGCCGCCGTGCAGCGCCGGGCGAGCCACGACCTCCATGCCCTCTGCAGCACCAGAGCAGCCTCCCTCCACAGCCTGAACCTCTGACGCTGCCTGTAACCCCGCCAGTGTGTCTGCAGACACAACGCTGCCCCCTCCTGGACACTAGGGTCATAATCATCCTCCTCCTCCTCCTCCTCTTCTATGGGCTGATACAAACGCCACCATTTCTGTGAAGACATGATGATAATTATGTTATTTTCAAGATACTGTGATGTTTTTTCTTTTTCCCCAACACATGTTTACGTCGACAGCAACTCATCTTATTCCATAAAGTACTCTCTTCTGTCTTTTATGGGATGTAAAACAAATTAAATTCCAACTAGACTGGACATGTCTGTGAGGGACTACTTCATCTCAACTATATTTGAGAATTTTACGCATATTTCAAATTAAACAAAAAATAATTTACAGTTACGAACTAAAATAAAAACATCCTCGATAGCAACGGACACTTTCTGGTAATTTCATTTCAAATTAACGAGCAAATCAATACCACAAAACAATTAACAATATCTTTACGATTATCTGATGCGGATCACAACACTGCAAATGTAACCACAATCACATAAGATTTATGTTTTTTATGACTGTGTTCAGTTACGTTATCTTTGCACCTCAGTAAAACAAAACAAAAAAAAGCTGGTAAAACTTAATAATAGAATTCCACTGAAAGTTAATCAGCAATAATATGAAAAAGTAGTCATGTTTTAAAAAACATAATAAGCAACCAAAAGCCTGAATTGCTCTACCTGGACGCAGATGGCCGCTTCCCTCATCCTGACGAACTGCTTCCTCTCCAGCCGAGCTCTGAACCGCCGCTGCAGCGTGACGATGTGTCTGAGGACTTCGGTGTGGAGGACGGCCTGCAGCCGCTGGCGCTCGGCCTCCCGCAGGAACACCTGAGGGAGGAGACGGGGATGGAGTCAGCAAGAGTCACACACACACACACACACACACACACACACACACACACACACACACACACACACACACACACACACACACACACACACACACACACACACACACACACACACACACACACACACACACACACACACACACACACACACACACACACACACACACACACACAGCCAGATACACAGTGACACATATGTCAGGTATGATCCTCTAATTATATAGACAGCATCCCGAAGGCAAGGACCCCTCCATCATGACTCATTCATACCCACCACCAAATATGGGCCACTGTCTTCAATACATCCTTTTTTTCTTTCCCCCAGAGGGAGGATGCTTTCAGGTAATATTCCCAACACTGTCCTTTCCCTTCATCTATGGCTCTATTTATAGTTGGTGAAATTCAACGGTTTATTAAACTCACTTGGGTTTGAGTCACTCTCAAACCCCCACATTATTTTAAGTAAATCAATTTTGGGTCTTAGCCTGGAATTTTCCAAATTCCTAACTGGCTCAACATAAAACAAAAATCACATGCCGTATAATGAGCTGAAAAAACATCCTTTAATAACAACAGAAGTAAACAACTGTCCACTGTTGAGCTCTACCTTTTCATTTTACATCTGGATTTTATTTTAGGACTTCATTTCACTTCAATTCCTGCTGAAGTAGAAGTCGTAAAAAAAATACTTTTTTCCCCTTCAAAAAAGTACCTAAAGCTCAAACTTAGACTGTGTGAAATAGTTCATGGCTGCACCACAAGATCACATTTTCAGGTAGATATAATGTGCCGAAGTAAAGCAGATGTCACACTGTTTTTTTTTTTAAATCGTTTGAATAAAAAGAACAACTAGGGACGGGGACAGGGCTCCATACATACCATGGTGTTTCCCACTTGGTACCCATCTGGTTCCAGGTCTAGCTGGTCCAGACTCTCCTGGATGCCCTCTCTGGTGGCACTGGTGCCCTCGGGGAGCAGCACACAGAAGTGACGGACAAACTCCTGTCAGGGAAGCAAGGAGAGGCGTTAATGAGAAAATACGTGATGTCACGTCCAGTAATCTCTCTAACAACATGCTCCTGCAGCTGTTTTCCTACAGCTGACTCCAGCACAGCAGGGGGGCAAAGCCCTGCTTGTGGACCACATACAGGAAAATAGTCAAACAATAGTGAGTCTGTAGTTTTCTGCAAGAAAGTCAGTGTTTCAAAAGTCAGTTTCTATCACAATAACTACACGACTAAACAGGTGTGACATCACAGTGGTTTACTGTGTGTGGATCATATGTATCATATTACTTTTTATCATTGTATTTAAATGAATACAATCAGTCCACTTAAAACACTAGGTGTTATATGTTATATTTTATATGTATAAATCTGTAAATAAGTCAAGTTAAAATAGGGATAAATGGATAAATATTGGATTTTTACAGCATCAAACATTAGGATGCGGATGAAAGTTGTAAAAGTCTAATATTAAGATATTAAGAACAAAGACAACAGGCAGAAATGGTATAATATTAGTTCCAAAGAGGTTAAGACAGAGATATTTCATTTGAACGAGTCGACATCTAGTGTTTAAACCTGGATTTGCAACATGAATTCAGTGCAATTAACTGGCTTCAGCCGTATTGTAGTTTATTTTTAAAACAGGCGGCGGCTGCAGCTGGACCCCCCAGCAGGACGGCATTAATTGGTTTGGGATGTTTCACACTGAATATGAAACATAAGTGTTGAGCAGCCTCCTGCAGCATCGCTCGGCCAGAAAACAAACAAAAGGAGAAGCTGTCGGAGGCACATGTGGTTTCAGGTAAAAGTCAATATTTGCAGGGGGTTCGAACATCACGGCATAAATATGCTGAACTCCCACTCTTCAAACTGAGGCCCATTGTCTGAATTCAATACACTCCGGGCCTGCGGGGGGGGGTGGACGGGGAAACAGATGCTGTGTTTATACAATTACAAGCATGGGGAGTGCTTCGGAGACCCGAGGACAATAGAGAGGCTCTGTTCTGAGGAGAACCAGCGGACTCTTCCAAAGTGATCCCATGCCCAAGATATTTCTCATTAGTGCTGACCGCAGCACTAAATACGTTGGGGCAGCGATTTCTGATAAACGAAGCCAAAATGATCGGAGTGAGCTCATCAAGATAGTTTTTTATGATCAGCCCACACAAATAACTAAATGTTAAGTGTCATTTTTATATTAAATTGTCAAATGTTAGTGGGAACCTTTCTTTTCAGTGATGAAAGCAAATCTTACTTCACTAAAAATGCATAAATATGTCCACAAAATATATGTTTTTAGCATTTCCCCTGACACACTGGACTCCATCACATAATTCAAAACAGCTCTTAAAATTAATCGAAACAAACAAACTAGTTAATTACAACTACGGCATCTTATTTTTACCAGGTTATGCAAGTCGTTAAGCTCCACTATATTAGTTTTATTATTGATTGGACTCATGGTTTCTCCCTGTTGTTTATTGTTTTATACAATTTCATTCTTGAGTGGAATGAAAGGCTACATTAAATAAAAAATATTATTAAAGTAGGGCTGTCAAGATGTCAGATTCTCGCTTTGTGATTATTGTATATATATTATATAATCCCACTATGTAACGAACATTTGAAACATAATAATAATCAGTAAAATTATTCTTTAACTTGTTGATTGTGCTTTTTGTTTTACCTGAAATATGACGAGGAGCCTCAACACAACTGTTTTCTTGTTAGGAGTCACAAACCAAAAAGGTTCAGAAGCACTGGTCTAATTTTTAACAGTGTTGTATTTTATAAAATTATCACGTATATGTTTAAAATCTTAATTTGTAAGCAAAAGTAAGCAGTAATTTAAGATGTCAGATAAAAGAAGAAAAAGTTCAACGCTTCCATCTGAAATCTGGAAGTATAAATGAGCATAAAGTTGCTGAAATGACTCATTTTTACTGTCATAAATTAAAAATGTGTCATCATTAGTGTCCTAAATGTAATCTCATGTGTGTGTGATGGTTTCCAGGAGGCAGCAGAAAATAAAACCACCCAGTATCTGCACGGCTACAGCAGACTCCACTGTGGTTACACAGAGAAATCAAGTAGTGATTTAGTGAGGTGGCTCCTTAACAAACAAGCACAGTCACTGACTCAGTCTTTGTGTGAAACCTTGACGTGACACAAATGAAGAGACCACAAGATGTGAACCCGATGTGAGAGAGAGAGGGAGGGAGAGAGAGGGAGGGGGAGGGAGAGAGAGGGAGAGAGAGGGAGAGAGAGAGGGAGAGAGGGAGAGAGAGAGAGGGAGAGAGGGAGAGAGAGGGAGAGAGAGAGGGAGAGAGAGGGAGAGAGAGAGAGAGAGAGAGAGAGAGAGAGGGAGAGAGGGAGAGAGAGAGGGAGAGAGAGGGAGAGACAAAGAGGGAGAGAGAGAGAGCCGCTCCCAATCAGCATTAAAACATCAGCGGCTCCATGATGTCACACAGTATTTCTCACAGGGTTGACATCATTCTCACGAGTGCCAGCGTGGTAAAGTAGGCCGCCGCCCCCCCCCCCCCTCCCCCCCACTCCCCCTCATCAGTTCCACAATCCCCTCCCAACACAACGATGGATCGCAGCTCAAACAGCAGCAGCGACGTGTTTCCTGGAGATGAATTCATCGCTGGCAGCGGAACGCCTGGAAACCCGACAGGCGTTTGTGTTGTGGGGACGTGAGCGGAGAGATGGATGGTGCGTCAGGGGTTTTTGGGGCTGCAACACGCCCGCACAGAGGAACATGGGAATGTAATCTGCTGCTGCTGAACTCGGCCTGGTGAATATGATACTTAGATACTTAGATAGCGGAGGAAGTGAGTCTGTTACATCTGTCAGGGAACGAATGTTAGCTTTAAAGGGAAAGTGCATCAAGTTCAGTTCGTCCATCACGTTAAGTAGGACTCGGGCTCCGGAAGCTGCCGGAGAAGCTCCGTCATCTAGAGACAGGCCGTCTAATAGAGCCTTTCGTAGCTGGTAAACAGTGATGACGTATGTGAAAGCAATGCGATAGGTGATGCAAGAAGCATTAAGACCAAAGATGCATCCTCAACAAACTGACTGTCCAGATGTGTGTGCTGTTAGTGAGCAGGTAGAATACATTATCAAGTAGCCCAACGTTTAGAGGCCACATACATGCAGGAAACAGAGCTGTTACACCAGCATGAAACTACAGGCATCAAGTAAGTAGAATATAGTTCTCTGTGGTATACAGAAGGTCATATACCATGACCCTGGTTACCACGGGCAACCACCGAGGCATGCGGCTGCAGCGGTTAACTCCTGATACTGAAACACCTGTTGGCATGTGGGGAATACAGGATTTTTGGAGTTTGGTCCCAGATTAAAGTCCAGATATCTTTCGGTCTGCTGCTGTGATTGTTATTTCTTTTGTATTTCACTGTATTTATAATTCAGATCAATACTTTCTCCACTATCAGTGGTGAAAGAAGTATTCAATAATGTCTCCAATTACTGGTTTCATTCGAATTTACTGTATTAAATATATAACGTTTAAATAAATCTGGACTAAAATGATTAAAGAGTGTCTCCAGGGTGTGTGTGTGTGTGTGTGTGTGTGTGTGTGTGTGTGTTTGTGTGTGTGTGTGTGTGTGTGTGTGTGTGTGTGTGTGTGTGTGTGTGTGTGTGTGCGTTACCTTGAAGCTGTACTTGATGTTGTAGCCCGACTGGCGGATGCGTACGGTCTCCAGCATGCCGGTGTATCGCAGCTGCCTCAGCACCAGGTTATCATTAAACCTTAAGGGCAGCTTAAAAGGGAAAAAAAGAAACAACATAATGGAGGAGAGGCGAGAAAAAGGAAGATGACAGAAAAAGGAAAAGCGACAGGAGGCAGAGAGGTTACGGGGGAGAGGAGAGAGGAGGGGGAGGGGACGATAAACAGCTTTAGAAACGTTTGAATTTCAAAGAAATGAAAAGATGTTTTGAAAAGTGAACCAAAACAGTGAGAATGGAGTGAGCACACTGTACCTTCTCAGCATTGGAACGGATGCACTTAACAAAATAGGGCTCAGACTGACCCAGAGTCTCCATTAGCTTAGTGAGGGAGGCCTGCAGAACCAGGACACAAACACACAACACGTTAAACACACAGAACACACAACGTGAGGAACCGTCGCTGCCCGGGATCGTAAAAACAAGCATCCATGTGGGCTCCGCATGTGTCGTACCTCCATGTGTAATTATCGTGTGTGTAAACAAACGCACATGTGTGTCAGCAGCATGTGTGTGTGATAATTCAGGGGCAGGAGGAATTCAGCCTCCTCCCCCGCCTCCTCCATGGGAGATTAAAGCAATCAGCGCAGCACAGGATGTGGGAAGTGAAGTCATCCACACACTGGGGCCAGGGCGGCCTGCCAGAGGGGCCTCGGCACTCAACAGCCACAGCACTTCAACGTTCAAAAGACATCAGGAAGAAAATAAAAAGGGCTGCACGATGTGAGAGACGCTTCTGACCTACAGATAAGCAGATTACTCTGAACGTTAACAGTAGATGTCAGTCTACTTCACATCACCATGGGAGGGAACGTCTCCTCTGCTGAAAACCAAGAGAACAGCGCTCACATTTCACCCTCGTCCTCAGCTTTTTATTAAATGCTTTCTACTTTCTCACCACATCAAAAGTCCCTTTTTTAATGAAACATTTATTTCATTTTTTTTTCTTGAATTCCCAGACATGATGTCATTCATTTATGACCTTTTTGGGTGGGTGTGTGAGCTACGTAATGGACTTCACACACACATTATGGACAAGCAAAGCGGACAGCGAAGGCTGGCGGGCAGAGAAACCACCCACAACCAGTTGTTTTTTTATAATGTTAGCAGCTGGACGGAGACTCTTCAGAGCAGCACGGAACATTCTTCTTATTGTGTGTGTGTGTGTGTGTCTGACCTGGAACTGAGCGCTGATACTGGGTGGTTTCTTCTTCTTGTGCAGGTGAAGCAGCGACTTGGTGATGCGGTCGTGAAGCGTCAGGTTGCTCAGGTACTTCAGGGACTTGACGTTCAGTAAATGCTGAAAGTGTGAAGCGAGAGTCAGCTGATAATATTCTCATAAACGCTACATTAGAATCCTTCTATGAAGAGATTAAAAACATCGTGGGCCGTACCTTCGGAAGAACTGGCTTACATTTGTAGTTTTTGTTCCTCCTGTTGATAAAAAATAAACAAAAACAGAAAAGTTCAGCAGTCAATTTTACTCTTTAATTCAACAGGCGGGAAGACTGATTTCATTTTTTCCTGTCAAGTAAAAAGGTCAACAAGGCACCGGATTAACTCCAGAAATTCTTCCCAAATTGGGTCATATCCCTGTCAGTAAAGCGGATCTTTATTCATCCCTGTGGGGAAACTCCCCCGTTCACTTGCTCCCCTCCAGAGGGAGGTCAGAGGTCAGGGGGAGCTGCCGAACAGCACCCTCGGAGCCGGTAGGAATGTAGCGATCACTGAAGGACTTCTCCAGGTTCCCAAAGGAGGGTTTATTAGAGACGGCAAGTACAGAATTTGATTTAAGACTTATCGCTGCAATACGACTTTCAGCCACAAGAGGGACCCTGATAATTGTAGTTCTGATAACATTGCATCCAATATGAAAAGCTAGCATACTTTCTGTTTGTTTTACTAAACAAGAGCCTTATAACTCCACCTGAATTTATTTATTTGGTCACATTTATAAAGTATTATAATACTTAAAAGTATGAATCTCTTCTGAATGTCTGCTTTACATATTCAAGATAATATAATTATCTGTTCTTCCATTTATAGATAAGTGTCATACACTGATCCAGCACCGAAGCCACACTGCTGATCACATTATCACATCATTATATGGTGTGGTGTTACTTACATGAGGATGTCGTGGGCTCGCTCCAGCAGTTTGCTGCTGGCCGAGTTGACAAAGATGCCGTCTTCTTCTGTGGTGGAGCTGCCGGATGACAAGCGGCTCAGTCGGCCCACGCGTCCGTTCCAGCCGAGGCCCGGAGAACTCCTGTGGACAAACCAAACCAACATGTATGAAGAGCCAAACTATTATTATTTACCTGACAAGACGGTGTTGAAGCAAACCAAATGTCATGTTTTTAACAGTGGAAAGCAATAAAAAGATATATTTTTAATTAATTCATTTCACTGCCTTATTTTGTAAATTACACATTGAATCCAAGAAATGTATTTTGTATTTGTATTTATTTATAAATCTCTTTATTAAAGAGCTCAAGACTTGGAGAATGGAGTTTAGACACCCTGTGTTATTAGATCAGACTTCCTGAACCAACAACATTACACGTTTACTGGACTTGTGATGTGTTTTACTGTTTTATGCCAACATGGAGCTGCATATTTCATAAAGCATCAACCAGTGCCTTGTGTTTCGTTTCTGTCATGGCCATGTTTCCCCCCCCAGAATGCCTTGCACCAGTAGGTGCAGTACGTTTCCATGTGTGGAATTCAAACCTCAGACCTCGAGGTGAAACCAAACCACCTGAAGACAAACAAAAACACGGGCGGTCAGGTCACGGTTAAAACCGTTAAGCAGTCGGAGACGAGAGGACGAGCGAGGAGAAAAGGCAGCTGAGGTACCAGTCAGAAAATAGCCGTAGCAATGTATCATTCATAGCTCCCCTTCAGGTCCGTCGGAGCACTCTATGTTCTTTCCAGGATTATAATTTATTCATAGGTTTACAAGAATCTCTCCTGATGAGTTACAAGCGGCTGCACACTACGACACAGTGGCGAGACGCCGCTGCGTCATTAGCGGGAGGTCGAAACGTTCCTAGAGAGGTAACAAGCATGTGGGGAGGTGATGTTAAAGGCTAAAATGAAAAGTCAATAGAAATACATGAAGGGCAGATGTGAAGGTTGATATGTGAAGGGGAAGAATTTACACGGATGAAAAACCTAAACATGCAGCTTCCTCTCATGTTGGCTTTCACAATAAACTACCGTCCTCTCTGTGCTCGTTGAGTTCAGGTCCGTCTGTGCATTTTCTTTTCCACGTTTAAAAGTCTGCAGACTTTTAAATCCAGGTACAATCCTGGATGTGTGAGTGAAATGTCGGTACGAACAGTTCAGAGTACAGACTTGGGAATGAGGCCGATTGTGAGCATCATCATGCTGATTAGCTGTTAGCATTTAGCTCTGAGAAAGCCACTGGAAACAAATTCTTTGTACAACGAAAGACTCTTGGCCAATGAAACTGATCAAAATAATAAATATAGTGTGTTGAATTTGAAATAAATCAAGCTGCAAATAGAAAACAGAGGTGCGACCGGCTTTTCCATCAGTGTTTCTCACTACGGAGGCAGCGATAGAGACCCAGAGGAGGGGACGCACTGATCCACTACCCTGATCTCATCCTCACAGTCCCAGAGGAGCCGTACACAGACGGAGGATATATACTACTACCATGCATCACAATATAATAATACATTAAGGCATGGGGATCCATAAAGCTCCTCTATGTTAAGTGCATATTCAAGTCTTTGGATTCCTGGGTTTATACTCTGTCTTTAGGTAAGTGTTTAAGGGTTTATGGTGTATGACTAAATCAGAAAATGATGTTTGACGCCACAATGAGCTCTTAAGAGTAAGCACAGATCCTGGGATTGCATCTGGCCGACCATGTGAAGAGAACGAGAGGGAAACGTCTCCCCGGTTGTCCATCGATCTCAGTAAATATGCTTGTTGTGGTGACTGTTTGTCTCCACGGTCTCTCTGAGAGCCCCATAAAGCACCACACTGTCCGGCAGACGAGCACCCTGCAGAGGACTTAATGTTTATCACTCTCTGGGCACTCCTCTCCGATGCATAGCTCTGACTTTACATCACCGAGGAAGCAGCTGCACGGGGCTTTAGTGCCTCATGGAGGACCAGTGTGTAATGTGTGAGTGAGAGGAAGAGACAGAGGTTGCAAATCACATTTAGAGAGGAGGGGGGGGGGTTAACAGCCCCACACGAGCTCCTGTGCAACAAAAGCCGTGTTGTATGAGGCGCTCTGAGCCACCAGCCGCCGCCGCGGGTCGCTAATCCCACGGTTCACAGCTAATTAGAGGAGGTGGTGGGCCGGGGTCTCAGTGGGGCGACGCTCAGGGTCACCGCACTCATCACTCTTCCTTCTTTTTTTTTAATGCCACGTCTGTCTCAATGCCCAGAGGTGATCTGTATGGAAGATTACGTGAACGAAGACGCTGAACCACGACATCCAACGGGAGACCTTCGTAGCACGCCGTTTCTGATTCCTCTCGCCTCATTTCATCTTTTTAGAGTTGATATTTAATAAAAAAAGAGGGGGAAGCCAGTTTTACTATGTTGATAAATACATAAGATATGTCATATGAAAATGAAACATATTTTCATATTCCGTTTGGATGTGCCAAGTGATGTAAATTATATTTATATTTATATTTATATATATATATATATATATATATATATATATATATATATATATACACACCACTTTTAACAACTCGCTCATTTAAATATATTGTATGTCATTATTGTAGGGTTCTTTTTTCCATTTTTTATTGTCATTTTCATCTATACAACTTTCAACTTAATTCAAATATATTATACATTTTTTATTGGGGCTTTTTTTGTATTTTAATAGATCTATTTTTATCTATATTTTTTACTAAATTTATATTAACAAACTAGAGCAAATTCCTTTTACTTGGCAATAAAGCAGATTCTGATAGGGCAGTAATTATGTCTCCAGACGTGTCCAAACACTTGAAGGTTCATGGAGAGCGACAAACACAGACTCTCACCTCGGCGACTTCTCGTTGATTGTGTTGCTTCCCTGAAGGTCCGACAGCGGCGTACGCGGACTCTTTCTGGTCACACCTGATCACGGACACACAGGTTGGCATCGGTGAAAGAACACACACACACACACAACACACAACACACACACACACACACACACACACACACACACACACACACACACACACACACACACACACACACCCCCTTCCCAAGCAAATAAAAACACCAAATGATACTCCAGTGTTATTGCAGTGAGCGTTTTGATTGGAACTATAATCTACTGCAGATGATTTAACATTGAAAAAAAAAAGATCTGTGAGGTTAATAGCGAGTTGCTCTTGTTAGTGATGCTAACGAGTTATTGGACTGCAGGTGTGCTTAAAATTCCAATATTTGTCCCATAATCAACAATATAATAAAGGTCATTTAGGTCAGACCAGAGAGAATTCTACGGAGTGAAACTGTTTA
The DNA here is from genome assembly GCF_963514095.1 of Eutrigla gurnardus. NCBI lineage: Eukaryota > Metazoa > Chordata > Actinopteri > Perciformes > Triglidae > Eutrigla > Eutrigla gurnardus. The sequence continues at coordinate 28,366,899 of NC_139915.1, read as the reverse complement.
ATAACAGTTGCTACGGCGACGGCAGTGATGAGCCTACAAGCGTTCTCCTTTCAACCACTGAATCACAGCGAGGAGAAATAAAACTCTACAGTGTGTTATTCTACTTTAAAAAGAGCAGTTTATCAGGCGACTTAACAGTATACCGTTTTCAGTCTCATCACTTTGTACAACACTTTCACTCTCATCGGGAGCTGCAGGGTGGCACAAAACACACAAACACACAAACACATTGGAGTGTCATGAGAGAAGGGACGTCGTCCTGCACCACATGTAAAGCTGCCCACGTTAGTGACGTCTTATTAAACCCCTCCAGTGACTCTAACACCATCACCCCCCCACAAACAGACAGGACTGGACAGGGAAGTGTAGCTGTGTGACAAAACAGAAAGTGATCGACACCGAGAGGTGGGTTTTTTTTTTCTCCCCCCCCCAGACCAAAAATTAGCTGACAGAGCAAATGACACCCATGCATTCCTGTGCTAGTCCGACGCTAGCGCAGGGTGAGTGTGACAGAACGGCTGAAATCATGCTAGACGAGAACGACAACATGCAAGGACAAGCAGAGAACAAACGCATGGAGGTGCATCAGAAGAAGGGAAGGAGGAGACGGGAGGGAGGCCAACGAGCATCGAGTCCAACCATAGAAAATCAGAGTTGTGTCTCAAATCATGAAGCAGAAAACGTTTCTCTTCTCAGTTTGAATGATTTGGATCTCTTTTGAATGACAAAGATGACGATGTTGGTCGGCCTCGTCCCCCCGACAGCCCCCTCCCCCCCACGGTCAAGGAAGTAAGGAGGAGTTATGGTTGTATTGGCAGCCTTACTGTGCTTCTCCTCTTTGCATCTCTGCAGGATCTCTAAGCTTCTCTGATGCACAGGGTGCTGCAGAAAGCTAAAACTATCCACACTTTTCAAAACTGCACAGGGAGCAGCGTCATCATGCCCTTGGAGAAGCAAAAAAAAAAAAACAAGAAAAAAGAAAAACACAAGGAAAGAGAAGGGAGGGAAGAGAGAGAGAAACGACAGATTAGACAGCGAAGAAGAAGAGATGCAGTCGTCTACTGGAGAGATACCTGTGCAAAGACTTCAGGAGAGAAGATGATTGACATTCAAAACTGCAGCAGGATGTTTGTCATTGTAGTTCAGTGAGTAGGTGTTCGTCCCCCAAAGGCACTTATACATACAATGTCTTCTAGAAGATGCCCTCCTTCTACAGTCCTTGTCCTCTTCGACAAGGTGAGGGTATTTAAACTTTGTCTCATAATAGTTCCTTTAACAGTCTTTGTGCAGAAATGCAGGTTGTATTTATTAGAAGACATGCAACATGTCCCATTGGGTGACTCCGATATCTTTAGAGTTCAGTTTTCTAAAAGATATCTAAGCGAATGATACGTCTAGTTTAACATCTGCGCGTAAAAACACTTAATATGTGCAGGAAGGTTTAAGAGGGTGCAGAGTCTGATTCATACGACGACGGCGGCGGCGACTTCTACTGCATATCAAGGCCGTCTATGGGGGGGAAAGGGAAGGCATTCGTAGGAGGACCAAAGCTGAGAGAGACAAAGAGCAAGAGCTACTATACAGACATGTCAGCGCTACGCACACAAACTACAGGACTACCGGCACCCGACGGTGGAGATGGAGCGGACATTAACGGGCGAGGAGGCCTACATCAGACGTGCGTGGCATGTGAGCATACAGTTCTGGGCATGGTGGCAAAACTGGAAACAAATGATGTCATTTTGTGAAGTTTATTGGCTGAACGGAGCTCCTTTTGTCTACAGACCGCCAACAAACTGTAAGCCTCAAAAACATGGCAGGCGGATAATCCAATCACCAATATTCTCTAGATGTAGCAGTTTATTGTTGTTGTACTAGAATGGATCCGTAATGCTCTCATGCCATTCAGTAAACAATGTTATTTCCCTCTTTGTGGATTCTGTACAGCCGTTTTCATTATTTAATCTGATATAATCTGTCATTTAAAATTCTGCAGCTGCAAAGTAAAGTAATAAAGACATACATAATATGTTATTTCTGAGCTCAAACAAGGATCCCCCCTGTCTATCTCCGACATCAGAGCCTCACTGCTAGAATGTGCATATGGACAACAGAGTTTTCCGCTCACCGCTCTTCTTCTGCGTGTGCCTCTTCCCGGCCTCTCTGAAGGCCACCAGGGCCCTGAAGTAGGCTCGGAGAACCGCCCAGCGGAAAGTGGCTGCCGGGTCGATGCCCATCAGCCCGCAGATGAAGGCGTTCTTGCTGCTCTTCAGTAACGCCACGATGTCCGGACGCATGTGGTCCGTGTTCTTCTCCCGGAAGTCCTGCGAGCGACAGAGACGGCATTATTTCTTTATTAGATTCCCGTTGGCGGCTTTGGGAGCGAATGTTAGTTAGATCCTGATGTGCAGGTGGCACCACAGCGTATGAATGTGTGTGTGTGAATGGGTGAATGTAGACATGCAGTGTAAACTGATTGAGTGGTCGGCGAGACGAGAAAAGCGCTCGATAAAAGCATCTGTTTCCCATAACAGATGCTAAACTTTCTGGGCTCCACAAATTAGAAAATGTCCAAATAAAATCAATCATACATAAAGCAAGTTCAATCAAATCAATTACAACACAAAACTATAAGCAACTTCAAATTACTCCATATAATATACAAAAATAAAATAAAACAACATTTGAACACAACCATCCTGAGGAAACATCACATGCATAATTTGATGTAGATTTAAATACACAAAACGTGTTGAATCTCTAATTTCTTTCATTGTTGGGTAACTTGAAGCAGAACAAAACTGTATAAAAACAAGCAGACTGGCTTGTACTCTTTAACTGAGGGCTGTGACGGTCTGTTATGCATTTGAATAATAACACAAACAACCAAGAAGATGTTTTACATTATTACTGGAGTTTTTCATGACGATGCTGACGACGTGTCAGAAAAACAAACATGTTCCCTCCCAAAACACACGAAACTAAAAAAAGCAGGTTTTCTGTCTAACCGGTGACTCGGAGGCGTGGAAGTGAGGATCACACTGACCTTGACCCCGTACTTGACCTTGCCGGCGTAGTGTCGGATAATGAAGGCGGGCTCCATGACGGCGGGGAACTCGATGTAGCTGTTCCCCTCATGCTGCCGCTTGAACTTATCCAACAGAGTCTGGTTGGTGGCTTGAGGGAAACTGAAATAAAACAAAGAAAAGCAGCAGAAGGGATTGATTTGGGTTTTTAACATTTGTTTTTAATGTGAAAGCAGGTCTGCCGGGTGAAGCACTTTTTTAACAGTCAACTCCATCATGAATGCTGCGGTATAAAAGACTCTGAGAGTGTTCGACCTCATTTCATCACAAAGGCATCGCGACAAGACTTCTACTTTTTCCACGAGTAACTGTTAACTTCAACAGCACTTATTGTGGTGCAGCTGGAAACATGGCACGTTTTCTGATCCGCAACCCGTTTTGACATTTTATCCTCTGACGCCACAGGTTGGAGGATTATCACGTCAAGCTGATCTGTGCTCAGATTTCCCTCCAGTCCTTTAATATCGAGAGCCCAGCGATTCTGCAGAAAAATCAACAGCTTACAGGAAGAGAAGACGGGGGAAGAATGAGACACCAGAGGGGGGGATGAAACCTGAACCATGAAGACAACGCGGCCAAAGACTCAAAGTGCTCTCCAGATTTTTCCAAGTGGGAGGAATTTGATTCACTCTCCAAATGGAGCGGACGGGGAAATAAAGGATGAAACGCTGTAAAAATAGTCACGTTACAGTCGTCAATCACATCTTACATCGTGGTCGAAATAGTTGTATCAGCAGAAATAATAAGTATTTAATGTTAACAACAGGACCGACACGAGACTAGATTGAAAATAATCATATTGATCGCTACAGCAGTTTTATTACTGCCAAAAGAACATATATCAGGTAGCATGTGTGCATCAATAATAAGAACATATAAGCTCCAATGATCACTACTGTATTTGCAGCCTGCAGCGCTGATTTGCTTTTTACTTTTAGTGCATACAGCAGCTGCACTTACAAAGTACAGACCGGTGCATGCAGTATGTGTTTAATTGGGATGCAGCACCTTGAACTTTGAACTTCTTGCTCAGAGGATTGTGGGTCAGAAAAGCCACTAAAGCATTCAGGTATGTGGTATCCGTGGCATGTAACATGCTATGTATTGGGACATACTCCATCTTATACTGGCACACTGACTGGTATGGTGGTCTGGGACAGATGGAGGGGTGGCACATGCAACAACGGACCCCCCCGGCTCGCTGGAATCAAACCACCGACACGGCAGCTACACGGTTCTGACGGTGTAGGAAATTAAAAAATGACTTTGCACAGAAACAAACTGGTCCGACAGGAAGCCAGAGACTCACTTGCACTCCTCGTCCAGCAGGTGGAACAGCGCCGTGGGCTTCTTGCTGATCAGGTTGATGCAGCCCGTGTTGTCGATGTAGTCGATGTTATGCCAGGTGATGCCCTCGGCCCGGTACTCCTCCTGCAGGGACACACAGGAATAATACTTAGAATAATACTAATGTGATGTAACTGTAGACTGTCCTCCATCACCTCGATATTTAATATTTAAATGTTTAAAGACGTTGGAAAACAGAGACAGATGCCATCAACGACAGACAACCAGTTCTATGTGGGTCAGGCTGTTTCACATTTTAAAACAAAGCAACAGTGTTGTTTGTATACCTGCTTTCATGTCGCCTCCCTGTGCTAAAAAACAAAAAAACAACTCCTCAGATCTCTCCGGGCCTCGCGGTGGTTTAATAATGAGAGAAGCATTCAGAGCATTTATCAGTTATTCTTCCCCATACATGTTGTTTTCCTGTGTTCCTGGGAAAGAGATTTAACCAATAAGGGCCTTAATCCGGGCGAGGTTTAATAAAGGTCACCGGAGTCTCCTTTTCTCCGCTCTCCTCCTCTTCTACCCCTACAGTCATCGGGCCGTTAATAATAAACCATTATTATTATTGAAGACAACGAAGCTGTCGGAGGAGAATAAAGGAAGCAGCTGCAAGAGAATCATTCTGTAACAAGTTCTTCATCCGCTGCTGTGATTTTAATTTGTGTCTCTGAGCTCTCTCTTATCAATAAAACTGATTTTAACCTGACCTCTCCTTTGATACCAGCTGTTACTTCCTCGTCCTTTTTTCATGACAAAAATCAGAAAGAAGAGCTGGTTACTTTTTCCAAGACAGCAACAGTGTTCAGAAATAACATTTGTCGTCGTCGTCGTCGTCGTCTTTAGAAACATTTAACGCAACAAAAAAGTACCAATTATGGCACAAGGTAATCCACCGACAAGGCGTCTGTGGATTACCTTGTGTCCTGATATTACTCTGTGATTAATAATAAAGCTGGAGAACCGGTCCGTCTCTTCATCCTGTGACGATATGAACCTCTTGGAACGTGACGGCCGTCTGTCATCGTGTAACTTACTAATAACAGGTTTTCACCTCCGGTGTCTTTTAATACACTCAGGACTCACACCTGTGCAACATAATCCACTGGAATAAGTGATTGTGAAGCTCATAACATTCAATTTGTGTGTCAGACGGGTGCTGACTCAAGTCATCAGTGATCGCTAAGCCGTGGTTTGCGGAGGCGTTTCTATTGTATCGCTTTATATTACACAGGAAACCGGACCCGCCCCCTCGCCATGCCTTTAAATCATCTTCCAAAGAAGCTGTGATTTACTTTTATCCTCACTCGGCCAACGGCAACATGTCTCAGAACGACTGAGGCTGACTAACAGAAACTAACTGAAGATCGGCTCTTTCATGTTTTTTTTTTAGGAATTTGAATGTCTTTGTGCATAAGAAATACAGATTGAGGTAATTGGTGCCAGAAGTACTCAGTTCTAGAAATACCACGGTGTAACTATTTACAAGTTCAGGTCCAGCATTCAAAATCTTACCGGGGTAAAAGTACTATTACTGGCAAAAAACTTAAAGTAAATGTACAAATTTCACAGAATAATATACATTATATCACAGGATTATTATTATTGATGCGTCACTGATGTTGCAGCTGGTAAAGTTGGAGCTAATTTCACCGACTTTATTTACCGATTTAAAAGTTCAATAACAGACTGTCACTCATCACTCATTTGTAACTTGAATTAAAAGGAGGTGCAAAACTGTCCAAGATGATTACACTCCAGTGTTATCGTATAAATATTCTCCTCCTCCTCCTCTTCCTCCTCCTCCTCCTCCCACCAACAGTGTGATTACTGGCAGTGAGCTTGTTTAAATGTAACTACTATTCCCCAGAAAAATGACCGTCACCGTGGCCCGAAGCAAACCTCGGCTGCTCCTCCACACTGACTCATTCACATGGATGGTAAAACACGCTGGATGTAACCACACACACACACACACACACACACACACACACACACACACACACACACACACACACACACACACACACACACACACACACACACACACACACACACACACACACACACACACACACACACAGCCTCGATCTCATTGGCCGATAGAATCCAGGATGTCTGACGGTAAAACGTGACAGTTTGATCCGTGGAAAAAACATAGGAATCAATAAGAGAAGGCATTAGTGTTGACAAGCAGAGCCGCTGCGTGTTTGTGGCGGTCTAAATATAGGAGATCAGGAAGCGGGTGGACGTCCACTCTGCTGCCATTACCTGATCGAACAGTCGTTAACCGCCAGAGTAAACCTTCTGACCAAACACTCAATGGAAGTACATCAGCTCAAAGTGCACACACACGCTGGACGGGAGCCTGGGATGTACAATATGTACAGACGTGAGCGAATAAATACCTCATAAAACCTCATTGCCCCATTCTCCCCGAAGAAAAACCAGTAATTCTGTTCTCTGGAGCCCCCAAACATCTGAAGAATCTACCATGTTCACACTCCCAAACTCCAAGGTCACGCAGCTCAACCTCCTCTGGGTTTCAAGAGGATTCTCTCTGTTGAAGCCAAATAGGGGGTCAAGTTGCTCTTCAGAACGTGGAAGTAATCGGGCAACGAATGAAGTCAAAATCTGGACCAATGAAATCCAAACAGACTTCTCAGAAATATGCGATCTCACTACGACTCTCCATTTTCAGAAATCTCCAGATTTACTGTCCCTCATGTCCTTTTTCAAGGCTGAATGGAGAGATTAACTGAATTAGATACTAATCTATTATGACCCCTGTTACCGTGGCGACCAGCAGCACAGGAAGTACGGAGGGATTCTAACACAATATCAACACACACTGGGGACTGAAGTCTCAAGAGTCGGGGAAAAGAAGCACGATGTCACAAGACCGAGATCTCGGATCAACCGCAAACTACTTATTAAAGTTTAGTGGCGCCATCGTGTTCGATCTGATCTCAGACATGTTTAACAAACACAAAGCTTTCAACAAGAAAGGCTGGAAGACACTGGAAGGACTGCTAATTAGAATAAATGTTATGTTCTGACTGTTTTAACTATATAAACAGCATTATGGAACATTGAAATTTGAATTCTTAGAAGCATTACTTGGAAAAAAATGTCATTTAACTAAAAGTCTTGGGCATACAGCTGCATTACGAGTCCTGACATAATTATGACACGAGGGCGAACCTTCACGTAATGGTGTAATTCTTGAAAAGCCCGTTGAACGCGTCTGGGCAGGTCCTGCTGATTCAGTCGATCTTCCAGGGAACTTCCAGGAAATTCTTACGGAGCGTGACTTTGAAAAAAAAAAATCCTTTTGAAGTTCATCAGCTTATCATTTAAGTGAACTCTCATCCAGAGCGGCGGTGGCGAGTTGAGTCATACGACCATTGCGTAACGGGATGAAGAATTCCTGCCTTGATTGGTGCGATTGTAATAGTGTGTGTCGGTGCACCGCGTGGTGTGATAAGCATGAGGAAAACGATCACAGCCGGAGAACTAAAGCAGGTCAATCTATCTAAAACAACAGGAGCTCAGACAGACTTCTGGACACGGAGGACGGAGATGTGACAGACGTTCTTACTTGTTCCAGCTTGAAGATGTGCTGGTTGAAGTAGTGCTGCAGACGCTCGTTGGCAAAGTTGATGCAGAACTGCTCGAAGCTGTTGTTCTCGTAGTCCTCGAAGCCGAAAATGTCGAGCACTCCGATGGACAAGATCTGAGGGAGACGGGCGAACACGATACTTTTATTTCATTCAAAAAAATACATTTGAAAATCTCCCTTTTGTACGTCGGGGTTTTAGATCTTTTGAGTTGAATTTGAACGTGTGGCCCCACCTTGGTGGTCTCCTCCAGGTCCTTGATGTTGAGCAGAGCGTGGTTGATCCTGAAGACGATCCAGTCAAACAGAGCACTGTACAGGGACTTGGCCATGGAGTCTCTCACCGTACCCGCCTGTAAAACACAAACAGCATGTCTTCAGTGTGGTGACAACTCGGCGTACAACATTCGATTAAAGGGGAAGGTCACCTAAATGAAGTTATTTCTACGGCAGAGGAAAACTCAATCAGTACTCGAACGTGTGATGTCATCAAGTATAAATCTGGAGCCACTCCATAGACGATGAATGGGAGGCTGATCCCACTGTCATCAACACCTATTTCCACACTCATATACTTGAGTCTTTGTCACGCGATTCATTGATTTTGTCGCGAGTAGTTTCACAAATATTATGCAGTTAAAAAAAGAAAGTTCATTTTTTGAGTGGGTTTGTCACCGTGAATAAAGGCATCAACCAACCACATCGTGTGTAATTACTCCTTTAAACCTTTACAAGGGCAGTGTATACCAGATCCAGGCCTTCCTTTCTGACCTTTCACAATAAAAGCATGAGACGTATACAATACACCAGAGGGAACTTCACTCACAAATTCACATCGCTGCCTTTATAATCTGCATGTCATCTATTCATCACATCCCTGGTGTGTAAAAGGCCTAATAGGTATCATAGGAGAGACACTTATAGATTATATAATGTGTTTTTATTTGTAACCTTGTCTGTTTCCTTGTTATATATGTTTTATTTCCCCCCTTTCTTTCTGCCGAGTTAGATGAGAAGATACAACTCTCATAACTGGACACTACATTCGATGCTACTGCCAACAGGCAGTTAGCTTAGCTTAGCACAAAAGCTGGGAATGGGATAAAAAAGCTAAGCCGGCTCTGTCCAAAGGTAACTCATTAACATGTTATATGTCGTTTGCTTGATCCTCACACAAACGGAAGTGTAAAAAGCTGTTTTATGGGGCGTTACGGGTCTCAGTCCAGAAACTGTGCAGCCATAAAGTTTTTCATGTTAATTAGCGAGACGAAAGCAGCTCGAGGGGGGATTGTATTACTTTATTTTGCAGGGAGCCAAGGTATCTATTTATTCGACCCGAAGCTAAAGCCAACGCGGCTGCCGTCTCTCACTTCACATCGACCAGACTGACGTTGATCTTCTTATCCGACTCTCAAAAAGCAAACGAGCGTAACTCCCCGAATGTCCGACTAACGTTTCTGATACTCAACGTGTGCAGAGCCAGAGATTTAAAGAGTCATTCATTACAATAGAACTGCAGACATCATTCCCACTGAAGCTCGACCAGCACACATCTGTATTAAACATTAGAGCTCGCCTTCTTACACTGCACTTTTATACAGCTCCAGCATGCACGGAGAAGAAAACACAATGAATGGAGGCATTTAAAGACAGAAAATAAAATGGATTTATATTAAGGTCTGAATGTCTCAGACAACACTGGCTCAGTTTGGAAAAAGGTTGTTTAAAAAAAAAAAAAAGGAGTCAAGATGTGCAGACGGTCGTATTTCTCCTTGAGTGCCAAACATTTATAGTTTGAGTGTAAATCACAGCTGTCAGAAGTCTCAACAGGTCCTTAAAGGTAAGAATCAGAAGAAGAAGACCCATCACATCTACAGCCTTCACATTCTGAACCTTTGGCTCAGACGTGCATCACAGCAGGACGTCTCCTGGCCATGATGATGTCACTACCACAGCAGGAGACCTGCCAAACCAGCGGAGTGTGGCACAGACGGGAGGATCGGCCAAGTGCTGCAGAACGTTATAAAAATCCAGTCATGGCCGAATGGAAATATCAGCTTTAATGGGCTTAACATACACTGTGTATGCTGAAGGCTCCGCCCGCTGGGAAGGCCGGCGTTACACATTTGAAAGATATAGAAGATTGAAAAACAACATCAACGCTGTGTGTTCTTTTTAGAAGCTGCGTGACGAAGGCTTCCTTGTGAAATTATTGGGAAAAAATGCTTTAATTCCCGTATCCGCTGGAAATATTCGACCTCGCTGAAGAAAAAGGTGAGCCGGGCTCTTCAGAAACCAAACAAACCGCTAAGTGGCTTCTCAAAAACTAAAGGAAAAAAAAATCCCTTTGTGTCTAAATAATTAACAGGCATATTTTTAGCAAACCTCCAACCAAATATGGCTTCCACAAGTCTGGACAGATGTTATTCTGAACCCTGTACACATTCACAGTCTAATGACCCATAAGCTTTTCATTATTTAGAGGAAGTCGGGACTCAGAACCGTCGGACGGAAACGGCCCCGTAACTCCGAGCGAAACGGCCCCGTAACTCCGAGCGAAACGGAGAAAAAGTCATTACGGCGACGCTCGGGTTTCTTTTGAGGTTTTCGAGTGTACGATTTCAGTCAGCGGGCAGCGAGATTGTTGTGACTGTTGGAGCAATATTTACACAGAGACCACCCAGGGAGGTCCCAAAACAATCACTGTCCGTCCATTAGAAACGTCTCCTAAATATCACAGTTTCTCTGGGTGACTATTTGTACTGGAAATTAACCAAATGTGTGCTCGGCGATATTAAACACGTGGCATGGATGGAATATGAAGTGTGTATGATGAGTTTAAATGTTGAGAAAGGAGTGCATGTGTAGAAACGACCTCTCCTGTTCCCCCGTCTGGTTCAGATGTCTCTCGTCGACGGACCGTGACGCGTGTTTGTTTTCAAAGAAAACTGAACAGGGACTTGAAATGCCTTCCCGTCTCTCTAAACACCCTGAAGGACTCCCTGCATGTGTGTTTGGAAGTGTGTGTCGGGCTGAGTGTGTGTGTGTGGTCATGTGTGGCCACAGGCTGAGAGAGAGGGGGAGAGAATCTTTAGGTTGAGTGTAATCCTGCAGGATACAGTATCTACTACACATTCTTCGTCATAGTACACACTCTTTAAGTTAGTATGTAAGAAACTGTTTTATACTTATAGGAAGAGACACGGACAACTCCTAGACCGGATGTTGTCATGGTAGCGACCTGTCAATCCCATTCAAGCCATGCCCTGAATCACGCTTTATCGTCTAGTTGACTATAAACAGGACTGAAATGTACTAAATGAGCATCATGCTGTATTGAAGAAGACTTGAAACTAGAGGTAATAAATCAGGTAATAAATCAGTTAAGAAGAAGGTTAATTTTCTAATAGATTTGCTAACAATTTCACTTCTTTTTGCGACCAGAGAAGTCGCCCCCTGCTGGCCATTATTGAGAATTTACGCTTAAGGCACTTCCGCCTTGGCATTTTCAGACCCAGTTTGCCGCCTAGCTGTGAACAACTCATTCGTTTCCTCTTTGCATTGCATTGTGGGACAATAATGGACATTACGGAACAAAAACTAGAACAACATGTTTTCATCTCAGTAGACACACTGGCAGGTTTGAGTAAACTCTTTGTTTTGAGGCAAGTGGTAGTATGCCAACGGCTGAACCCGATACATCATCTGTTCATTCTCAATGGCATGAGAAAAAAATAGGTAATAATTACTCGGGAGAACTTGGAAAAACAGCAGCGCTGTTAAAGTACAACATGCAAATACCGTATTCTGTGTTTCGACGTCCTGATCCCTCACTTTTCTGCGTCTGCACGTCTCAAAGCTTCACGCTCACTGTGTGTTTGACGTTTAACGTCAGCAGAAGAAGAAGAGACTCACCTCTGCGAGTTTGTAAGGAACAATCAGCTTATCTCCGACGGTCACCGTCTTCCGCGTCGTCAGAGCTTCAAACAGCATCTCTTCTTTGACCTGGTGATGACGGCAGAGAGGGGACTTTAATCTCGTTTTCAATGTATTTATGTGTACAAGTTTATTCAGATTAATGGAAACAGTGTGTGCTGTGACCACAGAATCATCACACAGTTTTCTTCCCACTCGACTTGCCTTTTAATCTTTGATGGTGTTTATACATAATATTGGCAGAAAGGTTATATAGTAACAATTTAGAGGGATGACTTAGTATATAAATGGAGTAAAGGGATTTTCCATTCAGTCTTTTACATGAGGCCCCCGTGTTTAAACCACATGTTTTATTTTCTCTTTATCGTGTCATTTTGTGTTGTTTGGCACCACAAACAAACAGGAAACACAGTCAGAGCAGACGTTTCCTCTCAGATAACTTTCTGTTTTTTTTTTTTGTATTTAGGACGTGGCATTATTTTTGTACCTCCAGCAGCTCTGAGACGACCGGCAGCACCTCGGGGTTGCAGATGTCGATGGAGTCGTCCCTGTAGGTTTTCCTCTTGTAGCGGATGTTGCCCAGGTGAAGGATGGCCGACAGCAGGCAGAAAATCCTAAACAGAAAGCAGAAAGTGTTTGAGGAGATGCCAGACTGTGTGTGTTCTCAACCTCCTTTTATCGGTGCAGATTTAATTGTACTGTAACAATACAGTCTAAATCCTCAGAGGGCAAGTCTGAGTGTGTGTGTGTGTGTGTGTGTGTGCGTGTCGCTCACTGTTTGCGCGTGGAAGGAAGGAAGCCCACCATCTCCATGGCCAGCTGAAGCCTCTCAAAGTCGTGCTTCAGATCTTCTCCCTCCACGGTGAAACAGTCCTGCAGGGGAACAAAGCAGCAGCAATCTGGTGTCATCAGGGTCAGAGCGGCTGTTACGACACGGCGGCCCGAGAGCCAAAAGAGCAGACGACCCGAGTCCCGATGAAGGACTTACTTAACACTGTTGACATACACGGTGCCATAATGGTGTTTTAGTTTTTTTTAAATGTTTACAGAGCGTCCAGTCTTTGAGTTTACTTGACGTAATGAGCAGAGTGTCCTGGAGCAGACGGAAGGAATGACTCAGACTTAAATGAGCTATCATTAAGAAGTTTGGGGGTCTGGTGGAGAGCAGCGGCTGCAGGTTCGGATCATCGGGTGGAAACTCTGGCTCCGGTTTTTAAACTAAAACCCACAGAATAATGTGGTTGGTTGGTTTTTGGGTTTCCCTGCGTTTGATTGATGGACGAAACAACAGGGACGTGTGCATACGGGCGTTCATGTTGAGCTCTGATCCCCATCAAGACTAGAGAAATCTCATTCAGCAACCAGATGCACATGAGAGGGGTGAATCTGGATCGGGGGTGGTTGTTTATGACCAGAGGAAGAGCCTTTTCCCCGACCAGGACCACATCGCTTTGATGCAACTTCATAACTTGCACACTCTTTCTACTCCACGCACGCCCGCCGTAATGTGAGCTCTCGGTTTTATGGGCCCATTCCAAAGCGGCTGCCATAATTATCACATACCGAGGCCTCGGAAAGACAAACATAAAACTCACACCGACGCGCCTCCTTCTCGCCGCCACTCGCTCTCTGCTTTCATAGCAGAAACTCACACTCACCTATTAGTGACTCGCAGCAGGGAGATCTCCATTTAGTTCAAAAAAGACTTCTAACTTTGACTTTTTGTCAAAACAATGGATCTAAATGTTTTTTTTAAAACATCAATTTGTAATAATATTCCCTTTGTCAACATAATTAAAGAAATTTAACTGAGATTTCGATTAAATCTTTCCTTATGTTTCTCCTAAAATCATAGTATAGTGTTTTCTTGTCACTAGAATTTACATCGACTACATTAAGCATCTCACAGTATCAACAATATTCCTAATAATACAATTAAATCACTGAGATAGAAGAATTGAAAACTTACGGATCCATGAACTGTAACTCAAGGATCAAAGAGCACCGTTACATACATGAGTTAATAAATATACACAGTGATGACACCACAAAACCTAAAAAAATACATTTAAAAAAACCCACAAAAGATTTTTTTGATCACTGACATCACTCAAAGTATTTCTACTGTCTAGTTGGATTCCAATCAGATCCAGTGATTGAAAAATCAAGTTATTCCAACTCTCAGGTTCCTTCGACGGTAAATCCAAGTCCTGAGATGGCAAGACTGAATAAAATCCCAGTCCAGGCTCAAGTCTTTAGAGGGCAGGTCTGAGTCTAGTCTCAAGTCTGTAGAAGGTAGGTCCAATCTAGGCTCAAGTCTTAAGAGAGCAAGTCCAGGTCTTTAGAGGGAAAGTCTGAGTCTAGACTTACGCCTTTAGAGGATAGATCCAAGTCTAGGCTCAGGCCATCAGAGGGTAGGCCCAAGTCTAGGGCAAGTCTGTGGCTAGTCTCAAGTCTTTAGAGTCACGACTTGTGGTGGCGTTTTGACTTTTTGCCAGAGAAAGACTTGAAATACAAATAAATTAATCCAAATGCGTTTGTGTGACCCAAGAGGAGCCTAGTGAACACTGTCAATGATCAAAAAACACACAGGCATCTAGAGCGACTCGGATATCACCAGACATACCGACATAACACAGAGCAGCAGCACCACAGAGGAAAAGCAAAAACAGAGAGCTGAAATAAACACCAGCGAACCCAAATCTCCAAACAGCAACACAATGAGCAGGGGGGGGGGGGTACGGGGGAGGGAGGGAGTGTGAAACTGTGCAGGGAAAGTGTGGCTTGAGCTGCAGGTGATCAGGTGACCAGAAAGTCTACTTGTTGGGGTTTTTCAGCGACACGAACACACACACACACACACACACACACAGATACTGACCGGTTCACTCTCATAGTAACTGTCCCAGTGAAGTTGGCGGGTTGACTTTGACTTTGTCATCTGGAAGCGTTAAGGAAGAGTTCACAGGGAGGCAAGGTCACGGTTAGAGAGGAGCATTCATATGAAGACACACACGTTAAAAAAACACAGATTTATGTGCAGCTGAGGAAGGACGTGCTGTTAAGACAAACAGACGGATAAATATCACGTTAGTCAAACGTTCAAAAAGCACACGGACACTCAAGAAGCAGCGCGTCGTGATTGGACGCGTCGTGTGAAAGCAGGACGAGAGGGAGGAAGACAGCTGCAGAACGTTAGGGATTCTGGATTTACATTATACTTCAGCTGACCGATGTTTAAGCACACCAGGAGGTCTTTATGACTGATTCGTTCACTCAACGGTAAACTTTTAATTTTATGGTGTTTTCATGTTCATGTTCCCGTTTGTAAGCAGTTTGTAACCGTTTTTTACATTCTTCTCCAGGTCTGATTGGAAAGGCAGCGCACCTGTGAAATCTCAAAATCACCATAAATAAACATAAATGTCTGCTCGTCTAAGCCTTTCTGGATTTGGAACATCTGATCTAGTCAATAAAAAACATTTTAGCAGACAGCAAAGACTCAATAACAGATGTCCTCAAACGCACCATTTTCAACACACAATATTAATGGTACTCTCGAAAAGAAAAGATGAATTCTTGTTCTGCAAAGTATTTTCATTCAGAATATAAATGAATCGAATTAAAAAGCTACAAAATGAGGAGATCAATCTAAAAACTACAGCTTGCTTTGGACATTGGCCAGTTTAATGCACTTTAGTTGTTCACCGGCAGAACGGATGCAAAACCACAGGCATGGCTCACAAGGCAAAACTGGAGAATGAGTTATAATTAAGGACAAAGGTGTGAAGCTAGAAGAAACACAGCAGCAGCCATAAGTGCAACATGTTTACGCCGCTTGTAAACACGTCGTGTTGACTGTGAGGACCGGAGCGGTTACGAAAGCCATGCAAGCGTGTGGTTTTGGTTACGTAAACTCACAGAATAAACAGAGCGGGAAAGGAGGAGGAGGCCGAACGATGTGAGGGACGGCAGAATAAGAACAGAGGGCAAGAATGTGTGCATGTATTTATACATGCGTGTGTTTTTGTGTGTTCGTATGTGCGCATCAGCGGCCGGCAGGAATGGGAGGAATTCCCTGCTCGCTTCACGTAGGTGTAAAGGATGAGGAGGAGGAGGGCGACGGGTGCCTGTCTGTCACACCGGGACCCTCGAAGCTCAGAGGAGGATGCACAACGGCTCTTACACAACATCCACATTCCATACATGTAATGTGTGTGTGTGTGTGTGTGTGTGTGTGTGAAACCTGTTTGCAACACAAGCACACAGAGATGAGGGACAGATACCATTTTTCTCTATCATATTTCTCTTTGTGTGTGTGTGTGTAGATGAGGATGTGTAAAAAGTTAACACACACTCTCTTTGTTCACGTATGAGTGACACACACACACACACACACTCTCTCTCTTTCCTGACAGACAGACAGGTACCTGCGCTCGGTCCAACGACTGGTAGGCGACGCCCACACAGACACACACATTTCTACACATGAATGAACACTCTGGTAAACACATAACACAAAACAACACTCCAAGACATTTAAAAAAAAGAAACGGAACCAGACAGGACCCCTTGTTGATCTGTTTTCCTCACAGAGACAGTTGAGTGTTAGTGTCTGCTCGTGTCCCACCTGACTGAGGTAATGGTATTCTTCAGGCTTCATCAGGTGAAAGGCTTTCCTCTCGTCTTCACTTGCTCCCGCCAGCAGGTAGTAAAACACATGGTAGTTTCTAAAATCACAGAAGAGAAAAACAGAAAGAACATTTACACGTATGGCCAGGTCATTTGAACTCATAACAAATGAAAGCTTTGTACAATAATAAAGAGGTATTACAACAGTATGGTAACAGTAACTACGCTCACAGGTAACACAGTTATGTTCGACATCGATGCTATTTAACGTAGCTAAATCAAAAGCAAAGAATTGGGGAAAACAGAATCGTGAAAGCTCCGGTACGTCAGTTTGATCGTGTGTAGGAGTGCATGTGAGTGCACTTTTTCCTCTGACAGCAACTAGCTTCAGCCATTCAGGTTAAAGGTCAAACGTGTGCAGCAGCTGTGTGACCACACACACACACACACACACAACACACACAACACAACACACACACACACACACACACACACACACACACACACACACACACACACACACACACACACACACACACACACACACACACACACACACACACACACACACACACACACACACACACTATTATGGTCCTGGAGTCAGCAATCCATCTCAATGAGAGGTGGCTCTCGCTGGGGGCCCTGTGGGACCCCCCCATGGTGAGGTTAACCCTCGCCGCACCGTCCAGCCGCTCCAACACATTAGTGTCGCCTCCACTTAGAGCTCCACTCACCTCATGAATCACACTCCGGTTGACAAACAACAGGCTCTCTGAATCACAGTCACTCACTCATTTATTTCACACTCGCTGCAAGTTAGTGAAGAAAGACTTCAAATGTCACGTAAGATCGACACACTTTTGTTGAAATATTAAACCTTGAACATCATTCATGTTTACTTATTATATGTATCATATTTTTTTTTTTATGTAAGTGTCATGTTAACATTGTTAACATCTCTACGATTGTGATGATCATTGCTGCTCACCGCTCATTGTGCTCCTGATAGACCAGCCTCGACTTCTCTAGCAGGTATTTCTCCACATATGCCCTTCAAAAAAAAAATGAGTTAACTTCAATACATTATTGTTTCAGGTAAATGTATCTAGCTTTGCTGTAAACATTAATCCCGGGTTCCTCACCCTCTCACGGTGCCGCTCTCCTGGTAGTTGACCTGGATGAACTTGCCGAAGCGACTGGAATTGTTATTGTGGGCCGTCTTTGCGTTCCCGAATGCCTGAGAAGGGAAGGAAGGTTTGGTGAGATGAAAACAAATAACGGCAACAAATAGGACGATGTCGGTGATCACACAGGTGAGTGGGGGGGATGAAGGAGTCAGGGTCAGCGGGGCTGATGGAGACGGGGGGAGTAATGGGCTCCATGTGGCCGTGTGGAACATGTGTAGTGGTGGTGCTTTAATAAGACGCTCTTGTATTTCCCCTCGCGGCGCTGTTTATGTTGTATGGCTGCCTGGAGGGGAAGTCGTTTTTTCGCCCTGTATAAACCCTGCAGTTATTTGTAGCTCCGCCACAAGTAAACAAATTCCTCAGTGAATCACTCCGAGTCACCCCAAACCCTCACTCCAAGTTGCCTCTGTGACCCCACCCTTCCAAAAACACCGCTTACTAACACACCAGCGTGCCAGTTGAAGGCTAACGCCAAGCTAATGGGCTACACAGTGGAATGTCAATTTTGCAGCTGAGACTGATTTCATTCAACACTGAATTTGAATTTCGACAAAACTGCATGTTTTGTTTCAGCGTATGGCGTTAGAGTCAAGTAGCGTTTTTGCAATGCAACACAGAAGAAACACAAGGACGTGTTTCTTCCCTCGGAGTTCCTCGGAGATTACAGAGGCATTTTGTAGTTTTAGTAGCATGTAGGGTAATCCTTCGTTCAAGGACCCACGTGTTTATAATTTACCCTTATAGGGAAATAAATCAGGAGCAAGTAATAGTTCCCAAAAGCATCATCAAAGCATTAAAATCCCAGTGAAGCAGCGGTTGGAGCGTCTTTAGCTTCTGTTACGGTTTCAAATGTTTGATGACTCATCCTGCATGCATTTACCAAAGAAAATAAATTATCCAATCAAATGAGACTACAGGCGAGTAGCGAGCCACGCTAGTCATATGAACCACACTTCAACGTTTGTGGATCGTAGCAGCCAACAGAGAAATATGATGAGATAGGAAGAAATGTGCATTTGGATATAAGAATACATGAAAACATTTTAATTTCTGAAACAAACTGGCTGAGGTCCGATTCATTCAAGGACAACTTTCAGATTTACAACCAGCTGCTTGTACTTCCTGTGCTGCGTTCACACAGAGAGCCTGTCGAAAAAGGGGCGTTTCCCTTCCATCCCTCCCTCCTCTTGCATCCAACAACAGGTGAGGGAGGTTTGTTTGGTGCCAACAGTCCTCTGCAGCTCATTATCACTCTAAACTCTAAGCCCGCCCACTTTTTAGCGGCCCAATCAAATGCAAAGAATATGATGTAAGCCCCTCCTGTAACTGTACACCGCCCAAATATTCACTGTGACAACGGTAACAGTAAAGACGCTAAACATCCGAGATGCTTTCGGGGAACCGGGACCCTCTGGACCCTCTGACCCCTCTGGACCATCTGGACCCTCCACTACCAGCTCCAACAGCTGGATCACAGCGATGAACTCGCCCTTCATTCATGACTCACGGGGCTGAACAAATCATTAAAGCGGGCAGACGCTGTGGAAAAACCGATCCGACTCTGTTGTCGGGGACAAAGAGAGAGCACAGAAGGTCAAACTGGGGAACAGTGACGATATCAACTCACATCCAGAACTGTGGGTTTTAAAAAAATAAAATGCCCGATGTGTTTATTTATTCCCAGAGGAGCCGGTATTCTGTTGGGCTGAGCTGCTGAGTTCAGGGACCACGGGTCAGACGAGGACAGACCGCCGTCCGTCCTGAAAAGCTTCCGGAACGGAATAAAAAAAAAAAACGATGCACTCATTGCAGACGTGTCGAGGAACTCGGGTCAGACAAGTCAGACATTCGGCCTTTCAGCGTTTGTGCTTGACACTCGACATTTCGTGCCGGGCCGGCAGGAAGCAGGATGTGGAAAAACTAAAATACTGGGAGCTGATTTATGTTCGTCCACCTGCTCGGCGTAAAAAGAAAGAGACAGATAAGACATATTTACAGTCGACAGTTTGTGTTCTTTCTAAACTCGGCACGCTCCATATCAGCAGCGAATATAAACACAAAGTAACCACAAGCAGACCTCAATACAAAGCAGTTCCAATAAATAAATACATAAAAAGCACTCTTTGCTCCTTCCACCTACGCAAACATCCCACAACAATGTAACATCACCTTCTTTGTCAAAAGGAATTCTGGGAACTCCACACTAACTTGAGCTCAGGATTTCTATCATACAGACCCTGGATTTGTTTCTCTCTCTCCCTAAGAATGATGACAAAGACTGGAAGGGACACCGGAGCTAAACCTGTTTGTACAGACATGATTCGCACCACTTCAGTCGCTCCGGCAGGTCAACAACATTATTCTTGGCTGCGGACCGAGCCAGAGGGCTGACCAACGACAGACTTGAGACGGTGCCAGTGTGTTCTGGGTGTAATGTGTCGGCTCGGTCAGAGTCGTTGGGAGGGAGGGAAAGCACGGGGAGAGGACGCCACAAGGCTGATGTGATGTTTTCACGAGTAAACGGCTCCGTCGGCCCTCGCGTCTACAGCTGCTCGGTGTTCAGCGCTGCGGTCGCTCTGAGAAAACATTTAGATGTCTTTCAGCTGTAGCTTTTCAAAATCAATCGACTTTCATTATTTTTGTGGGAAAGTGAACCCATTCTGATGCTTTAAAAAATAGGAGGCCATTTAAAAAAATAAAAAATAATAATATTTGTCACTTTTCTACATGACAGTGAGTGAGACGCCTTTTTCTTATCACCTATGACGATAAGCCCAATTATTCTGATTAATGGATATTCACCATGAATATCGTGATCCGTGGTAAAATCCTATTCCTATATCATCCCATCCCTAAACATGGGGAAATCATTTTTTTTTTTTTTTTCACAGAAATCCTGTTTTGTCCATCGGTTTTGCAGGGGGTTCTTAGACAACTACAATACCCATAAACCTCTGCTGTGAAGAAGAAGTCACAGCAGCACCTTTGGCTTAAACCTGCTGTTAGCGCTGCACGTAACGGTCATGCACCTCGTTTGATTGTGTCTACTTTTTAAAATCAAAGAGCCAGATATCTTCTCACGCAGTCATTAATCTGTTTGACTGATGATTTAAAACAGATGTGTTCATGCTCATCTGAAGCCCTGGAAGTGCTCAAACAGTGAGTCACATCACAATGCGTACTGCTAAAATCATTTCACACTAATAATCACATAAACGCGTGCATTGCTGTCATATTTTCTTTTAATAGAAGACAGATATTCTGGGACTGAAGACATGTTGGGTCTTTTTTGCAGTTTATTTACCATGACCTATTTGAGTGGCAGAAGCTGGATTTCTCCACCACTTATTCATCATTATTTAGCTTTCTTTGACTTCTGCACTCGCTGACCGTTACAAGAACATTCTCAGCTGAGATACTTGGTCTTATGGTGGTTTTTTTAGTAAACAAGTTTAACTACTGCAGATGTTGCCCAGAGATTGTTGTTGAAGAAGGCTTATGTAAGTGCTTACAATTCCTCATTAAATCTATCTCTTAATATCACGTACATCAGGTCACTCGTCACTCGTTCTGTCAGAAAAAGGGGGATATATGCATCCTTGCAATGTCTAATATAAAAAGCCTCACACGTCAGCTCAGATTCTATTAATGCTCCGTTGTAATTAGGTCTTTCTCCGTCTTTGTATGCCGTGACTCACGCAGCGTGGAGCAGAGACACATGGCTGTAAATCATAGGAGGATGACTTCATTAGCGGCTTCTTGGGCGGAGGAGGGAAAAAAAAAAAGCAAACAGGCCGCCGTCTTGTTGCGGAGTCGGTTTCAAACGGACGGACGGGTCACGCTCGTCGCTCGGACGGAGGCAGCACACAATAAGCTGCTTGATTTAACTCACAAAGGGATTATCTTTCAGTAAGTCATCAACTGCTCGGGGGGTTACAAATGCATTTCCACGCCGGGTTTGTGTTTAGGGGTCATGTGACGGCACGGCCTCAACAACTCCACAGAGGAAGGCTTTGTCTGGATTTCAAAGTCACTTAAGTGAAATGAGCCATGAGATGAAAAACAGCATTCTTTTTTTGACTGCAAATTGATTTAGGAAATTGTCACCAAATTTTTCGCATTCCTTCCCCGACGGCGAGGCTACGGAGCATCTGTGTGACCTAACGGTTACTCATCTGACCTCCGTGGATTCATATCTGTCTCCGAGGGCCGTGACCAGACCGACTCGCCCGCCGCAGTACGCCAAACAGGATGTCAACAATAGAGTGAAAGGGCGAGTGACTGGGCGCCGGCATGCATCCTGGTTATGTCACGGCGTGTGTGTGGGCAAGATGACGCTCTTTCCTCTCCGGGCGTTAATCCGTGACCCTTGTAATGTCACACCCAAGGTCACGGCGACCGGAGTGGACTGTGGCTGCTGTGGGTTTGTTTGAATCCCACGGGGGGACGAGAGCGAGAGCACAGTGGGCTGTGGGTTCTGTCAAAACAGGGTTTGAGGTGGGATGTGTGCAGGTTTTTACTGCCAAACATTTAACAGGCTTCTCTCCTCCGGAGCGTATATGAGGTCGTTTTAAAAACATGTATGTTTGGTTGTGAGCGTTTTGTTACACTGTAGTAGATCCGACCATCTGAAAAGCTGTGAATAATCCCCAGAAAGCTCATCGTCACTCTGCCTCAAACCCCCCTGGGACCAGATCTGATGGTCCAATGGAATCAGGAATTCATGAGCGAATGAACGGCCATAAAGCTCCGACTCAACTGATGAGAAGAGACTTTCAGCTTCGACTTTTAATAAAAACTGGAGTCCCGTCTGTTTATACTTCATAATTCTGTGTGCGCTGCACGCTGATGTTTGTATCGGAGACGACATTTCTCACAGCCCGGAGGAGAAATAAATAAACAGGCGGAAACTTCTGGGAATCTCCCCCCATATACAGCGTCTCATGAACAAACTTAATCAAACCGTGTAAACAAAGCGTCTTTGTCCTCATGAATCCAAATCATTGTAAATATAATAGTCTGTATGTTGCCACGACACAAAACCTTCCACGTTTTAACGAGGTAAGTTCATTTTGTGTAACAACGGGAGATGCTTTGAGACATAACAAAGATATTAGATCATATTAGATGAAGTTATTCTGTATTGTGTAATAATAGATATGTCATAATACCACGTAAATTAAAACAGGATCTTCCTGAGAACATAAAGCCAGGCTGGCTGTTTCCCCCGGCAACCTTTTATTCAACAGAGGGATACAGGAATGGTTTCATCCATTTCCATCAACTTCCCACAGAAAAGCAAATAAGCACAGTTCTCAAAATGCCAAACAACTCCTAAAAAATGTCTGAATCGCTGGACTGCAGCTGACAAGTGAGGGAGAAAACAAGAAAAACCTAATTAGAAAAAGGGCTTTTGATCAGTCCGATGGTCGACTGCAAGTATTTGGCTTAATCAGAAAGTCCTGAGTTTCGTAAGAAGGAAGTGAGATTTAGTCGCAGGGATGGAGATGAAAGCTCTGCATAATAGAAAAATAATCACACACATCTCCAGGACTGGAGACATCGCTCATATGACATAAACCTCCCAGAGTTAAGAGAAGATGAGTGGAGGGAGGAGAAAGAAAAAAAGCCACATTCCTCAGTTTACAAAAGGCTCCTCAGACAGAAGCGAACTTCAAAAACTCAAAAAAAAAAAAGGTCCAAATTAGCGTATTCATTTCCCATGCTGTTCCCATGAAGCGCGCATGAATCCTGAGAGAAGACGGTTGTCCTCGGGCTGCAGGAGACCGTCTCCATCGCTGCGTTTGAAACGTGAGACTACATAAACAAGGAAATTAGGTCGAGCATGTACACATCTGAGTGACTCCATTTCTCATGTTCACTGATTACAATCTGAGAAGATACAGACGGGACGAAGTTAAGCCTGGAGAGAAAATTAACATTTGCCATTAATCTGCTGCAGCAGCAGCAGAGAATAATCCTGTACATCCAAGAACTTGGGAACACAGAACTTTCCAGGAACACAGGAACCTCGTTGTCGTTTGTGTTACACAAAGAATTTAAAACCCCGAGGGAGGAAGCTGTTCTCACCCTGCAGAAAAACCCTCAAAACACTTTGAATGGCAAAAATGAGGAGTGTTGCATCATCACATTGTGTCCTAAATGGTGCAACTAAGATCAGAACTGCAGGACTGAGCAGACCTGATCCACATTCCTAATTTTGGGAGACAGCGTGAGATTATTGGAGTGATTCATTGGTGGGTGGCACTTTGTTTTCTTCAGAAGTGAGTCAGTGTGTGTGTGTGTGTGTGTGTGTGTGTGTGTGTGTGTGTGTGTGTGTGTGTGTGTGTGTGTGTGTGTGTGTGTGTGTGTGTGTGTGAGAGAGTGGTCAACTTCCTCTGACTGCCTCTTTCAAGCATCTGAACCCTGTTGTATTTGTTTCTTCTTCTCCTCTCTCCCTCACACATCGCGCACACAAACACACAGCGAACGGAACTGGAAGTGAAACCCTGCATCTGTATCTGCTAACGTCTCAGATCTGTGCTGTGAGGGAGTAACGGGGTGAGATGTGTGTGAGATCAGAGTGTATTCACGGCTGAGTGTTCAACGGGGACAGAGAACAGAACAAGTGTAACAAAAAACAGAGTGAAACCATAAAACTAAACAGGACGGACGCCTCGAGAGATCAATTTCAAACACACAGATGTGCTCACACGTCAGTCACAGACTACGAACAGTGCAGCGGCACTTAATCTATTTAAATTGCTGGGATTTTGGCGATCACCGATATTGATCTCACCGTCTCGGCAGCTACTTCACCGTGGGTTATATAAATACTACAAGGCGAGGCTGTTTCATCAATGTAGCACGATTCACATCAGCCAGGTTCAACGTGCTTTAAAGGCATTTCAACTTCTTTTTTTTTTTTTTAAAGTGTGAACAGATAAAATAAAAGTAGAGCTAATCCTGACGTAGAAAACAAAGTGATGAAGACAACATTAGAAAGCAGCCAAACAGAACAGGGTCAGAGGAATTTATATGCGTGAGGAGACGTGAGGCTCAGTGTGTGTGTGTGTGTGTGTGTGTGTGTGTGTGTGTGTGTGTGTGTGCGTGTGTGTGTGTGTAACTAAGCTAAATTGAGAGACGTTGATGACTGGGCTCGGCTGTACGTGTGACCACAAGCAGGGAGGTGACACTTCAACAAAACTACAGACTGAGATGGGAAATTAAGACCCGCCATGTCACATGACTTTCCAAGAGTCAGGAGCTCAGCTTCCTCAGGAAGTAAACTAATACAAAATTAACACGTATAGGTTTGTGTTCCCACCCTAAAGGAGATAAAAAAAGCAACAAACTGTCTGTGATGATCTGATTCATCGAAAATGAATAATCGATGAATCAGAATCAGGAGCTCGTTGCGACATCTCAAACGGGGAGATTTGCCGGTTTTCAGACGTCGGTCATCAAAGTAAATTCTATGTTTTGGGGAGAGAAGGTTGCAAAGCAACAAAACGCTAAACAAAAGATGGAGACATTGATCGAACACGACGACAGAGTTTGATGGGTATTTGTCATCTGACATTTTATGGACAAGTAATGGGATTCATAGAAAACGTTAATCAATAATGCAAATAGTTTTGTTAGAGTTAGAGTTTTGTATGTTACATATAAGTCCCATAGCAAGTGGAGGAATCATCTTTATTATTTAATCTATATCACCGGGTTTTGAGCTTCCATTCAAATCCTTCTTT
This sequence comes from Eutrigla gurnardus, assembly GCF_963514095.1. Lineage (NCBI taxonomy): Eukaryota > Metazoa > Chordata > Actinopteri > Perciformes > Triglidae > Eutrigla > Eutrigla gurnardus. Next base: position 28,341,338 of record NC_139915.1, on the reverse strand, counting down.
TTCGTCTTTGTCCGGTTATGAAAGTTTAATTTGAAATCAATTCATTTCCATTTTTATTTGATGCCTAAACTGTTGTTTTCTATCAATTACTGACGTATAACTGCTCATATGTGTGGAGGTAATCACAAGAACGCACTGATAGGATCACATTTAAAATTCAAAAATAATTTGATGGTAAATTCTAGTAATAATTGTAGTAAAAGTAACATTTTGCTGGAAGTAGCTCGGGTCCAGGTGAAGCAGCAGATTCACCTATTTCTGAGAATCCTAACAGAATGAAGGCAGCTCTGTATTCCTGCATTCTTGCACGAAGTGGTGAAGCTGCATTCTTCTTCAGCGCGACCGGATGACTGAAGTTACAGTGGAGGTGACTATTTGCAGCCGAGGCCCGCTCCTCTCCGGCGGAGAACAGCTGCCGTACAGGATTTATTTCAAACATTGTCAAGATGCCTTCGACGCAATGTCATTCCTCACACTGGCGCACAGAGTCGGCTCTGTTCTCCGGCCATTCCCCTCATTATTCCTGCTCTTTCTGCCATGTGACGATTTCAAAGAAACAAAACACGTTTTCCTCGGATGAACTTTTGACCCGGCGTTGCGTAAGAGCGCTTGGTTTTCTAAAGTGTGAGAGAGAATGTAATGTTTGATCCACATTTCTTCTTGGAGCGGAAAGCGCGGCAGAACAAACGTGACGGGGAGATTCTCGTTTCAGCATCGACTTCACCGGGACGAAACAATAGTGCAGTGTTTCCTCACGGTAATGAGATGAGGTAAACGAGAGGCACAGAGAGGGATGAAGAAGATGGGGGAGGGAGGGGGGAGAGAAAGAGAGGCAGATGTACATCACAGGAACTTTCAGGTCACTTCTTCTGGTAGTTCACTTCATCCTGAGGATGTTTAGGAGAATCTGAGTTATGTGCTCAGCTAATGTGGAAAAGAGGAAGGTGTTTAACGTGTTTAACTCAAAAGCAAAAACGTGGAGGATTGTGTTGAAAAAATCCCATCCATTTTTATCTATAAAACAGGGAAAATATTAAAAAACAGCAGGAAGAATTCGCTATTTATACTTCATAGGCAGGAATGAATGAATTGTTGATCGTTAATGTATGCAGGGAGACCTTGTGATTTATAATCTGCTTATTTAAGATTATTTGATTGTTTTTCACAACAATGGATGTGACATAATACAAGTATTAGTTTCTTAACAAAATTTAAAGTGATCCCAGTGTGTTTTAGTGCCATTTTAAGAGTTTTAAGCATATTTTGATGATTACTGGGATAATATTGTGAATATTTTGACCAGGATTGTCGTGACATCATCCTGTGTCTATTAGTAGATTAATATTTGGGGATTGTGTGCCTTTTGTCTCCACATGTTTTATCAGTACATCGTCCCCTCGTCTGCACTTGAGGAGGAGCTGATGTGTGATCGCGATGAAATGCCGTCATTCCTTCCACTCGGCCCACAGAGTCAAACTCCACCAACATGGAGAGACACAAGACCTGATTGTTGAGTCAAATATCAAACTGACCACGGCACCGCCGACTCGACCCGGGGATCAGACACACATTTGGAACAGAAACCACAACTAGAGCCAAACAAATAGTCCATGTACTGAAAATAAAATTAAAGTATTTTCTAGAAAGTCGGATCAGAAGCGAACTAGTATCCTCAGTTAAGTCCTAGACAGTACTGCATTAGTTTAGGTCCCACTCTGGTCAGGGTTACTGTATGTGCACTGCTCGTTGAGTTTTATTGCTCTTGTATTGTTTCTGTTTTATTTGTTATTCTAATTAGTATTTTCCATACTTCTACATGTTTCAATTTTATCCATTTATCTTTACTCATTTCTGTTCTTGTGCTGCTGCAACACCTGAACCTCCGCTTTGGGGCTCAATAAAGGCTCGTCATATCACATTAATCACCACACATTAATCACCACACATCTACAACTGAACCCTATCCACACACATATACACAGTTTATAAAGCAAAGAGCATTTATCTGACAAATGTGTTCGTCTGCACCAGCCTGCTGTCAGTAGTTAGCTGCAGTTTCTACACAGACGAACCAGAAGCGAACCTGAGCTGGCAGACAGTATGCACCTGACAGAATGGGCCACCAGGTCAGCATCTCTCTCTCGCTCGCTCGCTCGCACGCACGCACGCACGCACGCACGCACGCACACAGCATCTGAGCCTTTCCACTTGAATCTCTGCCAGCTCACTGCAGCACTGCAGACTCAGGTGTGGCCTCACAAAAGGGCCTTTTCATCAATAACTCACAGTGTAACACTAAAGACAACATGGAGGAATAAGTTCACATTTACATGTTGACTGAGTATTAATTGTTCAATAGCGCAGGACAATATATATTTATATATATATTATTTTATATATATAATTATATTCCTATCATGCTGGATCTTTTGCTTCAGAATTAAAAATAAGTAATTGTCAAAAATTGGAGAAACTTATGTTAAACGTTAAACATGAGGTTTGAGTCGATATTTCACACAGCAAATAGTAAAAAGAATAAATAATAATAACTAAAAGTCATTCGTCAGACCCGGAGAAGTAATAAGGTGGTCGGGTGTTTTGGAGCAGATTTGGTGGCATTCCAGTCCGCCGCTGGCTTTGATTGTGACGGAGTGACCCGAGTCAATTTGCCTCCCTGTATAGGATGTGTTTGACAAGCGCTAAGTAAATGTGCTCAGCCATTAGGAAAACAGGCCTATCTTTAAGAGCAAACACTAATCCCACTCACTCCAGAAGCCTGTGTCAATATGCTATTTCTCAGTGCCAGAAACAGGCTTTGATAACCTGCTGTAGCTTCACAGGGGAAATCTCCCTCCGCGTACTTATGTGATATCAGTGGTGGACGGACGTCCCGGAGCGCTCATTGAAGCAAACGTTTGCTTGTGGTGCTCGAAGCGCCCCAAAAAAACCCATATTTATCACAATTACATCACTGCTGTCGCATAATTAAAACGTGCTGGTGTAACATCCATAATAAGTACAGATTAAGCTACTTTGTTGTAATTTAAGTTCCCATGTTGCATATGTCTAAGGGCTTTTATTGTGAAAGATAAGCACCAAAGGCCGGAGGCAATAAGATGATTTTTCCAAATCATTAAATATTTACTTTATGACCGTGTGTGTTGCTGCTCTGCTCACATTAAATATATTATTTGAATGGATTTTTTCTCAATCACGCCAAGAACCATTTTCTTTCAGCCATAATTCCTAAATAAAACTGCCCACATTTGCATTTTTTAAAAGCAGCTTTTTATTGTTGTAGTTGGTTTGTTTAACTACTTTATCTGGTCCAGATGTTTCCAATGTGAGGGGTCAGGTCCCTTCAAAGGGTCACCAGATAAATCGTAACGCTTGTGAGATCATTAATGAGAGGAGGGGGAAAAATCTGGTTCATATAGGTTGTTTTTTTACTACTAACACTTAGTGACATTATAATCTAAGATATTAAACTCTGGAAAGGAACTACATCTATCAAAGAAATGTAGTGGAGTGGAAGTATCAAGCCGCATAAAGAAACTCAAGTAAAATACAAGTGTTCCAGATTTGACCTGAAGTACAGCACTTGAGTAAATATGTTCTGCAGCCAGAAGTTAAAAGAAGAGATAAACATGTGTCATGTTATAATAACTTAAGCACATGTTACATTTTCTGGACTTTATCATGATCCATGGCGCTCCTCTTTTCTCTGACATAACGCTCCACATGACAATCTAGTGCCACTCAAAGCAGAAATGAATGTTATTATTTTCCCAAAAGCAGGAAACGTGAAACGCACAGCTGGGCAGAAATACGACCGAGAGCTCTCTGCAGGAGATGTTGAAGGAGATAACTCAATTGTAGGTTACGAAGAGGAGGCATCCCCATATAAAACCTCCTACACACACACACACACACACACACACACACACACACACACACACACACACACACACACACACACACACACACACACACACACACACACACACACACACACACACACACACACACACACACACACACACAGAGCTGTGTGTTTTGTGTGTCGCTTGGTGAGTGTGGAGGTGTGCCATGAGGGATTTATGGGGCGGCGACAGCAGGAGAAACCTGTCCAAATCGCAGAATTTGCATTCTTACTGTGTGTATGTGAAGATACAAGTGGTCGGCATGGAGACCGTGAAACTTCACAAAAACAACATTCGGGATCCTGTCGTCCCTCTTCTCGACCCTGGAGCCGCTCAGTGTGAAGAGAGGAGACCAGAACCAGTCCAGACATCCGCAGAAACGGAGAGGAAATGCAGGAGGCGTAGAAAGAAGCTTCCCAAATCTGGCCTCCATACAGCGGAGCGGAATGCACCAGGGAGTGAGGGTTGGAAACATGGAGTCACGTCCAACGCGGTGCGTTTGGACACAAAGAGAAAGTGAGGGAAGAGCAAGAATCCTCACACAGCAAATTACAGTCTTTATGTCGTGGTGGTCTTTCAGCGTAGATCTGAAATGAGTTCATTCATCATCAAATCGACAGAAAAATCTATTTACTGTCATTCCTCAAATAGAAATGGTAAATATTCCTTTACTCTTTGACTAAGACTGCTCAAACACAATCGATCAATATGACTTAAAAACGCAAGGCAGAATACTCTGGATACCAAAATCTGGTCCCGTTTGCCTCCAGATTCTAAATGTGAATCTGATTAGAAAGAATACCACACAACAAACATCATTTACAGTTTTTGGTCACATGATCACATCCTTTTTCTGGGCTGCATGTCATGTGACCTTACTTTTATTATTAAGATTATTTTCATTATGGCTGAATCCATAACATATCAAATAGATAGAAAAGGTCAAAAGCCATTTTTTTTCACCCTGGACCAAGAAAATCTGAAAATCCTCATAACTGAGAAGCTAAAACAAGGTTGCTTCCGTTACTTAAACCATGAATCAATGATACATGTTTTCTGTTGACTGGTCCATTAATCAACCAGTCATTTCAGCACTAAGCTATATATTTTTAGGATTCAATGCTATTACCTCTGACATTTTATAGACCAAATGATTCATCGACTTGTCAGGATGAAAACAACTGTTAGCTACAGTCCTTCCCCTAATGCATGTGCTTCACAGACTTAGAATTTAATTCCTGAAACGGGTAAATATACCGACTTGTTTTCCTTTGGCCCACTGTAATTACAGGCTGCAACATAAACCCTAATGTCCTCCCGAGCGATGAAACTCAATCCTGAACGCTGGAAACGCTGACAGAAAGTGCAGGAGGTCACGCAGTAAAAGCTGTGCGCTGGAAATGAAAATGTCTACAGGCGTTAACAGTGCAGGACAGCAGGGATTACTCAACCGCGGGAATATAAACCTTCACTCTCTCCAAGTATTTATAATCTCAACAGTGTCCTCGCACCGACAGTGCAAAGCTGCTGCTAATTGTTATTACAGATCAGTCACTGCCGGGTCGGGCCTCGGCTTTCCTCCGTTTCCCGAGGCACGGCGGCGAGCTGATCGCACACGGGTCGATTACAACCCACGTGAAACCCGAGGAGGACGGATTCACATGCGAGGATGGTAGAACTGGTCACAGTGGAGTTTTGTGGGGAAATTAAAAAAGAAAACATTTTAAAACAGGTTGGGGATGTTTAAATGCCTGTTTATGTTCCCATCATGTAAGCAAATTTCACACAGCAAGTAACAACTCATCAGCAGACTTGCTAGGATCAGGGCCCTGCAGCATTTCTGATCCGTTATCTTACATAATAATCTGTCTGCGTATTAAAATGCATTCGTGCTAGCTTTGAAATTAATTTATTTGAGGTCGACAGCCATCATTAAACTTGTCGAGGTGAGTTTGTAAATGTTTGCCTCTACTTTGAGAGCTTGGCTATCGCGTCGATTATCGCTCCATCTAGGAAACCTTCTGGGGATAAATCCCGGCTGTGTACCCGACACCGTCAGCGCTGTTTGAGCTTTAGCTGGCTGCACACTCGGTAATGGAGGTCATCAATTTATGTATCTGTTCATTGAGGAATACCGGCGAGCAAACAGCTGCGAGGCTGCAGACGGAGACAGGTCCTGGAAGAGAACTGCAATTCTTTGCTGACGGCTGCATTTGCTTCACTGTGGTTGTGTTGAATCTCTAAATGGAATGTTTTCATAACCTTCAATAAATGTTTTTTTTCCCATTATAAAGCTTTATAAAACCAGAGGGGAGCAGCAGATCATGGTGATAATTCGCTGTAGCTTCATAACTTTAGATTCTGCAGCTAGCCCCAATGAGCTAGCTCCCTTAGCACCAACAAGCTAACTCACCTAGCACCAATGAGCTAGCTCACCTAGCACCAATCAGCAGGCTCACCAAGCACCAACGAGCTAGCTCACCAAGCACCAACGAGCTAGCTCATCTAGCACCAACGAGCTAGCTCCCTTAGCACCAACAAGCTAGCTCACAGCACCAATGAGCTAGCTCACCTAGCACCAATCAGCTGGCTCACCAAGCACCAACGAGCTAGCTCACCAAGCACCAACGAGCTAGCTCATCTAGCACCAACGAGCTAGCTCCCTTAGCACCAACAAGCTAGCTCACAGCACCAATGAGCTAGCTCACCTAGCACCAATCAGCTTGCTTACGGAGCACCAATCAGCTAGCTCACCTAGCACCAATCAGCTAGCTCACGCTACATCTCAGCCAAGGAAGAAGCCATCATCAGTTACATCTCCGAGATCTCCAAAACTAGGCAATTCACAACAAAACAACCTAGATTATTAAATAGCACTACAGTGAAGAGGAAAAATATGTTTTTAAATTTTGTGCTGAATTGTCCCTTTAATCTTCGGTTTGTCAGTAATCTTTAAAAACTTGCTACATTTGGAAGGACGGGGCGATCACTGAACAATGATGTTGGTTTCAGATTGAAGTCATTTCATCCTTCTGTCCACAGGTTTACATGCACAAGTGTTTACCTAAAGAACTAGACTGACACCGTTCTGACTGTTGCCTCTGACAGCGTAAAGCTTCGGTAATGACAGTGTGGAAAGCTCCCTCTCTCTCCTTATAACAAATACTCCCAGGTGAGGTGTATAAGCCCCAGTCGACCTCCTACATCAGCTGACAGATGAGTGTGTTTACGCGTGCGTGCGTGCCATGACCTCTCCGTCATTAGCCGACGCCCAGGTCATGTTGGTTAAAGCTCCGTCCACACGGTCGGCCATGTTGGAGCAAAGTCAGAACAGGTGGTCTCATCGGGGCCGCGCCCCATATGTAGGCCACATGTCGAGCATTAGCCGGCCGGCCGGCGCCGCGGTGCAGCCAGGTGAGGGGAGTGACTTAGCACAATCAATACGCTAAAGCTGAGCCACGTGGTCGGAGCAGGAAGGGGGTCAATCCCATTAGTTAGATCTGAGAGACACAAACGCTGGTCCAATCCCGTGCAGCTCCAAGAATAGCCGCCGCCGCCATAGTCGTACAATACACACATATCTATCCGTCTTTAGAGAAAAAAACTAAACAGGATCAATAGGGAAAGTTTGTTAGAATTTAAGTGGTTAATCTGAAAAGCTGGGCCCGCCCTCAACTCACTTCAATGCAGCGCTAGGTAAGCTACTAGCATGTGACCTCGCTGCACTCGTCACAGAGGCGTACTATGAAGATACCCTGCAGGGTTTTGTTGTAAACAAACACGGTCATATTTAAATTCAGTGTGTGTGTGTGTGTGTGTGTGTGTGTGTGTGTGGGGCGGATTTGCTTCGAGGAGATTGGACGAAAATAACTGATTATCATTTTGGCCTCATCCTGAGGTTTCTTCCATTTTAAATGTTCAACTTCTGTTATTCCTCGACGGACAGAGGGTGTCATATGCTGCACAGATTGTAAAGGCAAATATGTGATTTTTGTCAAATTCATGCTGTATAAATGAAACCGACTTGACAAACTGTCCCACAAATCCTCCATGAAATAAAACGGACTGAGTGTACGACATCAAAGCGAAAAAGCCGCTGCATACAGAACATAATCCGGTCCTTCAACGATTTAAGCAGAAGCGTCGCCGACTCTTAGAAGCTTTATGACAGAAGGGAACCATATCTCAAACCACAGAGTCATTGACACTACAACAGGCAACTCTTCCAGAGATGTTTTCTCTGCAGCGACATGAGAGGGACGCGACACGTGGAAGACGATAACGCCACTTTATAATCGCTTCCCGTTTCCTGCAGAGATAACGTATCGGGGTATACAAGTCCAATCTAATCTTTGATTCAATAAACAAAACAAAAACCCAAATGAGCCGATGAGATGACCACCTGCCATGCTAAACTAACTTTCCTCCACTTGGCAACAAACAAATCTAGAGACAACCCACCGGAAAAACACACAGAGCAGGAAATATCTTTCCGTGAGCGACTTCTTGCTCTGAGCGGCGGCGACATCCCTCGTTTCCTGCTCCCTTCCAGATGTGTGCTCTTTTCACACTCTCGTTTAATCACACACGCACACACACACACACACACACACACGCGTGCACACACAAGCTGCTTTCAGCATTTATGTAACTTTATTGATACTCAAAATCATGAGGATGGAAAATCTGCTGGATGAACAAACAGTCTGCGAGCTCCTGGAGGAGGGTGAGACCTGGGTTCAGATTTTAGGCTCAAGGTAATTCATTTGGATTTGAGAAGAAATAGATTAGAAACATACAATAAAAACGTCTTTCTTTCCGTTGCTGCCACACCTTCAGCAGGAGAGCAGGTTTTTATCAACATGTGACGAAGTTTCCCAAAAATCAGAGGAGAGTTTCTCAGGAAGAAAACATCTGGCCAGCTGCAGATGAACAAAGTCACAGAAGGGAGTGCAGGAATCCAGTAGGAGTTTCTTTCCTGAATGAAAATGACTGTAAGGCTGCAACTAACTATTATTCATCCAGGCCGTTCATGAGGAAACATTGTATTTGAGCAAAGAAACGGTTACGCCGCTGACAACACAGAGTCCTGTGTGCTCCCGAGTCCTTTAGTTTCCAGATGACAAAGAAGAGAGCAGGTCCACTGTGTGATGGACTTAATACAGAATAAAGCCTTTCCTGTCCGACTCGCTTCTATGTGACACGCTGCTGCAGGTGTAGCCGGGGCAGGAGGGCAGCTGGTCGGGTCTGACAGCTAAAGCTGACTGTGGTGTGTGTTCGTGTGTGTGTTTGTGTGTGTGTTCGTGTGTGTGATGCTGACGAGGCACCTGCGAACTCTGGCGTACCCCGGCATAAATAAAGAGCCTGTGATGGGACACAGACAGGCACATTGTCGGGCTGCTGCTGCTGCTGACGGCCGACTGATAAAAGTCTATCCAGAGACAGATCAAACATTATCCTCAGTTCTGCACAGATGCGGGGCTGCAACTAAGAGATTATTTAATTAGCTATTAATCTGCAGATTACTTTTTAACTCATCTTAAATTATTTTAAAATGATATATACACAGATACCAGCTGGAAACAGAGAATGTTTGGCATTGTTTCACTTTTCTTACTTGAAAAATGACTATTAAATAATTAATTGTTTCAGCTGTACACAGACGTACCGTGACGGTGAAAACTGTGGTGTTGAATGTACGATTCACGTTTAAATAACCTGCAGAGTGCAAGAGACCCAACTGGAGGAAAGTTTTGTTTTGACCTGCTACACAAACAATTAGAAGTCAAACAAATCCCTCTGAGCCCTCGATGAGTCTCTGTGACCTCTGACCTCAGGCTGTTACAGTCAGAGCGAGAAGCTGCGTCGACGCTGTCTAGTCGTACGTAACTCCTCTCTCCCGGCCTGCGGTACCAGTCTGCGTGGATGCAGGTTTAGAGGCGTTTGGCACCGGACCGGAGAGATAAACAAACGGGGGATGGGTAACAGCTGGAGCTGAGCAAAATGCCATTTGTTGGTTAGAGTGCAGCTACACTGACTCGTGTTCGTCTGTGTATATTTGTTTATTTATAACCATCAATCAATATTCCTTAATGATAATTACAACTGAAAAAGTGGGCACAACTTGGCTAAATGAAATAACTTTGGCCAATTTCAATTTTAATCTGTAGTAGGAGCAGTTTTAACCACAGCTCTCATTTTAGTAATGGCTAAAACTATTCATATCAAATGCTTTCACTAACACTAATGATTTGCTTCCATCATGGAGGGTGAATAAAGGACTGAATGATTCATTCATCTCCTGACTAATGATGATTATGAGCTTTATAAAGAACAGAGGAAGGACACAGTCATCTAAATGAGGTGAGGAGATCATAACCTCATCAAGCTGTTCAGGTAATCTATCTCATTTATTTTACACTCAAAAGGCAGCAGAATCAATGAGGACACACTTATAATCCCAGCAGAACACTTTCAATGCAAAACTCTTTTTAAGATTATTATGTTTGACTATTTCGTATAGCCTAAGAAGATTGCTAAGTCCTATGTATTGTCTCTGTCAAATGAATGAATAAAAACATTTCTCCCGAGACTAATCTCTTTCCAAATCAGAGTTTCTGTGAACTCACATTTCATTTGTAGAAACATGTCACTTTAAATCCAGCCTTGGGGACAGAGCGCTATTTTTCTCTGTATTTCTGTTCATGACAGTCTTTAATGAACACCATTTCCCATAAGCCCTTGGTTAAATGCCTCATCTTGACAAACGAGGACTTAATGTTTTTGGACAGGCAAGATAACAGCCAAGAAGTAAAAAAAAAAAACGTCTTTACAAGCGAGTGTTGAGAGTTTCTACTGATACCTATGACGATGACGTACGCACCCGTGTTTTTAACTTGGTTGAGACCCCGAGGGGGTTTCAACGTCAAACAGTCGGAGCTTCAGGGAAGTAAACCAGAAACACAGGAGCTTATTATTTCCAGGAAGGCCTATGAAAGAAACTGAATGAGAGATTGCATCGGCGTCGACAGAAGCTCAAAGAACGGAGGTGAGCTGGATGTGAGGGGGGAAGGCTTCTGCTCCATATTCACCAAGTTAGTGTGGGTGTTAACAAGTGGGAAATAAGAAATAAATAAAAGAAAAATAACAAATCAGCCGTCCCTCCATCATATGGGACAATCCCGAGCAAACAGCTAAAAAAATACAGCTTGAAGTGACATCATCCTCACATCACCGCGAGGAGGGAAGTTGCTGGAAAACAAATGTGATTCTTCAACCTCAAGTTGCTGCACAAACATTCTGTGGTGAGTCGCTTGTGTAACCTGCCGCTGTGTGTTTTCTACTCTTCAAACTAGTCCAGATAAACCAGGCACTCGAGACCTGCACCTTACATGTGACTCAACTGGAGGCGGTGCAGGCTATAACCTAGACACTCAGTTTCACCTCGTTTAAAAAAACACACACACAGAACTGGAACTTTACACTCAACCTAAAAAGGAGGCACTCGATCTTTCCCCCTCCGTGTCCCCCGGCCCGAGGAAAACAACACTTTCAGGGTACAGTAAATCTGCCTCGACCCCGCCCAGTTGGGGGGAGATCCCAGTAATACGCACTAATCCTATACACAGTACTAGCGGGGGGCTCTGAGGAGGTGGTGTGTTAAATGCGTAGTGAGGTAGCGGAGGAGGAGGAGGAGATGCCGAGAGATGAATCTGCTGACCTGGGTTGACTCACACCGGGAGTGTTTCTGTTGGCCGGGAACGATGGAGGAGAACAACAGGAGCTCTGGAGCTCACCGGGGCCAACAAGGACCTGCAGGTCCTCCACAGACAGAAGGTATTATACTTTTATAGGTAAAGAAAGGAATAACAGCTACCAGGTGAGATCCAGATATGCAGACACAGTCAAGGTTCTGGTCCATCCTGAACCAAAGTCCAACATTAACTCTCTGTAAAGCTCCGTTTTGGTCTCCACCAACGGCTGAGAAAAAAATTAAATACTTGGTTATTTAGCTGCTATTTCTGTCTGGTGGTTTCAATAAACATTTTATCTATTTTTATGTGATTTTTGCCTTGAATGGTGTGGTCGGTTTTGATGTTAACATCAAAGATACTGATGAATGCAGGTTTACACGCACCTTCCTCAAAGCCGACGAATTCGTCTGTATTCACGCACATGAAAGTGGTTCCAGCCTTTGATGGTAACACACACACACACACACACACACACACACACACACACACACACACACTATTGCCCTGTGACGCCGGTCTTGGACAGCAGATCCCGATGATGCCCCGTCAGGGCGAGGTAACCCCACACCCCCCCTCTGGACCCACGGGGACTACAGAGGACAGCTGAGCTCATATTAAGCCGTCACTTGGCTCAGATGTAAAAACAAATGACTGCACTTCCTGTGAGTAGTCTTTGTTTTCAACAGTGTCAACAACCGTGTTGAACTAGAACCAGTTCCTATTTAAAATGCTAATGAGTAATATGGCCCTGTATTAGGCATTTTTCATAAAATGTCCATAAAAATCGAAATCTAATCTGTCATATATTAGGTTGCTGTAGTTAAGCCATGGTTATGGTAACCTTTTCAGCTACAATGAAGCCCCATCCTGTAGTATTTTAAACACTTTTTGCATTATCATTCCTACTTACAACATTCATTCCCCCAACGTTGCCTTAAATCATTCCTAAATGTCAGGTATTCATCTGTAAACCCCAAAGATGCAACAGGCTGACATCTGGATTCAAAGCCCAGGTAGTAGTTAAACACAAGATGATGAATGGGTAGTACAACTAAACTACAAATAAATAAATAAACATATCCATACTATCCGGGATACGGCTTCCAACCATCGATCTTAAATCCAACACTTGAAAAATAAAGCAAATGTGCTTTAATAGTCTTCAGGTACTGACATGTGAAGCCAATCCTGAAGTGCCTTCAACTTCAATTATTTCAAATAGCCAGCAGGGGGCGACTCCTCTGGTTACAAAACTAAGTATGACTGCATGGACGTTTATGAGATAATGACCCTACGTCTCACTTGATTTATTATCTCAGTAAACATTGTAAACATGAGTTTATGGTCTCAATCTCTAGTTGTAATAATCTTCAATAGCATGATGTTCGTTTAGTAAATTATGGTCCCTTTAGAATAAAATGGAGGATAAAGCAGGGTATGCTTTAGGGCGGGGCTACCTTGTAGTCCGTGTTTTGTTTTTAGAACCTTAATCGCTGTTTTTTTTAGTTCATCTAGTCGCCTAAAAAGAAATTGTAATGCCTTTTTATGGATGCACAGGAACCCTGCGCTTTACGGCTAACGTCAGTCTTATATATACACGTTTATGCAGCTTTCAAATGTGATCACAGTAAGTCCTGGATCAGGGGAAAAGCTTTTAAGTTTCTATTACGCATGTAAGCGCATTCGTCACTACATGCCATGTTCCACGTTGGCATGGAAACGAAAGAAGATAAAGACTCACCCAAACTATTTCACACAATAAATTCCAGTGCGCCGCAGTCACGGGAATTTAAAGCTTAATGTCAATTTCAGTCATATCTCCCGCAAGAGGGAAAACAAAGTGAGGAATGACAGACGGCAGATAAGAGCCATACGTCAACATCGGGTGATGCATTAGTCATATTTCACGTACGCTGGTATCAGTCTTCAATCTGCAGGTCAACTGAAGACCGAAGGTGTTGGAAGGTAGCATCAGTGAGATCCAGTCTGTCACATCCCTGATTACCTTCATTTAGAATAATAACCATGTTCAACCAAAACACTGGGACTCGCTGTGTTTATCAAACCAGGTTCCTGCTTTCATCTCCTCCAGGCAGAGTTTGATTAATAGGAGCACTTGAGCGACAGGGCTTGTCAGGATATTTACACGTAACTGCAGCTGTTGGCTGGTTTCCAAAAAAAGAAAGAAAAAAAAAAAAGACAGAAAACCCTCTTGTAAGTGATATCCTGTATCAGGAGTTTTATATATACGCTGCAGGCCTCGGGGGGAGTTTGGCCCGCGTCTGACAGTCAGCAGGAAACGTCTGTCTGCTGAGGGATTGTTGACGGCTCGACGCTGTCCTGGTCTTTGATACCTGACTGACGAACAGGTCTAGAGGCTAATGCCTGGTTAATGTGAAGTAAAGGGAAACAAGGCTGCTGTTATGAGGAACTAAATCTATTTACACAATAAGATAAGCCCCAGTTCACCTCAAACCACAAAAATGTCCTAAAATCTGAAAATCGGATTCAACAAATACACAAATCTGCCTAAATGTCTAATATTAGTTTGTTATAAAAACGTGGACATTACCCAATAGTTACACCTACGTTACCCAGAATGCAACTGTGCTGGTTTTGCTGGTTAATGTGGTCTCCAGCCTAAAGACGAGATGAGGAGGTCTGATACACTCACTTCTAACTTCACACCAACAAAACTCTTTTTTTTCCAGACCTGTCGACCCGACTCGAGAGGAAGTGACATCACTCGAGGACTTTTATCAGACTCCTTCTGGAGCCACAAATGGCTTTAAAACTACATTTTTTCCTCTCCACATGTGCAGTCGCTCTCCCACCAACACTCCAACCATCAACAACTGACTTTGATGTGGAAAACTCTGAGTTTCTATTCGAGCTAACTGAGGCACAGCTCTTTAAAACCAACGACACGTGTCAGATGAAGGTTAAATGCAAAGCTCAAGAACATTAACTCCACTTTTTTACTTCGACCAGGATTCCATGATGATTAAACCCACACAATTACTGAAGCAGATGAATAAACATAAACAGAATATATAAAAAAAACACGTGTTTATGATTCCTCCTGTGCTGCTCGTCCACTTTCCTGAATGAAGCGCTACACGGAAATGAAGACAAAGTGTTGCTATGAGGTAACTTTGGCCGCTCGCCCTCCTCTCCTCTAGCTATCTCTCTCTCTCTGCAGTAGCTCCACGGCTCCAACCCTGGCATCAAACCGCCAGCGGGCAGATACACAATCTCACTGTGCAAACAATTAAAGGCTGCTCCTCTGCACTTGAAGCGACACGCTCGCGTTGCCGCGTTGAGGATTAACCTGATATGCTTACAAATTAACCCCGGAGACACACACACACACACACACTCACACACACACACACACACACACACACACACACACCGATGAATGGCATTCCTGGGAGCTGTGTTTGCCCGAGCGAAGAGCTACCTGTTGCAAAGATTGTCATCGCGCAGGTTACTTTTGAACTTGGCTTCTAAGCTGCCGGTTTCAACTTTGACATTGATACTGGGAACACTGGGCAGTATCTTTATTGAGGAACTTAATAACTCAAGACACCATAAATGATTCAGCTGTATTATAAAAACACATTTGTACGATCCTGGACGACTCCAACCAGATGGAGAAATACCCAGCAGGCAATGTGTGCGTTTCTGGGAGCGCTGCCCTGCTCTTTGTACGCGAACGGAGTGTAAACAGCAGGTGGTCAGGTGACGCGGCGGCGAGCGATAAAGCCCCCCTCGTAAAATACGACGACAATAAGCGACTAAGTATTTGCCTTCCTGACTGGCAGCGTTGTTCGTACAGTCAGAGGCTGTTACGCAACCGCCGCAAACTCAATTGACGACGAATGAGAAAACAATCTGCGCGTTGTGAGCTCGTCAAAGACTGTCGGACTAGCGTGCGTTAAAGTGACAGGTCCCTGAAGAAGAAGAGAAGGGGAATATGAGTGGAATGTCTTGAGCGATATGAAAACAACCAGTTTCCTTCACAACCTTTGGCCGGGGCCCCTACGAGCTCCACCTTCAGACAATCTTTCCACTGTGCAGTAAAAATCACAATAACAAGAATAATGCTAGAACCACTGATAGGCCACTGGCTGTTTGCAGATAGAGAGCTCCTCTATGTGTGCGACATAATCCCCACACAGCTGGACCGACGGAGCAATAAACCTCTGTGTGGAGGCAACTGTAGGGGAGGAGGGGGGGTAACTGATGTGAAAAGCCATGAAGAGTCTCACAATCACAGCGAGTCACGTCGACTATAGTGGCAGTTTATATGGACAAACATCGGCCCACACAGCCTGAAATTCAACTATCACAGGATGTGAATCAGGCAGGATTATAAGCAAAAAAACCAAAAAAACAACCGTCAGTCTTCTGGGCAAAAAACCAGGTCAAGTCTCAAGTCAACTCAGACGAGTCTCAGATCAAGAATCTGTGTCTCATCAGCCAACATCAGCCAACTAAAAGCCTCAAAAGACGTCTGAGACCAGATCGGGGATGAGGAGGTCAGGAACAGATGTTTTTAAAAGGAAAACGTCACCTATTTCAGAGCTATGGAATACCTGATTATCATTGTAATATCTCAGAACAATAGAATAAAACAGTCAGAACACGAGACACAACGGTCATGTCTCATTGGGTCTGAATCAATGTCAAGTCCCTCGTCTCAAAAGCAAAGCCTCGTTATCGGAAGAGCGTATTCAACAAACAACAAAAGCCTTTGTATCGACTCCCAGCATGCTCGTGTTTTTGCTTACCTCCAGCACTGGCCCCGCCCCTAAGATGATCTGCTCCACTCCGCTGGCGAAACCCTTCTGGCTGAGAGCGGTCAGATGGTGAATCAGAAAGTTTGTGCTCTGCGTCTTCCCGGAGCCGCTCTCCCCGGAGATGACGATGCACTGGTTCCTCTCCCGCTGCAGCATGGCGTGGTACGCCACGTCCGCCACGGCGTAAATGTGCGGCTCCAAGTTGCCCAGCGTGTGATTATCGTACATCTTCACGTACTTGGGGTTGTAGATGGGCAGGAACTTGAAGGGGTTGATGACGATGAGGATGCTCCCGACGTACGTGTAGATCTTCTCCTGGCGGAAGCGCGAGCGCAGGTTGTCCAGCAGCGAGCGCTCGTTGAGCTCCGGCAGGTGGCAAAGGTCGGCGTGGTCCCCCTGAGGATCCGGCTGCGGCAGCAGACCGCGCTCCATCATGCGCCGGCGCTCCTCCGTCACCTGCAGCCACATCTGGAGGCTGCCGCCGTAGTGGATGGAGCCGTCCAGGTTCTTCTGCCTGAGGAGGAAGCGGTAATCCTCGCCGCCGGACAGCGGGCGGTGCTCCAGCGCCACGCGGGGCCAGAGCATCATCCTCTGCACGGGGCAGTCGCAGGGGTTCAGCACCCATTCCTCGCCGCCAAACTCCTTCACCTCGGCCAGGACGTAGCACTTGGTGCGGTCCAGCATCAGGCGCTCCAGGACGCGTTCGATGGCCTCGGCGGCCGTGGTGGTCTTGCGGGCGCTGATGGGGCAGTAGATGGTGCCCTCGGCCAGGGCGCCCGGGTAGATGCGCACGGTGAACTCGGAGTTCTCGAAGCGCGGCCGGCGGCCCAGGGTGCCCACGCCACCGACGCCACCACCGCCATCACGAGCACTCATGGCGGAGCAGGAGTTCCCATTAGCGGCAGCCGGGCTCTGGCACGTCCTCTACTGGGCTGGGAGGGGCCACCGAGTCAAGACATTCCCACTGCGGAGCAGAAGAGGAAGAACACAAATCAATCAATCAGAAAACAGATTACACAACAAACTAAATCTATAATCGGAAATAAAAGCAGACTTCCATCAAATAATCTCAGACTACAGCCCTCTGCAGACAGATTACGACATTTGTTAAATCATGACAAAAAGGCTTCAACTGCCCCCCCCCCCCCACATGCATACTCATAAAAGGATAAAGGATAAGTCATGGGGGGATCTGCAGGATTACCATTAACACACATACACACTCCCGAGCGCACACATAAGCCCTCGCCAACGCCGAGACCAGCAGCTGCCGTTCCTCTTTGCCCGAAGAAGACACAATCACGCCATTCACAAGTTCCCTCTTTAATACGCAGCAGAGGGACACCCTGGGGTGAGAGGAGGCCAACGGAGAGAGACAGAGGAGAGACGGAGCTGCTGCTCATTCTGGACACTTCTGTAGCGTTTCAGGAAAATACGTCTGAATTAATCAATTGAGCTGCTTTTTTTATTTAAGTGTCACATTTAATGCTAATGAGGCAGAAATATAAAAAACTGCACTTTTTTGGCGTTTTTGGCGTCGTCGTATCCCTGCGTTCGTCTCAGCGTTGCAGTCTTTGCAGTGCATTCCAGTTAGTTATCATGCTGTAATGTGTCTTTACGTTTCACCCCACTTTTCTTCAACACGTCTCGTCGACTTCTAATTTACAAACCGAATGTCAAAGCCGAGGAATGAGCTTCGACTCGTTGCCGTCGGCGACGGCTTCTTCCCGCAGGTAGAGAAAGGAATGGCGACACGCGCAGTTGCTCGAGTTGCGCCTTTTAATTAAAGAGTGACATGATGTTGTGGCTTCGTTGCATTCTGCTCCACGAACAGCTAAAAATGTGTGCAGGACTGTGTATCTCTGCGTCTTGTTAAAAGGGATTTCTCCTGCTGAGCATCTGTTCTAAACTGAGTATTGATGATATGAAGTGTATAAAATGCCAGTTGTGAAATGTTTGGCTGAGTATAAATGGGGGTAAGTAAGAAATGGAGCAGTATGGCAACTGCAGAAGTGAAAAGAAAAAAAGAAAAGTGAAAACAGGAAATGGAACAGGGACGCGTATAGTTGGTGTGCAGAGGGGAGTACAAAGGGCTCCTGCACCCCTGGTCATTTCCTGTCGCCCCGCGTCCAACTCTCCAACCTTCTCCTGCCATGTGTCGCCTCAGCAACTTTGATTTGACCATGAGGTGCACAAACGTGCACACAGGACCTCTTTCCAAACGCGCACACACACACACACACACACACACACACACACACACACACACACACACACACACACACACACACACACACACACACACACGAGACAAACACACACACGTCACCTATTTGGAACCTCAAACAAAGCATTTACTCTAACTGCAAACGGTGTGTGTGTGTGCGTGTGTGTGTGTGTGTGTGTGTGTGTGTGTGTGTGTGTGCATGTGTTTGGAGTACTGGGTTCGGGCCCGGCGCCTGGAACAGATGGCCAGCTTGCTGCTTAAAGGATGGGGGGGCTGCTTCTCTGTTTACCATGACACGAGGAGAACCGACTAACAGACGTCTCCTCCAGGAGAGCGCTGGCACAAACGTACCAATCACAGAGCACCTCCCTCCCGGTAACAACCATCTCCGCTGCTCTCTTGCTTTTGACAGATTTACAACGGCATGAACCACAGAGTGGACCAAGGTGACATGAGGGAGGGGCTGCTCAGACTGGGTGGCAGGATGATGTCATGTTAAGGTACATGGATGCACATTTTAAACCAATTTCTTGTTGTCATGTTACAACTATACAAGATATTATCGACCATTTCCATTGAAACACGCAAAGACAGTACGAGAAAAATGTTTTTTAACATTAACGCAGTTTTGAAAAGAGCATTATTAAAAAGGAAGGAATAATAAAACACAGTGACCTGGTTAGACAACAGGCATTTACTTCATTATAGTCAGGAAACAGATGACTTTTGGGAGATTACCCTGTAGGTGACGTAGCTGCATACACTGAAACTTTATTTCACTTCACTCTCTGAATCCCATTTTGAATGAGGACATGTTTACAGACATGTATCACAAGCTGCTACTCACTATTCTGGACTACGTCACTGTTGTTCACAAGCTATTTCCTGGATGTGTAACCGAGAGAGAGGAGAAGACAAACCACTAACACGACCAAATCAGAGGTCTGGATCGGGCAGTTTATCCCAACCGACCAATGAAACCGCCCCCGTGGATTCAGTTGTTGAGCGAGGGATGCACAAAAACCTTCTTTGTGAATGCTACTCTTGTTTCCAAGAATGAAACACCTTCTCAGATAACATTCAAACTATTCATTCTTCAGCGCTCTGCGTCAGCATTGTTCTCCGGACAGGAAAAGATACCGAAAATATTCAAACATTATCACGATTGTTGCATTTTTTCTTTAAACTGTTTAAAGTGTTGCGTCTGCACACAAACACTCGGACGCACATTCACAACCCGGCGTGCGGCGGCGACGACCTGCTCGAGGCGACGGAGCGAGCGAAGCAGAGAAAATGTTTGAGGCATGATGTCATTCCACCTGAGCGCTGCACAGGTTCGTCCCTACGGCAACTTGAAAGAGAAAAAAAAAAAGAAAAAAGGTTTGCTGTGGCCTCTTCCTTATTGCTGTCCTCCTCAAACAACTGGACAAGGAACAGATCTGGTTACATCACCTGAATGCTGTGAGTCTATCACAGTCAGGTAATCTGACCTGGAGTCTGTTTGAGGGGCCTTTCCCCCTGAAGACACAGCAGACCAGGACTGACCTCAACTGGGATTACTTGCTTCCAGATATACAATAATTAGAAGTAAAATCCCTCTTTGCATTCTCTCAGTAATCTGAACGCTGACTGTTTGGAGGTTGTGACAGGAAACCAAGGAGAGGTTCCACCATGTGACTCGGCCTCTTCAACGGCTGCCATTGTGCAGAGTGAAGGATCGAGTTTGGTCAGCTTTCTACCATGTGAAGTCATCTTTCTGAATAGGCCGTGTGTGTGTGTGAGTGAGTGAGTGAGTGTGTGTGTGTGTGTGTGTGTGTCATCAGGGCTCAGCTTGTGTGTTCAGGGCTCATAATGCTGTGTCGGCTCTTTGTTGTACCTTCAGCCACTGGGACTTTGTATGTGCGTTACACTGAGGTGTCCGACTTGCCACTGGATTGTGAATTCTCACGTCCAGCCTACACAGTTTTTTTTATGGGTTTATTTATGAATACGGTGCCATATTTACCCGCTGTGTTTGCTAGCTTCGTGTCACACGACCACAAAGTTTTCTCGCTGTTGCACATTCGGATTCTATCAGTCATAGAAATGAGTTTGCAATAGAGTTTTGCTCAAAGCTAGAGCACAACTCAGAACTTTGACTTCAAACGAAAAAATATTTTATAGTGGGGTTTCTTTGACAGTCAAACCAATAAGGTGTCTTAAAGCAGATACTGACAATAATCTCTTATGTTAATGTTTGGATCCTCCGTTAATTAAACCCTAAATTTAGAAGACAAAACAAATATTAAAAGCATCCTTCAGCTGCAGGTCAGCAGCTCTAAAGGCCACTACAGGTTTCACTGGGTGTGTATATCATTTGAAAGAAATGTACTATGCTGGGTGAATTACATAAGGACAGGTGTGTCATCTTGTATTTACTAGTACTACTTATTACCTTTTAAACACATTATTGTAGAGAAGAACCGATACAGATATCAGATATGGGCCCGATACTGACTCTCACAAAGCTGGATCAGATATCAATGATAATAGGCCGATCTGGTGTCAGATAACATTATTTTAACAAATAAGTTAGGAAAACAACGTTTAAGTCTAGCCTGATGCTGCATTGCACATAAGAGAAAGATCCCAGTGCACAATGAGGCACACAGCTTATGAGTTAAACACCGGTATTGGATCGGTATCGGCTGACACCCGAAGACCAGGTATCGGTATCAGGACTGGACAAAAAGTCAGATCGGTGCATCCCTAATTAATTGTTCTAGTGTTCAACGGTTGTGAGAATGCTTCTGGGTGGAAAAGGTTTGACATTTTGCTGTAAAGGTTTGTTTTTATTGCTGACCGAGTCACTTGTTCTCTAAATACCTTTTTATTTTATAACAAAGGGGTGTGCTTAGTTTATTGGTGTCTACTCTACTTCACGTGTAACAGAAGCCGTAAACTACGTTACAGCACAGATAAGACCCGGGTGAGGCAGGGCCGGACTATGTTATGCAGTTTACATACCACACAGAAACTCATTTCCCTGCTTTTAATAGGGCCACGCTGCCTTTAGGAACAGGCCCAACCCCCCCCGCTTGACTGTTATGGGCTTAGGAAATTACCCTTCAGACATAAAAGACATACAGTACACACAGTCATCAAAGTGACTTTAAAGGAAAAAAGGGATGGGCACGAGCTGCTAAAAACCAGAGCGTGCTTTGATTGTCATGTGTACTGAAAGTTTTACACGCCTGCAGGATTTCCAGTAAAGAGCCTTCAAATACAGTAGTGTGTATAGAGCGTTGTGTATGGAGACGATGAAGACAGACCATGTGGGAGACAGATTGTTGACCCGGATCGGTCGCCCCGACTAACTTTAAAATCAGGCCGAATTTCCACCAGATTCTGTTGTTTGATTCAGTGTAACTTCCCTCCTGGACATGGTCAGAAGATGCTTTGTAGACTTGTTTTATATTATATTGGGAGTCGTATTTTACATGATGTGGTTCAAACCGTTGTCTCGACCGAGATATAAAACGTCCTGCAGAACAGACTCCATAATGTCTGCGTCTTTCATCTGCAGCTCCAAATTCTTCTCTTTTTGTTATTTTACGTTCATGGTCGGTTTGCACAAAGTAAAACTGCCTTTTTTCTCTTATTGTCAACGCTGTCTAGTGTGAAGAAACTTTATTGGAATTGTTTTACGAGACCAAACTGACCAGAACCATACAGTGCAAGCACAAAACCCACAGGATTTACTTCAACTTTTCCAAAAAAAACAAGGTGTTAAGGGCCGGAGAGGTCAGCTGAATGATGAGCGGTAGTGGACGTGCCATACGAGCGCCGACATGTCCAACACACACATAGTTAAAACAAAAAGAAAGAAAAAGGTTGCCATTCTCTGCAACCAAATGTATCCATGTGTAACACAACTCTGCCTCTGCAGCGTCCCACAGAGAGGATTCACCTTCAGCCCCGAGGCAACACTGCAGCTCTCAGAGCGGCCTTGACCTTGTCAGGCACCGAGCCGCGACCTCCGGCTTGTTGGGAGTAACACGATAATAGCAGCCGGGACGGACAGCTGCAGGCTAACATTCATGATAGTTAAAAAATATGCAACAATTTCCTAAAAAAGTCTTCTGTCTACATTCATCAGCAAACACTTGCAGGTTTACAGATTATGTTAGCTATCAGTTAGCAAAGCCAGAGAGCGTTTCCCGCCTTTTCCTTGAAATATTTTATAAAATGAAATGATCCTGGAGAGAAAATGTCAGCGCGGAGAAGGAGAACATGTCACATTACAGAAGAAACAGAAAACGCTCGGGTAGCCATCGTGACTGACTAGCCTCAGCATGTTCCAGCTGGCTAACGCGTTAGCCCTTAGCTCGTCTAGCTAGCCAGCTAGCCCTGCAAGCAGTCCGGACGTCTCCAAGGAGACACGTGGATTATTGTCACTAACAAAATGAGTCGACAAATGAAGCAGAAGAGATAAAGCTTCCATCTCGATGATTGTGGAGTTTGATTTTGTAGCTCTGACTGCCGTCGTGGACTAAACGTTAGAGTTTATTTCAGCAGTGTTGCTGTTTCACACCCCGTCAACACTACAATAAAGGCTGCTGCGGAGTGAAAGGTTGACAGAGGTTAACTTTTCTTCGAGGCCGTGTGGTAAATTGAGTGTAACGTGAGGATACGGCCCGGCAGCCAACTGAAACTTCTCCCTGTATTTAACTCCCTGGTGAATGACCATGTTTGACGCTAATTTGGGTCAATGGAAAACGAGGAGCGAGGAGATGCCAACGCTGTAGTCAGCGTCTCTAACATTTCGGTTTGGGGTTAGTTTTTTTCTTTTCTTTTCCAAATTGCAGTTAATACATGCAAACGCTTCCTCAAATGTGTAGACTGTGCTTCAGAAGCTGGATTTTCATTTTCAGCACAAGTAGCCAAACAAAGGAAATATGTCTCAATGTCTGATTAAGTGATGGTTATAACTCATCCGTAACTACCGAAGCCTCACAGAGAAATCGATTTATTAATAAACTTTATCTAGACAACAAAACTGGAGGCTCGGTATCGGGGCAGAACTACAAAATGTTTTCTCATTTAATCAAGAACTTCAGTGCAAAAATAATCAAGATGCTCTGAGACATTTGAGTGTGTGAATATCATTATCAATTTAAACGCCATCATTGTGTATTGTGATCTCAATGTGAATACATAATATGATTGCACTGAAGGATGATAAAATGTCATACTACATTATCGCCCATGAAAACCTGTTCACCTCTCCAAGCGTTTATAAATGACTCAGATTAAACGGATCTAAAAAAAAAGCTGGTTAAAGCACCTGTGATGAGGTTTCAGATACAGGTGGGTGTTTCAGACTGGCCCTGGAAAACGTAATTAAAATCATAAAAACTTCTTAAGACAAGTTCAGCTCCATTCACCACTTTGATGAACCACTAGAAAGGAATGAGGTCAACTTAGAGGACGTCCTGAATTCACTTGTCAGTCAAAGCCCAGAAGGAAGACTAGCTGCTGCTGTTGTTGTTGTTAAGTCACACACTGACAGTAACACGGTTTCAGGGCCTGCAGACAAACAGCATTACATACTTTACTACCTCCGTGTTCACTCACACGGCTCTCGAGTCTCTACGACTACTGATGAGTAGGAAGGGCTGAAGGAGGTACGGAGACGGAGAGAGAAGATGATGTTGCCTTCCCGAAATTGGAGCTGTGGGAAAGTGAGCTTGAATTCTGAGAGCCGGTCTGGCTTCAGCTGCCGAGACATGGCCGTGCATTATTGATGCACCCCCAACAGATGGTTTATTCCAGCGTTTCAGCGACGAGCCGCACCCTCAGAACTGAGTAAACTCACAGTTATGTCCAGGAACCTCATATCTACCTCAACGTAGGTGGAAATCACCTCAATGCAAAAGTAATCGTTATCTTTTAGGTCAAACTAACGTGAAAGGACCATACTGGTCATTTACACCCGTTTAAATGACATTTTGATAATCGCTTCTTAATTACGAAGGGAAAATACTTGTAACTTGCCAGCCAATATTATAAACCGTTAACGCAATTGAGTAATTGATCAATAAGGAAAATAATAATTGGTTGTAGCACTAATAACATTTACCTGTTTGCAGCTCAGGCTTCTTGGTTTAGATTGTTTGATGTAGTTTTTTGGGGGTTTATTTTCATTTCAACAATAAAATAAACTCTCATCTCTCTGGATTCATGTAAGTTAATTTCCTTCTTTAAATGAACATAACTGTCACATGGAAACAGTTAAAGTGGAGATTGATTTGCATTGCATTGTCTCATATGGACATAGTGGTAATTATGTTATACATCATATTTTGCTTCCTTATCTTTTACAGTTTGTGCTCATGTATTTGCTAAAAATACAGTGTTGATGAGGGGTCTACCAAATGAAGTGTCAATGAAAACTATTGATGAAAAAAGGGGTTAACCAAGGTGAGTCTACGGATTGATTTTTCAAACAGGAATTAATTTAAATCAATGGCTGCGTTCAAACATATGGGAAACGCATTCAAACTTCTTAAATTGGACAGGTTGCATTTGGAAATGGTCATCAAAAAAGTAAATCAGCTGTGATTTACAGCCAAGGAATTATTATTTTGCATGTTGAGGCTCTGGTTCAACTTCATTATTTAGGGTGACTGTGGCATTTCAGACACAGGACAGAATATTGATGAGGAACGCTTCACATTAAACAAACGAACAAACAAACAAACAAACAAACTGCCGCTCAACAGAAAGAAACAGGAAGAGAGAGACAAGAAACCAAGAAAAAGTTGACTCTAAGTCATGAAAATCAATCAACTAACAACATGTTGGCCTTTATTCCTGCTGGTATTTCAGGCCAACAGGATCCGTGGTTACCGAGTCGACCTGAGTCCGCGAGGCCGGACTGGAACAAGTCCACACTGGAATCACTGTCCACGCCGTAATTAAAAACGACTGAAGGCCTCTCAGGCCCGCCTGTGCACACAGCAGAGGATGACTGCAGCCGGTCACTCTGAATGAAGCGCTGGGCCGACACCAACTCCCTCCACATTCCACCCGCACCCAAATATGACACCGGAGGAAGTGCCATGTGTTTGTGTCCTAAATTAAAAGCCCAACATTGCAGGACTCCATTATTGTTATTACCCGAGGTGGACTGGAGAGAGTGGAGAGGAAGGAAATTAATACGGAGTACGGCAGCGGTTCTAAGGCCAACATTGTTCTCTGCAACATCTGTACATAAAACTTGTGTCCTTTTGCCATTTTCGCTGACTCAGTGTTTCAACATTATAAGCATTCATGGAAAAAGAATATTGTAGGAAAATGTTGCTAATCCAACCAGTTTCAGTCGACGCATTAATGTAACTTATTTTTTTTAGAAAAATAACAAATGAAACAAGCATTAGAAAGTGCAAGGTTAAGTCAAAAGCTTGCAAGTGACTGTTGGATTCATTCTAACCGGCTGGAAGAAACTGAGATGTTAGAACGAACTTCTCTCCGTGTTGTATGAGCATCTACGTTACCGACGACTATGTGGGGTTTCTATGAAATAGAGAAGCTGGGTGTGGACACCGCCACTCCTGTTGTCGCCATGGAGAATTCCACTTCCTGTGTCCACTCCCAGGACAATGACAGCGGCCGTGGGTGAGACAGGAAGTGGAGCTCCGGGGGGCTTCAACACAACAACGCCACCATGACGTCGTTAATGAATCTCTGTTTCACCTTTAAAAAAAGGTCTAAGCTGTTTTGTTATATACAATATTAGCAGCATGGATTATAAACTCTCTACTCAAAGTTTGGAGGCAAACAATGGGAGTCGAGATTGAACCACAATTAAAAGACAGCTGAATTTGTATGTATTTTCGTTGCAGCACGCTCACTTAAACACGTCAACATCAAGGACCAAAAGGCTGAATAACAAAAACAATATGGGCTGTGGTGGAAGACTGACGGGGCCAGTTATACATCTTGCATGCAGGGGGCGGGGAGGGGGGCGGGGGTGTTCAGCAATGCACCACAACCAGACATATGACATTTTAGACAGATGGTCACATAGTGGAGACTCCTTGTTGTTGCCACGTATGGTTTGTACTGAAGAACTGATCTAATTCCTGCATTAGTACACAAAAATCCACAAAGACTTCCAATAATAAAAACAGTGAGGTTCTCTGGCTGAAGTTTGTTCTTCGTTTTGGACGACATTTTTTCCTGTTTCTAGAGTCCAGATCCGGCAGATGAGACATGTCAGCTGATGCTGAAACTCCTGCTTCTAAACTCAACTTTCTTGCCAACACTTCTGTCTTTGGCAACGCCGAAAGTTTCCCCTCAAATCAGCCTTCGCTCCTGTAAACTATAGCTTCCCCTCTGTTCTCTTTGAGATCCCCTTCATTCGCCTCTAACATACTCATGTAGATGGTTGAATTTTTAGGCTGCTGTAGGTGGAGGAACATTGGTGTGAACGGTGGAGTCTGAAACAAGGCCCTTGCTCTTAGACTGACCTCACATTTACATTTTATTGTTTGAGAGAGTGGAAAAATGTGTTTTTCCTTTCAGACTCTGGAAATATCTATATGACGCTGTGCAGTCTACATTTGGCCGGTGGAATGGGAAAAGTACACCACCCGGCAATAAAAAAAAAAAGAGAAAGAAAGAGTCAAGCAAATGGAAGGCACGTCATCAACAGCTGTTTTAGAAAGGGATTACGTGTTTTGGAGTTTAATGGTTCTCTGGGAAATAATTTCCAGAAATGTAGATGTTGACTTCTATTTTCTAAAATGTAATAAAAAAATAAAATCATTAAATCCATATGGGTGGGTTTTTACAGCATGTTGTTGGAAAATAGAAACATTTAAAAAAAAAAAGTAGAGAGGGCTTGGAGACCAAACAATTGTAGAATGTGGGAGAAGCTCATAAATGGTCAAAGGCACTTAAAAGTCCAAGTAATATTCCGGCCGATATTAGCTGACTGCAGATACAAGTATTGACTAGAGCTGTTCCACTACAGCCTACAATGCTGGCTCCGGTGTCGGCCAGTACATTAATCAATATCACCTCATCATATCATCATAGTAGTACATAAGTATTAGTACAACTAGTACTTCACTGCAGTTAAACACTCTTGTGCAGCATAGCCCCCCCCCCCCCCCCCCCATCCCTGATGATGTTACATTCTGAATAGGAAATCAACAGGAGAGCTAGCAAACGTTAGCCATTAGCTGGTGCTCAGTCCTGTTTGGCTGAATAACGGAGCTAACAGCTAACAGCTAACAGCTAAAAGCTAACGGAACAGAACAGAAGCGACATTGAGTTAGATGCGCACAAGCTCTATTCAATAAAAATGAGAAGTAAACTTCATCCTGTGTTTAAATGTAAGCTTGTAAAACAAAAAGAATGTTAAGATACCTGAACATATATTGTTTCTACACACACATACAAATAGATAGAGAGAGTTATGATGCTTGTTATTAAAATGGTATTAGAACATCTGTAGTATGACGGCCGGTGATGTAAGGAAATGCCAAAAATGTGTTTTCTACAGTTTGTATACCAAACAGAAGTGACAAGTTTAAGTTGCCCGATATATTTCTTGGTCACAGGTTTATCAGCACCAAACATCCCATCAGGTTTTACAAAAAAAGTTGAGGTGCTCAAGGCGTTACGAGGGATCGGCGGGCGAGAGGGGAGTTGAAAGACGAAAGGGAGGAGACAAGGGGGAAGACGGCGAAGCACTAGGAGGTATCATTGACCTGGATTATGCACACTCCATTTCCCCCTCAGAAAGGGAGTCTGTTGGGCCAAACGGACCCATTCAGCCGCCCTCTGGCCCGAGGGAAGACAGAAGGAGGAGCAGCCAGGACACCGGCACGTTTTCCTCCCTGAACAACATTCAGCCTTTAAAAGACGGCAAAGCAGCACGACAAAGCACACCAAGTCATGTACATGTACATGTACACACGACGGGATGGGTTACAGGGATCAGGGGCCTCGTCTGCAAACACAAACACTCCGGCGGCTGCAAGTGCCAAAAGGACTCATCTCGTCTTTCACAGCTGAGCGGAGATGAGCAGTAATGAGTGTAGCCGCTCGCACGGCGCCGCGGTGCCAAGACGCCTCCAACCTCACGTCCTCCAAACATGAGCCGAGAGACCGATTTCTTATTTTGAATACCTGCGACGAGGTCGAGCATGCACGCAGACAAAAAGACGCCGAGGCGCTAAAGGAGAGTTACTTTTCAACCTGAGGGAGGCGTACGCGGACCCGCTCCACTTCGTGCTCAATTAACTGCAGTGAATTTGATCAAATTAGCTGCCGGATGTTTCTTTTTTTGAAGCATTGCGTGATGAAACAGAGGGAAGATCTTCCCCGGGGCTGTTTGACACCTACACGGAGAGTCCTTTCAATAATGAATCGCTATGAATCATGGGATACGTGGGTGGGTGCCAGCGAAAGAAAAATCAAAGGAAAATGTTATAACGCAATACATTTAGGCAACTTTGGAAGTGAAGCAAACCCAGCGCTCAACATCTGACATCCTGATGCAGCGCAGTCGGCCGTCTGATCCTCTCTGGTTTATTTCAAAGACCTCGTTTAAAATGCAAATCATGATCTTTCTATTCAAAATGTCCACGGGGACAAATAAAACCACTTTTATAAATTTGATTTTGTAGCTTCCATGCAAAATATAATTTTAAACTTCTATTTTTTTTTACTTTTTTTGGTTTGATTGAAGTTTAATTTGTTGACTTTTCTTTTCTTTCGGTCCATTAAATCCACAGATGTTTCCATTAGAGAACGAAAGCAACGCAGAGACAGAATGTCATCTATGCGACAGAAGCAGTTTGCGCCTCCACCGACTGATAGTAATGACATGTCATCATGTCTAACTCGGGGTCTGAATGTTAAGCATCATTTTAAGCACATCTGTTTAGCGTATTAGGAAAAAAACATGACCTGTAATTAGGGGCAGCTTCACAGTGGCTCTCACTGAGGGGGGGGAGGCTGTCTCTCTGCCTGAAATCGGAGCCTGGCGGGGAAGTCTGAGCCGCAGTCGGCAGACGGTAAGAGCTGCAGCGTGATGATAACGCACGTTTGGTTTTCCCGGCTTCTTGGAGAGGACGGGACACGTTGGCGAGGGAATCTCTTGGCTGGGCTTCACTTGATGTTATGACCTCATGGTTTACTGCACACCCAAAGTTTGTGGAGAGAAGCATTTTGGTAAAATGCGGTCGAAGAAGAAATAAACTAGACCCGTCGGAAACTTCCATCCTCAGATACACTTTATCATTAACCCTTGATGTGTTATTCTGCATGGAAACATTCAGACTTTAAAACACATCTCACCTCCTTCACACTTTGGTCTGAGACTTTCTGGTCTACTGGGGAAACAAACTGAACTCTCCTCGTGTTCTAATGTGGATTTCTTCTTCTGGGATCAACGATCATTGGTGCAAAAATGATGAGTCAAGACAGAAGCCTTTACTCCATCTGGAAAAACTGATGTTTGTACAGTATCCTGGAAGTAACTCAATATGACATCAAGCAGGCTGCATATGACTAGTTGTCTGCAAGAACAACAAAAAGCATAATATGGATAAAAACTTGGACCCAATTTCATACACGATTAATTAATTGTTTACTACTAATTTATTGACTGAAAAATATCACAATTTCCCATAGTGCACTACAAACAAACCAAAATACCTCCATTAATGATGACGCAAAACAAAGAAAAGCAGCAAATTTCCATATTTTAGAAGCAGGAAGCTGCACATATTGTTGAATAACTTAAAAAGGACATTTTACACCTTTTAAGTGGATGTCCAATTAATGACGATGGTAAATGTAGTCACTTTAAATGCCTCAGTGCAATACTCGCCAAGAAAGCTCAGTTCTCCTGCTGACGAAAGCTATGCTGGCAGTGCCTACATGTACCAGGATGCATTGCGCTGCAAGCTTGCGACACCGGCCATATCGTCTCGCACTAATGCAGCCTCGGTCTCGGCCGATATCCGCTCTGTTCTACGTCAAATAACGGTTGTTGGTCGGAGGAAGAACAGAATCTGCAGCTGCTTTCCCAGTGGATATAACACACACTGAGGAATGTATTGCTTTGACTACATTTACCATCAACACTGGACATCATCCTCCCTGTATGTAAAGTATGTAAATCTCAACACTATACTGAACCTCATTGAATTCACTCACATCCATATTTTAAATACACCATATTTCACTAAAAGGGACCATGTCGCGTCCACAGAGAATCAGCATCAAGAACAAAACTCCTTAATCCACTCTCACAGAACAATAAACTTCTTTCTCTCCGTTTGTGAAGGTCAGCTCAGTCCGACCCTCCTTCTGAACCCTGATTAAGCTCACACTGGCTCCGACTCTCCACCCCCAAAAACCGGTACTTTCAGGATAAAACTCATTACAGTTGTCATTTGAGGCTCCTCAGAGAGCTCACCTGCTCCGCAGAGCAGAAATATTCCCTAAACTGAAACAGCTTCAGCGCTAAGAGGGCTCTTTTCAGGCCGAGTGGAGGACTCTGACTTTGTGGAGACAATAGGGGCCCTCTAATCGTCCCCGGGGTGTCTGTCCATAACCACTGGGCCATCAGCGTGAACGCAGGTGGACGCCCACGTGAAAGGACGGGAGATCAGTGGTACCAGTATCATCATGATTCAAGTTTTGATCAAAGAATGATTACTTTAAGATGACATCAGGCTCCGTTTGCTGAGACTGATGGAGAATTATTAGACTTTCGCAGCTTTAAAACAAACCGTTGTCTCTTATTACAAAAAGGAAAAGCACTCAAGAGCGCAAACCTACGCCAAGTCTGCACAATCATCTTCTTAGTTATTTAGTCAATTAAAAAGGGAAACATTCATAGTGATGGGCACGGGGTGCTATGATCCAAATAAAGTGATGTCATGAGAAAATTGCAAAACTATTCAATATCTCAATGAGAAAAAGTTCTTTACAAAAAAACACCAGTAAAAGAAAATCACTCAAAGAAATCTGGTATCAAAAGACCCCAAAATGGGACCAAAAAAAGCAAAAATATGATACAGAAGTAATTTCAAGTCATAATAAACTCAAACTAAACCTAATTATCAGACTGAATTGTATTATTTTCTGTCATCTTCTTTAATAAAACCAACATGTTTTATTTCACTACACTTCTGCAGAGGTTGGATTTAAGAATGATCTCCAAGTAGCCTGTATCATCTGCTCTTTTACTACATTGATAACTGTATAGATTAGACGGCAGAAGAAGCATTCCAGCTATTAGTGAGCACGTCTCCGGCCGCATTTGAAATCCAGCTTATCGCGGCCTGTTTGTTGTCAGTTAGCCACAACTATCTGGGCTCTTCCTCCCCTCTTGCCTCATTCTGACGGAGCACAGACTACTGTAAGTGTAAACTGACAGAATTCCTCACAGATAAGAGCAGCAGCAGCAGCGCACCGCCGAGACAACTCTTACTTTCTTCCTTTCTGAATGGAGGAGAATATCTGGCCCCTCGTTCACATTTTACATGAAGCGGTTTTTCGTGCGATAATTGTGAATTAAGTTATTCAATTGATTTCCCGGCCTTTCCAATACAATCATATCTCTTGAAATGTACTAAATCACCATTACAAAATTCCATACAAACTGTATTCGACGCCCTGTTCTTTCAATGGTATTTTCGTTTAATTCTTTGTATTAGTAAAAAAAATAACTGCCCTTTTGTAAAAGTGATATAGAATTGGAAAACCACACAAAACATTTTGGGGCTGGAAAGTCGAACATTTGGTTTAGCATCCTTTTCATGCGACGGCATCACATTCGGCTCTGTGCTCGATGATAAAGGTGCTGCTGAACTTTGAGGGTTTTTCCATTCATAAAACACGGCGATCTTCCAAAGAGAGAAGATGAATGGAAAAAGAAAAAAAAAAAAAAAAGAATGCAGCAATGCCTTGAAAAAGTTGGCAAAGCATCTTGAACTCTTTGATTTATGACATAGACCAGAGATCTTCAACAGGGGGTCCGTGACCCCTGGGGGTCACAGAGCTACTGCAGGGGGTCCCAAAAATTATTTAATCCCGAACTACTTCTTCCAAAAATGACAATGTCCAAAAATACACATTAAAAACCTAAAAAAAAAGCAAATAATAATCTTCCTATTTGTTAAACGTTTAGAATTAAATTATGTTCTATAAATATATGAATATGTCAACAATCATTATTTTAATGGCGTTACGATTGTATACATACAAAAAGTACCTTTAGGGCTGCACTACATATTATTATTGACCGGTTTAATAAGCAACACAAATGCATATTGTAATAGTGTCACTGTGTTGAGGTTGAAGACCTCTCACAGGCTATAAGACCAGTGCTGCTGCACGAAGGCTGAGAGTGTTGAGGGCTTTTTGACGGCAGCGCTGCAAACTGACAGTTCGGTGCACAACTATTACACAACAGCACATGCCTGGGGGATTAACCGAGGGCCCGGTCCCCTCTGTACCATGAGGCTGCGGGGGGGCACCAGCTATTGTCACAGCTGTGTCACAGCACCAAAAATCAGACTAACAGACAGACAGACATCAATTGATCTAACTTCATCCTTTCATTAAGAATGTCCTTTCTAGTGGTGTAATTATTTAAATAATATATAAAAGGTCTTAAAGCCGAGCAAACTGCTTTCTTTGCACGACAGCTTTCTAAGCTTTGACTAAATTACCACAGAGGGGGGCTTTCTTCTCCGTCCAACACAAACCTCTGAGGATGGAATTTAATTTAGAGGAACATAAACTGAGCTTCCGCACGGATCACTATTGTTTGTTGACTCCATTTTCCCCATTTAAAAACAAAAAAAAAGAAAGGGATTAATTAAAGATAAGTTAAGCCCATTTCACGTAAACAAAAACAAATCGCCAAAGAACGACACAATGCACGTTCTTCCCTCCGCGGCGCTCCAGCTACTGTTAGCAGCAGCAGCGAGTTAATGAGGGGAAATGCAAAATGCAGGGAAGCTGAGCCTTTGAGGCCAAAGCCTCGCTCGTATAATGGCCTACTAAAAAAAAAGGGAGCTTTGTTCGGTGCAACACAAGCAGGTTCCCTCTTTAATGACTTCATGCGAGTGCCAATCACTTACGCCACACAATCCCGTCATGCGGCCACAACACTGTATTCAGGACGTCCCGACCCTGTGAGCCTGCAGCACGTGACTCCTGCCCCTCCCCCCAAACACAGGCTGCAATTCGGTTCAGCAGGTGACACCTCGGGGGGGGGGGGGGGGGGGGGGGCTGATGATGGGGGTCGCGGGGGTCAGGAACTAAAACTGAAACCGTGGCAATCAGGCATGGGATTAATTCAGGGATCAGTCTAGCTCGCTACCATGTTAGACAACGATGAGATGTTAAAAATACAGGATCTAAATATAAATTTGGATAACAATGGATTTTTCCTTTATTTTGGCAGGAAGACCTTATGATTCATGATCATCTTATTGAAGATTATTTCATTGTTTTTCACTAAAAAGGACATTTGCTTTAAAAAAAAAGTGTGTCTTATCTGTGACGCAGGGGAAAAATTGGTTATGAACAAAGAGTAAAGTGATACCAGCATGCTTTGCTGTCATTTGTTAAGCAGTTTGATGCTCATCGGGTTCATGTCGTGAATTGCAATTATTAACGATGACTGATTAACAATGACTTTACCTTAGATTTTTATTCATCACAGATGGAACACACATCTTTCATTAGCATAAATATAAAGGATCAATAAATGTTTGTTTAAATATGATGTTAATTCCTGCATTATTTCTATTTTTCTCTTTATTATGATAACGAGCTAGACAGCCTTGTGAAGATATTACCCCAATAATGGAAATTCATCACAATGGACTTATTGTGAGTGTTTTTTATGCCGATCTGCGATAAAATCCTATATCGTCCCATCATTCGTGGTAATATATCAATGGGAAGACCTATTTAAGCTCAGTTACCGTAACTCTCCATTAGGGTCTCGATGTGGTTCAAGCCAAAATAAATGTTACTTTATCCTCGTTTTGTTAGAAATGCATCAGAAAACTATGCGTTTACAACCGTTTCCAAACCTGTGGTGACGAATCCCCCCCAAAAATAAATGTGAAAAGTGGGTGAAAGTTGATATTCTGCCTATTTGGATTTATAGAGATGGAGCAGAAATGTAGTCACGCCACTCTCTTAATCCAACGCTGATTGTAAAATCTGTACAGTATCTACAGAATCATTGTCTAAAACCACAGACATACTTCACTGTCAAAAGAATGCGAGGTTCTAAATAAAGACGGAGTTGATTCACTGCTGATAAATATCTTATGACAGGAGGGTTTAAAACTGCAGAGCGGTGGTTTGCTCTTCCTGCCATCGTCACGTCTCAGCTGGTCTGCATCTAAAATGTGCTGCAGTATATTTACGGCGTGCTGGAAACACAGAGGAGGGCTCCTCAGTTTGTTCACCATTATCCGAGGACGTATAACTCAAAAAACACGGCAACGTTACGGGTATGAAGCGTGGAAAGGCCGTCAAACATTTCCTCTGGGAACTCTTTCAAAATCTCCAGTCATATATTCATTATAGCCCCCTCCCTCCATCTTTACAGGCGACTGATTAACAGGAAGTTCAGCCACATGGCCACAGCTTCAATGTATGAATCTGTATGAACTTGAGTTGAACTCGAGGAACAGGACTTGCCAAATAGTGAGGCCACGCCCCGGTTCAGGTAGACGGAGCGCTCAGGGTGACAGTGGCTCTGAGACGAACATCGCCTGGATCCTACGGGAGATCGTGTATCTGCGCGGCTGCATGACGTGATGCCCCCCCTTCCCCCCATGTAACGGTTTGTTTCATCGAGCCAGTCTTAGAAGGTTACACGCTTTCATCCACAAAGTATAATTAGAGGTGCACGTCGTCTTGCAACACGTTCACAGAACCACAAACTCTGCTGCAGGCGTGCAGACGGCTCTCCTGCACGACCTTTCAAGCCACAGCTTCGGCCTCAGGTGGTGTCGGCGATATCGCCCCGACACAGACGCAGCCCGGTGTGATAGAGACGGAGGCCGGGGGTGGGAGGTTGGGTGGGGGGGCTGTGGGGTGTCAGATGTCGACAGGGACCAGTTGCTGGAGTCTCAGGCCTGGGCCGCCTCTCTCATGCTTACAGCAGCTGCGTCTTCTCAGACCTCACATTCCTGCAGGACAGACCCACTTTTTACCCTCATCACCTGTGGCGAGCCGAGGCCAGGACGAGATCTCGGGAGGGGGGGTCACAGTTACTTTAAATAAAGGTCCTGTTGCAGATATGAGAGGATGCAGGGAATACTGATCTACAGCAACATGGAGCAAAGACTTTCAGCCCTCGATAATCACGGAAAACGAATAGAGACACTGTAGGAATCTCACACAGTCGCTGATGGAAGATGACCAGGGCTCCATGCAGATGTGTAGGTCACCCGTTACAGGACGTTCATTGCATGTTCACTCCCCTCATTTTCCTGTCATCACTCTACTGACAACGCAAAAATAAAAAAAGGCATCAGGATCCTCAGCAAGTACAAAAGGAGCAGCACAGACACAATGTAGGCCAAAGCCCCCAGAAGGAAAACTACAGGCACATTAAAAGGCAGATTGATATCTGCTGCTGTGAGGGGGGGGGGGGGTTGCAGCCACGCAGTGTGTGAATTCGACTCTCCGTCCACCGAACAGACCGGAGACGTTCACCCATGATTCAGCAGCTTCCTCACCCCGTTAGACCTCTCTCCTGTACGATTACAGCTGCTCTGCAGTCTTTCTGGCTCCGGCTGCATTATAAGCCTGACCTCCACTAAATAATACATGTAAACAGTCACCCCACCCTACTGCAGCACACAACATCATCCTGTTATGAGCTTAAAATACCGCCTCAGTTCATTCATGCTGTATCATCCCTATACGAGTGTGTGTGTGTGCCTTGTTTGAATGCATATCAACATCAATGCACAGGGATTCCAGATTTATACAAAGAAATCTGACACAGTCTCATCACACTGATGCAAATATAGGTGTTATGCTTCAGGAATAAATCAATAGGAGTAGACAGGATTCATCATTATTACAGAACTGCACATGTTGGTGGCTTTAGGTAGAGATCAAACACTGGATGACATGACGAGAGAGCGGCAACTCAAACTTTACACACACACACACACACACACACACACACACACACACACACACACACACACACACACACACACACACACACACACACACACACACACACACAGACGATTCATTCAACAACAGCAACAACAACAAAAAGCACCCACTGAGCCCATACACACCTTAAAAGCTCGGACATCTTGCAAATTATATTTTTTAAAACAACAACAAATTATATATTTTTTTTAAAGGAACAAGTTTTTTGGTTCACTGGTTGCTCCCAGCCCCGCAGCCCCTCGTCCCTGTGCGGGGCAACACACACACTCACACACACACTCACCAGCGTCCAACTACCAAACAACATCACGCTCTTACCTCCAGACGTGAACGCCGAAGTCAACTGGAGGTGGGAACTTTTCTTCCTGCCCGTCTGCTCTCTCTCGGGATGGTTTGCAGAGCCGCACTCAAAAAAAAACACCCTTAAATCTCTATTTAATTCCCTGCATTCCCACTGAATTAATTTGTTTCCGTTCGTCGCGCGCCGCTCAGCCTCCGAACAACTCCTCGAGCTTCAAGTCCACGCTGAATACGTGCGCTCCTTCCTTTTTTTCTTTTTAAATATCCGTGCGTTCTCGCTGTTGCGAATGTGATTTTTTTTTTTTTTTAACGCAGTCCTTCGCAGCTCGGTGACGGTCGCTGGAAAAAAACTCCACTTTGCCTTGCTAATCAGTGCGGCCGCTGCGGGGACGCGCGGCAGTGCGCGGTCACGGCTCTCCTACTGGGCGGGGAGATAGATGAAGAGGGGGAGGACCGAGGATGTAGACTAGGAGGGAGCATGATGACGGAGCCGAGCCTCCGGGATGCGGAACCGGGGTAGGGGGGGGGATTTTAACGTAGTGGTTGGAAAGGGGTATTGCAAGTTCCGCGTTCATCATAACGCCCTTAAAAATACTTTCATATACACAGTCACGCGCAAAGGAGTGGCTCTAAAATAATAAACACACGTTTCTGAACCACTACGACTCAAATCACGAGCTACGTGCGCACAAAATCATCCTAGGAATGAATGGGGCGCCATCTTTTAAAGCGCTTCTGCTTCCATGGATGAGGCGAAACAACAGGAAGTGGGAATGAGATGACACGGCAGCGCTGCACACGCGTCACACCACATGATTATAAAAACGGTGATTAAAAAGAGCCCGGGCGTTTATTGTTGTTGTCACACGAGATTGTCACGATGAGAGATGTGCTGCTTTCAACGTGTACAGCCAGTCATTCCGATTATATAGCTGTAAAACCTAAACGCCGGTGACTTTCCGGTGCCGAGATGTAACGAAACAGACCGGGAACCCTTTTTTTCAGTAAACGGACTGCGCGCGCAGGTATCCTGTCGCAAACACGTCCAACGTCTCCCAGCGGCGGTTTACGTTAGTTACTGCAATGAGGGACAGGACCGCAGTTTTCATGCTACTTTTTATTTAAGTGTCTCTTTTACAGGTAGGGACATCTAATGTAGTGCTCTTGTTTTTATTTTACAGTAAATCGTTTATGTCGTACAGGTAAAATGACTGTTGTAGCGGAGTCTTTTAGCTTCGTGTGAGGGTTAAAAGTGGCGGCTAGCTAACTAGCTCATGCTAACGTAAAACCGTTTCATCAGTGAGATTGCCTGCTGGCTAAACGCCGATGTGACACTTCGCAGTGGCATCACCCGCTAACGTTAGTGTGACAGTAAATATGTGTAAATTATAATATATCTTAACACGACTAACCTCTTCCATATGAACGCGTCTGTCAGTGACGGTCCAAACCAACGAACCATAACTGGGCCGGCTCCAGTAAAGTTAAATAAATCACACACCACAGTAAGTGTTGAATTGAAACAGCTTTCACAAGGTTTTCTCTGTTTAAAAAATAGAGATGGATACTTTATTGACACATTGATCAAACAATCCCCTAAAGCGCCATCGTTACATTAAACTGTGGGTTTTAGACCAACAGTTAAAAACCTAAAGAGACATTACATAAAAAAAAGAGACAATCATCACAATTAAGAGAAGGAAAGTTTGGTATTTTTTCTGGATAAATGAGTAAAGATGAATTGATAATGTATTCATTTTGTGGAGATTGACACTGAAATCTGTGTTTTCCAGACAGGCACTCTGACTGTGTTGGAGGATGGACCCCGTCGTGCTGAGCTACCAGGACAGCCTGCTGCGGCGCTCCGATGCTTCCCTGCTGGAAGGGCCTTACTGGCTCAACGACCAAGTCATTGGTTTTGCCTTTGAGTACTTTGCTGCCGAGCGCTTCAGGGTCCTGGGGGAGACCGTCACCTTCATCAGCCCAGAGGTCACCCAGTTCATCAAATGTGCCTCCTGCCCTAATGAGTTAGCCCTATTTCTGGAGCCGCTGGATCTCGCTTCTCGCCACTGGGTCTTCCTCGCCGTCAACGACAACTCCAACCAGACCGCCGGGGGATCCCACTGGAGCCTTCTGGTCTACCATCACGGCTCCAACCACTTTGCGCACTACGACTCTCAGAACGGCAGCAATTCCATGCATGCGCGGCGCATCGCCATCAACCTGGAGCCCTTCTTGGGCGCGGGGAGAAAAGCGTCGTTTGTGGAGGAGCCCTGCCCGTCGCAGAAGAACAGCTACGACTGCGGCATGTACGTTATCTGTATCGCTGAGGCCTTGTGTGAGAAGGCCAGGGTGGAGGGCTCGCCACGCCTTCCTGGGCAAGTCCTCACCCCGGCCTACATCACCCAGAAGAGGGCTGAGTGGAGCAGACTGATCCAGAGTCTAGCTCTATGACCTTTCCTTAGCACGTTGTTTGCCCTTCACTATATGCAGAACAGCTGTCAGCCTCTACATATCTCCTGCTGGAGCATCTGAATGCACTCCTTGAATACAGTATTTAACTATATTTCTATTACAGTCACTGCAACAAAGATACAACAGTTTATGGTTTGTTACGAATCTCCTAATGGTTCATTGAACACGTGGTGTCATGTTTATGCCTTGTATATGCATGTACAATATGTAAACCTGAACACCAGCATGCCTATGAAGGAATCTACTTCCATGTACGTATTTAATGCGGGTGGAGAATGTGTTGCGTCAAAGAGGAGGCACAGGCTTCGTTGTGTTATTTTTGGGGCGAATGTAGAATTGTTTACACTGATTATTGCTCAGGGTCATTTTAAATGAACTAGAATTAACAATAAGAATGTGAATCTTGACTTTGGCTCCTACTTTTGTGTCGCACATTCAGGCGTCTGCAGTTACAAACGTTTAGTTTGGAGACATTTTAAATAAACTTGCTGTACGAGGGTGAGGCTGCACTCTGTTGTGACTGTTTATGGGACAAAGGGCAATGTTGAGCGGTGGAATGTGTGATATGTTCTCACAAAAGCCGAGTATCAAACTCATTGTGTGCTGATCTAATAAACTGTATTGTCACATTTTTGTTGATAATATTATAAATGTGCTCTGTGTTTTTTTATCTGAGGTCCCAGCTGTCTTCTTATCATCAAGTTCAAGTCTTATTCATGGAAATATGTTGACATTTTCATTATTCTATTCCATTCATTTCCATTAGAAAACTAAATTGTATGTCCTTTTGAATACACAATTACCTCACTTGTGTTTATATGTATGCACATTTACTGAATCATCGGGTAACAGATTCTTCTGGGTGTTTTACTGGCACGAAGATAATTAAGATTTAGGTACAATGATCTGTTGTAATAAATAAATCATACAAAACGGGCTTAAAATAAATACAATGGCATAACTCAGATTAATAGATTAAAAATAAATAAACAAAGCTAAAAAACGGAGAAAGTGAATTGTTAGTGTTTACAAGTACGTTTTGCTTCACTGCTTGTACAAACAATTCAATCAGAGCTTAAAATGTATTGGAATTCGACACTGAACAGTATCTTATCTTTGTGGTTTGAAAGTAAGGAACATATTACAAGAACGCAACAACATGACGGATCGTAGCTAAATAAAGCTGAAACTCATTCGGGGCAGAGTTCAAAATAAATTTTTGTGAAGAAATCTGTCACATTTAC
Source organism: Eutrigla gurnardus (assembly GCF_963514095.1). Lineage (NCBI taxonomy): Eukaryota > Metazoa > Chordata > Actinopteri > Perciformes > Triglidae > Eutrigla > Eutrigla gurnardus. Next base: position 28,300,370 of record NC_139915.1, on the reverse strand, counting down.
GATTCAGACAACGTAAACGGAGACTTTCATTTTAGTAGCATGTTTTAAAATACATTTATGTTCTATAAAAAGGCAACAGCATTCAAAGTAGAACAATACATGCCGTCACTCGGTATTGTGCTTTAAATTATAAAACACAGGAAAGCCAAACTATTCTTTATTTACAACTTTACTATTCAGAGTCAGACTGTGGCCTCTGACATATTTATAAGTCAGCATTATAACAGCAGTCGGAACATGATTTAAGATCTCAACACGGACAGACGTGCAGCAAAAATAACGCTGACTTTGTGTTTTAGATCTGACCTCATGAAACCAGCTGACCACATACAGTGTAATCAGAAATCCTCATCAGTAATCGTGTAAAGGAGGAACCTCCTGGTCTGACTGGCTGCGCTGCTCTGTAATTCACCCTGCCTGGACCGCTTCCACCCTCTGCTCTACTTCCTCTGGCACATCGACATCCCACTGGCGTATTTCACCCGGAGTAACCAGTCAGGCGAGCCGTCAGGGTTCACCATTGTCCTAATAAAGTGCCACAAAGCCGGGGCATTCACCACCCTGGCGGTGCACTGCATTACTGAGACAAAGGCACATTAATGTAGACAGATGTTCTTCTAAATGGCCACTTTGCCGAGACCACTCAGGAAAAACCGAGCTCCACTTTCTGTCTATTGTCATCTCGGGACTCTTAACCGTGTTGCACGGGATCGGTGGCGTAATTTGAAGGCATATTACAAAGGCACACCTTGTTCTGTGCCGGATAATCAACGGATAAACTTAAATCCAACTAAATCCCGTACCGTGGGATTTGCTCTTTTTTGGCAATACATTGATGCACAGCTTTTCTGTGGCATAAAACAAAAGCTTCTTAGCATTTGGTGCTATTGTTGTGTTGCAGGAGGCTAACAGATGACAGCTGAGGGGCCGTGAACTAAACACACAGCCGTGAACTAAACACACAGAGGAGAGGTGGAAGATGGCCTTTGACCTTTTTACAGGAGGCTTCTATGAAATCAGTATTCATATAATAGTATAAACCAAACTCACATTGGGCCTCATGCAGCAACAGTCTCTTAAGGAAGTGCTGAATGATGTCACTTTTATCATAAACTGGTGGTCGAGATGCCACCAAGAAGAAAAAGGAAGCTACAGGAAAATCAAAGAGCACCAAAGAGCAGAAGCTACACAATATGAAGGCTTTTTATCATCTTAATCAATCCGTGCTCCAGTAGTATTTATTTAGCCTACAAATATAATAATCCAGCTGTTATAATTACTCTAAAATCTAGAATAGTCTAAATGTGATCATATGACATTCATGTTCCTTTAAATTACATTTAAACCTGAGAGAAGAGAAACAAATAAGAGCACATTCGTGAATCCAAGTAATCAATGGTGCCTGACAAAATAACAGCAAATCTCGGAACAAAAGTAAGAAGGAAATTTGTTCTTGTAGGACTTCCTGTGTGAGGCCCTCTGCTGTGTTGTGGTCCTGGCTAGTGAACGCAGCTTTGAAAGGAGGAATTGAAATGCTGTGACGCTGAGAGGACGTGACTTGGACATGTGCTCCTCCAAGAGACTTACAAAACATGTTTTCTATCTACCTGCATTAAAAATACACACACGTATAGCTGAACCCAATAAAGAATGTATTTTTATAGACATTTAAACAAACGCAAAGGTCCGTTAGCGAACTCACCGCTGTTCTTCATCAGTGTTTCTGTGTAATTGAGTTCAGGAGCAGCAGCCAAGGTTTCCTCCGCCAGGTGGTTCACATTTACTCGTCAGAGAGAGGACCAGAGGACCCCTCAGGCCTGGAGCAGGTACACACACACACACACACACACACACACACACACACACACACACACACACACACACACACACACACACACACACACACACACACACATGCAGAACGTACTCTGAGCTCAGATCGGTCGCTGTCATCTGAAATAAATCTGTTTTTGGGGAGTTTTTGGCTCTACATTACATCATTGTCCTGTCAAGACACATCTGCAACCAACTACAACGACTTGGAGCCGTTTCAGCTTCATTTAAAGTGCGTGAGACTCGGTTTGATTAAAACAAGCAACGTCCTATCAAGAGGCCCAGCGCCGACACGGTTGCATCCTGGACGCCGGCGTTTCCAGGTGTGCAATTGCTCGTTCACACGTCTCGTTCAGGAGGAAGTAGGCCAGAGTCCGTATCACGACGGGCACAGGATGAGAGGGGAAGGCAAGAATTAGATGCTCCACCGGCATTCAGGATCAGGTGGTGGACCGCGGTTGTTATATAGGTCAGTCAGTGAGAACATCTGTCCCTGCAGATAAACACATCTGAAATCCAGCAAACACAGCAGAGAACGAGAACCTGGAGGCTTCAACGTGTAAACATATTTCACTCATCTTAAAATGTGTTGTGAAACAGCAGAACACGACTAATATAAACCCACATGTGGGAATGTGCGAGCAGCTATTAAGGTGGACTTTCATCAACCTCGAGGGGCAACCGGGGATTTGGAGCAATATCTCTTCTAAAGTGCATAAGTTGACTATAAATAATATCGTGAATCCCATTTTGATATTAGCATCAGGAAAATAAATACTGTAGTCCCAAGTTAAACCTATTAAATCTATTGATAGCTTGAGACTTTGGGGAAAATACGCAAATGCTGTCTAGTAGAGAGTCTACTGGTTAGCTTAACAGCTAGCCTAGCTCTTTGCAATGGTGACACAATCCAACTAACATCACCTCTAAACCACTACTTTAAATGTTTACACTGTTGATTATGTACGTACTGATGTCGTGTTTTAATTTGTGAGGTTTAGAGATGCTGGTAGGGACATGTCATGACCTTTGACCTGAGCTAGGCTAGCTGTTTCCCCCCATTATGAGTATTTGGGCTAAGCTAAGCTAAGCTAACCCACTGCTGGCCGTAGCCTTACATTGTTCATCATATGAATTTTCACATCTAATTCTCAACAAGAAAGCATATTATCTTATTTCCCATGAAATATATTTTACATTTACAATGAATATTACTTTAAAGTTGCAGGTTGCAACCAACTGAAACTTCTCCTGTGTGCCGAGCGTGTTGGAGAACGACCAAAACTGGAAAACAGTGAAGTGCCTAGAGCTTGTGTTTGGCTTGTTCATTCTGGATTACAGTGAACATTTAATGAAAACACTTATTTTCAGGCGATTATACACTAAAGAATATATACTTAATAATATTATATTCCATGTCAATGCCAATAGAATCCACCTAAATGCTACACCATCTTTATTTGAACTATCAAAGACATTACAGCAACAGTCATTCTGTCTTTAATGGCTCAAACTAAAGAAATCATAAACACAAAGTTGTTTTTCTTAGCTCCACCACATGTAAGCCTACATCTCCTTTAAACATAATATATTGCTCACCGAGGCCACGGACTCTGTGGAGAGTTTAACATGACGCAGATCTCTCCGTGATGGGCATGCTGGGTTGGATGAGTTATTGCTGGGAGGAGAAGTAAATAAACCCAGAGAGATGATGAAGTGCAGATGGAAACACAGAGAGCAAAAGGAAAAAAGTACAGTAAATTTAACTCTGTGGTAAAGACGATTCAGACCTTCACTGATGATTCTCCTCCACATCAGGAGCTGCAATTCAACCTCTGGGACAATGAACGGCATCAAACTGAACTAAGAATCCTGACTACTTTAATTTAAAGTCTGAGTAACATACATTCAATGCCTCCCAGGAGTATTAAATATTAATAAATTGTCCTCTGACAGGTTCCCCCATACTTCCCAGAATGCCTTTCAACAGCTCTCCAGAGAATGGGTGTGAACGTGACGATCTCAGTCAGTGATGGGCACATGGACGCATAAATCCAGCGAAGCAATCCAACTTGTTTGTGAAGGCGAGGCGTGTCTGTGGTCACGGCCGAACTCCGATAATCACAACACAGATGAACATGTGGCGGCGCTGCATTCGGCTTCTTTTCAAGTCTGCTGGCAGGTGATAAATGAGACGTTTTTTTACCCATTGAACCTTCGAGGTAGCCCACTATGTTTTTTGTACAATCAAACTAAATCGCTGTCGTAGAATGATGTCATCTTGGCTGGTGTTTCCATGGAGATGATAAGAAAACACCCCAATTATCAGGTTTCACCCACAGAGTTAGCAATGATCTCAAACAGAACTATAGAGAGAATAGAATAAACTTTGTGGTCATTTTACAAATTTTCATATTGCATAATGTTTCAATGGGCTTTTTGAAATGGATTTTTTTTAAATGCCTGAAATAAAAGTCTGTGGTGAACACAAGCTTAAGAGATTTGTAACGTTTTGTTCTACGATATTAAATACGTCAGTAAATACCCATAATCTCGTGAATTTTTAACCTTTTATGTGTTTTCATAGACGGTTGCTAAATAAGACTATAAATGTTAGCGTAACGTTCATTTTTTACTTACTGATTCACGCTTCAAACGTCATAAGAAGTGTGTTCATTTGTGAAGATTATCTCGCTGAACAGAATTTGAAGGTATCATAAACTTGTGTTTTGCCACAGAGCGTAATCCCGGGAATAATCCACAATCCAATGTATATCCTTTTACATTCAATTAGCCTTTTCAACATGCACTTACACATATTTATTTTATGTCTATGATGTAAAACATTTTCAATAAGCTGTGTGGTATTTGTGATTGTATTCTCTCTGGGTATTTGGTTCCGAACCCTCTTCAGATAAGAAGAAACATTAGTACGACTGCAGTGAATCGCGGCTCCTCTCCTTTCATAAAGAGATTACCTGCCATGCAGTCGGGTTGTGATCTGATTTAATGAAACGCCTTCCTGGAAAAAACCTCCAGTAATGTGTCTTGTGTGTGCGATGATCTTAAACCGTGTGCGATACAGACTATCACCGTGAAGATACAGTCAGCATTCACCTTCACACCAGAGAGGTCAAAGGTCACCTGGGGAGCATTCCACAACAGGCATTACGGCTCCCCGGAGGCACGGACGAGGCCGCAGCTTCTCTCTGGCCATCTGCTTCGAGCTGCCGCCGTTACTCTTCGACTCGCACACGCAGAGAGAGTTCCAGTAGTTCGGTGCTCGTGGAGGCTGTTCAGCCGGGACTCATAAACCAGGTGTTGCATGAGCTAATAATTAAAATTAACTCGTCTCTACAGCACTTTTACTGCATGCTAAGTGACATGGAGCTAAGTAGTTTTTCATGCATCAGTGGTGGGAGACGTATCTAGATCATTTAAAAGTTACAACACCACCAAAAAAACACCTCATTATAAGTAAAGTATGGAAGTATTATCAGATTACGTAATAATGTACGATATTTTATGAGCTCATAACAGGTTTTGTGTGTAAAATATAAACCTGCAAAGTAACTACAGCTGTTAAATAAATGAAGTGGAGTAAAATCTGCAATATTTGCTTTTCGAGATGGAGAGAAGTAGAAAGTAGCACAGTATTAAAATACTTGTCTACCTGGGAATTGCAGAGTAAAGCAGTTGAGCAATACAAGTACAAGTATTCATGAGGATGCTAAACTAAATTGAAGGTATTGGTGATGCTTTTAAGTGATATTACATAATACAAGTACTTCTGTATTGTACTGAGTACTTGTATGATGTATACTTCTTACAATCCACCATGACACACATACAAAGCTTTAGCTACTGAGGAGATCTACTAATGTAAGATAAGCTTTCAAATGACTCTTAGGAAACACATGTGGCATTTGTTCAGGTACATTTTTCATTTTTTGTCATTCGATCAAATGGTTTAGGAGATTCTGTTGATATGTTCTAATGGCGGTGATTAGCTGCAGATTTCAATCAAATCTTTTCTTTTCCAACTTCGTTGTAACAAGCCTTAAGTCGGATGCTTTTAAAACAGAGATAAAATCTCTGTTAGAATAACGGACCTTAAACACGATGCACTGAACATTTTAAAACTGTTCTAAAGTACAAATATGATCTCAACACGTAAAACATAGAAAGAGAGTCTAATCCAAGCCTATTTTTGGGTGTAAATATTACGTATTTTTGCTGGAATAACGTTAAAATGAGAACCTCCTCGTCAGCTCAGGGTTTGATCGTCAGCAGGTTTGTTCAGGATCGGTCGTGCCGGATTCCTGGCACATTCCTCAGACGGTGACCCTCTGAACCAGGTGTCTCTCTCTCGGCCCCCACCCCCTTCTCTCTGTGGGAACTATGCCGCCTGTCAATCATTCAGGTTGTCATGGTATCCAGGTGGTCCGGCCTTTGAAGTTATCATCAGCCCCAAACATTGAGCAAATTAGATATTGATTATTAGTTGTACAAAAACGATAATATGAAAGACTCCGTGCAACAGTTACTTTCCTGAAACTGTAGCAACGATCACAAAGTTTCCACAGATTTCACACTAATCTGTATAAACCGATGCAGAAGTGATATTTGTTATTGAAGTGGCACAGCCATAAATAAAGAGTCTATATCACATCGCTTCAACAAAGTGCTAATCCAGAGTAAATATACCACATTTTATATATTTATTCATTGCATATCTATTCCTGCATATTTTCTGCATCATTGTCCTGTGTATACATACTTATATTTACATCTGTACATAGTTGTCACATGTTATGTTATATTCAGTTTGTTATCCTTGTTTTAGTTGTGTATATTGAGAGCGACATAAAGCCGGAGTCAAATTCCTTGTATGTGTTTACACTATTTGGCAATAATAGTCTATTTTAAGATAATTTAATTAATAATCTAGAAGATTTTCACTCAAATAAAAGTCTGTCACTGAATGAGGAAACACTGATGAAAGGCCTTGCATGTGAAGTATTAAGAGCTGGTTGTCTGTGGTGACATTTACCACTTATCTCGATAGGTGGCGCCAAAGAGTACAAAAGGGAGATTGTAAATTTAAGGGTTAAAATAAAGGGAAACTCTGTTCTTAAGGAGTTCAGAAATGTTCACAATACTTCAGTATGACATACAACTGACTGTCATGTTGGCTTGTGGGAAACAAAGGTACAGGTCACATGGTACAGGTCACATGGTTCTCCGAGGGTTTAGGCTTCTTTTGAGGAGTTTATGGAGCGTTTTAAAACCCCATCAGTTTAAGATCATGTAGTGACAAAACGTTTTTCACGACTAAAGTCAAGGTTGGTGTTTTGTTTCGTTTGAACAGCTGACATTTCAGAAAATAAGTGTCAAAAGTGATTACATTTAAATGAAACGTGGCCCAACACCAGAACAGCCAGCGCTCCATATGTAACGTATTAAGCATGAAGAGCTTCTGCCAACATTGAGTTCCAGCGTCATCACTTCGGTTGAGCCCTGGAGGTTAGGAAATGTGCTGCGCTGACGGCTTTTCATGGCAGTCCTGTTCTAAAGTAAATTATTAACACCCCCAAAATGACCACAATAATGAATTAAAAGCCAACAAAACATTTTTTTTGTCTACATTTTGTTGCCAATTTAATTCATAGAGATTTCACAAACTAGTCTGGGACTACGTCGTACCCACGTCTGCAAAAAATCATTACATATATCTTCAGCAAAGATATAATCACATGAATCAAATGACTTCATTTTGAAATGTATTAAAAAAAACAAACCCTGGGAACTCCATTCATACAGCAGATAAAACAGAAAGGACGCACGTCACCCAACCGTCTCGTTCACATTATACACACCCACGGGTGGTGTTATCGCTCCGCTACATCACAGTTAAATGACTTCAGTCAAGTGTCTCTGCTCATCACTTCCTTTCATAAATACCCTCCAACACGACGGAGTACCTATTACCATAAAATAGATTTAAACTCTCTTAAAGCATACATGATAAATTGGACATATCTTTTAAAAAGTGCATTTTCTCGTAGCTTGTTTTTTTTTTTTTTTGGTTAGGTCAACTTCAGAATATGTTGGAGATAAAAACAACACTCCTGAAATATATTTTCGATTCGTCTTTTTCAAGTAATTAATGCGTTTAATTAACTCTTACCTTTCCATTCTCACCTCTAAGTCTCCATCACCACTCAGTCAACCGCTCACTATTTTAGTGTATGGGAGGTTTACTCTGCAGGATCGTGTGGTTGAAGATGAAATGTCTGTGTGATGGAGGGGGGGAGGGGAGGGGGGGTAGACGATCATGATCTACAGTAAAAACCTACTTCGATTCACAAATAAATAGACAGTTTGTTTGCATAGTCTGGAAGTGATCGTTAAAATGGGAAATGGGGGGTCTGATTCCTGGACTCGGGTTGGTGTCGGTTGCAGGGGTTGATCTTTTCCGGGCTCTAAAGCTGGTCCTGGATCTGATGTCTGTGAGGGCAGCTCAAAGCATGAGAGGAGAAAACAGCTGCCAGTCCGACGGGTCACAGTGGAAAGCAGCGGTTACCTGGACCAGAAAAAAAAAATTATGCATCAGTATTGTTATTATTATTATATTGCATCAAATAACTATCATAAAATAACACCATAATAAACTCTTCTTGTCTCACACATTTGGTTTACTTTGTCTCCTGTGACTAAATCTCAGCTTTCATGGACCTTTAATGCTATTATCTCTGTTTTTCTTCTTCCAATAAAAAGGTATGATAAAGCACAGGTGACGTAGCTGATGCAGTCATACCTCTCTCTCAGGGGCAGATTCGGGTTGCTGAGGAAGGACAGCTGCTGCTCCAGACTGCACACACGAAAGGCCAGGTAGCAGGATGAGAGGATGAGGAGGATGATGCTGAAGGAAGAGGACACGCCACACGTCACACGTTCGTTACATCAGAAAACAAAACAGGTTTATGGTTATGTGGCATTCGACACTGGGATCATCTGAGCTGTAATGTCTTGTGGTGAACACTGGGTGGCGACGTTCCACTTAACGTCAACATTTCACAACAGTTTAAATCTGTTTTACAGGAGCAAATCCCATTATGTTGCACTTTATATCACTGCTGAAGCTTTTCCAGCGTGTCAAAGTGTCGAATGAGTCGGTCGCTGATCTCCAGTCAGTTCATTATTTCTTTATTCATTTTAAATGACCATTTCATGATAATACAGTTTAATGGAGACTATCGAACACTGTATCACTACACCATGTTGACATAACACTGAGAATAAATAATGCATATGATTTTTTATCCATAAATGCGTGCACATGTGGCTTTATTACATGCCTGGAGTATTCTTCTTTAAGCACAAGTGTATATAGTTGTTCTTGTAATTCATGAGGTTTATAATCTGTGATATACCACTGAGAATATTTGCCCTCCACTGCAGGGGTCAGAGGTCACCCTCAGTAATATGACAACCCTTCAGGAGCACATGGGGATTGATGGCTCTCTCCAGGACTCTAAAGCAGAGCGGCTTCACGCCGTCAGGGTGAAGGACAGCCTCTCTGATCACCGTGACACCCTGCTACGTCAGAGGGCAGGAGGAGGAGGAGGAGGTGGTGGAGGAGGAGGAGATCATGATGCCCACCAGGACAAACTATTTGACCCAACGCGATGAATCTCAATAATTAAGTTAAATCTCAGGGGGAGGTCCGATCCCGCGAGTTCAGTTTGACTAAGTGAATCTCTCCCGACTATTTATATCTGCGTGTCAGCGCTCGCAGCGAGACGTGGAGCTGTGAGTCAGCTGTCGGGAGGAGGTGAAGGTGGTGCTGCTGGTGTCGGTGTGTGTCGCTCTTTATACTCACAGCAGGGTGAAGAACTTGAGCAGCTGGTACTCCATCTGGCCCAGCTCCGCCAGTGGCTCTGATAAAAGACCTCTGTCTGTTTGCAGAGCTCGCTCTGGAACACACACACACACACACACACACACACACACACACACACACACACACACACACACACACACACACACACACACACACACACACACACACACACACACTATAACATAAAACCATCCACGGTACTCAGCTTGACTGTACTTACACATTTCACTTTTAATAGGGCCGGCCCACCTGTTTGAGTAACAGTGTAACAGCTTTCAGTAAATTAACTCTATGATCTGTCAGAAACCTCTCAAAATAAAGGAAAAGAACCAAAGATCAAGATAAAAGTAGGAAGAACGTCAGGCCAACCAGGTCACTTGGTATTATAATCATATATATTACTTTACACATAGCTAAGGCTAAAACGGAGGGGAAACTATTTTAAGAAAGTTAGAAATGGTAAAACCTGAAAACACAACATTGCACATTTTATTGCAGAGGTCTGCCCTCGGCTGATAGTGACACGGAGGGACTGCCTATTACACACCGTATAAACCATTAAAATAAGAAATGTTGGCAGGTTCATATATTTATAGAACATATTTGAATTCTATACTGGCATTTCTACATTACAATTTACAACATTTAACAAATAGGATGTTATAGAGTTGCTTATTATTATAGTTTGTATTCATGTTAATGTATATTTTTAGACATATTTTAATTTTTATAAGAGAAAAAAGTTTGGGATCAAATTATTTCGGGGACCACCTGCAGTAACTTTGCAGACCCCTAGGGGTCCCGGACCCCCTGTTGAAGATCTCTGCATTATTGTCTGAATCATACAAAACCATGAGCGGACGGCTCTGCAATTATAACCAGCTGATAAGTATGAGATACTTCTTTTTGTGATGTAATGCAACTATAACACAGTTATCTAATTTAGAGCCTTTCATTATGTATACGATGATAATGTACAGAAAAGCTCACATTGATCATATAGAGAACATTAATCTGGGTTACGATGGAGAGAAATTATCAGTCATTCAGCCGTTAAACTGTCCTCAGACAACTTTGACAGCAGACATTGTTTGTGATAATCTCTACTTAATCTGCATCCGCCCGAAGCTCTTTAATACAAACCACCCACACACGATTTAATCACCATTTGGAGCTTAATGTATCGTTGCGTAAGAGAGATGTTGCCATCCAAAAGCAATTACTCTCACACACACACATGAAACTCAAATACAAACACACCAACATCCAACTCTCACGGTATAAATATGATTTGACAACGACCAACATTTGACCCGTTATCCGTTTAAAAGAAGTGACGTTTCGGAGATGAAACACGGATTCTGTCTTCGCTTCACCGACTCGCTGCTTCATCAAACTTTTATTCATTACACATAAAAGTCTTCATGGATCAACACGTCGTTACGGAGGTGACAGATCTCTTCACTCCCCCCGTGGTGCACTTTTACTACATAATGCAGGCTCTCGGTATTCTCCAGATTAATAAGCAATTTACTGCTGGCAGAGCCTTTTCTGAGCACGCTCCGCTACTCTGGGACACTTCGCCTCCAGGAGAACAATATTGAGATTTTTCAAGTCATTATTTATTCATTAGTTTAAGATGATTGAGTGATGGGGTAAGTGAGTGAGTGAGTGCACCTCTGTGTCTGTCCACGGATAATCTCCCACACTGCTGCAGCGACTGCATCATATTGAGGGTTCCCAGTTACAGTTATTGCAGTTTTATACTGACAGTGACTGCCTGCAGACTCTTCACTCACCACTCTTGTTACTACTAGTTGTCTCACTTTTAACGTTTCCTTTTGTTTGCTTGGCTGATCGCTTGCACACATTGTTTTTGAGTTTGAATGAAGGGTGTTTTTATGATCCACTGGAGTCTAGATGGAGGATCTAGTTTCTATCTTCTTCTGGTTTTGTTGCTTATTTTCAGCCTCTACTGTAAATAAGAAATATAAATGCATGTACTTTACACTGTTACTATCTTTGCTAACTGTGTATAAAAAAAGTGCATTGAGAGCCTTTGGTATGTGATTTTACACCTTAAATAAACGTACTTACATTCTGACAGAGAAGAACTAAAATGAGGCTGATTTTTCTTCAAATTGGCTATTGATTCCTGCAGACATTAATATGTTGAAAACTGAATCCGTATCAACAGATAAATGATTCAACTTTAAAATATTCCACAGTGAGGTTTTCTTATACGAGGTGCAGGATTTAGGACGAGTAAAGGATTTTTGTCACAAACAGCACTAATTGTGCTTCGAAACTGCTCGTGAATTTTAACTGCTTTTGACGTGAAGACAGATTTACCTCACCAGACATAGACAGTAGTCACCGGTGCTGATATTTCTCACAACAGACACTCATAAGATCGTCTTAATCACCTTCCGGCGGCTGCTCTGATTTGAAGGGCGCGTCCGCGGCACTCAGGCTGCTGGTTGAGTTCCCCAGGAGGTCGGGGAGGGAGGACGACACGGACACCACCGAGGGTTTCCTCCTCCACTTTAACACTGACGGGAACTCGTCCACCACCGGGAACTCGTCTGGAACCGGGAACTCCTCCTGGGGCAGCGATTAAAGGAGAACAACGTATTGGAAAGATAAACAAAACCAGTCTGTCAGTACAGAAGCGGCTCATTCATCTACACTGTAAAAGGAATCACTTAAACCCCTGAACTGGCTGATTATGAGCAGTTCAACACCAAAGTGATTCTTACATCACACATCTCTTTATGTGAATGACTTAGAAGCAGGAAATGTGGAAGCAAGAATATATTTTCATTTTTCTTTCTAGAATTTAATCATATCGTGACATTGTGACATCTCAATGTCAACACCACCAACACAGTGCTATAGAGCAGATCAAGACACGCATGAGAACTACTATCTGGCTCAGTTTGACTGCTGTTTATCCTTCCTATGTGGTAGTAAAGCAGTTCTACACGGTCATGAATTTCTGCAGCTATGCATGTTAATAAGTTGCTAATAAATTAGTTTTGAGCTGGTCAAACCAACAACAAATCAAAGGGCTTTTTCACAACCTGCCAGCCCAAAAGTCGTTCTGGTTAATGCCGAGTAAATGATCTAATAACGGGTAAAAAATAGATTTTTTTTGCATGTTTACAAACTGCAGTAGCTCAAAGAAACCTTCCGTGGAATAAACTGGCACCATGAACTAACACCCTATTTTCATCGGATACATTTAATCAAGATGTAATCAATGACGAGCGCGTTAACATAACTTAATTACCACTTAATACAAAAGCTGTGCTGTCACATAGTAGCCTATAGTGCAAACACACACACACACACACACACACACACACACACACACACACACACACACACACACACACACACACACACACACACACACACACACACACACACACACACACACACACACACACAAGGTGACTTCAGCAACAGAATGATGTATCGATGCTGTCTGTGTGAGGCGGAAAGTCAGCGTTCAGGTCAGGAGGAGCTGTAAGCGAGAGGCCTTTAGACCGACATGAAACACAACCAGGAGACATTAAGTCACTCTAATGCCTGCGGATTAACAGACGCTTCACCCACTTAAATCTTTCCTAATATTCTGATGGTTTTGTGAAGGACGTGTTGCCACTGACCAGCGATAAGGTCGGCTCCTCCATGAACTGCTTCAAGCTCAGACTCTTGCCGTTGACCTGGAAGGAGAGAAATAAATCACCTGTTTAGCCGACACACACGCCACACAGCACACAGACTGGATTGATGGTATACGTGTGTGTGTGTGTGTGTGTGTGTGTGTGTGTGTGTGTGTGTCCTCTGACCTGAAGGTGGGTGCAAATCCTGCGTAGGACGTCGTACACGCTGTCTCTTGATAGCAGAGACACGAATACATACTGAGGAAAAAAAAAAAGGAAGTCGTGTCAAAATCCTGTAGATTCAGAATGCATAAAAATGAAAACAGTCCCTTGGCACTATATTGTGAATTTATTCATACGCATAAAAATGTTTATAGCGAATTTGAGCTCATTTAAACAGATTGATTGTCTCAAATGTATATTCATGCAGTTGGAAAAAAGCTCTGCTGAGCAGCGTGGATACGCTATATAGTCAGATTTTTCATTTATCACTAAAATGAGGTTGGAGAGATGATATTAAACTTTGACGAGCCCTGTGGGGGAAACTGAATAAAGAAATAGATGGAGCCTTTCTAATTCATGTCTCAGCTTGCCTTTGCAAATATCATAAGGCTTGCACATCTGCTGCATATAATCTAACTTTATTATAACTAATTATTATAACAGTCTGCCCGTGTTGTTAGTATACAGTGCAGGGAGGCGTTCGCAGCCATACAAAGCAAATCATAATAAATGAACGTTCCTGGGAAAGATAAATAATTCAGGGAGAACAACACTTCTGGGATTCATTCACATGGAAAACTAATGACGCTCCCATCAACCTTTGTGGCACAAAGAGGATTTTTTTTTTCTAATCACATTTTTTGTTCCAGTTTATTCTGAAAAACTATGACTGACAGGTCAGTGACAGCTTATGAAAATATCCCTCTGACCTGGAAAAATACCGCTGCTCTCCAAAAAGTACTTTTATTCATAAGCATCTGCAACACTGTGTTAGATAGTCTATGCTGTGTGCACTCCATCAGGTGTTCTTGTCTTGTTGGATCTCCCTTGTTAGTGAACGAGCTGACGGATTACAAACGAAGCCCGAGCTTTGTTGTTACAGACGCGTCTTGTGAACTTTTTACCTCATAAACAGAAGACGCAACCTCAGTCATCTAGTCGTACAGTACAGAGCCATGTATGTGTGCCTGGTTATGTAATACATATTACACAATCACAATCACACGGACATATATGGTAAAGGATATTTGCCCTTGCATTGTGTGAGATATACTATCCATTCGCTGTATATCTATATGCTAATCTGAGCTGCCGTGTTTGCCAGGGAGATCAGGCGCTCTGCTGTTTGGGTACAAATATATAATAGTTGTGTAATATTTAACTTCAAGGGGATCTATTCACTAATTTTCAGCAATAGGCCAAAGTCAGAGCGATTTGATGTACTATTTACTAACTATCTGTACGCTGGTTTGTGCTTCGGCTCGCTGAATTAACGCGTTCCTTTAAATAGAGAGAGGGGAAGCATGTGACCATGTGAAGGTGAAGAGAGACACCATATCTGAAGGATTTATCTAATGCACACCAAACAACACTGTGATTTTGCATCTGGCAAAAACATTCAGCCCAGTCACTCTTCATTAATAATTAATGATCTGTGTTATCAATAAATAATGTGTGCTGGATTAAGTGCACTACACATGTACTCTGGTGAATAGTGAATGTGCAGTGGAGTATATGAACACGTGCTTACTTCTGAACTTTGTGACCAATGCCATAATGCTAAGGAGCCGCCTCTTCTCTGTGTGTGTGTCTGTGTGTGTGTGTCTGTGTGTGTGTGTGTGTGTTCCCACTAAGAATATGCAGAACATTCTGTAATCTATCAATCAACCAATCTTTTATGATTATTTATCTCAAACTTTCCTGACTAGTATAGAAATATAACCACAACAAAACCCCGTCTGACCTCACAACTACAACATTTTTAGTTTGATAGCAACAGAAATCCAAAACAAATGTTTTTCCTTAAATTCAGCTCAGTTCAGGTGCTAATTTGTTAAAACGGTGTTAATGAGAGCGATTCTAATCCAATGCATGCTTCGTCAAATTCAGCAAATATCTCCTCTCGGTCTGCCAGCTGACCGTTCTGTGTTCGCTGAAAATAAACCTGGTGTTCATACACAGCCCTGGCTCTGGACGTGAGAAACAAAAAAAGGGCCTTGGATGGAGCATGCAACAGTATTCTAGCCGATCAGCAACAGGACAGGGCAAAGGCCACGGATGGATAAAGAAAATGTCAGAGGAGGAAATAGGGACGTTAGATGTGTCTCATACGTGTGCTGAACCTCGAGCTTTCTCCAGAATCACTGAATCCACCTTTAATTCTTCTCCTTCTAATATTTCTAACACAAGCCACATTAAATACATCATTAAAGCCACCAAACAGATACAATGGAAAACGACCTGTATGTAATTAACGTCAGCGCCCTAAAATATGGAAATATGGAAGAAAAAAATAATAACCTGCTAAACCTCAGCATGTAAACTCCTGAAATTAGAAATGCAATGCCCAGAATGCAAAATGGTACACTTCAAATCACATATTTGTGCACTCAATATACTAATTTCAACCATTCAGTAAACTTGCATTCAGATTTCTATACTAGCTCTCTCATCTCTCTTGTGGAGGGCCCATTGCACAACAACCTACCGGGCTAACATTACAAAGAGTTTGTTGTCACCATACGCTAAAGCTAGCTTGCTGGCTAGCGGTATTTGTGGTTTGTTGGGGCCTGAACAGAAGATGAAAAGTACATCATGTCTTTGAAAACACCTCTAAATGTTTGCGGTGGAAAACCCCTCCAGTCTCTTGCTCCACCGGGCCGGGACTCCGCTCCGCTTCTATCTATAGCACGCTGTTGTTTTCCCTCATCACACCTTCTCCTGGAAAATACAGCTGAGTGTTTAGTTCACGGTGACTGTGATGGAGGTGTTCACCTTCTGGCCGGTGTCCGTGGTGATGGCCAAGCCGTTGGGCACGAGACCCGCCGTTTTGTGCTTCTTCACCAGCCTCACAGAGACGACCGGGATAGCCACCTGAAGAAGATGGGAAATTTTATGAGGAGACGCTCAGACTCGAGGTGGCAAACATAAAAGCAAGATGATGAGAAAATTATAGGTGAGATAAAAGAAAGAAGAAAAAAAGCGGCAGTGATATTTGGGAAGGCACACAGTGAAATACACTGAAGAAAAAGCCCCCCTGGAGAAAACCTTGGACATGAAACGTGTCTCATTTCAGTCAGAATGTGAGGAATGCAGTCGGAATAAGTAGCTTATTGTCACTCAGATGTCAGTAGAGGTTCGGTTTCGAGGAAATGAAGGAAAAAGGAACAGTGCACAACATCAGAGGGGAAAATCACATAGCTGGATAAAAGGTTGAAGGTTCACCACGTCTCCCTGCTCTCGGTTCATAGTTTCCCCGGCGCAGAGAGGGACACATTGTTCTATGTGGGAGAATTAATCCTGAATGACTTTCAGTTCAATAATTTGTCAAGTTGTCCAATCAGCTCGTCAGATTGTGACCGGGAGACACCGGGGTTCATGTTGGAGTTTATTAAGCTGTCTGTCTGTCTGTCAGTCTGTCCTACCTTGATGTCCTTGCCGAAGAGGTTGGCATAGAAACACAGCCAGTTTCTGGAAATGTAGAGCCGGCCTTGTAGAAGAATATCTCTGAGAAGAGCGCAGGAGTACACTGACAACAGAAGAGACAAATAAAAACCCTTACTCTTTCAACAAGTTTAAACTGGAAAAGAAAAATCAAAACATTACTTCCCAACCCTCCTCCTGGCTCAACGGCATTCAGATAATAATCAGAAAGTTTCGTATTGTTGATTAATATTTGATAGGTTGCAAAAAAGCCTCAAAGTTGATGGTAAACCAGGTTGAACAGTGCAAACAGAAGAGTTCATACAAGAGAAGCTGTCTTCCTAAGATTAAAAAGGTGGCAGAACAGAAGCTGGACACCAAGAAACAGCCACTAAAACAATTCAATACATATCAGAAAATAAATAGACAATACAGTGCAATTTGTATTAGTGTTTGTTCTTTAGGGCTTTTTGGATGCAAGCACAGATGCAGATGTTGAAGATGCAGCACCAGCAGCACATTAAAGCTGCTGATAACTTTTTCATGCGAACCTTGCAGGTTTTCACCTCAATTTGACTGTAGTCTGGTTGTAAAAGTTCAATTTAACAGAGTTTAGACCATCACACTAAATTCCATCATATCAACAAAATGGATCCTTAACAGTGTCCAGAGCCAAAGGGAGATCTAAAAATTTGGTGCAGACCCAAAGATGTATTGAATATACGACACAGATAAAAAAAAAACGTTTTAAAAATCACTGAAACGTGACAACGTGGGAATTTTTGATTGATTTGATTAATTTTCCCCATAAATGCCTTCAATCAGTTATCAAAAGTGGTGGTGATTAATTTCTGTTAATTGTCAAATTTATTGACTAATAATGTCTAGCCAATATCTGTTATTTGATCAAATCTCGTGTTGTTACTGTACATTAGCAGCTTGCAAGAAGAGCTAAATAGAGTAAAATATAAGTACAAATGCATAACAAGCAAATTACAGTGAAGCTGACACACACAAGAATATTAAACAGTTAATAAAACAGATGTTGCAGTACAAATCACACTACAACTCGGTGGTGAAGAGGACAGTACCTTTCATGAGGATCTCATCCTTGGGCACGCACTGGAACAGTTTGTGGTACTGCGAGTTGTACTTGCTGACAGTCTGTGCAGAGGGACAGGGCAGAGTCATGAGCAGCTCCTTGGCGGACCGGCCTGCCTGCACAGCCCCGCTGCTGCCGCCGCCGCCGCCAGCCACTCCGCCGCCACCACCACCACCGGCCACCCTGGCTCCGCTCGCCGCAGACACCACTCTCTCCCTCAAAGGACGCGAGCTCTGCACCAGGCTCAGCACGTTGGCGCCGTACACACACACACACTCGCGTACATCCAAGGCCTGGAGCAAGCCGCTGCAAGACACACACTGAAGCCCCCTGTCGCCAGTCAGCGCCGGGGCCCCCGAGACGGACGACTGTCTACCTCTAGTCTACATGCACCTACAAGCACACGCTCTAATGTGTGCACTACACACACACACACACACACACACACACACACACACACACACACACACACACAGGTACGCTACGACAGAGTTACAGCAGCCTCAACGCCTCAGTTGCTCTGAAAACTACAAGGTTCCCTTTCTCCGTCTCAAAAACACCTCCAGTGACTCTCCGCTCTGCAGCACCCAGCTGACACCCTCCCTCTCCTTCTGCCTCCCTCACACACATACACACACTCTGCCCTTCATCGTTCTGAGCTGGGAAAAAAACAACAACACACACACACACTAATGCACACACACAGACAGCTACCCCTCACTTAGTTGAAGCCCTTTCCTTCGCCTTCCTTCTCTCTCTCAGTTTGTCTGCAGTGCCGGTAAAAGAGAATATTATACATTTCCCTCCCGTCTGAACACACAAGAGGTCTCATTCATTCCCCGGCTCGCCTTCCTCACAGCTCAAACTCCCCTCCAGCTCGAGACACCTCCACCACCGGACTATCTGACCCTATTTTTTCTGCCCCGTCCCGTATCTCGTCTATCTTTTTCCCTCCTATCAGCTCACTTTGTGTCAGTTGTCTGCTGCTCCTGTTTTTGTCTTTCTATTAATAGCACACGCTAGAGCAGCTACTGTCCTCGGGAATATGGCACTTACAGTAGGATACAGTAATGCAGAGAGCTCCTCCACCACTGGAGGAAAGCCCAGAGTTTATGTAAACTGTTGATGTATAATCATTTACCCACTGAATTCACGGGTCGGATGGTATTTCGATGATGAGTTTGTGGAGGTGGTCGTATTATTTCCATTCACTGATGATGCTGTTACTCTATGTGACTCATATCAAGGCGGAAATTCTGAGAAATGTCTGCAGGACTCTGGCCAGGATTGCAGCAAATCCACATGATAGTAATTTAGGATGATATGGCAATAAACCTATGATCATGTGTTCTCCATTCGGTATCGTATGTCAATTCCACAATCTTCTAATAATAATTAGGTTTGACTCATTGCTAATAAATTCATAATGACAGGATGTTTTTTCTGATTCGGAAACAACAAATAAATAAGATTGCAATTCGATTTTGTCATATTAGTCGAAGCCTTTTGTCAGCTTTTGAATCTAATTGTCCTGATGCCCATCTGACAAATACATGTCAACAATGCAGAGTAAAAGTGAGAGAAAAGCCTTTGAGTCAAGGAATACAAATAAATAAACAATCACAAGTTTTAACAGAGGGTGCCACTTGTATTATAGATTAAAGGTAAGGTAAAATATTAATAGAACTGGTTGGACACAGTATAAAGACAAGGATCAAAAGAGAGACCAGACTCACCGAGCCCCGGTAACATTTCTTCACATCTTCATAGGACAAGTCTTCGATCAGTTGAAACCTGGAAAAATACACTTAGAATTGACATGACTTATCTTCATACGCGTTTTTACCTCTCTCAATAATGACAACTCTATTGTATGCAAAATATACCATATATTTACAAGTCTTCAATGGACACACACACACACACACACACACACACACACACACACACACACACACACACACACACACACACACACACACACACACACACACACACACACGCACACACACACACACACACACACACACACACACACACATTATATATATATGAAGCAGGATTAATGCCTTCATCTGGCCTAAAGACAGCATGAAAAATGCATAATCAAAGATAAGTATTGTTGCTTTTCGAAACATGAATCGTGACCATGCCAGGAGATTATCCATTTTGTTCTTTTTCTAGTCAGAATACAAACACACACACTGCATTAAGCTTGCCTCAGGACTCAGGAGTAGTCAGAAGAGTGCAGCAGATGTCGCAGCATGATACCACTTATCTTTCACAAATGCAGACGGAACATCCCGGCCGATAAAATACAGTATAAATCAGCCCTTTAAGGAAAATGTCATCAAAATGAACCTCTGCCCCAGTTAAGACGCTTTAAAGAGGAAGACATATTTCCAGCAATTAATTCTAAAAGGCCAGATGTTTTTGAGGGATTATTTTCTGACGGAGACTTCCTTCTCGCTGTATCTGTGAGTGCTCGTGATTGACAGCAAGCAGAGGACGACGCAGTGCTGATATGAAAACACTCCTGCTGGAGGAGATGCTGATAAAACAGAAGCGCTGGCAAAACCAAATTTCAGCGTCATGTTTACTGTGATGGATTATCTCACTCTGGGGAAGCTGTTTCCACACGATGCAACGCAGAAAGGAATCAAATGAAGGGAGGAAAGTGAGCCTTAATATCTCCAACCCTCCAGAGTCCAATGGGAATGATACAGAAAGACTGCTGCATTCGCCAAACATAATGGTTAGTCCTCAAACTCAAAGCAGCTGAGGCTTTGTCAGTGCACATCTTCCCTTATCATAATTATAATCACAGGTGAACTGAAGTACACACATTTGAGGTAATATTGCACTCTGTACTGCATGTATCTTATAGTTACCTTTCATATTAACATAGATACATAAAACATAATATTATCATTATCAATTTACATACTATGCAGTAGTAATTAGCTGTTTTCAACCAACCCATGACCCATGTTAGCTTAGCTAGCTTGCTAGCTCGCCAGCTAATTGAAATGATAATTGGCAGACTTTGTAAACTGTAGCTAGCTAGCTAAGTAGCTAGTAAACTGTAGCTAGCTAGCAAAATCTGTCCAGTATCATTTCAACCGGCAAAATCATCATTGAAGGATAGAAAAGGTGTTTTCTATACCTTCGCCTGAATTCAAGAATTTTAATGGCAATTCAACCACTGTTAATGTAGAAACGGTAACTAGGGGGAGCTACGCTAAGCTAAGTGTTGCTAGGTAAACTAGCTAGAACTAACTAGCTGTCAATAGCTGTTAGCACAGTTCTGTTTAAACAAAAAAAACTCTAATATTTCATCCTCACTTGTTCCTCCACAATGAGGTTTCATGATAAAACACTTCTAAACCTGTCTCCACTATTATTCAGTGGTAATTCAGTAAAGACTTGATAGCATCATTCTGTAGCAGCACCACATTTGCATTCTCCTTGAACACCGTCCTTTATTGTTTAGCACAGCAAGGTGTCATTATGTTAAAATTCCCCTCACTGTTGCCTGTGTAGCAACAGGCTCGTCCTTGTCCCCCCTTTGCTCAGATGAGAGACTGTCCTCTAGGTAAGAAGATAGCGTGACCTCTGTCCCCACACAAGCATCTCTTGACTCTGCTGCCTGTTTCCAAGTCGCGACTCCTCTCAAAGGTGGACATGGGAGAGGTGAACGGGGTGGAATAATTATAATTATGTCAGGGACATACTGATTTCTGTTTCAGTGCACAGCAAAAAGGTCAATGTATTCTACACTTAAATCTGAGAATGTAAAGCAACATGAAGTATTTTACTAAGAGCTATATATCAAGGACAGAACGATGCAAAAATACAAATAAAATACAGACTACAACATGCAGTGGATTTTAACTATGTCTTCATCAGCTGTTGGAGTTCAGTGCTGATGAATCTGTTGTCATGCAGGCTCAATTTCTCATCTGCTTTAGCCAGAGGTTTTAGGACGAGGAGTCATAAGTTGTTCATTTTTATGTCTCTTTTCTTTTTCTACTATCATTTTCTACTTAATTCAGAGAATCAGAAAGCAAAAGAGAGATCCACAAGTCAGGCTGGAAAAAGACTCAAGTAGGGTTAAAGGTTCAAATAGCAGAGGGGGGCGACAGATGCTATGTGCATGCAGTGTGTGCGTGTGTGTGTGTGTGTGTGTGTGTGTGTGTGTGTGTGTGTGTGTGTGTGTGTGTGTGTGCTTGTGTAAGACCAGGACGAGGCTGTTTACAGCAGAGCTGGACAGCTGTGACAGCGCTGTCTGCTCTGCAGCTCGATCTGCTGACACTTTACAGACACTGAAAGTGACGCAACACTCACTTTACATCACATACTGTCTTCAAAACAGTATAACAATGTTATTTATGTTACTTTAAGTGTTTCACATTTAATTCCTTTTGTATATCTACTAGAAAACCATATTGCGGGTTATTTACCTACAAAATGTCCATATACTGTACATTAAAGAAATAAAAATAGTGTTTTCACCTTTAAAGTCAGCATTCCGAACCAACTTCAATGTAGTTGAATTTATAAAACTGCATTTTTAATTAGCGATCATAGCCAAACTAAATTTCAGCAGGTCATAGTCAAAAGCTACCCTCTTCATAATATTTAATCATTTTGTGCAGCTTTTCCTGGATGTGCAAAATAATTGTTTATCAACATTAAAGCCACCCTCGACATCCCATTATCTTGTGACCATGTCGTGAACAATAGTGCATGTGTTCTGCTTGTCGCGTCTGCTGGTTGCCGCCTATAAATAGGCTCCACAGTGGCTCTGAGCTCCCAGGTGGAGAGAAGAGAGTGATTATTAAAAACACAGGCAGCTCTGTGGGGACTAACCCGCTCTCCAGTCCTCGCTCTAGCTCTCCATCTGTCTCTAGCTTTTTACAAATGATCCCGAGGCTTAATCAATACTTTCTGGTACATCTAGATGCTAGGTGAGGGTAAAAGAAAAACTGCTACAGGGAATATTCCCATTGCAGCGTTATGTAGGAGAGCTGTGGACTCTGTGTGTCAAGGTAAAGCCTTTTCTTTTTCTTTAAAAACGGTATAAACAAGGTCATAAGGGGATAGTTGTCAAAGATAAAAAAGCTTCCCCAAAATGTCACTTATGGTGCATTTGGTATATGATTTAGAGGGTTTGAAATTAATTCTCAGGGAGGATCCATCACATAACATGAGAATCACCGAAGCAGGATTTTGCAAAAGATATAAGATATAATAATAAAGATACAAGACATAATAAAGTGTAATAATAAAAAAAAATTATCTCCACCATTTTCAGTAGCGGTGGCTTGGAACTTAAACTAAATATGCATATCAGATTATATATTGGCGAGTAAAGCAAAAATGTTGCTGCAAGTGTGCATGTGTGCGTGTGTGTGTGTGTGTGTGTGTGCGTGTGTGTGCGTGTGTGTGCGTGTGTGTGTGTGTGTGTGCGTGCGCATGCTCCTTTGCCGGTGTATCTCAGTGCCCTTGGCAGTGAGGCTGAGTAGTGAAACTAATTACAAGCTCAAAGAATCCCAAATTGAATTCTAAATTAGAAAGCGAACACCTCCCATCGGTGGCCGGTGTAGGAGTGGACTCCCAGTCAATAATTTAGCTGGAGGAGAAGAAAGTGGCACCGAGAGAAGTGAGTCTCACTCCCAGAAAAGGTAGGAATGATGAGAACAGTATATCTTTAAAAAGGATTCAAGAGTTCTTGTTTGAAACACAACTTTTCTTTAAAAATAAACGAAGAAACAGATACAGATGTGTCAAATTAAGTCATTCTTTTATCACCCATACATCAGTTCATATTGTATACACACACACACACACACACACACACACACACACACACACACACACAGACACACACACACACACACATACACACAGTGAGCATCGGTACCTTCACTTCCAAGGAAAGCACCAAATATTTATCTTTCCATCTTATCGATTCTTAGTGTTTTATATTCAAATATAAGCAAACAGTTTACTTAAGTTCCAGTAATGACTTCCATAAGTCATTGATCCATATCTCATTGATCATTCTCTCGTTGGTGATACGTAAACAGGAAGTGCAACCCAAACATGGTCACTGAGGAAATTCTGGGGAATTCTAGAGCAGTTTTGATTCTGTTGCATGGGCGGTTTTAAAGGGAACTAAACAAACATTTTAAAGCTTTTCTATGAAAGAAATAAAAGATGGTTGTTGATTTGGTTTCAGAGATGGAGCAAGAAAAGGCCACATTTTCACACTTTGTGTGCTTTTAATTTTAAGATTTAGATTAGTAATGCATATTTAAGCTGGGTAATAAATAGCAATGCTTCACAAATAGCTGAATTAATAGAAAATACAACAATACCCACAATATGTTAATGTTTAGTCTCTAAACCTGCATTATCTGAGATTTCTGAATATGACCAGTGACTCGAATGAGTCTGTGTAATGCAGCACGTCATAGTTTTGGTTTTACAGCTCATTTCATTTAGATGTTTGAGACTCTTTAGCATCCACAGGAAGCTGTTTCTAATAAAATCGCTCTGATAAACCCACTGTAAGCTGCCTGCACATCTACAAGCGACAAGCTCGTCAACGTAGTGGAGCATCAGACCGTGAAAGAGCCAAATGCTAAACGCTAGTTGGTGGAGACCAAATCAGAGCTGAAAATCAAAAGATTAAAAATGTATATTCATGTGAATTTACCTTTACCCTACCTGAATTAACCTATTAAACCCGTGTATATTTACCAGCTTTAGTGTGATCAATTAATGCAGCCTAAAATAAGTATTTACAGCCTGAAATATTGCACTCCGCACCAGAGGAGTGTTGAGGTGAGCTGAGATCAGACTGACTGCTGCCAGTTCAAGACTGACAAGTGAATAAAGTCCCTCCCGTTCCCCGAATCTACCGACACACGCCATGCTCCAGCGCTCATCCCAGGACAGATTCCCTGGGATTACACTGCTCCTGCCTCGAATCCGTCTTATATAACTCACACACATTCTGTCTGCAGACACACACGTGAATACTGGCACACAAAAAATATGTTCAAATGGATTAAAACACTTTTTCTAAACGTATATATCTTCTCTCCAGGCCTTTAGGATGGAGGGTGGGGTGGGGTTGGGAGGGGGTGTCCTTTGTAAATCTGTGTTTCTCTTTGTGTGCATGTATGTGCAGGTTTGACTATTGTTGGACATCAAATACAGCTGAAATACAAGCACAAAATAACCGCTGTGAAAATAAATCTCCTGTGGCTGTAACCCATGACCATTCACAGGATACAGATGGCGGTTTGTGTGGTTGTGTGTGAGACTTGCCTGAAGTGGCCGTGCGTGTCCTCGTCCTTGGAGTGGTCCAGGTCCTGTGTTGAGAGCAGGCCTGTTTCTTCACTCTGCTCCTGCTGCTCAGTCATGCTCCTGGCCCTGAATACACAAACACACAACTCCACGTTAACAGCAGGCAACTCTCCGCCGGGCCGTCATGTACGTGCCCTTACTAAAAAAAAAAAGTTTGGCTTCAAAGACAGCTCTTACCCCCCCCAAAAAAAGTTTATGGGCCAAACAAAATCAACACAGCTGTGATGCAACTTTCAATCTCTGAATCTGCTGGTTCACACTACATTATTAATCCACTCAGCAAAACAAAGCAGTGTTCCTGGGATTGTGTAAACTGGGTCGGTGTCTGCTCTCGCAGATGTCTACAAAGAAATAAAGCTCCTCGGAGGTTGTGCAGATGGCTCACCTGATGTGGTGCTGCGAGCTGACTCTAACATTTTTATTTTACAAATACACTTTGAAACTCTTCAGCAGCAAACGCCTCATGAGAAGAACTATTAAGCAGAGTGAAGAAGGAGAGGATGTGAAGATGTATTGTGTTACAGTGAGATGTTTTCACACAGAGATGTGCGTTTCTTCCCGTGGGTCATTGACAATAAGTAGAACAAAGCAAATAATATACTCACACAGACATGAAAACACTATGGAACAATTCAACTAACCCTCTAAAGGGAATCAAACCACGGCTTCATGTTTGCTTTGTGGCTCAGGACATTTTAAGGGCTTGTTGCTTTGCATACTTGGAAATGTATGGCAGCGAATGGCTTGAATGAAAACAACGACATAGAGACCAAAGCAATGGAAATGTAGATCACTGGAACAGATCACCGTTGTTGTCTGATGGACTCCAACAATCCTATCGGACCACCCATTATGTTTAAAATGGATCCCACTTTTATTTTGGTACAGCTTTCATACAATTTAATTGTCAATGTTTACGTAACTGTTCATTAAGTTTGCCTGTTTAAACGTACTTTATACCCTTTAGCTAGCTAGTTAAACTGTTATACATTACCACTACTGTTTATCCATTACATTTATTTAACCATTTTAATGGTTAATTATTGCTTTCAGCTAGCTAGTTCAACTGTTATACCTTACTGTTAGCTAACTACTGTTTATCCATTACTTTTATTTAACTGTTATGATTGATAATTATTGCTTTCAGCTAGCTAGTTCAACTGTTATACCTTACTGTTAGCTAACTACTGTTTATCCATTACTTTTATTTAACCATTTTAATTGTTAATTATTGCTTTCAGCTAGCTAGTTCAACTGTTATACCTTACTGTTAGCTAACTACTGTTTATCCATTACTTTTATTTAACCATTTTAATTGTTAATAATTGCTTTCAGCTAGCTAGTTCAACTGTTATACCCTACTGTTAGCTAACTAATGTTTATCCATTACATTTATTTAACCATTTTAATTGTTAATTATTGCTTTCAGCTAGCTAGTTCAACTGTTATACCTTACTGTTAGCTAACTACTGTTTATCCATTACTTTTATTTAACCATTTTAATTGTTAATTATTGCTTTCAGCTAGCTAGTTCAACTGTTATACCTTACTGTTAGCTAACTACCTTACTTGTTAATCTATTGCTTTTAGCTCACTAATTAATTCAAAATAAATTAATTCTAGCTAGCTAGCTAGCTAACTAACTTTATCCATTATGTTTAGATAACTACTCCACAACTACCAAACAAGCCTGAAATAACTGATAAACTTGTAAAACTGTTAGCAAATAACTAATTACTTAAAATTGCGTACATTTACGAGTATTTTAAACTGTCTATTTCCACTATAGATAGTTGTTTAACTAGCTATTTCAAATTTAATTAAATTAAATCCTAATTTCCTTTTTCAAATGATCTAAAACTGTCCACAATCCCCCATGTAGCCCCCCCCGAAAACCCCAGTAAACCTGACCATACCCATATTTGGTATTCTAAAATATAACTAAAAGGATGAAAGCTATATTACCCTTGAAATGAAGTCCAGTTGTGTCATAAAATACTGTAAACCTTTAATCAATATATTACGATTCTTGGTCTCATCTGCACATTAACACCCATCTGGCCTGTTCCATGTTCTCCTCCGGGAGAGGGGAAGTCGTTACCACCTGTCCTGGTGTAATTACAGGTGCTGATGGAAATGCATGCACTTTCCAGTGTATTATATCTAATTGGCCAGAAGCTTCACGTCAGTCCCTGACCTGTTCAAACAAGAAGGCTTCGTAGAGCTTTTATATCTGACTGGTCATCTGTGATCACAGAGGTTTGAAAGGGAGGTGGAGGGCCTGCTGTCATAGATAAGGAAAATGGTTTGTGGGGGTCTGTTCACATTAAGCCTGAGGTTCAGGGATTCTGGAGGTGTATCTGATCCCAGATGTAAGCCTGGGGGCCCAAATGGAGCCTTGTGTTGCTGTTTCAGTTCACTTATAAGCGATGTTCATAGATTATTTTAAATCAGATTATAGGATCGGAAGCTGAGGGCAAGGAGGATATTTAACAAAAGATTTCTCTACCAATTTCCACAGAAACATTTAGATGGATTCTTACATGTTTATATAACTGTTTCAGGTTAATTTCCTTCCTTCCAGGAAGCTAATGGATATTTGTGAAGAAAAACAGCATGCAGACACGTGAAACAGTCACCTTATTTTTAGTAAGAAAAAAAAAAGGACCATATGACTTTATGACCTTTTACCTGACAGCTGGGAATTTTCTGACACCATGCTGCGACGGCACAGGAAACAGACTTTGTATGGCTCCTTTGTGACCTTATTCACAAAATGTTTGCTTACAGTCTAAAAACCCCATGAAACACACATCGACCCTGGCCACACTGCAGTTATTGACACAAACAGACCGCGGAGAAAAATCCTCTCTCTGAGGGGGAAAGACTTCCAGCCACCAAAGTTTTCAGTCTACGGTTAGTCTGTGCAGGTTTATGGGAAGTGGAATTAAACAAATGATCAAAAAGAAACAATAATGTTTTTACACCACAGTGTGTGATTTCCTCTTTGTCCATATAGTCTCACTGTTATTTTTAAGTTTCACTGTTTATGTTGGCCGGGAGAGAAAGGCGCTGACAGAACGTCCCCGCCTGACCGGGTTTCTAAGGTAAATAAGTAGTGAAATGCTTGTGCATTATGTTTAATGGCATGCTGCTGCTGCCAGAATGCATAAAGAAGCAGTCTGATGAGCTCCAGTATAAACGGAAAAACAACCTAATTGGCAGATTCAGGCTAAAAATTAGCTGATGGGCCCCTGTTGACCCCCCAATCCTCAGGGAGGCTCTCATACCAGGGAAACTGATCCGAGTACACCAGACCCCCAATTCTAGTTTGTTTTGATTAGAACACTGTGTGCACTAGCTGGGCCCGGGTCCACTTGTCCAAATGTTTTACACAGGTCGTCAACATCAGTAATAAAGCATGGCCCACCTTCCGAGCTCATATCACTGGATTGTGCTTCAGTCGTGCACATTTCCTATGTTTCCTGTCCAGCACATAACAGCAGGGTGTATGATGCAGGCAGGTATGGTGTATATGGAGCGCCATGACCAAGTGGCTGGCATAGCATTCAGGAACTCCTGTGCTGGGTATTATGGGATGGAAGTCCCGAGGCTGAAATAGAGGACACCTGAGAGAATGCTATAAGGTCCTGTGGGACTTCCAGATCCAGACTGATAAACCGCTGATGGCCGACCGAGCGGACATCGGGGTGGTGAAACAACAGAGGACATCAGCCTCTCGTCTCAGGAGACAAACATTTTGTCCCGTCACAAGACGTCCTCCAATCCAATAAACTGTAATCTTATTAAGCTTGCTAGCCACTCGGATGGCAGCTTAAGAATCACTGCGCTCTCTCCGCCTCCGCTTGTTCATTACCCCGCAGCCCTTTGTCACATCGTTGATGTCAGCCAATGGCTTTTCCCAGCATTTGCCAAGTACTGTGGCACATGAGTGAGTTAAAAAAACATGAATTAATAAAGAACTATTTTTTAATGTACAGGATTGTGAAGTCTACGAGCTTTAAGGTGACCTACTAGAGGAGATAAGCCTATCTCGATTATAGTCCCGCCTTCCTGTCATCCTCCTATACCCACATCTCTTATTGATTTTTTATTTAAATTCTTGTTTTTACTGTTTGATGTCTCGTCTTGATTTTAATGATTGTTTTATGGATGGTGCTATTGTTCCTTATTGTTTTTATGAACACTTTAATGATTCTGTCACTATCATTAGGGGACTCCTCAGCAAGACACAGCTTTTTAAGCCATGTGGTCTACTTTGTTTCCAGTGGGTGTGTAGTCGCAAAGGTTTCATTTGTCTGAAAAGCTGAGTGAGTTTGTCTTGGTAGGCCGAGAGTAAATTAAAGTTGTCTGCGGTCGAAGGAGCAGTCCAAATTGCAGGTTTTTCCTCACTTAAAAATAAATGTGAAAGATGACGATGCCATTTTTTCAAACTTTTCGCCAGAGCTTGGCAGCATCATTTGGCATCATTCCGACTATATTTTCACCCCTATAGTTCCTGTTTTCACTGGACATCACCCCCCGTTTTGTTGTACATTAACTTAATTGGTCCTCTGGTAATATACAGACACAGACGGCTGTGAAGCTGCAACAGAAGCTGCAGCCTTTGGACTCTGCGGCTGCACTGCTTGAGACCTCCTGAAATAACCTCCCCATTGTGCAAGCACCTCAAAACAGCCTGTGATGACAGAAGTGTGTGTGTGTGTGTGTGTGTGTGTGTGTGTGTGTGTGTGTGTGAGACAACACAAGGCTCCAAATGTTCTTCTTACTCATGACTATGGAGTGCAATAAATACATTTAAGTGTGAAATCCAAAATAGATCTCACTGAGGAATAGTTTTGTAAAAAGAAAACAAAGGGTGAAAAGTGTTTACATGTTGTCCCATTTAGAGAAGTAGCTGGTATATATATAACACTTATAGTTTAAGTAACATTACAGACTGATGTAAGTATGGGTCTATTATACGGTTTTACAAAAGCAAAAAGCAATACCTGACATCACATTTTCAACTCGGAATGGCTGATTTAAATATCTCTACATATTATAAAATGAGGAAACAGAAACGATTTTTCAAAATAAAGGCCAAAAATATTATCTTTTAGAATATACATAGTCTACATAAGGGGCAATAGATTATTAATTCGCTTTGAATGATTCCTCACATCATTATTAACCGATAAGTAGTAAAAAAAAAACGGCACACTTACTTGTAAAATGAATAACGACAAATTATTCTGCTGCACTCGCTGCTTTTATGACTTTTGAGTATGAACCCGAGACTTATTAAAATAAAAACAATGTATCACAAGGCATCACTACACTCTGAATAAAATGATATTACCGCGCTGTGCTGTTGTCCTATTGCTACCTGGTCGCCGGTGCTTTTATCTTTTTAAACATTTACTGGAAGCCCCACTTCCGCTCGCTAGCTTAACATCGTTTAACGGCTCCTACCTTGTAGCTTCACCTCTACTTTTTGTTCCGCCGTGTTTGTCACCTCGTAGCCGCACGAAACCCGTCCGGTCTGTGCTTCATTTCTCGGTCAAATCATTGTATCTTCTTTATCCACGAACAAAAACACCCAACTTATTTGGACACGAAGCCCGGGGAAATGTCCGGGGGAGCGTCTGGTTGCCGGAGCCGTGACCTCCTTGGAAGTGTGTCCTGTGTGAGGTGGGTTGAGCTTACCTACAGCGAGGCTGTTTACACGCTGACAGCGGATTAACGGACGCTATTTTCTCTCCACGGACGCCAAATGACGGCAAAGCCTTCTGTAGTTGTTTTTTTTAAATGAAAATGTCACGAAGCTACATATTCCCATTAGGACTTGTTGTGTTATTTAGCTCAGTAAAAGTAGAAATATCATAGCCTAAAAATAAAAAAGTAAATCACAAGTAAAATTATGGAAGTCCATTTCTGCCACTGTCTACTATTGAGTCAAAATAGAAAGTTTCTCATAATAAATAATGACATGCTACACTAGCTCATTATTTTAAGATATAAAGTCAATAATTTGAGAAAGTTTCTCAATATTATATAATAATAATAATAATAATAATAATAATAATAATAATAATAATATCTCAACACACGCTGTTGAAAGGGACAGATACAGGAAATCTTTCCTGCCACATGCCATGCACTGTACAATAACAGCTAAAACTCTGTTCATAATAATAAGCGCTTTATTATGGTTCCGTTTACTGCACCTGATTTTTTCACTTTTGCACTATAATTCTACTGCTATTTATAAATTTTATATTGCTCTTTTTATGTTGTTTCTTTACTAATTGTGTTCTTTATCTTTACTTACTGTGTTGTTACTGTGTGTGTAATGCTGCTGCTACACTTACATTTCCCAGCTTGCGATCAATAAAGTATATCTATCTATCTATCTATCTATCTATCTATCTATCTATCTATCTATCTATCTATCTATCTATCTATCTTATCTACCTTATGACACATCAACCTCTTAAGACCCGGCGTCCACATGCGTGGACATCAGGTTTTGGGTTGTCTATACCATAATACTTAATTTTGCTTATCAGGTCCCGATGTCCACATTCATGGACACTTACAAAAACTACATCATGTCAAAAGATGATGCTTAGTTTTTAAACTTATATACTTAAGGTCCCAACAATCCCAAATAGCAAAGAGAAATTAACAATGCATACCAAAAAAGAGCTCAGGTCTTAGGAGGTTAAGTCAATATTTAAAAAAATAATTTGACATACTAAGTCAATATCTTGACATACTAAGTCAATGTTTTGAGAAAGTTTCTTTTTTTTCTGACAGTGGCATTAATGGGCTTCCATATACAAGTCATGCATGTAACTATTAAAAGTAAAAGTGCAGCTACTACTCGTTATGCAGAATGGCTCTTTTTAAAGTGTTATATTAAAGTCTGTTTCTTATCACTTGAGTTAATGTAAGACAATTTCAGGGTTGTAGTTTGTCAATGTGAAGAAAATGTTATATACTTAATATATGTGCTGCATCCTAGAATATAAGCATCGTATATGTATCTAAAATAACAAAGTACATTTCCCTCTTAAATGCAGCAAGTAGAAGATATAAACGTGTTTCAGTGCAGTACTTAAGTAAATGTACTTACATTCCACCCCTGAGTATATGCATGTCGATATATTTCAAGTACCAAAAGTACTCATCATGCAGAATGGCCCGCTTCAGAATAATGTAGCATGTTATTGGATTATCATTAATGGTGCATTAATGTGTGAAGGTGGGGCTGATTTCAGTTACCTTATATACTGCAGGGTAGTGTACTCAGTACAGAGCTATAAAATATGCTTAAGCAAAGTTTAAATACACATTTCTAAAAGTTTTTTAAATTAAAGATATTCAGAGCATTAAAACAGCAGCAGCAACTATTTAGAAGATAAAGATATAGTGAGGTAATATACCTGAGCAGGGAATGAAGTCATGCTCCCTCTGTGTGTTGTAATCGGAGCCTCTCTGTGCTTTGTTGACGTAGCCGCTGAAAGCTAGCCAACGCTTTGCACGGCGCTCATACAGCCGATAATGCCGCCCCGGCAGAAAGCGCTGCTGGCCCACCCTCCGGTTCCCCCTCAGGTAAACACGGTTGCTGTTGTATTTAAACAGTTAGCACCGTTAGCTGCTAGCCTCTGGCTCAGCCGTTACTGCGTTGAGAGCACCTTTAACGTGTAAATATCATCGCTGTCAAATAGATATCTTGAAATCCCAGTGAAACGGTTAAGTTAGAGTGGTGCATGTTTACACGCTGCGGCTCCCTTGAATTTCCCCAAATTTTTCTCTTAATTTGATATCTCGTCATGTTAATTACCGGAGTTCTTATGACAAATGATCAACATCGGAGAAAGGAAGCGTAGGGGATTAGATTAGCGGCGGATCTTGGGGTGAGCACCGCCCACGGCCGATCATCGAGCCAGACACTTCCGGACCGAACGCCACCGTAACCGGAGTTAACGAAGAAGAAGGGAAGGAAAGAACAATAAATTAAAACAAAAACCCCCAAGGATCCTACGTTATGTCGGTAACACAAATTTGTGAATAACATTAAACTGTTTGCTAGCTTCTCCAAATATTGAATGAGAGGTTGCCAGGTGGCATCAAATAAGGTCATAGTTCTTTGTGGGTTTTAAACAGAGTTCCAGTCACGAGTGACTCTCAACTGCAACATTTTTTATAACAAGTAACAGAAAAAAAGTCTGGAAAACGCTGATTAAATTATCCCAAACTGCTGACGTAGAAGATCTAACAGCCACAGATGCAGCTGGCTGGCATGCTTCCCCAAAACAACCCACCTTTGCAATGATTTAATCCCTCCATTTAGTTCCTTTTCATTCATTTTGCCGTCCCAGTGCACGTACTAATCTGATAACCAGAAGGAAAAACCTCAGAAAATCTCACAGGACGTCCTAACTGCTGCAAAAACAACAGTAGATTTAACAACCCATTACATTTATTTATCTGGCTTCAGAGTAAAATATTACTATTTGTATTTAGATATATTTTAAAATTAATTTCTATTTTTACATTTGATTTTAAGCCTTGTTTTTTCTAGATACACTCACTGCATGTTTAAAATCTTCCTGAAGTTTAACTTACTTTCCCCATCAGGTCGCCCCGGTTCAAACATCCCTCTCCTTCTCTACATCTCTTCTGTGATTGGTGGGGATGAAGCGAGGGCCACACACACACACACACACACACAGACACACACACACACACACACAGACACACACACAGACACACACACACAGCTTTCACCTGGATTCCCCTCTCCGTCAGTGTAAGTGCAGACAAGCACGCCAAAGCCCCGCCGGTGCACTTCCTGTGTGGTGTTGACTGACCTGCTTCTGCCGGCTGCTATCCTCTGGCTGCAGTTACCATGAGGCTGGCGGTAGTTGGGGAGCTGGTAGTATCTGTCCTGGCCTGGGGCCTCGTCGGCAGGCAGGGCCTTAGGGCTGGCTGCGTAGATAGTGCATCCCATGAACACCTCCTGGGAGTCACCCTCAGCGTCCTACAGCGAGCGGAGAAGAGTTGTCCTCAAGGTATCCTTCTCTGAGCGGCCTGTCCTGTCCTGATGCCAGCCAGCTGCTCTGTGCAAAAGCCATTGGCTCAGCACATTGCTATCTTAACCCCTCCTTCCCTCTTCCAGCCAACCTCTCTCTCTCTCTCCCCCTCCCTCCCTCCCTCTCTCCCTCTCCGGCCCTCCTCCTCCTCCCTCAGCCGAGCTGAGAGCATCGAGGATAATCAGATTTCACATTTACACTCAACAAAATCATCCCCAGTGTAATCGCTCCCTGTCGCTGTTGTTGCATTATGCTAATGCACGGAGCGCAGTCCGCGTTCACGAGCATCAGGGGCGGTTAAAAATATCCTCCACCGACGGATACGAGTGGATGCCACAGCAGATGCGGATGGGGTTATAACGGCGATGCAGGGAGGAGAGCGGACCGTGACTGCCAGCGTTGGTGCAACTAACGATTGGTTGGTGCAATGGGTCTATTTTTTTTCACAAATTGTCATACATTTGGGAATCCATGGTTTTCCAGAGCTTAAGAATTGCTTAATTTTTCATATCAACAGTGCAAAACTCAAAGATATTACATTTAAAATTACATGCCGCCCTTCAGAAGTTTGGCAAGGGATCAAAGATGTAAATATTTCGTGTTAACTATGGTTATAGTAATAAAAAAATACACAAACACACCTGAGAAAGCCGTTCAAAGGTTTGGGATCACCTGCTGCTGTTTGTTACAATCAGATGGCTGAGAGGACGACACTGTATTTCTGACTAGTCGGTCCTCTTTACAAAATACATGTCATCTCGTATGAAGGGTTTGTCTTGTGCACGGGGAACAAAACGCTGCACAACGGTTCAGACTGACAACTGAAAGGGCAGAAAGAGACAAAGAGCCCTCTGAGCAACACTGAAATAAGGAGAGAAGAAAAGCTCCAGTCGTCGCTCAAAGAAACGGGAAGCTTGGCATCAAAAACGAGTGCAGAATTAAACAGGATCAGGTTGCTGTCCCACAACAAGCTGGAATATTAACAGCTGTGTTAATTATGCAAAGTTGCTTTTCAGACGTGAACAGAAATAGAAGGTTAGTCTGGAACTGGATCTAAAACACAGAGTAGACTGCAGAAAAACTAATACCTGAAAATTTAGAGTCTAAATGCATTGTGGTTCAGTAATGATTAGTGTCACTTTGTGCTTTTCTGGAACTGTGAAACAAATTAAAAACCAAAATGTATTTTGGGGGATAAAATACAACATAAATAGTGCAGGATTGAGTCCTAAAACCCAGAAATGAATTAACATTTGAGCAATTCCCGTTCCCTCGTCTCAAAATAGGTTTTATTGATTGTTAGATGCTTCAAATAAGTTCTGTGGTAAACGCAAGTTGAAGAGATTTTAACGCTTTGTTCTACGGTATAAAATGTGTGTAAATACACCTTCTGCTAACACGTGAAATTAAACTACAAAGCGTCATCATGTAGAATATTCCGCCTTCACAGCCTTGTTGTGTACCGAGTGTAGTTCATTAATAGCCTGTGGTTAGATCTGAACTTCTGACGATTGAGTTTACAATTTTATTATTATTCAGCTTATTTTCTGCAAGAATCCCACATTTTTGTCAAAGGGAACCGGCGCTAACATCCGGGGAATGTTATCCCTGCAGCATCGATTTAATTCTTCTTCTGGGTCCAAAACTAATTAAAATGTTAATAATATTCATTTTTTGAATTACACTGTTCAATATAGAGAAAAGCCTCAGAAGAAGCAAATGTTCAGCAGTTTGGCATGGTTATTGACTAAACGATTCCCTCCAGGCATCTTTCAAGGCATTTCAAATACTCCATACTAGTATTAATCTGATGTGGGTTTTGAACTACTCACAAACTCTTCTCCCTTGTATGAATGACTGCTCAGCACGCACGTTAAACCCTGATTGGATGCTGAGGAGTTTGTGACCTCCAGTTGTGCGACTCCACTGATCAACACATGGAGATAACACACTGACAGGCTGCAGAGGACGGGAGGAAACCAGGCTGTCAGCGAGGAAACGACCGATTTAAAACACTTCTTAAAAAATGGCTTGGAAGAGGAATTAAACACTCGATATGATTGTGGGAGCTCAAAGAAACGATGTGGTTTGGTAAGAAACACTGGATGCAAACATGTTTACAAGAAATCTCCTATAGAGCACCTTCAAACGTGAGCTCAGAGAAACCTTCCTCGTTAGCAGATGATTGGAAACAACAAGCAAAACTAACTTCTGAGAAAAAGATGAATCAATTATCAAATTATACAGAAACAAGTGCTTCCTCAACAGCATATATTATGAATTAAATACCATGCATGTTTAACCAAACCTGCTCATAAGTCAGTAAAATTCCCCAAAAAACGTCTCAAATGTGACATTTGGTCCAGCTGAGAGCGACTGAGCCTCTTCAGAGACACTGCTCTCCTGTGGCCGAACGCCACAGTGCACGTTCCATTTCTACCTTCATAACGGTCGACTTCTCAGGAAGGGAACATTCATTAGAAAGCAATGTTGAACACTTGCTTCCTGCATTCTGGTATTTTTCAGACTAAACACTCACTCGGGATCAGACTGTTCATTCTTATTTCTATTTAGAATAAAAAAGCACCGGAGTGCTTACTGAAATTAGGATAATATAAAGTTGAAATGAAATGAAAAAAGCCATTTTAACCCTTTTAGATCACATACCATGCCCCTGAATTTAATATATGCTGGGGAAGAAAAAAAATTAGTATATTTCCAAATCAACGTCCTCCCGACGCTCTGGAAATACGTCACGGTACGGAAGCTCAACGCTCTGGAAATGTCGACTTTAACAACATTATTCCCTTCATTCCACAGCGTCCAGAGCAGAAGCCATTGAGCAGTTCCCAGGACAGATTGTCTCATAAAAAGATTTATTTTTTTCCAGCCCAAATTTACAAAGGCAAGTTACAGAGTATTGTATAAAAAAGAACCATGGTAATGTACACTTTACACAAACTCCTGAAGGGAGGGAGAAAGGAGGAGAGGGTGAAGAGTTCTGAATAGCTCACAGAAAGAAAATGAAGACATTGTAAACATCCTTGCAAGCACCAGAACGGGTACTCTTTTTTTTGGAGGAGGAGGAGGAGGAGGAGGAGGAGGAGGAGGAGAGGGGGTCGGGTTTGTGAGACGGTTATGAGGAGTCGGGAAAAGGACAAACGAGCGAGCGTCTGTGTTTTCACAGAAGAATGTTCAACTAGGCACCAATTGAGACAACTGCTGGCCAATAAATATACTCTTCACCATGAAACAAATACAGTCCTGCAAAATACAAGAGCCAAGCACTTTCCAATATGTCGATAGCAAACATTACTTTTCTGGCTTTTCATACACTTCAGTATATATGATTTTTCACTGGGCTCTGCTTACTACTGAGATAACATTACTACTCTCAGTCGGGGAGAGGGGGAGAGAGAGAGAGAGAACAAATGCACTTGTCACAACCATCGTCTGATAAAACTATATGAACTGTATGCAGCCTGCTGGTACTAAAACCCACCGACTTTAATGACAACATCACAGCTGCCTAGATCACCCTCACAGATTAAGTACAAGTCAAACACCACAATCAGCCCCCCCTCCCCCCCGTGTCAGCCATTCTTCCTTGAAATGAGAGAAAATAAAAAGGAAACCACCTTGAAAAAAACTTCCACGGGACGTGAAACTTTAGTGGGAATGTCCGAAGACCTCGAAGTGAACTGCTGCAGTTTCAGAATGGTGAGTGGTGACTATCACTGTGGGCTGATCAGAAGATAACCAACCTAAATCAAGTAAGGATTTACATTTGCTCTTTTTATGTTTTGTTTGTTTAGTATGCTGAATGAATGCATGCTTATTTCTCAGCACTCAGTCTGTGGATGAGAGCTGATGTCGATCAATAAACTCCACAAACTTCAGAGGGTGTTAAAAATGACATGAGCTGGTGGCATATGGACTCGATCACATACAGAATTTAATGACCAAAAAAATAAAAAAATAAGCCTACAACAATGGGAACATTAAAAGTGGAAAAAAAACAAACAATGAAATTTAATGACAACATGGTCAGAATTGGACTCCCGTTATAATGCGTCAGAGGGTAAAGACTGTTCACAGCTCACAACGGCATGATGTGGCATAAAACCTTAACAAGTCCCTCTCCTGAGCCACTTTGAGATTTATGAATGAAAACCACCACAGCAGCACATCCAGCTCAGAGCAGAACATGTGCTTTTTTTCCTCCTCAAACCCATAAACAGAAGCCCCCCCCCCCCCCAAATCAATGCAAATACCATCTGGATAGAATTTCACTTACAACCCCTGAGGTGCAGGAGAACTGTAATTCGAAGCCAAGAGCCATGTTCACCGTCACTTTCTCTCCAGATTAAAAGGGAATTCACCACCAGTTTTAGGACCTGAAGGAAAGCTGCTTCTTCCCGGCTGAACTTTGAACCTCCTTACTTCTGCTGTGTGTGATCAAGGTGTCATTACACTTGTTTTAAATAAATCATATCTAAACGGGACCAGTGTGTAGGACGGGGGATTTTTAAGGTGAAATAGAATACTATTTTTTCAAATCCTTTTTTGAAAGGATTTGAATCATCACCTGAAACTAAGCATCGTGTTTTCGCTAGAAGGGGCACTTTGTCTACAAATGGAAACCCTTCCATGGTGGGCGCCACGTTTCTACAGTAGCTCAGAATGGACAAACTAACCACCGGCTCTAGGGAGGGGCTTGTGTTTCTACGTTGCAGTGGCAGCTTGAATTTAGCAGCGAATGCACCTGAAGGCCACCGTAGGTTCTTCTGCACGCTTGGAAAGGGAGGGGTGAGGTTTGCTTCCTCACCACTAGAAGTCAGTAAATCCTACACACTGGTCCTTTAAGTGAATCGGTCTGCATCGGATTGGTTCATGTAACAGCTGAAAGACTCAATGGCGTCATTTCAAGCACATTTCACGTGTTTAATCAGGATGAACAGGACGGATCGAACAGCACAGGCAGCGGCCGGACCGAGAACGCGGCTTGTCTGGGGTTTCAGACTTCATGGCCCAGTTGATCTGGTGAGAAACCCAAAGCTGACTCACCGAGGTGAAGGTGTTATGGTGAAGCCACACAAGCAAAGTGAAGCACCCAGAGACATTTCAGTGTCGCCAAATTATTGTCGTTTGTTGCCATTAAATTACTGAAATAGATGTGGAGGTCAAGTGAATACAAACAAAAAACAAAAGTGCAGCAAAACCGGGGCAAAGAGATGTCTGGGACACAATGATGCGAGCATATCATTTTAAATGCTGCGAAGGCCGAAAGCTATTTAACAGTGACGGCTATCAAACAGGTGCTTGCTGGGATAAATATAAACATTTATGCACAACAAAGTAGGCTAAAAGGCTATATTACAGCAGAAAAATACACGAGTCGAATGAAATTTCATGTTGTTGAAAGCTCAACGTTGCAGTAAAAACCCTAAACGAGTGGCCGAATGCTGACCCCCCCCATCCCCCCCAAACAAACTCATCTCTTGCTGATGTGGCTTCACCGTTTGAGCGTAACGACAGACGTGACCCTTTTTATTGTGAGAAAAACAGACTCATACCAGCAGCAGACACATTCAAGGATGAACACAATGACATGGAGTAGAAGTAGAAGTATCACCGAGAAAAGAAAACATGAGTAGTGTTTATTCTCCATTGAGGTGTGTGCGGTCCCTTCGCAAAAAAAAAAAACACGACGACATCATCCCTGAAACAAGAACTGAGGGGTTCAAAGAGGATGGGAATCGACAATGACGATGGAAAAGGAAAAACTTCAGCCTCAGGCTCTCAAGTCTCTGAAGAAAGCAGCTGTTGCCATATTCCCTCTCCCCCCACGAAATATAGCCAAACGTTTGTCAAGTTACGGATATACTGTTGTTTCACGGCATTCGATACGCCAAAGACAGAGTTGAAATCATTTCAATATGATTCACTTATTCTTTTCAGTCTTTTAATTTAGTTTGACTCCCCTTTTCCCGTTAGCCACCCAACTCATCAGAATCTCCTGCCGATTTCCTTCTGCGCATGACAAAAAACGATGCAGTCGAAGAAAGACGAAAAAAACAACAACAACAAAAAAAGCTGTTCTGGCAGTCCAATAGTCTCTTTTTGCATTGTATTTGTTGACAGTGCAAAGACTAGATAATCAGCGGGTTGGTGTTTCCTCTGCATGGTGAGGCAGAGTGATGGCTTTGAACCTGGGTTATTATCAGTCCTGTTATAGTCCAAGGTTGGGGGAATTCGGGTTCATTTACGAGGGAGGACAAAAAAAAAAAAAAAAGACAATCTGCCTGGCGCCTCGGGGCAGACAAACTAAAAATATAGATAGAAACACCATTCAACTGATGTCTAAAAGGTAACACCCGGGAGATTTTCTTCTCATGTGAGCCAGTCACATGAATCTTTGCAGGGTTGAGGTGTGACGGTCAGGTTTCCCTGCGAAGGAAACGGCAGGAAAGACTGTTTTATTACCACATCACTTTGATCAATTACATTCAGTAAAAAACACCATACACTTCTGTAACTCTTCTTTGTGTGAAGCAGGCTGTATATTTCTGAGGTTTTTCTACTTTTAACATGTTGGGCTACTTCATACTTCTACTTCACTGTATTTCAGAGGGAATCATTGTACTTTTACCACATTACATTTATCTCAGATCCTATTTTACAGATTACTTTGTACATTAAGATTTAATAAACAAAATTTAGTCATCATATTTTC
The DNA here is from genome assembly GCF_963514095.1 of Eutrigla gurnardus. Lineage (NCBI taxonomy): Eukaryota > Metazoa > Chordata > Actinopteri > Perciformes > Triglidae > Eutrigla > Eutrigla gurnardus. The sequence goes on along the minus strand of NC_139915.1, from coordinate 28,258,993 downwards.
TTACACACAACAGCATTAGAACGCTGGACACACATTAATGCATACACAATAGTAATACAATTATCTAATATTTAAGATTGTGTAACACACTGAGAAGGGCCCATTTACATAACGAGTACTTCTACTTTTAGTTCATTTTACTGACATTTTGTCCACCCAATTTATATCAATGGAGATGGTCTAAATCATAGAAACACCACTTTCAAAATGATCACACATTTATTTATCAAATGACTCGGCTGTCGTTTCAAAGCGCTGCCACTAGATGTCAGTGCAGGTTGCTCTGCTTTTGCGTCGGGCTCATTCCACGTCTCTATTATCAACACTATGATCCATTTGTCCTCAGAGGACCTACTTAGGATGGATGAGCCGAGGAGCTAAATGCTGCACTGCATATTGTACCAGACTGCAGCAGAGGAGTGAAGGCTTTGTTTGGCCAGGATTTGTTTTCTTTACAGGTTGCTGCCTCGGAGTCTGCAGCACAAATGTTGGAGAGAGCAGGGTGTTCTTTTCACTTTGAATCAAATAAACACGGCACAAAGAAACCCTTTTTTTTCTCTCTCCATCCGTGCCAGTACTCGTAACCTAAATATTTTAAACCAGAGTTGCATGTGAAGCACCATGCAAACGCTGCCATCAGTAGGCTTGCATGAGTCCTTTGCGTGTCTCTGCAGCTAAGGGGGGTCTTACCGTTCTCACCTCCGCGGTGGCGGGTAGAGCGAGGGGGTTGCTGCTTGTTGGCTGGCAACAATAGCGGATGAGGAGAGACCTACGGCGAGTCGGAAAATTCCTATTTAGGTTGTGGATTTAACTCGCTGATTGGTCATTTGCCAAAAATGTAACAGTCTGCATCTGTTTATTCACGTCATTGGCGTTAATCTACTTTACATATATAGTACCTTTTTATTAAGCATGTATATAACATTTAGCGTGGTGAATCACACAGCGGAGACGGGAGGCCCGGAGGCGGACTGACCTGTGGCGTAGGACAGGTCGTATTGCCCTGAGAGCAGCGGGTATCCCAGGTGGTGGTGAGAGGGCATGATGCGCTGGGAGGGCGAGGAGCGTGGCCGGTCCACGTCTCTTTCTCTGTCCCTCTCGCGCTCCCTTTCCCGATCTCGGTCTCCCCCGGCTCCCCTGTCCTGCTCCCTCTCGTGGGGTGGCTTGTCACCTACTGTGGGGGATTTGCTCTTGTATTGGCTGGCGTGCTGATGCAGGATATCCAGGGCTTTGGAGTCCGCTGCCGTTTTGGTGACAGTGGGGCTAGCGCGAGATTTGTCGCCGCCTTCTTCACCTCCGGCTATTTTGCCACCATATGGGGAAAAGGGATAGCCTCCAGGAAGGTACGAACCTACGGGTGATGAGGAATATTGATGGTGCACAATTAGGTTCATGCGGAATGCAAATGTGACAATTGATGATTGATGCTCACATCAATTAAACTGAACAGTCAACACAATTGACTTGAGGTCACCAACCAGACCCTTTTTGACTTCTGGATTAAATGTCACATCTACTCAATTTCCAGGTATGGATAAACAGTCTAGTACCAGCAGAAATGCCAGAAATGTAGCATTTCCATAAAGGGAAAGGTATTACACACTATATTCTTTGGTATGAGGCCATCCAGGAATTCATGGGTTTTGCCAACCCCCGTAATATTTCTGTAACAAAACGTTTAAAAAAAGGCCAGGATCGTTCCATTCTTAAGTATATCTAATATCCCACATATAATATTCCTATTCACAACCACAAAATCAATCCTTGATTGACTTGACCTTTCTCACTTCTGTGCTGATTACACCCGTGCTATGTTTCGCCCCCCATCAAGCTCCGCCAAATCATTGTCATCATCGCCACTTATTTCATGCCGCTTCACCATTTTCAAACATAACTGCAGTTTCTAGCAAAACAACATGGCTGCTAATTACATCGGAGTTGTATGCAGAAAACTCAGTCCGTTTTAAATGAAATGATTAGATCATGGTGAGACTGGCACATCATGTGATCTACCATCTAAATATGCAAAAACAAATACAGAGATCCATTGTGTTTGCAAAAAGTGCATATAAATGTAACCGGGATTAACACCTTCATGTCAGTCTGGCAAGTATTTGGACGACATGGACCAAATTAATAATTCAATTAATTAAAAATCTAGCTCGTTAATGTCACCACTTGAAAAAAAGGGGACATATGAGATTTATTTTCCATACTGCATATTATTTTTTGTATTAAATACCCCATATATGCGTAGATCTTATGTCGTACCTGGGTAATTCTGCATCATGACCGAGGGCATGCCCCGGTATCCAGGGTGGTTGGGGTCATAGCCTTGTCCATAGGGGTAACCATGCATGTAGGGCATGTAGCCTTGGTGCTGTGCTAGTGGTGATGAGAACTGCATATGAGGATTCGAACGAGAGTCTTTGCTCATGACGCGGTGGTCCTCAGTGATTCTGGGATCACTGCCCTCTTTGCTGTCCTCCTTGGGCCCACTTTGACTGTCCTTGGGCCTCGGCCTGTCATCCTTTAATTTACGATCGCGGTCCCGTTCTCTGTCCCTTTCGTCTTTCCATCGAGGTTGTTGTTGCTGGTGTTCCTCTTCTGCTTGGGACTTCTGGCTCTCGGGATACTGCTGAAGGCAGTTAAAAAAAGGTTCAAGTCAGCACAAAGAAGCATCTGTTTTACTTAAATAACTCTTCTTACAATAGATTTACAAGCATATATTATGGTACTAGATTGGTGTTTACCTGTCTGTACCACATGGCCTGCTCCATCCCTGCCTGACCTCTGGACTCCAGTGCTTGCTTGGAGTCTTCCTTTCCATGGTGGCCCCCTTCAGTCAGCTTCATCTTCAGCCCCTCGGCTTGCTGGGACTTTGAGTCGTCTCCCTTTATGCTTCCCAGGGATTTGGAGGAGGGCTCAGAGGGCGAGTCCCTGGATTTGCTTGGGGGCTGCGGCGTCTTTCCAAGGTCCGACTGACTCGGGACTTTGGAGAGGCTTGGAGGCATTGGGCTCTTTTGTTTCCACTCCTCCTTCATAGAGGCTTCGCGCTCCTTTAGAGCTGCATCTGACTTCTTCTCAGCACGATGCTGCTCGGCCATCTGTCGCTGCCGCTCCTCGTACTGTTGCCGGTAGGCTGGGTTGGTGTTTATCAAGTGGTTATGGTAGGCTTGATCGGGATGGTATGCGTATGGGGGGACATAAGCATACTGGTTGTAGTAAAGAGGTTGCATGTACATGTTGGATCGTTGTTGGATGACTGAGGGCTGCTGCTGCTGCTGCTGTTGTTGCTGCTGCTGTTGTTGTTGTTGCTGTTGTTGCTGCTGTTGTTGCTGCTGTTGATGTTGTTGCTGCTGCTGCTGTTGTTGTTGCTGCTGCTGATGTTGTTGCTGCTGCTGCTGCTGCTGTTGCTGCTGCTGTTGCTGCTGTTGCTGCTGTTGCTGCTGTTGCGAACTAGGAGCACTGATGTCAGGTTTGCGGTCTTCATGAACCTCAACCTTGATTTTTTCCTCACCTTGGTCCAGGTCCTCTTCCCTTTTGATCTTTACCTGATTTTCAGCCACCGGCGTGCCTGGAACGGGACCACCAGGACTGGGGTTTACATAATTGGGTGAGTAATATGTCTCATAATTAGGATAGTATGGGGAATCTTTGTTGGGTGTTTGGTTTGGAAACAGCGCTTTTTTGACACTTTCCCTGACAGATTGGTCCTCTGACCTAACTTTACCGCCATCAGGTTTCCCCTCGCCATCCTCACCAGCATCTGAAATGTCTGAATATGCTGGGCTGTTGGTTTTGACTGAAGAGTTGTCTGCACCATTCTGGTTCACCACATGATGTGGCGTGAGAGGCTGTGGCATCCCACTACCATCTATCCGACTGGCTACACCAATGGATGGGCTAGGGGCATTGTCAGAAAAGCTGTAAATTTTGTCAGCCTCAGCCTTGATACTGGCCAAGCGACTCTGATGAGGATCTGAACCATTGAGGAGTCCTTCCCCCTTGTTTCCTTGATCAGAAGGGTCAGGGTACGGAAGCTTTCCTTCCTCCAATTTCCCTCCCTTTCCTGGGGGCTTGGGACTGTCAGCCTCCTTCCCACCATCCTTTTTCTTCTTGTCTTTCTTCTTCTTGTCTTTGGAACTACTTGAGGCAGGCTCTCCAATGACAGGGGGTTTAAGCTGTGTACCCTTCATTTGGGGACTCTTGGGAATTCCTTGTATTATTGGGGTAAGGCCAGGGGAAGAATTTGGGTTTCCGGGAGGAAAAGGGTACATCTGCTGGGACGCTGTCGAGCCATGGCCTACGGGCCGTGGTGACTTCATGTTCTTCTGGGCCATTTTATCAGCCTTTGTGCCAGCCTTTTTAGACTTGTCTGCTCCTCTCTTATCATCTATACCATCGTTACTGGCCTCATCAGTGAGGCATGGCCCATCTTCACACCCGTCTGTCTGGGTACCTCCCATCTCTATATCTGTCTCAGCAATTTTCTTTTTACTCTGCTTTGAACCAAACTTGCCAGGAGAGGGGGAAGGACTTTGAGCATCAAAGTTCCTGCCTTTTGGAGTAACTGAACGTGCTGGAGACAAACACCCTTTCTGAGAGATAGATGCTCCATTACAGCTCCCCGGTTCCGGGTGGAGAGTCGAGTCCTCTCCATATTCACTGTCTCCATCTATTTCCAACTTTATGTCATCGTCATTGTGTGCACGAGCTTGGTGGTACTTGAGACCATTAATGTGCTTGTACTTCTTGTTGCAGTTAGGGTGCGGGCAGTCAATAAGAACCGGAGAGGGGCAGCTGCGATCGAGGGGAGGTGGAAGTGGCTCAGTCTTAACAGAAGGAATAGGGAGACCTGTTGGTCCTACCCCACTGTTGGAGTTTGTCCGCATACGCTTGTTGCCTTTGGTGTCCTCCGAGCTGGAATTGGGTTCCATGTCCGAGGCTGGTTTGGTCTTACGTTTTCCAGCTGAGGAGGGACTGGCCTTGATGTCCTCGGTGTTGCTGTTAGGTGGGGTGCGGCGCTCTGATGGCGTCTGGCTGCCCCTCCGACCTTTACTGTTCGAGGCAGCACGCGTTTTGTTGTTGGTGGTGCCCTTGTTGTCTGATGAGTTACTGTTCTCGTTGATAGGGGTGTTGCTGTTCGGCCTCATTCGCTTACCTCGACCACGGCCATTTCTCATCTCCAGATCGCTTGTAGGGGACTCACAAAACCTGCAGTGGTGGCAAAAATTATGTATAAGAATTAGTGAGTGCTGATTTCAATGTTAAATGATACAATTGACCTACTCATTACATGAACATTGCTTTGGGGACTGAATTACACAAAGAATTAGTATTTTTACAACATTAAATCACTCTGAATATAATTGGCTTTTTTTAAAATGATCTGTAGATTTATGACAACAAATCTCTACTCATGATCTTAGTAAGTATAAACATAAAAGAAATACCAATTTATTTGTATCTGTCCGTTGTTTTCAGGAAAATGTTGCATTTTATACCTTTAACACATATCAAGATGTGACGAGTGTTCTCTTGTTAAATACTCTTAAGGTCCACATGTGTTTCACAGCTACCATGTTAAACCCTGTTACCCTCATTATCTGCTAGGTAACCACACAGAACCAAAACATTGTCGACGTAAATGGAAAAAGACATTATTGTTCATCTATATTCAAGATTGTATTAACATGATTTTAGCCATGTGCTCTGCCTTTCCAACATGTGTATATATATATATAACATCTACTGCATTGGTACGCCCGATTACATGCAACAATTACACATCGTCTCATAGGGAAGGCAGAAAATAACTCAAAACAGTAACACCGACAATGACAATACTCTGTGGTTTACATGTCCTTCTGGGTCTAGAAACCCATAACAAAACACGGCATTGGTATCAAAATATGTACACCATTGTTTTGTCCCCGTCCTCTCATAACATACCAATCTGATAGTTTGTGCACTGTAAGCGAATAAGCTCTTTAAACAACACCACATGACAACGCGAAGGCGAGTAAACATAATTTGAAAAGACAGCAGTGAACATTCTAGCTGCTTCGTAATCAAAACATCGAGTCATTCAAATACTTAAAATAGCAGTTTGGCCTTATCTCTCCATAACACTAACGTAATTATCTTTCTGCACAGCAGTGAAGGTTAGCAATCTGTGACAAAGAGAGACACCGGGCTGGTATGACTCACAGCTTCCTCTACAAGTCTCTCCAAACAATTTCAACCCCAGCAGGGGATGTGAATACATCCATAGTCTGGCAGTGGCAGAGGAATTTAGACTCATTACAAGCCCAAGTTTATATTCAGCCCGTTGAAAGCTTTCTGAATTATTCATGGTGTGTCCCTAATGTAGTCGTGCTGCAAACTGTAAGGCTATCTTGGTCCAAGTAGAACCCGGCAAACCTCACTTACTGTGCAAACCTCACTTACTGAACATTATTGTTATATACTGTGATACATTAGTGTGATACAGCCTCTCCTTGTTTTCCATTAGCCCTGCTTTAATCGCCATTTTTTTTTCTATTGCACTTAACCATGCATTTCAAATATAGATTTATATTTACATTTAGATTCGCCTCAGCTGCCCTAAATCAAAAGCAAGTGCTTGGCAACGTATTTTACACGACGAGTCTTTTTGCATAACAAACGCAAATACTCAGAAGTTACAAACACCATAAGCTACTGCCCACGTAACACTGATCCAAGAAATAGCAGCCTTTGTGATAGAGAATGTTATACAGTGTTGAGGAAAAGCTATTAGTCCAATAATTGGATTCCACAATCTGGCTTTGGAGAGGAGCTTTCTATTTCCACCACTTCCTCCTGGGACATCGGCCGTTTGCCAATGAATCCTGTTTCCCCCAGACTCCAGATAGGGGCTAACATGTATTTGAAAGGTCCGGCTGCACACAAGCAAGTTTGTGCATTAAGCCGTATATATATCCTTGAGCTGATGGTACTAGAGCAGATTCATATCACACAGAATATGAAAAGGTTAAGAGAGCAAGTGCAGTTCGGATAGAGAGACTGCATCAATGATTCATGGAAACCCTGACTTTTCTTTCTTTTTTCTCTACCTTGACATTTACTACCATGTGTGACAGTAAATTCTTTGTAAAGTGCATAGACTATGCAAAACCGGTGCGTGTAGCTCTAGCTTTAACACCACAACAAGAGTGATGTACCAGTAAAGAAACAAGTGCAGAAGATGCATATTTAAATATCCCCATGTCCCCCTGCGCTCTCCAGTTAAAATTAAAACCAAGCGTGAAAATGCTCCTTACCTGGGGGGAGCCCAGTCGTGCCGTGTACAGTCCAACAGGGTGCCCACATATGTCTTGTTTCTCCAAGTCACATTGACCACCAGCATGCCTGCAAAGCAAGGAAACAAAGAGGTCATTTATTTTGTGTTAATTGTGGCAATAAGGAAAAAAAATACACAAACACACCAGAGAAAGCCGTTCAAAGGTTTGGGATCACCTGCTGCAAAAGCCTGGTTGTTACAATCAGATGGCTGAGAGGACGACACTGTATTTCTGACTAGTCGGTCCTCTTTACAAATACATGTCATCTCGTATGAAGGGTTTGTCTTGTGCACGGGGAACAAAACGCTGCACAACGGTTCAGACTGACAACTGAAAGGGCAGAAAGAGACAAAGAGCCCTCTGAGCAACACTGAAATAAGGAGAGAAGAAAAGCTCCAGTCGTCGCCCAAAGAAACGGGAAGCTTGGCATCAAAAACGAGTGCAGAATTAAACAGGATCAGGTTCCTGTTTCAGTGTCAAGTGCACAATTATGCAGCCCACAACAAGCTGGAATATTAACAGCTGTGTTACTTATGCAAAGTTATTCTTCAGACATCTCAACAGAAATAGGAGGTTAGTCTGGCGTACACACTACTGGAACGGGATCTAAACACAGCAGAAAAAAGTAATAACTCAATATTTAGAGTCTCAGTGCACCATTGTGGTTCAGTAATGATCTGGTGTCACTTTGTGCTTTTCTGAAGGGGAAAACAAATTAAAAATCAAAACGTATTTGGGGGGGGGGTAGAAATAGTTACAGCAGTATTCTTCTTGGCATGCAACACTGTGAGGACATCGACAAAACCTAAGTTTTAATCATTTAATTTGTTTTCTTTCGGGGCCTGAGCTGGTTCACATGTAAATAATACATTTGCTGTCGAAATAACAGACTTTCTGTCTGTGTTAATAGTCATTATTGGAGCAAAGAAGAACGGGTGACTATGTGAGAAATAAAAGTGCATTGGGGCTGCTGCGTCTGCGTGTCCATCTCTGTTAAAGGCGGTCAGTTCTACAAGTCAAAGATCCGGTTTTAATCTTCACACAGTAAAGCCGCGGGGGCAAAACAGACGGATATCTTCTAAATGACTTGGAACGACTCGGCTGCAGGTGAGGACCTGTATGAGACACCGGCAGAAGGTCTCACTAAGAACGATCCCACCGAGGCTACCGGGGAATATTCACTGAACACCCTTTCCATTTAAATAAGCCATCTCGTACTGCAGGAGATTTCCCACCCCCGAAGGAGAATTATTTGGAAGCAAATTTTTTTTTTTGCAGTCCTCTATCTCACTTGGCAGCCCAGAAACGCACCACCTCGGGGAGAGTATGGATCTACTGCTACAGCTTCTCCAAAAAACAAACAAACAAGCTCCCGGGTTAAACCAATTCAACGGGAACCGCTCAGTTTGACGGACTGTAACCGAGTGTGCGAGAGAAGCTCCTCGACTTCACTGGCGCCGTCGCAATCTGACACACTTAGAAGCTCCTGTGTTGCCATTTGGCCGGTGTGAATTTGGTAGCGCACGGCGTGAGCTACACGATCCGCCCTGTGCCGAGCGCGACACCTGACCTGACTCGCATTTAAAATCTAAAATTAGTTCCAGAAGATCACACGTACACTCCCTGTGCATGTTTCCCCTTGAGAATCCAAATACTTCATCATCAGCTCGGCGTTTAAAATGTCACAAGTATGAATATTTGTACTATGCACTTTTTGTTTTTTTACACAGTTCATGCACAGATGAACGATTATTTGCAGCTTATGCACGCACATTCAAAAAAATAATCATCAACCTAAAAAGCTTCGGAGGATTAGGAGCAATGGTCGTGCACAGAAAAAGAACATTCTTAATTTATTGCCCCCGCCAACCCCCTCGCTCCCCAGCGGTGACCTCAGCCTGCCACTTCAGCACTGCAGAGAAACTGGAGGCTGCAGAGAGCGAACTTATCTAATGGCACAGGAATGCTGGCTGGCAGCTTCCGTCCCCTCGCAGCATTTTATTAGCTTAGGAAACCTCTCTCGCTCACCCCGTTTTCCCCTCTCTCCTTCACCCTCACCCCTCATTTCCTCTTTTCAACGGTATAGCCATCACCGGCTTACAATCCTTTCCCCTCCTACACACAAGTCGCGGTTCAGACCTCATTTTTCTCCCGCTGCCTCTGGCATAAAGCGGCGAGTGTATAAGGCATTTATATATGTTTACAGGAACCTGCTGACACTTGGCCACAAGTCTCTTCCTTCACTTCACGGCGGGAAAACGCGAGCGCTCGGTCGACGGCGGATCCCACTGCAAATGCCGTTGAGGAGACATTTCTGAGTTCAGATTTCCGTTGCATTAAAAGAACACAGACACCCCCCCCCCCCAAGCTCTCCAAACACTCCAACACAAAATGGCTCTGGCAGCTGGTTGTGGCAGGATGTAAATCAAGGCAGGGCACATGAATGAGTAGTCTTTCATGATGTGCAGGATATAGTCTTCTCTGCTTTCTCTTTTGCGAGGGGGGTTTAGAAATGATGGTTGTTGTTAAAAGTCTGGTTTAAATTAGCAGTAGACTGTCTCCGCACCACCATGAGCATGGACACATATTTAGTGTTTCTGCAGCCAGAACTGATGAAATGTCTTTTTTCAGAGACAGTCTACCCCCTACTACTCCCACTTTCAGGTCTTGATACTAAGCTAAGATAATAAGCTGCTGGGAAATAGTAGACTGACAGAAAATGTCACCCAAATCCTTAAAAGGATCCTAATTATCATAATTATGAGTTCCTAAATTACACAAAAGCTTCTGTATAGAAGTGTAATATATTCCATAACATTTTATTCCTTGAGACAATGTAACATTTTTAAAGAAAATACTGGATATACAGATGTCAATGTTGATTTTTCAACCCAAGTCAATACGGATACAGCTGTGGGTTGTGATGGATTTGTAGCTTAGCACATTGAGATTTGGGGATTTCTTGTTATTTCTCTCACAGATTTTCTCAGGCTCAGTGAAGCTGAATGAGGAGTATCTCAAAAAACATCTTCAAGCTACTTCAAAAGGTTTTCTTTTACATGAGTCAGGTCCGACCTTTGGCTCAGATATCAAGGACTTTCACAATCTTGTTCTGAAGAAATCCCATGGTGCACTTGGCTGTTTGATACGGATCACTGTCCTGTTGGAAAAAAAATAAATATCTTTGCATCGGGTTCCTTAGGAAGTTTCCTGTATTTCCCTCGACTAAAGGGGAAAGCGAGACGAGGTGCCGCATTCAAATGTGTGTCAATCCTTATTCATGTACCCTCTAAACACGTTGGCCGATCAATTGAGATCCTTCATTTCATCCGTTTCTTCAAACCGAATCTTTGACGTGCCTTTTTATAGACTCCACGCATGTGCGTTTTCCTAAGAGTGGCGTCCTTCTAGCCACCCTCCCACGTCGAAGCCGAGGAGCTCTGTAATCCTGTCAGAGAGTGGTGAGTGGTCCTTGGCTTCTGGGTCACCTCAGATCTCTGCCTATGCGATACTTTCTGTGAATGCTAATAACGCAGTTCCTTGAGCGTTATTATGCGAGACATCTCAAGGACGTTCAAAGAAATGTGGATGCACCTTAACTCAAATGGGAATGGTGGTATAAAAGAAAAGAAACGCTGCAGTGCTTCATGTTTAATTAATATGTTTTAAGAAGGCCAGATACATGTATGCTGTTTATGCTTTCAGCGTGTATACGCTGTATGCGACTGAAAAAAGAAAGGTCACCGTATCATATTACTCATCTCGGGCATAAGTGAAAGAGCTTCGGCAAGCTGGCGTTCAATTTCCAAGCCGCAACGCTTCACTTTGAAAAGTCTGAGGTAAACATGGCGTGGATGATTCTAAATTAGTAGAAATAATGACAGAAAACAACTTTCTACATCGTTATTGCAATACCGTCATTTCCTCTCAACTCTTTCATTAAATGGTGCTGATTATTTTCCTGGAAATAATTATATCTGAGCAAAGCAAAGTGAAGTACAACAATCAGAAATGTGGTTTGTTCTTCATTAAGAAACGTATTACTGTGTCGATTCTGAGTTAAACAATGACATGTTGATGTGTCGGGATGCATTAAGACCAGAAACCCTTTTTAATAATCGTCAATAGCAGTTATAATTTACTGAAAACTACTTTTGATTCACACATTTCACTCAATTTACGACATTATTTTTTTATCGGGCTACTTCATAAAAACAGGGTGGATGTGAATTCATAGAACTTCTCTGCAATATTATAGAAAATATGCTCAAGGGTGTGCAAAGACATTACGATTAACTTTCGATGCTGAGAGCCATTTGAATTTATCTGCACACTTTCATCCCTGGAATAAATTTCCAAGCTGTCAGGACAAAGATGTCAACATCAAGTCCTGTCTCAACATGAAAAGCCCTTGACAAAAACAACCCAAACTAAATTTTCCCCGTGGCAGAGAGCAAATTACACGAGAAAGTGAAATGTCTTTCCAGGAGTGATCATTTGCTTCCACACAGGGAAATTACACATCGGTGTTTGTGTGGATCGCCCTCATTTATTCGCCATGATTTGTTTCTTCGGGGAAGAAACGACCGATTTGGAGCAAACCCAGTTCCCCCCTCACCCGGCCCCCTTTGTGTCCGCCTTATTAGGGTCAGTCATGACAGCTGAGTGAAGTCCACATTACCGAGAGGAATCGGCCTCTAATTGTACCACTCATTTCCTTTCAATGCAGCCCAACAACAAATGGCGGCCCTACTTATGCAGCAAACTCCTCCACGTACTTGTATAGGATTACTTGAACAAGAGGGCAATGTTAGGGGACAAATTAAGTCAGGAGTAGGTTTGTCTGCTGCATGGGTGACTGCCCCCTAACCCCCCCCTCCTCCTCCCTCCTTAACACATTTCATTAGGTTGCAGTGGGGCCAGAATATCAGGTCCTCTGGCTGCTGCTGAGGGCCACGGGTTCACTGGCTGACCTCTGCTCTGCTTCAACTCGACAGGAATTCACCGGGGTTAATAGCATTTTCACTGACTGACCCTGTCAAAATGCCTTTTGTTATCTCGGAAAACGGGAGATCACTTCTGTGTAATGATTGGGTGTGGCGTTATGTGACCGTTTGCAAATGTGTCCGATTAAAACGGAGGAACTCCCGATGCACTTGTGTGAACAATTACCAGCACAACCGCGTCTCGTACACAGTCAGTAATTATTGACAGATTTTTTTCTATTTTGCACCCTGCTAGAAAAAAACAGCTGCTTTCTCATCCAACGTTCTCTCTGCACTGAAAGCACCGCGCTCTTATCAAAGTTGCATGTAGACAAGAAAGCGAGAACAATGAGAAAAGTAGTGTCAGTATTCATTACGGAGAGAAGATAAAAGATAGCTGGGTGCTGCCACGAGCAATAACTATAACATTGATAAATGAAGCGTTTGAGCATTCGACTGTCTGAGCATGTTTCCAACAGTCCATTTTAAAGAGTGCCGCGGCACTCGCCGTGCATAAAATGAAGCCGAGCTTGTCCAGTTATGTCAGAGTCAGATTACAAAGTCCTAAAACTGACCCCTTATCTTAAATCCTGGGCAGACGGGAATTTAGCACAAATTGTATGGGTCACTTTCAGCAGCCGAGATGCTGGTGATATATTGGAATGTAGTACTTGTAGTGTTTGTGAACGTGATTGTCCGATTAGCTGATGAGTTGATTAACACAAGATAAGTCATGCAACTGCTTTGATTCAAGTATCTTTTGAGTCATTTTTCAAGTAAAAATGCTAAAATATCTCCGAGTTTAAGCTTCTCAACGTCGTCAAATGATTTGCTGCATTTTGGGCTTTTGGAAAAAAACAAACTGCCACCGATGACATTCTGTTGCTATAGCAACACGGCTTCCGTAGCAGTTTATCTGTAGGTTATGGTATGAACCATTGTTTTCCTGCTCGGTAATCCCCATCTTGAAATTGGTTGTTTTCACAGCTTGAAAGGCCAACTGTTGTCTCCAACCTTTATTGGGAGCGGGTTTACATCCTGTAGCTACATACGTCGTGATCGTCATCTTTCCCCATTTCCTGACATTTTCTGACAAATGACTAACCACCTTCACCTAGAATATAATTGGCAGGTAGAAATATATTTGGACACCTGCAGTCCTTCTCCACCTTGTAAAGCAAAATTATGACAGTGAACAAGCCACAATAAAAAAATGAAAACAATGATAAACACACCATAGGAAAAGATCATATCTCGGTACTCAAGTACAGGTTTACCAGGAAATGAAACCACGCTTTGCTTTTGTTATGAATTTTAGAGGGTTCAAGTGAGTCCTATCTGTAAAGTTCAGGCTGCATTCCGGTTCACGAGAGGTAAAAGTGCGAAGTCACTCTCACTGACAAGAATAACAGCCTGTGAGAAGGTCAATTCTCTCAAACCACTGAGAGGCAAAGGAAGGGAGCATTAGTATGCTGTCCACAGCGTCACAGCATTATCAGCCGCATGCAGCAATTCTCCCTCCACAAAAAAAAAAAAATCATTACATGTTTACCCTAGCAGTGGGAGTAGACCACAAACAGCAGCCATGCATGTAACATCTCTACCAAATGTACATGCATTTATTACTGTAAATAATTTGTAGTGAGGCAAAAAGGAGCAGCTTCCTTTAATGTCATGCGAGCAAATCTATGATCCCTCTGTCAAAACAAACCCTCTGGTGTTTCGCCTTATAGGAGATGGTGCTCAGATTAAGAGACATGTCTGCCAAAGGCGCATTACTCAAGCTCTCGTTGACGTGTATATAGCAAACATGATATCTTATGACAACCACGGGCAAAGCCCATGATTCCTCCAGGCATATGATTTATCTTTCGAGACCATTTAAGTGCTTGAAAAATGCAGTTGTCGGCCAATATGAATAGGAACCGAGCCTCTTTTAGGAGATTTGGGTTCACTGAGGCGCCATCTTGGTAACACCACCCAAGGATTTGTGACTAACAAGACAACTCTCTTCCCTCAAAGAACGTGAGACATCTATATCTTAAGTTCCCTGCAGGGTAAACCACATATATTTAGGAACGCTGGTGATGGGGAGTGTTCATTTTTCCCTCCTGGAAATTGGCCGCTTCCACTCTCGCACTTATGAGGGTAAAGATTGGCTTGTTAGGTAGGAAAGTACACTAATAAGCTACAGGCAAAATGAAAATCTACACAGTGGGATAGAGAAAGAAAGGAGGCGTTTCACTTTTGTCCTTTTCCGCTCAGTTCTCTACTGTTAACAGACGTTTGTGACTCACTCCATCTTCCCCCCCTGCTCATTGGCCGGGCAGAAAGCTACAGGCTTCCCGGGAATGCTCGCCCTTATTTCAAGGACAGTTTCTATAGCGAGTTCACACAGAGCAGCCATTGGCTCCCCTTTGTAAAAACATTTCAATGAGGCCACTGACAGGTGGTCTTCAAAAGAGCAAGCAGGCATAGCTGGCAAGTGAGCTACAGAGCCAAGTGCTCCTTTCATACAATATTCTCCTTCTCAACTCCCTGACAGGTTTGGAGAAATACAGTTTATAAAAAAATAAATAAAAAAAGGGACTCTCAAATGTTTATACAGGAATATCCGTTTTACACTGACCTCTGTTCTATTCAGATGCCAAACCGCTGCTGCTCAAGCCAAAGCTCGCAACGTTACAATGATGTAATGTGCGTTGCATAAATAAGCCACGAGGCAAACATTCATCACAAACAGCCTGTAGTATTTTTCTATTAAGGAGCTTGAGAAGCTGTGGGACCTGCTGGGGGAAATAGCCTGCTGTGTACTGGAGGGTCGGGTGTGGGAGGCAGGGAGGGAGGGGGGGGTTGGGTGGAACTGCAGTGTTAGGCCAAAGGGGCCCCCTCTGTGTTCCCTCTGCCCCGGAGCAGGAGCCAAGGAGTTCTGGGCTGCGTTTCAGGAGCAATAAACTTCCCCAGCATTTTAGAGATGACATTTGGAGGTATCAGCATGCTAAGCCTGGGAGGGGTTGGCCCATCGCTCTGCCGATGAGACCCTGGGAGCTGCCACCGCCTCGTCTGCGCTGAGGGGATTTGTGTCAATGCCGGGGCCTTAAAATACCAGGGCTCTGCCCCCCTTCCTCCCCGTCTACGCTTCGCTCGCCCCCAGACTGACTGAACGACACGGACTCACTTTCCCCTCTCCTCGTATTATCCATTTATTCTCCTGCGCCGGGACTGTTCATTCAGCGATTCACATTCAGTCCAGCCATTATATCCAGCCTCGGCTGAACGGGGCCCGCCACATCTGCGCTCAAATTACACGGGATGTGAAATTTATTCGGCCTCATCAGACAAGATTCTTGTCAGCTCTGGCCAAAAGGTGCGGCGACTGTGATCGCATTTTGTTAGGTGTCGCCTGCTTCCTCCTCATCTGTTTCTCTCTTTGGCAAGTCGGCGAGCCGGGTTGAGGCGCAGACAATTACTGGGAGCCTGTTGTTCATTTACTCCCACAAGGCCGAAAGGCAGAGGTGATGAAGCAGCTGTTGGTTGGCATGCTAAATGAAACGAGCACACACACACAGTGCATGCCTAAACAGCTCTGTATGAGACTTGTCATGCAGAGAAGTGGGGGGACTGCTCAACTTCACTGCTAATCAGGATGCCTCTGCTATGTCTTTGGGGCCTCTGTTTGTTGCTCTTCCCTGGTACTCCGCCTGGATTTGCTTGATTTTCCCTCATTTGGTTCTCATTTGCTCAGTTGCACCACGACGAGAGCAGTCTGCTTTCATCGGTCTCTCAGGGACCGATGGCAGAATGGAAGTGCAGTATGTAAGTAAGCAGCAGTCTGGGCCTCTTTCATTTTAAAAACCAGCCATTGGGGTTGTTTGGGGGGAGCTCGTACCATTAAAATGATGTAGAATGAATGTGCATCTTTGTGTCGTTTAATGTAGTGTGCAAAATACAACGGAGGCGAGTGAGAAAGGCCTCCTTAGAAACGCTGTCTGATATTATAAGAGCAGCGACTCCACCGACAGCTGTTTATGAAATCTAAAAACTAACAATTATGTATCTGGTAAGGATACAGGAACGGCACGCAAAAGAAAACTGTTGCTGATTTTTGTCAGCGATGAATAAGTCTTCAAACAAAAGGCCACACGGGAACATATTGTGCAGCTCAACACAGTAATATATCTACTAGACAACCGAGGGCCACTTCATAGCTGCAGGGCTTGCATATCCCTGACTGAGTCGACCTAATGCAGGTTTTGTCTCAGATAAAAAAAAGAAAAAAGACTTCAAAGGGAGGGAAGTGGGTTAGCTTCTGGAAACCCGACTCGTCTCAACAGCTCTGATGGCCATAACAACCTGTGCGCTACACCTGCATAGCGCCCCCACCCCCAACATCCATATCCCCTCTCCACCATACCACTTTAAAAACACTCAAACGCTGCCACCAGCCTCCACCCCACTGAGCCTGATGGAGTAGAATCCGAAGAAAACAGAGCCCCATCAGACCAAACCACTACCTCTTTCAGCCAAAACAGCAGCTTTGAGAGTGTGAGTGCAGGCAAAGGACAGACTTAGATGGGGGAAAGGGGAGGGGGGCAGGGCGAGGGGGGGGGGGTCAATCACTCTGTGGGAGGCAGAGAATGAGGGAGCACAAACATAGTACTGGTTTTTGGCTCTGAGCCATGTTTGTGTCACTAACAGAAGTAGCCTTGTCTATCTCCCCCTCCCCCCCTGCCGCAACCCCCTGCCTTGCACTCGCTCTCCCCCAGTTCGCTTGGAAACAGAGTCAAGGGGTGACCGGCTGGATGCTTGGTAACAGAAAAAAGGCTTGCAATAGAGAGGAGAACAGGGGTGAATGTGACACAGCCCCGGGCTGGAGCAAAAATCAAAAAAAAGAAAGGGGGGGGGGGGGGAGCACGAGAGAGAGAGAGAGACAGAGACAGAGAGAGAGAGAGAGAGAGAGAAGGGGGAAAGCCACTCAATAGCAGGGACTGTGCTTTGGGAATGTTGATGAGGCAGGGACCTTTTTTCTGTTCAGTTCCTTCAAGCGAACCAACAAGCAGCACTGTGGGTGTGTGGGCGATTTGTACTCTGCATGCCCGCAGAGCCACTGAGCTCGCGAGCTGCTTTGAAGATTAGGTGTTTGCATTATTTCACATGCACTACAGAAGAAGAGCGCGATAGTGCCAGTGATACATCTTAAAATTAAATAAGCTGAATGTGGGTTTCGATCAAAGGGGAGGGGAGGGAGGGGGGAGTCTGAGATTTCACTCGGACTGCACTGCAGGAGAGGAGCCAACTACATTCCCAAATGGCAGCCTTGCAAAAATAAGTGCTTTGTGTTATGAGGCATGTTGTTGCTGAGAGCAGATATCTCTGTGCAACAAACTCCCGTCCGCGTCCTCCCGAGCAAAAAAAAACAAAACAAATCAAGGCCACCTAAGAACTGCCTGCCAACTACTATTCTTGTTGGCAATACTATGCAGCATGTGGGCTGTTAAAGCTCGCATTAATACCACCACCAGCTCCTGAGGCAGTAGGGGATATCCAATTACATTTTAGCAGGCCAAATATGTACGATAATGACAGCAGGATGATTATTATTTTTTAAAACGACTGAGGCCTCATGAAAAGCCTGGGAAAAAAACAATACCTCTTTGATGTCTTCATGCAAGCACACTGGCTATGTAAATAAAAGCATCAACAAAATCCCATATATTTGTAGCTTATATTCTTTTTAATATCCGAGACTCACTAGACAGCATGTTAAAGTGCTCCACTTACCGTCTTCGGTTTCCTGCCACACGATGCCTTCGAGGTTGACACTTGTACCAGGCTCGCAGGGCCCCAAGCACTCGGGTTCGGTGGCCAGGGCCACGTCGGTTGTGTTCACGGCCACCGAGCGTGTGCGCACCATTATCTGCTCACACGGCGAGGAAATCTCACTGTTGCCCACTGTGGCCAGGAGGTGGAGGGGGGGAGGAGCTGGCGTGGAGACAGGAGATTCCATCTGTGAGGAAAGAAGTGGGGGGTTTGAGAGAGAGGGAGAGAGGAAAACACATGAGACACTTCAGAACCACTGTACAAACACACAGAGCAGATAGGAAGACGAATGGATGCCACAATGAGGCCCAACAAGTTCACGAAATAGTGATCCTCGTTGAAGCGATCCTCATCTGCCACTGGAAAGCAAAATTAAATCAGTTCAAGAGCGCCGACAACAATTCATTTTAAAACATGATCATGGACAACACGATCACAATTCATGATTTTGAGTTTAAAATCATGTTAAGAAAGATTACATTTACTCTCTTTAAATGGCAGTTCAGCTTTTACTCACAAAACCTCGATTCAATTTAATTCTGTGGCACTCAAACTAAAATGTGACCCAGTAACTTTAAACTTGCCCTTGGGGAGGTTAACCATTTTTTTTTTTTTTTAAGATGGATTGAGCACAAATAACGTCTTTCAAGAACTAGTTTAAGGGACAGAATCAACTCAACGTTGCTGCTGCTGAATCTTTCTCAACCGGTTCAGCAAAGAAACTGGAGCTGAACAGGAAGTTTCCCTTATTGTGATTTTTTTTAAACATACTATGCTATTCTGTTTATGTTCCATTATTTGTCCATGTTATTCCATTAATTTGTCCAACAAGCTTTTCTCAAAAAGGAGGAAATTAGAGCCATCAAGGCTAACAACAGGCTAACTGATTGTTAGTTAAATGTAATACAGAGTAGCCTACTTGCTAGGTCCTGACGCTACGCAAATCTCCATGTTGATTTTAATTTTGGTTTAAACTTCCTAAACGTAAAACCAGTTGAATTGTGCTCCAGAGCTTGATTTTAAATCTGGATTTACACATGTCAAACCTAGTTTTGCTAAACTCGGATTAGTACTAATCAGAGATTAAATGAATCCCTGTTGGTGCAACGCAGCCTTCGTGTTGTAATACGTCGTTGTCTTAAGAGGTGATCAGCAGTCGGGGAAGGCAGGGAGGGACATGTGACCTGCTTCGAGTGCCTTTGTGGAGGGACAGAATTAGTTATGCAGGATTGGTCAAACATTCCCTCCCCCGGCTTTCCTCCCTCGCACACCGCCGAGCGAGATCCGTGACACCGAATTATCTCGCGGGCTGATCACTCATTAATTCCCTCAACTAAAGAGCTAGTTGTGGCGAGGGAGCGGGTTGCCGAGGGTCAGTAATTGATTCCACCTGTTCTGACACACTGTGACAGCAGTGAAGCGACGATGGTGCCTACGTGGAAAAAAACGGCAAATGAAAAGGACGGGGGAAGGGAGGGAGACGACGAGAGTGAAGGGAAGCACACACACACAGGAGAGACTGGAGGTAGAGGAAGAGTGTAGGCGGAAAGGAGACGCAGAGAGGACGACTAATGGTGATTTAAGGGCCACGGTGACACCAGGCTTAGTGCTCTTCATTCAAGGCAGTCGACATTAAAGCGCGGCGAATCATTAGCACAGAACTGCAGGGGGAACGCCGCGCTGCAGCCAACACCACACATTTATTAATTGGGTATAAACCACTCAGTGCTCGGGAATACGCTGGCTGCGCTGGATCCAATTAGACTTAGAAGACAAAATAATAATTGACACATTGGATTATAAGCCTGTCCTCCCTTTAAATAATTGTTTTAATCTACTTACTGTCCCAAACTGAGTATAATGGGGAGAACTAAAACCACTTATCACGGCATATATCGGAAGTCACTGCTTAGTTCTGATCCAAGTGGGAACCAAAGTGTCAACTTTGTGGTCCCCAGAGGATGTATCTCAGCATTTACTAGATGGTCTAGGACAACATCTTCATGGTCTCCAGAGGATGTATCCCAATGACTGTGGAGATCCAGCAGGTGAAATGTGAAATTAATAAGGAATATCTCAGCATTTACCAGATGGTCTAGGACAAAATGTTCATGGTTCCCAGATGATGAATCCTGGATTCAAATAGTCCAGTTATTGATCAAATACCTACAGAGCTAATGGCATTTAGCCACACCTTGCAGCTAGCATACAAAACACCCCAGGAAGCTCCTTTACGACTACAGTTAGACTAGACTTAGAAGTATATACACTTCTTTTTGTCAGGCTTTCATTCAGTGTTTGGGGTTTCATAATGATTGCAATCTTGCAAGACTGAGTCACACGTTGGAAGTCTAGCAAAGGCTTGCTGCAAAGACAAGCACTGTGCCAGGAAGATGGATAAGAAAAATGAGCATTTAAATCTTACTTCTTCATATTGTTGTGTCTCCATATAAGATGTACCTTTGGGAAATATGATTCTGAATCCATCTGCATCGCGGCGAACAACACTATTTGATGCAACATGAATTAATATGATTATTTGAGACGGGTAAAGTGATTGCTCATGATTTATAACCGACTAATTATTTGAAAGCAATGCCGCCATGAATTATGCCATGTGAGACGTGGCAGATCAATCACCGAATGAGGAATCTGAATCCGCGATGAACCGAGTGCTTTGAAAACCTAACATTAGTCCCTGATGAAATTTAATATTAGCTGAGGACTCGTCCTCGCGGAAGCTTCATATTTCATGGTTTGCAGAAATGAGCGCGGATAGCCCCATTTTCTCTCTCCGGTGCTCGCGGGAAGAGCAAACGAATGTGTGCAGAGAGCGACAGAGAGTGAGGCCCTAACGACATCGTAATCACAGTGTGTCAGTTTCTGATGCATGATGTGGCCAAGCTGCAGGCCGGCTGACTGAATGAGACAGGACAGGTAATCACCCGAGCTGTCACCACACACTATTCCTGGGCCTTATGGAGACACAGAGCGCCGCAGACATGACCACACAATGAACCCTCCTCCAGAGTGACAGCTACCGGTGAAAGGTGCACGCAGGTTCACGCGGGGCCTCCTTCTAAATTGACTCAACTTAGGAGATTTAATAATGACCTGGAAATAACCCTTGCTTGAAATTGTTAGGTTGGAAAGTAAGCTCCTGTTATTAGATTCGCATTGTCAATTTCCTTCTGTGGTTTGGCGAGCTGGTAGCGAGCCGTGCGTACCAACAATCTCCGAGGTCCAGGTGCATTAAAAGGCACTCATGTCGAGGGTTGTTGATGTACTGTTGAGAGAGAGTGTACATCCGTTCGCCTACTCGTCTTTGGCTGAAAACGATTAAGCTGAGGACCTCGACATTTCTACCACAAATAAGAAAACACAAGGTCTTGTTGGCCATTACTGTTATCCTTTATGGACAAATGTACACTTTATATTAACGAGTGACCGTAGCCAAGACTAAGAATGCAACTAGCTATTATTTCCATTTTCTTGATTCATCACAAAATGTAAAAAAGATGTGTGAAAAATGGCCGATATCTTGTGTTTTCCAACAAAGAGTCCAATACTCTGAGACAGACCTTTCCTGTTGCAATGTTTCATTAGCTAGCTGGAAGTGATCTTGGAACCAAAGTGGTTGCCCTGGCGACAGAATGACAATGAAAAGGTCTACATTCCGTTTACAAATGACAAAACAAGAGAAATCCAGGAAACACTCATGTCGGCGGTGCTGAATGGAATTTTGGGCATTTTTGTTGAAAAGATAACTGAAGTGATCGATCACTTATCAAAACGGTTGCAGATTCATTTTCTGTCCAACGACTTCTCTATTTATCCACTCGCTGCTGCAGCTCAAGCCTCAACACTATAAAAAGAGCCACTGTCTGTCATTCTTGTAACACAATACGTTTGTGTTAACCAGGTGGTGACCTCAATTTAACACGATAGGAGGCTAATAACACTTGGATGAATTAAGGAAAAAGAACAGGCGAGGTGTCAAGGTAATGTAAAGTTCAAGGACTCACCGGGTTTCTAAGCCTTTTAACTCTCCCCATTTATTTGTTTTGAAAAATACTGAACGCTGGTGATTCCCAGAAGAATCCCATCCTATATTCCAGAGGTTAATCGTTTCCATGAATTGATGAATTTCTCAGCCCTGTCCTACTTTTTCAGTTAGAGTACAACCTTTCCTGGGTGAGCTTTGACTTTATTTTTTTTCCCCACTTAAATCAAGTTACCAAGGAAGTAAAACAAAAAAAAGACAGGAGAGTCAAGTCTAATGCCACTACACAATAAAAGAACCATGGAATTATATGTAATGGTGCAAGTGAATTTGAATAGGGCCACAGCGGAAATGGGACCAGTTTACAATGTGCATGAACAGTGGTGCTCTATTTCCACATTCTGTCAATGGATGAGTGAACAAAAGGACTTTCTCTCTCTCTGGGCTGCAGAATGTAAACCCACACAGTGAAATGCCTGACGTCTTGTCCGGGGTTTTAAAAAAACAAAAAAAACAACCCACATGTGACCGAACTACACAACTTGTCGAATTACACAAGGCTCTGCTCAATGCTCGGCCGATGCCAAATTCCATGATTTCTTCCCTTCCCTTTACAAACTACATTTTGAAATCCCCCCCCCCCCCTTTCCCCAAAAACCACACAATTCCTGAGTGTCACGCAAACCGTTGCTTAACTGAAACCCCATGCCGACTGCTGGAGGAAGCCACACTGGCAGGAATAATGTTTAACTGACAGACAAAAATCCTGTGAATCTGTGAGCATACCTCACAGAGCTGACAGAGGGGGAACGCTGAGACGCTCGCTGCACTTTTCTTTTTTTTTTACTGGACACATTAACTTCAGCTTTAACTTGTTTATTAGAGTTGGGATTAAGAAACTGAGCACTGAGCTTGGGCGAGGATTACAAAAGGATTACACTGCAGTGTCATACGAAGACACCTGTCCTGCCTAGACCCGCGTGGGCGATGTGGAACAAGAATATAGGGACCAAATGCAATGTAGGGCTGCACAATATAAACATTTTTCCCCCTTTAAATCATACTTGCATCATAAACACACTGCAAAAGACTTACATTGCACTCTGGGATTGTTTTGGCTGAAGAAGAGAAAAGAGATTATCAGTAGAATTATTTTTTTTATTAGTGCCTTTTTGTATTCAGTTCAATATTCAAATTGTAATAAAATAATATTTTAAATTATTTATTTAAATTAGTTTAATCACACAATTATTAGATTATAGCAGGAGATTGTTTAGTTTTTGCAATACAATTAATGTTGCATATTTCCTCATATTTTGCAGCCCTAATGCGGTCTTAAAAATCGCCAATACAAGTGCCTTAACTTGACTCTGACAACCAATGAAATGCTTCAACAGTTTTTACTCTACTTCCTATTAAACTCGCCAAAATGGAGACGTGGAAAAATGACCATTCGTGTCACAAACAATCCCGCGGATGATTCGTTTTGTACTTTCATTTGGTCTGGTGGATTTTGCTCAAGGTTGTTAATCATGCAAATACTCGGCAGTGAAAAACAGAGAAACCCAAAAGGCAGCCAAACGCCTGATTGTTGTTATCCTGAATCATTAGGCAGTAATAAACTCATAGTAAATCTATAATAAAATATATAAAAATATTCTGACCTTGGGATTTGTAATGCAGACATTATTGTTTCCAGCATTCGTTCTTAACACCAGACCTTTCATACACAGACCTCATGTTTGACAAAGCATAATAAATGCCTGTTCATGGACACGGTTTCTGCTTTTATACAAGACTTCTGTTACAAGTCACAGAGAATTATGTCTACAACAGTAGTTCAATACACATTACTGCTAAACCATAAAATCACATTCCTTTCTGCTGCTTTTTCTGCATTAGTAGCTACAAAAATAAGCACCATAAGCAGTTTCTCCTTCTCACATGCTGAGCTTGTGTGCCTGCTCGTGCTGTCTCTCCCCGACCGAAACGCAGTTTAAATGGCTACAGCATTAAAAGGGATACCCGTGCCTGATAGAAGTCTGTGTACGCTTTCATACCAAAGTCAAGACCTGCGTTTAACCCGAGTTGCAAGTTAGGGTCCTGAGGTCAGGTCAGATAACACACACACCGGGTCATTTAGATTAACCGCAAATGTGGATTCATCATTTTTTAGTCTCTGGCTTCATCTGAGAGTCATGCTTTATGTGTAAAGGAGTTAAAGTTGTTGACAAACACATTAATAACAATGTATATCTGCTTATAAATGCTCAAAAGAGGACTCAAAGTAAAGGGCTGCCAATTCATCTGGCTGATTAATTATTACGCTATTGTGAATAAAGAAGAAAAAAGTCTGGAAAAAGGCCAGAGAACCTGAATTCAACTCTAATCAATAATAATAACAACCTGACATATTTAGAGTTTCCCCAACCACCGAGGAGACTATAATTGATCTAAATTGGCCCCTGTTGATTGTTGAACCGTTGAACAGTACCGACTTTCCAGCCTGTGGAATTCAACATCATTTCCAACATCAAAAGGGAGAAAAACATCTGTCTTGAAAAGAGAAAGTGTAATTCTTCCTGACACAAGGGGCCATTACCAAGTAGAAACGAGGCCTTACTGAAGTGCTATTAGTTGGCCGAGTTCAGTGTTCCCGCCTCCAATTACGTAATTCTTTTTGACACCGGGGGGCCAAACCCTGTGAACATCTTTGGTGAGTTACCGAGGTCAAAGGCCGGTGGAGATTACACTTCTTGCTGGCTCAGATCGGTGCCTCTTTCAACACCACATGACACCCAGTTAAGAGGAGGCACCCGAACTCCTTCATACGACTGTCATAGAAACACATTCTGTACTATATTATGACATGAATTTGAACCCTTTTAGATCACATTCCCAGTCATTTAGTGCACCTATTTAAGAATATAGTAAAACATATTGATATTTTTTTGTATTTTTATATCAAAATCTAATATGAAGTGTGCTAACATAAGCGAGTTCCAACCAATTTCTTACAAAAAGCTGCAACTTTTAGCGACGAGAAAGTAAAGTGGAGCCACAGTCCTCGGTAGATACGTATCACGCTACATTCTAAGCCCGTCCACTTTTAACGGTCCAATCAAACGTGAAGGCTTTGATTTAAATCCCGTGTGTAATTGTACACTGCTGAACTATTCAGTTTCACTGGGGTAACGCTCCCAGTACAGAAGCTAAAGATACAAGCAGCGCTCAAAAACGACAACGTAGAGTCTGATCAGCACACAATCGGCTTTTCAAATGAGCCGTATTACTGAAGTCACGCGGTTATTAGCATTAAGCTACGATTGAAAACAAATGTATGAGCCTCATTTACTTTGACTACTAAAATCGGCCAGTAGACAGAAAAAGAAAAAAAGAAAGAGAGACATAAAGTAGGGCGGATTAAAGTTGTGAAATCCTACCCGAATCTTTTCAAACACTGCACACTGGCCTATTTCCTACACTAAAACCACACTCGTTTCTCTTTGAAGCTCAGAGTAATCACAGAAACTGAAAGGGAAAACAGAAAAACCTGACATCTATTGTAGACCACCAGCTGGTAAAAAGGCACTCAGTTTCTAGGCAACTCCTCTCAGTCGAAGCTGCTAATTGTGCTTTCAGGAAAAAGCACAACCACACATAAATAATACAGAGAGGAAACTAAGCCGTGATGAAGTCGGTCATCCGTGACCTACAATCTACTCTCGGAGCCATAATGAGCGAGCCGGGATCTCGCTGTAAACAGTTGCTGTCTGACAACGACGCCATTTGCCACGACATCACAGGCGTGTGAATCACGCATTACTCACGTAACAGAGCTACAATGAAGGTTGAATAAATGCAAAACATATTTGCATTATGACTTAAAAGCCTGAGGAAAAAAAACCTCACAAAGTGTAATTTTCCAAATGCCTCCAGGAAATTCTGACACATTTTGGCACTTAACGTTACAGCTCATTTTTTTTATGACATAACGCAAAACCATTCGGAAAGGAAGCAGCGAAAGTCGAGACATAAACATGAAAAACGCCTGTAAGAGCAACAGAGTAAACTTTCATCTCGCCAGCCTTAAGCAACAGCAGTGAATCACCGGCTTAACGGCTGGAAAGACAAGCAGCGCTTCCACTGTTTGCTGTAAATTTCAGGAGTAATCAAATTTAATATCTCTTTAGTGCGACACATTCATCAGAACTACCGTTTAACCAACGGCCCTGGATTATACAGAAGGCACCAAAAAAAAGTACACAAAGCTTCGTCAAAGAGAAACCTCTTCGGCGCAGCGTGAGAGGCTTTAACCTGTGGAGACGCTCCGTGATGGAAGGACAACATGCATTAGTCAGGAGACTGTTCCTGCAGATACCGGCAACATGATGGGAAGTAAAAGTGATATAAAAAGACAGAAGGCACAAGGGGGAGAGGACCGAGCCAAAATAAGTGGAGCTTACCAATTTGCTCACTTGTAAAGCCATGGCCTAATTTGCCTGGTAAAGAAAAGTCACAGAGAGGAAAAACTCCCCTTCCTTTTACTACCACGGCTATGAAACTGCAAAAAAAGGGAACTGAACCAATATTTGGTGGAATTAGGGTTTTTTTTGTTTACAACTTTCTCATAGTGGCTGAAGTGTTGTTGGCAAGGTTGCTGCGTCCCCAGATTTCAGTAATTAAAATAAACCCAGTTGTTAAAAAAAAAGCTTTAAATGCATTTTCACGGTTATAAAAATTACTTGGTATTAAAAAGCAACTTAACACCCTGTTTTAGCTTGAAAATTCCCCTTTCATGTATCCAAACAGCAACAGACGTTGAGGCTGTATGGATTCACAGCGTTCGCTAATGCTGATATATACACATAACATCCTCATCACTGACCCGTCCCTACATCCTGCCACAGACCGTCCAATCGTAGCTTAGCATCAGGCAGCTCAGACGTTCTGCTCAGCTGACACTAGGTTCACATTTTCTTCTTTTTTCAGGCTGGTTTTTGGAGCTAGTCGAGGCTAAGCGTTGTGTAATAGTGATCGTCTTCACCCGTAGAGTTTGGGAGACAACGTTAAATGTTCTATATTAAAACCTAAGGTGCAAACATTAGCAGATGTTAGTACAGCATTGTTTTATACCAAAGTACAGAGACAAATAAATAATAATAGTGATAGATAATAAAGACCTGGAAAAGTAATTATTATTCATCCTAAGTTGGACATGAATTTCATTCAATAGCTGTCGAAACATTTTACCCAAAAGTACAGATATCAATGCCATGGCGGCACTGAATAAAAGGACGGGGGAATCTCTGGGGACCATGAATAATAGGACAACATTTAATGGCAATCCATCCAAGAGCTGCTGAGATATTTCTCCTTTCCAAATTACTTTTTAAAATAAACTATGACTGTTATATTGTTATTGTCATAAATTAAGTAACAAAAGTGTTAAACCCTTTTCTAATTTAATGACGCAGGTGCCCAGATAACGTCAAGTATGTAAACATCTCAGTGCTAGACTAAACCTTCCCTCTCTTCATTATGAATGGCCATTCTCAAAACGGATTAGAATTGGAAAGATGACCTACATTTCTTACCGATATCATTTTCACCTGCTTATCTCAGAGAATCTGTCATGCTAGCATGGTTGCCAGGTTGGTTACAGTCAGCAGACGCTTTGCTACTGTTTTCTCCCATGTTGGCTGCTGCCTTCAGCCTACGCCTTGTATTGTCTGTTAGATGACAGGGTGGGGGTTGGGCTCAAAATGAACTGGGGCTCATGAGGACTAAAAGATCTCTGAACATCCCTTTATGTTTACTGCTGATAAAACATGCTGAAAGTCCCACAGAGGAAGTGTCTGCATGTACTGTATCTGTACTTTATTAACAGGAACAAGAGTATTCTTGCTGGCCGGTTGGTGCACAACATGGCCTGTGGTTTGGCAGTTAGTGGTTGGTGGCGGGAGGTTCAGCAACACAATGTACACATGCACATGATCACGCAACTCCACTTAATCGTGGCGCAACACTGGATACTGGCAAGGCTGCAGTTGATGATTATTTCCTTGATCTGCCGATTAACATAATTATCATCTGTAAAATATCAGAAAATAATATAAAGCCTGTTGTAATTTCCCACAGCGAGGAGGCATCTTCATTTGTCTTTTATGCATCACAAAGAAAAGCATCAAAAACGTACATTTAATTAAATGAAAGATTTTTCTTGGGGTCATTTTATCTTAAAAAAAATATATATATATATAACAGTTGCCGATTGATTTTCTGTTGATCCACGAATGGATTAACCTGTGGTTAGTGGGTAGAGAACTTAATCCGATCTGGATGCTGATTCTGTGGGGCTCCATTGGTGATTCTCTCCCCTTTCTCCCATTTCTCATTCTCTCACTCCGACCATAGGTCAGTTGACAACAACAGTATCTATTACAACAATAAACCACATTCTTGTCAAGGTCACCCACTTGCGTCCGACTGGGAGGGAGAGGGAGAGAGAGAGGGGGAGAGAGAGAGGGGGAGAGAGGCTGTGCCCGGAGGCAAGAAATCCAGATAAACAAAGCTGAGCCTATGAGGATTTCTCTGTGGCCGGCCCCGTCCATAACCCTTATCTCTCAGAGAGGAGACCTGACAACAAGCTCAGAGGCCGCCGTCAACGGCTCAGCCACCTAGATTCCCACCCAAATACCAGCGACTCATTCTTTGACGCTTTACAAGTCCGAGGCTTTGAGGCCAGACTGGAAGGAAATCGAGCTCCCTGTGAGGTATAACATCACGCGTGCAGTTCATCATAATGTTGACAGCCACGACCGAAACTCCACTTTTAAAAAAGGTAACAACCTTCCTTCCTGTATTCAAGAGCCTAAAGCAGCCGAGCGGAAATAAACGCTCCCAGACAGACTATGAAACCTAGAAACCTTATCAGCTAAGAGACAAAAGACATCTCACTAAGTCCCACATATTATTCAAGGAAAACAAGTTGTTATTCAGGCTGTGAGATTTCCCCAGAGCCCCTAACCTCAAACTATTAATAGATGTTCGTCTGTTTCCCTTGTGGTGACGCTCTTTCTGTGGGTGGTGCCTTCTCCAAACATTAGAAAGGCAATCCAAGAGCCACACATCAATGAAGACACTTCAATCGGAATTGTGCCAAATTCTTTTCTATTGTTCTGGTTTACTTGGGCCGACACAAAGAAACAGTACACAATGAATATTATACTTAGCACAACATAGACGTGTCACTTTCCATGTGGCTGCCAGGCTGTGGGAACTTGGGCAACGTGAAAATATGGGACGATATATCAAGTTGAATATGGCCAACCGTAAATCATTAAACACTTAGTGTATTGCAATGAGGAGGAATGCCTTGATTAGCCTCCAAAATCCATTCAACTTGTCAACTTAGGTTAAAAAAAACCCCCAAAAACCCGGCAGCAGTTTGAGCTGTTCGGTTGGATAAGCAGGTGATAAAGGTGCAGAGGTGAAGGCCACGGCTGTGGGAGTAGAAATATGTGTCCATACATGTGGAGGAGTGCACCGAGCTCTGTTCTGGAGACTCTCACCGCCGCCATCCCTCATGCTGCTGCTTTAACTGGGGCTTTGCTACTCTGATCGACCTCCACCACTGGCTGTCTCACGGAGTTCCTATTGAACCGTGTCTATCTTAATGGATGGTGATGTGTACTATTACTGAGTGCCAGTAGTTCCAGCACTGCGTCCTGAAAGCCCTATAGACTTTTACACCTTAATACACCTCGGGGCGACAAACGCTGCAGCTCCCGATCTCGTGACTTTTCTACGCCGGCGAGAGAGAGAATATAGTTCTAGAGGCAGGTCGGCAGAAAAGGGCAAGATAACCATCTATTAGTCCCACAGCAGGTTAGGTTACACAAAACTCACGGTTCGGTACATCTAGCTGTGTTTGGTACGTTTTCAGTACAATAGGGAAAACAAAGAAAATGCAGAATAGTTAAGACACTGAACAACTGGCATGCCTATAAAACATTTTTTAAATCGTAGCAATGTATGTAATTCAAATGTAAATACATTTCCCCAGGGAAAACACCCAAAAACACCCAGACTCATTTCTTTGTTTTCGCTCCACTAATCGACACAGTCGGTTGATGCCATCATAATTTAAATATCTGAAGTGAAATATCTGTGTCCACAGATGAACTCGACTTCAGTTCAACAGTGTCTGCACACAGTTTTGTGGTCCAATGAGCTTAATTAACCGGGCTAAACCAATTAGGAACCAGTGTGCTGCCAAAACTCAAAGTAAAAGTCCCGCTTCAGATTGTGTTTGGGTCACATGGCGTACCGAAAGGATGTCCCACAGCGAACGTCCTGTACCAAAACATTTCCGGTACGAATATGTGACCCGTAACAATTATAGGTGGGAGTCGACCTGAGGATAATCCAGGGAGCCAAAACAGGCGGACCTGGAAGTAAATCTACTTTAACAAGTATCAAATCAATCTAAAAGCGGTTTGAAAGTACTCAGTAGATGCACTGTGGCGTAACAACGAAAGCAGATTGAAATGTTCCTAAGACACTAGCTTAATCAAAGGACGCGTGGCAACGTGGCAGCACGACGCGTTAAGCCATCACACTGCAGCCGCTTGGAGGGAATCTGGAGAAATTATACCTTTAGCCCTTCACATCATTAAAAGCACTAATAAGTCAGGCTGAGGTGACGGTGAGGGAGTAAAGCGAAGCCCACTATAAAACGCAACAAATCTCCTGTTCTCTGCCTCCGTCAGCCGCTTAGCAGAGGTCTGCTGCTCTCAGCCCCGAGTTTGATGACCTTGTTAGTTTGAGTGCCTAATCTGCTAATGACCTGATAAAAATAAACAGTCGGTGCAGTCATTGTAGTCTCCCCCCCTTCCTCCCCCTCCCTGCTGCTATCCACAAACACAGATGATACCTCCATCTTTATTTATCCCGGGGACTTACTGTCAGACTGACAGTCTTAAGAGCCGGGGAGTCAGAGTTATTTACTGTTGGTTCAAGATAAACGCCTTTTAAAAAGGTGGCGTGACTCGTGCAATTTACAAATATCTATATAAGTTTCAAGATATCAATAAATACACATTTTTCTACTCTCTTTGTTAGCCTCAGAATTTTTCATACTATATTTGGCTTCAATTTTAAAGGTTTTTCCAAGTACATCTTACTCCCAACACTTAATCTCTTAAGAGCTTAATAATTCATATCAAATCCTACATTTGAGATGAGAGAAGAATAAATAATTAATAACTGTAGCAGTATATATTAGATCATCTCAGAAAGCCTTAGTTGACAAGTCATGATGTATTCAGGTTTGAATTTGTACTATTTCTTCCATGAGTTCTTGCCACACTGTGAACTCTTGAACATCCATGGATCAATATTTTTCACATTCTGCAGAAAATTGTATAGCTCTGTCATTCCAAAATACAGTTATACTGTAGATATTTGCTATAATACTTTTATATTGCATCTCTTTAATATTTGTTATTGTATGTTTTCTATTCAATATTTATGTTTGCAGTACTTTGCCTGCATTTAACAGTCTTAATATGTGTATTGTATCCAGCAAGGCAATTTCATTGTATGGCAATAAACCCTACTCTGTGTCACCAAGAACAATCAAACACCTTCCCATTTAATACAATGTACCAGTGTAATAACACGGTCTGCAAAAATAAAGTGGATACATGGAGGTAACAGCTTTGACATTAATCTTAACTAGATCAGGACAAAAGCCTACATCTTAATAGAGGGGAAGTATAGTCTGAAGGTCACGCAGCACAGAAACAAAGCACCACTTTTTAAAGCTACATTAAATGTCACATTATTCAGCAATAGCCAAATTGCTTGGTCCTCGAGAGTAATAGCCTCGGCTATATTATTAACAATAAAAATACCCTAATAATTGTGACATATGACTCAAGTCAATGGATTTAACAGCAAAATGTCTCACTCTTCAAGGGATACATAAACCTAATGGATATGATTAAATATAATTTAGTTTTCCAGATGGACAGCGAGGCCCCACTTACGAATCATAATTGAATGTGCGAGCTCAGCTCATCGCCAAGGACTAAACAACTCCCCAGCCTCCACTACAAAGAGGAGCTCATTTCCATATTAACTTCACCTTTATTGATCCACTCGCACATCCTCCCCGTCTCCTCCGCTCCTACACAAACACCCTAAAGTCCTTTTGGGATATTTGGAAATAGAAAAAGGTCCAGGGAAAGAAAATGCACGCAGGACTATTTAACCATCACAGAAATAAACTGTGCATATGGGTAATTGTCCATTATTTGGGTGGAGGGAGTGAAAAGTAATCTCAGCGAAAAATCAACTGCATGCATCACTAATTCAGGAAGCTTGCCCTGCATATAAAGTCGGAGAGAAAACAATTCTTAAAAAGCCAAGCCATGAATCCCTCCGCCCATCTGTGCACCAGTGAAGTACTGACAAACACAGTTACCCCTGTACTCGCATTTCAAAATGATTTCACAGTTGCAACAAAGAAACCCAAAAGGTGTCGACACGGTCCAAAAGCCGGTTGGTGTCTGCTGAACACCCTTTATACTACGCATGCATACACAGATGTGTTGCAGAGCACATCACATGGAACTTCACAACGCAGGTACGGAGAGTATACGTTGGCACGAAAACAGCAGAAATGATGAAGTAATCGTGTACTGTATTATCAATCCAACAGTTTGAGGGCTTGTCAGATGCCAACACTGCACAAAGGTTAATAAAAGCTATCACACAACAGTCACTTTACCTTCCCACTCAGCCGTGAACAGCAGAATGTGTTCGCTGTGCACTGCTGCTAAAATTTCACACAATCATTAATACCCTTAGGCTTCGAAACAGGCGGAGTGAAGATAATGCTGTCAGCAAAAGGTTGGGCTTGGCAGCGAACGGCACGCCACCGTGCTGACGGATTCTGTGTTTTTAGCTTCGCTGGACCGGGGAATGTTCGGTTATTAGATCGGCGTTGGTATTTTACCCCCACTGGTCTGATGTCACGTAGGAGGAGCGTTCACTGCACCATACCTCACTTAAATAAAATAGTCTTTTAAATGCCACATTGTTTGTCAGCAACCGTTCGTATGGAAACTTAGGAGGCAATTTGGCCCCGTGCTCTGACTAATTTGGCATGCAGTTAACCGACATAATTTTGTTTCAATGAAAACCCAACTGATGCCATTTGTTCCTGGTGTTACCACTCTTTGAGAAGAAAGGAAACTGTATATTTTAAATAACTGCTGTGCGGTTGATCTAATTCATACAAAAAAATGGTTTGAAGAGCTAGTGACACACCTCAAACCATCCAGGGTATTTGCATGTTCTCCCTGTGTTTGTTCTGGTTTTCTCAAATCCAAACAACAAACTTCCGGTATGAATGAGAGGAAACATAATTGTCGAGGTGTACGCCAGTGGGGATTCTGATAAAGAGTATTATGCATGTGGATTCTTACCTGTTTTTTCTATTCTTAATAATTTCCAGCAGTACTACCCACATTACAACCTTACCCGTAAGGGCAGTAAATAAAAAATAAAAAATAAAAAAACGTCTGACAAGATTGCTGACCGAAAGGTTCTGGAAGAGGGAAAGGAGAAAAACACGGCCCGATATAGGATGAACACCGTTTTGACAAGGGGAGTCTTTCTCTGCCTCCAGCAGATAATGCAACGCTTCTGTATTCAAGGACACTGATGCAGTCTCCATTGAGCATATCAGCATTCATAAGAGGCCTCTGCTGTGGCAGGGGTGACTTTGATGCATGTGGTACTCTTGTTTAAGCTAAGGAAACAGCATGAGAAAAATCAAACCTCCACACACTGGAGACTATAAAAGTGGTTGGCACACAACCAATTTTTGGAGGAGAGGTATTTGCGGAGGACAACCTACATTCATCACTTATGGCATTTAAAGCTTTTAATGCAGTAAATCATGTAAGCGCAGACGATCTATAGGATACAGGGATCACAAGTCTGCGGTGTTAAGAAGACTTGATTTGCTGGACAAGGAGGAGGAATAAAAAAAGGATAAAGTTGCAGATCTGGTACGAGGTGTCAGTTCCAATCTTTTTTAACATTTAGTCAATAAATAGCTTCACACACAGTTTACACTGGACCGGAGACAAGTCGGCTCTGTAGATCATGACTTTTGTTTGGCGTTAAACATTTCCCAAACTCGACATGGACTTTGAAGTTAATGTTTGGCTGAGTCATCAGCAGCGCAGAGCTGGTTTATACGGTCGTTCTGCTCACAATAACTTGATCATAACTCTTTATATATTGTTATTTTAAAACTCTCATCCCTTCGTGGGCCAAGTCTGGGCCTGGTCAAAGAGCCTCTGCCAGCTGCATAAATTTAAAATGGTCATGTAAACAGTGACCGACTCCTTGATGCCAAAGTCAAATAGTTCCATGTCATCGGGTTTGAAAGGACTTGGCAGCAAAGCAAAAACTTCAGTGAGGGCAGCAGAACGGTACAATTTAACAGTCTGTACACTTAATGCATACATAGTTTATTTATTTATCTATGTCTCTTTAAGAGCATTAGATTGGGGGTGAGGATTTAAAGGGATTCAGCGGTGATGAAGCGTTAAGTTGTTGGACCGAGGCCCGGGTCAGCGAGCCACAAGATGCTCATTCTCAAACACTCTCTTTCCCCAACATGTTTAACATGAAGGGCTTAACAAAAGGAATAAACCTTGAATAGAGCACTTTGCCTGTATTCTTTCAGCCACATTAATGAAATATTGGTAATGCCTTGCCAATGTATGCTGATGACATCCCGATTTATGGCAACATAAAATAATTTTAAAATGAACAGAAACATTATTTCTTGTTAGCTTTAATGATCTTAAAAGAACATCAATAAAAAAGCCACTTTAAGTTTTATAACAATGACGACATTTCTTTGCTAAAAGAAAAAAAAAAACGTATTTCTTCACAACTTAGAAAAACAACTTTTTAAAGGACGACTATTTCCAAATGTAAGGGGGAATCTTGGAGAACAACCGGTTGTATGTAGGCGTTTTCTCTGGTGTTGCGGATACATTTTGCTTGTGGACATTTGCATTAATTATCTCTCTAACATAGAATGAACACACTATTATACGAGTAGCTTGGTACAGAAAAAAAGAAGAGCCTTGCCAAATGGAAACTGCTCCAAATTCAGTCCGATATTGTGCACGATTGCAAGCATCCATCGACTCATGAATGTTTGACATTGGTCCCAAAGGACGGACGTGTTCTCCCTTTAATTTCTATCAGCGGTATAATCCCCTTTTGAAACCCTTTTTAGGGTGAATTAGAAAGGCCCTGCATTCAAAGAGATGAGTGGAGAGAAGGGGGTGGGAATAATCACAAGGGCCTGGCTGTCTGTGTGGATTAGAATGGGAAAGAAAATCCTTTCATCTCAGATCTGTACCTCCAAGCTCGGGAGCATGTGTGCACAGACACAACCTACCGAACATTCAAATGCACGCTTGCTCCCAAAATAAAGCCAAAAAGACCCTCCGTGTTGTTAAAATTCATTATATACAAGACGCAGCTATTTATGATTAAACAGATGTTATTCAATTACGCTAAAAAAAATGGGCACGGCAGTCACTGGATTAGAGGAAAGCTCGTATGAAAGCTTTGCTCTCGAGGCTGACCTCTCAGACGGAGAGCACGCACATGATCTAACTCGCTTCTCCAATTTCTCATGCCGAAATGTGGACCGCCGCTCTATTTTTGGCAGACGAGCCTTTCGACATCCAGCGAAATGTAAGGAGGGGGGATAAGACCGGAGGAGCTCCTCAGACAGAAAACGACATACAAGCACCCCCAATTGACAGATAAGAAAATGGATTAGCCATTCTGTCTGTTTGCTCGTTTGTCTACCTCCATGGGGGTTTAACTGAGGCCTGAAACGACAAGAAGCCCGGCTGTGTGTAACAGGAGTTGTCACTTAAATCACCGTGTGGCTGTGATAACATAAACATCCCATATAGCTAGGGGATACATATTCATATAGCATGTAAAGAAAACAACAACCTATCATCCTCTTATTACTTTATCAAAAAAAAAAACAGAGGACACTTCACGTTCACTCTAGTTCTCCTGTCCAGTATCTCTGAGGAGACACTCCAATGAAATTAAATGGCGAGCACTTAAAGCTGAAACAGCCAAACTAGCCGCACACACACGTATACTTGTTTTCCCAAAAGGCTATACAACCAGTCAAGTGGTATTTTTAGGCCAATTATAGATAATCACACAGTGGATCCGAGTTAACAATCGGACTAGTCTATACAGAAACGCTCGGCCTGCTTATATCTTTTGGTGTGCAACAAAAACAGGACTTCCTGGACCGAGTATATCATCTAGATTAGATGTTAGCTTAAGGCAGTGCGTGCAAAAATGTGTGCCAACATGCGTGCAAACATGTGTGCAAACATGCGTGCATGTGAGCATATCAACGCGAGCAGAGGAAGCATTTGTCCGCTTGCTACCCAACAAACTACTGTAGAGTTGGTATCTTTAGTTAAATTATAAAAATTAATATGCGACTGGCTGGATGGTCGATGAATCATTGAAGCCATTGTTCATTGGTTTAAATATCTTACATTCTTCTTACATTAGAGTAAATTGAATATTTTGGGGGTTTTGGACAGAAAAATGTGATGGGTATTTTTACTGTTATCTGATGTTTTATACACCAAGTGATGAATCAATAACTCCGTAGGTTATATAATTGGCAGATTATTCAATAATGTAAATAATAGTTGACTACAGTCATTTTATTCTTACATATTAGACTTTAAATTACGACAGTGGAGGATATGTACTGGTGACATTTCTTATTGAGCAGAGGCCAGATGTCGCAGCTAAAACATCATGATAGAAAAATCCAGCCAGAACAATCTCCGGATCGGTTCCCGAGGGTGTCAAGTTTGGGAAACTGCAGGATGTTTACCTTCTGACGGCAGATCAGCGGTAAGCAAGAAAACAATTTCAAATCCCATACAGCATTTGATCTTTGAAGAACATGAGAAAGTTGTGAACTGAACACATTTTAGGAACTTTATACTTCAGGAGGAAATAAATACTCTACTACTTGAAAACAAGCAATGGTGCAACGAAATAAGAAATTTCACGGCTGAAGCTTTAGTGATTTTCCGAAATTGTTCCATTTACCAACAAACTGGCTGCAAACAATCCCTTTAGAAAAGTATTAGGGGGAGGGGGGGCAAGAAACGTAATCCTCTCTTTAATCACTCTTGCTCAAACACTGCCTTGCTGTTAACTTCCTCTTTGTTAAACCAAAAACCTTTTCACAAGCCGTTAAGCTCTTGGACTGCAAATGTTTTCTCATCCAGTGTTTCACGCTCAAAAAAAAGAAAAAAAAAAAGAGTCTATTGATGATTATTTTAACGTACACACGAGAAAACGCGGAAATTTAAGGGTCATGCTACCGAAAGCACTTGGAGGAAGTTCTTTTCACATGACCAAAACAATGGAGACCGAGAGTGAGAGAAATCCCCCAAACGCAGTGTGAAAACTCTTTTTACAACCGTAGCAAGTTGGTACAAACTTTCAGCCACCTCTTCGCTCGCTGGGAGAAAATTCCAGTTGAGAGGGGGGGGGGGGAGAAAAGCCACGTCTGCTCCTCCCCACTGTGTGGGTTTTGTTCTGCTAATCAGACCACATGCCTCAAGGATTCAGGAATCCAAGAGCTCTCAGCCAGCTCCTCTCATTCCACATACAGCCGCAGCAGCCTGTGACAAACTATTCAGTGTGTTGGGGGGTTAAAGACTCTATCCATTCATAACACTGTTCACCCCTCCTCCCCCCTCCCTCCCTCCCTCCCTCCTCGCCTAATCTCAGGCACTTCTTTACCCTCACCACCTCCTCCTCTTACCCCTCATATGCCCTCTCTCTCCCCTCTCACCACAGCAGTGCCCTCTCTTTTTTTTAATCTATCTGCATACTGAACACTGGGTCTGAATAGGCTCATGGTTTATTATTAGACTCCGGTCCAAACACACACCCACAGATTTTAAATAGAAAAAAAAACTGAACATGCCTACACCGAAAGTCTTCATATTTTGGCCTCCTCTTCCCCCCCCCCCCCCCCCCTTCTTAGCCTGATTTGTTTCCTCCCTGGCTCTCTTGCTACTCACGCATTTAGAGGCGCAATGAGGCACACTGGAAATTTGCAGCCTGACAATGGAAGACAGCTGCTCTTGCTGCATAAGTCTTTCATGAGCTGAATTAGTGGTACAAGCCTTCGCTCTCCCTTCCCCCCACGCATGCCTCCCCTCACCAGCGAGCTGATCCAGACGCAGCAACACACCTCGTGGAAAGCTTAGCGAGGAGAGAAAGACGGGGAGGGGGAAAAAAACAAAAGCATGACACGGGCTTTGTTTGACAGATCTGTGATTGCCTTTGGGAAGAAAAAAAAGTAGCCCAACATTGTTTTGTGTACCTCGTAGAAAACCCATCACATCAAGTCTTAATAACATCACGGTACCGCCGTCAGAATAAAACTAGTACCAACTTTCAAGGGGGCTGAATGCCAGGAGCTTTTACAGATAATACATGTACTAATAATACTAATGAGATAATTGACATAATTACATCGGAGGTCCCCATTTGTGTCACAGTGCGTTTTTCAAAACGCTGGCATTTGATCTCTGATAACGCCTCACAAACTAGATGATAAAACAGATAATAAACAGAACCATCAAAAACCACTTTGCAGAGATCAAAATCTACAACAACACATTAAAACAATTATACTGATTAAAGAAATCTAATGGGTTTCCCGTTCCAAAATTTAAAAGAGCCAGTTTCAGATTGTGAGGAAGAAAGCCTAATGAAAGCAAACTGCATGAAAGTGGGAGTCGCAGACTGCCCCCACTTCTAAAATAACCAAGCTAAAAATATGGCATTCTCTCTCACAGCATGGAGTCGAGGTTTATCTGCACCTAGATTAGCTTAAAAACAGCATTCTGTCTGTCAATGGAAAACATTTGGATCCATGAATCAACTGCCTGGAAGGCTTTCACTGGAGATTTGGATCCTTTCACTAGCAAGGCGAGGAAAACTCAACACAAACCCAATTTGTCTTTCAAAAGTTTCCATTGTTCCAGATTACAACCCAAGCTTGCTTTACACTCGGTGACAACAAAAGCCTTCCAGAAGGAAGCAGTGAGATCATGGGGACGCTAACCGAGCTAAACATCCACTGAGGTCAAGGTGGCTGCAGGCGGCGGTGTTTACGACTGGAAAGGCCTGGTTCCAGTATTAAATATTTCCAAACAAAAAGCCCACGGTTCCTCTCGACAGGGATTTCCTGAGAAACAGGACTATAAACTGGGACGGCGGCATTCTTCTTCTAATTCAATATGTGAATCTGCGGTCTGTTGTGTGGGCTGCGAGGAATCTGGTATCACGGTGGTGTTGGCTACGACGGTTCACTCATATGGACTTCCAGGGTTACGGTTGATCACAACGATGTTTATAAATGTTATAGGTTTCGGGACTGCAATCGAGTGAAGCGTGGACTGGACTGTGCCCTATGTAGAGCGACCGAATGCTTATCAGTGACAGGAATAAGCTAATAAAATCACTACAAGGAGGTTCGCGAGATAAAACGGATGACAACGTGTTATAAAATCAAACAATTTTAATTATGCCTACATGTGTGGCGCCTCTCTGTCAAGGTCCAATTATGTACAAACTGTAAGACTGGGGCGCTATCTGGAAAAATATGATATACTGAACACTGTATTCCAACTGTTTCATTATCACTGACTGAACTGCAATAAAAAGCAAAAGTTGGATGTAAAAACATTGAAATTGCTTTAATTTGGTACAAACCCAGAATGCTGCCAAATGCCAACAGAGTGCCAACTCATCTTGGAGGCCGTGTGTATGTTTTGTGGCAGCTTGAGATGGAAATATTAAAAATGCATTCCCATCTCAGAATCAATCCATGTTCGTCTAATAAACCCCCACCCATCTTCATAATCAGCAATAAGCCTGTTTGAGGAAATAGTCAAATATAACACTTGAGAATATATATAGGTGTTTTATCCTTTGGGTTTGTTTTTTAACCACTACATATTTATGGAAAGTTTGACAGTTAAAACATTGTACGCCCTGCATTTGAAAATAACTGGGTTTTTGCTGCAGCTCATTTCTTTCCGCCCCATCATGTGAATACACAAGCCATTTTGATTTACACCGACTCCACTGGCTGTTTTGATTTGCAATGGCATGTCAGTGAGGGATAAGACACTGTAAACCTTGAAAATGTGCGGTATGCACGGTATGCGTCTTAGTCTGCGGGGAAAAAAGCAAAAGAGAAAAGAACGAGTATCCCTGGGACATGCACGTTCATATTAAATGAAAATATAAAAAGGCTCAACCGACGGTACTAGAATTATTTTTATGTCTATTCTCACAGCTGTTCAGTGATTAAAAAGAACAAAATGTTCAACATGTCTGTTATTAACGTCCTTGATCGGATTTTTATTTTCATCGCTTTATGTAGTCCAGGGTTTTTGTTTTGCCTACGAGCT
Organism: Eutrigla gurnardus; assembly: GCF_963514095.1. Taxonomy (NCBI): domain Eukaryota; kingdom Metazoa; phylum Chordata; class Actinopteri; order Perciformes; family Triglidae; genus Eutrigla; species Eutrigla gurnardus. The sequence continues at coordinate 28,218,249 of NC_139915.1, read as the reverse complement.
CAAACCGTTTCACATTATTGTGAAGGCAGCTGCTAATGGCAGACGTGGAAAACAATTAGTGTCAAATGTTTTCTTCCTGTAGCAGTGAGGGACTCCCCGAGGGTGGATGCTTCAGAAAAAAAGGGAGAAAAAAGGAAACAACACAGAAAAAAACGGCAATGAAACTGGGGCTGGCGGATAATCAAGACTATCGTTTCGGTGGAATCGAACATTGATCATACGAAGGTTTCGTTATTCGTTGTCCATATGTACGATCGGAGAAGAAACTGAGTTATTCAGAGATCTAATCTGATGTCTGAGGTGTGTGTGTGTGTGTGTGTGTGTGTGTGTGTGTGTGTGTGTGTGTGTGTGTGTGTGTGTGTGTGTATGGGGGATTTCCAAAGTGATCCAAGCGTCCGATGAGTACTTCTGACGGACTAAACTGGCAGCTTAATACATCACTGACATCCGCAAAGAGTGAATTCATTCGAAGATCCTAAACGCTCGAGATACAACGTTTGCGTAAAGATGGAAAGCGGCTTTAACATATTTGAACAAGCACTTCAGTGCCGTCAGTCGTAAAGAAACAGCTCTGCTTATCTTTGCTTTACGAGGACGGGGACAGGTAAGCCAACAGACTCACTCACTGTGGTGAGCTTCTTGATGTAATTTACTCCTCTTCTTAAAATAAGTCACCAGTCTCTCCTCTCCCAGAGCCTTTAAAAAGCCTTGGCACTACTTAAAAAGGAATGAGCTGTAACACAATAGCAGCAGTCAGCCGGGCGAAGAGAGGAAAGTAAAAAAAAAAAAAAACCTAGCTAGCTCTTGTGAGATCCCTCTGAGCTGGACATCGGCAGCAAATGCAGAGCGGTGGCTCTCTCGTTTCCAAGTGCTGCCTTTTCCTCTTCTCCTTCCCCACTTTCTCACAAAGCAACACTGCCAATGTAATTTTCCATGAGAGCTGCTCCATTTATCAAGGCCAGTGGAACATCGAGGCAAGCTAACGAATGCCGTACTCCTCTAGATTTGTATAATGAGAGGTGGGAGAGTGAGACACACTCCGAGGTGGTTAGCAACTTGTACGGAGGAAGCGGCGAGATGATTTATTCAGCATCCGAGAAGCGAAAGCTTCGGGGAGCTTTAACTTAGGACGCAGACAGTGTAGCCTTGCTATTACACCTCCGCCGCGGAGATCGGGACTGCTGGTGAGAGGCGCGGTGATTAGTGCTGGGAGAACTCTGGACGTGGGACAGCTCGCTCTCTTAAATCAGCATCTCGGCTGACAAGCTACAACCCTCCCTCCCAGCATGCAGAGCATTAATATAGCATGGAATAATGAGAGGGGAATGAAGTCGCTCTCCCTCTGTGTGCGTTGTTATCCGAGCTTCTCTTGTGTTTTGCTTACTCATGGCGTCCGCCCTGCCCTGCCCTGCCCTGCGCTAATACAGAGGTTACAGGTAATAATGCCTTCCGGACCCACGCTGTCGTCACGGATGCTAGATATGTTCTCAATTTCACATTTAGCATCTTTAAATGATGCTGTGCTGTGTTCATAACTATTCATACTATACAACATACAGCAACCAAACATTAACAACGGGTGTGAGATACGTCTTACCTGAATTAAACCCGTCACATCACTGCAATGTGCATATTAAATTATTTTCTATTACAAGCCACAAGGACAGATCAAATTTTTACCCATTTTTTCCACCAGATTCTGTATCAGTTTCACAGTTTTGTACGGGATTTTGCCGTCACATCAGAGCAGAATAACATAACAACATTGTTACAAATTATATGAAAAGACTCCCTGATATTATTCTTTGCATTATCCTCATTTGAGCCATTGAAATAGTCACAAACAGTCATATTAATATATTAGATTTTTTTGAGGGAATGCATCTGGTAAACAACTTTCAATAGAATGAATGGGCATCTTCTCAAAACGTGGGATCCAGTTCTTTAACTACATCCAGCATTCTGTCTATTCATCACAACCCGCTTTTCATAACTTTGACATTTACTGGTGCACAAAATTATAGGACTGTGAGAAAAATACACTTTTTAAAAATGCATTTGTAGCCGTTTACTGGGGTTGCCGACCTCAAAACGGCTCTTAAAGCCTAAATGGATGTTAGCGGCAATATCATCACATCCTTTTTTTTTTTTTACCACGTTTTCAAGGAGTCCTTTCACCAGCTAGATAGACAGATTTGATAGCAGTTGTGACCTTGCTCCTTTATTCAGCGTTGAAAACCCAATTCATGTGGTTCTCCCTCTAAAGCCTTTCTCGTTCTAAATACATTATGATTATGAAGACTGAAATTTCCCTTTCATAGCAGTCGGGCCCAAGGAGACTCTCTACAGCTCTGGTTCACGACTGGGTGTCCTGGATTTAAAGGAATCAAACAGGCTTCCTCGCCGCCCATCCCCCACGCCACTCTCAGAGCAGCAGGAAAACCGACGAAGGCGTGCTTTGCACCAGCTCCCTCCCTCCCTCCCTCCCCCCCTCCCCCCTACACACACACACAGCTAGCTCTACCAGGCATTGCTGGGGCTTGTGGGATTAAGAATGGAACACGATGACAGACAAAAACAGTCCTCAGCGCCTCCCTGCTCTGCTGTCTTTTATACCGCCGGAGCATGAAAAGGCCGCTATGGAGGCACACAATAGACACAGCGATAGATCAACTCTATGAGTGAACAAGATAAGTGTGGGTGAACAGCTACACGGATCCTTGTATTGTTCTTGCGAGATTATGTCAGCGGAGGAATTGTGTGAAGGAAATAAAAAGTGGAACGAGATGTGACGTTTGCTTCACTTCCAGGGGCGTAATGTGATGTGTATGGCTGACAGAGTCCATTATATTCATGTCTGACATTAGCGCTTAGTTTTACTGGCTCGTGTATAGTACATAACAAGCTGGCATTCATTTTTAACATGGCGTTAGACATTTTTAAAACATGAAGCAGTTCCTTTTAAAATGAATCAAGTCTTTGTTGCCATACATTTCCTGTATTGGTCTCAGCATCGTGTTCCTTAAGGGTGCCCTTATTCACCGTGCGGTGATAAAAAGGGAAAAACAGCAGTAGGTCTTTTTCACGCATCGCATGTCAGAAGGTTTCAGGGAACGGAGTGATGCTCCAGGCCTGCTGTAGTTGACAGGCTATCACAAAGCACGACTCCACACTACCCTAAAGCGATCAGGCCTGTTGTGTCCTATTGTATTAATTCACACCACGATGATTAAACTGATGAAAGCTGGAATTGGTTCAACGATACTTTTCACACACAGATGCAACTCAATGGTTGTATAGCTGTTGCTGGTTTGTGGAAAATAATGTTTCCAACACATTTCAACAACTGAGTTCAGGCAACCTCCAACGTGGGGAAGTTTGATAAAGACTAATTGCTGAAATATTTTTTCTAGTCAGTTAATAATGTAACATAGCACCAAACAAATCCATGCAGCGTCAAAAAGGAAGTTCAACTCACCTTTTCATTTTTCACCTTCTTTAACGTCTTGCATTCACCATTACCATTCTCAACCTCCTCTGGTTCAGTTTTCGCGGTCAATGCTGGTACGATCCCTACAGGTTCAAGTGCAATATTCCCCATTTGATTGGCTTCTGCCAAGTCTGTTGATTGTGTGTTCTCAAAGGACGCATTACGACTATTCCCCAACGCCACTTGGGCTTGAGACACAACATCCTTCTCCGCGGCAGCTATCGCCACGACCGGGACTCCCTCGGTTTTGTCCTTCTTACTTTTCCCACCAGCCCCTTCTTTCTCCTTTTTACCACTCAGAACACCTCTGGAGGCTTTGCCCCCTTTTTCCATGTTCTTCCCAGAGGTGGAATTGTTGCCGGGAGCGACCACGCTCACTGCTGTGCCCGTCGGCTCCCCTTGAGTCCGTCCTGCAGTTTCTTTTTTGCCAACGTCTCCAGCTGAAGCTTTGCTACTATTGTCTTTAGAGTTCTTACTGCGCTTGTATTTGGATTTGCTCTCCTTGCCTTGAGCGCCAGACACTGGACTAACGAACCTGATGTTGTCGGGCAACGCTGCCACTGCACTGGGTGGTGCCGCCATGCCGTCTTTGGTGCCAGACATCTCAAGTTTGTCCTTCTCTAAGTCTGCGTCGAGGTCAATAATCAGATTTCCAACACCGATATCCCACTCATCCCCGCTGTCGTAAGTGTCCACCGCATTAGAGTCCACACCTTTCCCGCCTGCAGTGCCACCACTTAGGGACATTTTAGTGCCAACGGCCCAGGATTGCCTCAGTGAGGTCCGACACCCTCTCAGACGGTTGGGACTCGGGGGCAAGGGTCAGAGAATCCTCACGGTCTACTCGTTCCTGTCCCATTTAACCACATTTTGCCCTAGAAAGAGGAAGAGAAAAGGAGTAATATTAGTCTACTAATTCTGACATAGAAATTAGAGCACTGTGCCTCTGCCATCACAGAACAGCATTTCCAAGGGTACAAAAAAAAAAATCATTTGATCACGAGCCAGTAATTCTCTGATCATCACTGCGCAAACCACTGTGGTAATACCCACTGGTGTGACAGCACTGCTCCGGAAAAAAAAAAAACCCACTCCTCATAATCACTTCCCACAGTCGTCATGGCAACCGTGGGAAATGTAGCTTAAATCCTGCTTTGACAGCCAAGGTGGCCCCACTGTTCTGAATGACTGGCTTTCTTTTCACAAGGTGCTGCTGATAGTGTCACTGCTGATAAATACGGAGTCGCTGGCCTCGCGCACCCCCACACGGTTTACGGAGCCGTGCCTTTTCAACCCGTCCACACAATTGGTAATCTCGCATTAGCAGAGGAGCTTAGAAACATGAATGAAGCGGCGTACGGCTCGGGACAACATCTGTTTGTTGCATTTGCTTACACGATGTGGCCAAAAAGGGTCGCCGTGTTTTCATGTCCCTCAGCAGATCGACATGGATGTAAAGATCTCGTCTTCAAAATGGAAAGAAACTCAATTTTCTTTCAATAATTCTTACAAAGAACGATGATCAAGTAGCGTGTAACATACTATATGACAGATTGCAAAGGCATCGACTCATTCGTTGTTTGCATATTTAAATAGCGGCTGTGAAAAGAAATCTCTCTTTAGCACCTTTAATATCTGCTTTTAGTTATACACTGCATAGAAATTATGCAGAGGAATTATTAATGTAAAGCCCACTGAGTTTCCCTTGTGAATAACACATGCTATATAAATACAGTCAGCCTTGGCAGCTACATCAGTACCATTACTGCTCTTTAGTACTCGCCTTCAGCGTCAGCCAATTAGTTTGTCAGTCTTTAACACTATAACCAATGCTATTTGGAACAGTAAAAATCTTCAGTGGGGAAAAGTATGGTGGTTAAAATGTAATTTGTCAAACCATAGCTTGCTATGCACCATAAGTGATACGATGAATTGAAACGGCTTCCTGTACAAATAAACATTACTTCTTCTTGATCATTTCCTCTCGTTGAAATGCACTCAAGACAGAAGGCATCAGCACTTCATATTCCTATATGTTCTAGGAAAAAAAAGGTTTCATTGCATCATATGGTCTCTGAAGCTGTAAATACTAGTGCTGATGGCTGTATCAGAAAGAGTCCCATTTTCTGAAAATCCTGTGCTTATAGTCCCCCGAGAGCTCACTGCCTGTTGGTAAATAATTAACACCCACATCTGTAGTTGTCATCTCCCCGTGCGATAAAGAACATGAAGGATGAGGAAGCCCGAGCACAAAAGACTCCGGAGTGGTGGTAAGGGAGATCAATACCGCCTCAAACAAGCATTAATTCTGATTATTCTCTTTGTGCTTTGTACATTATGCAGCCAAACACTTCACGGTGGAGCCCTGGAAGGAGCTCAGCACAATTATGTAAATAGGTAACCTCAACATAATTTGTTATTGCAACATTGCGTTATCTTTAAGTTCTCTGGTCAAAATGGTTTCATTCAAACCGCATCCTTGATAAGGAGCAACGCGTGTTTTCCGTCAAGAAAATTAAAACGCTACATCGGTTATCAGCGCGTACGCAGAAGAAGTCGAAGCACAGAACTGATATCATGCTCTCATTCAGAGAAAGTGTGTGTTTTTGTTCATCTGCCACAGTGATTGATTCCAAAATCTACCAGCCAGTCAATAATGACCTTCTGGGCTTCTAACCCCGATATCATTTATCAGCTTATTTACGCTACAGAGGAACAACAACACATGAAAATCTGTCAAATAAATGATATCATACCACAAATACAAACCCACATTTTAAATAAAGACTTCTTAGGTCGATTTCCTTTCTAAGAACTAGAATTTGACAGCAAGGCTCCGAACTCCCGGAGCTATGCCAAAAAATAATTTCAGTGTTAACTCTATCTTTTTCATATCGTTGTGAAAGTTCAAGTTTCAAGCGAGTGTAACCCCCGTTAACGTTAGCCGTTTAGCTCCGCGCCGTTGGCAGACAAGCTGCGATCACTCTGAGCAGCATGCATGGGAATTACGATATAATAAGTTGGTTATTGCAAATGTTTTAGGGTTGTTCCTTCATGGCTTTGACTCTCTGGTGACGGCCGATCAGCTGAAAAACAAGCAGTTGTGATTGGCAGCCTTGATCGATCTGTGCATCTCCAAAGGGAGCGGAAGAATTCATGAAAACCAACACAATCTTCTAGATATCGCAGCTGCACTTCACTTTAATAATACTTCACTGTGAACTACAAATCCATGGAGATCGGCAAGAGGGGAGCTGGTTTATGATGCATTCAAGCTGGAAACGAGTACTGGGCGAAGGAAAATGACAATGTCATGATGATGTGTTCAAATGTACATCTTGTTAATTATTTGTTTTTAGTGAGAAACTTGAACAAATACAGTTGTTTGAAGATGATTTTACTTGCAATTTAAAATAGCTCTTAGCGAGATAATTATAACCTGTTTTACTAGCTCAACACTAGCTCAAAGCAGCTAATAATACATATTTATAACAACTAATGCCCTATCAAAATGCTTAATCAAAGCAAATATTTAAGTAAAAAGAAACTAATTCCCTAATAATTTGAATTTGGTTTCATTATATACAAATAACCACATTACAAATGTTTCCTTTTTTTGTCCAAATCTCTGTTGATTTGATTTGCTTGGTGATGGAGATAGCAGAACGTTAGCTACTTGGCCAAAGGGAGACCTCCGCCGCATTTAAACCACTCTGAATTATAACAAATTCGCCGTACATCCCCAAAGAGAAAGACCATTAGCCCTTACTAAATATGGCTCTTCCTGATGGGCTTATCAAGTCAATTCCTGCAGATTCTCCGATAACTATGACAGCAGATGTATGATCAGCATATTTTCAGCTTCATTACTGTTGGGACTACAATTAAATTAATCTCTCTTTAATGGAAGAGCTCAAAGATATTATATATACCCATGTGTCCAGTTATGACACTGCATACCAGACAAGCCCAGTTGAATCTTCTTCAGGAAATAAAAAAGACTCTATAATAATAAAGTACGTGACACACGAGGTACTGCTCCAGCCTTTAAAGCCGCGTAAGCAAAGCAGTCATTTTGCACCACCTACCATTACTCAGCTCTCATTAGTACAACAGGCCAAAATGGCAGCTGGATCACATAATGCACAGAGCTCAGGTTGATTCGGTTAAGGGGCCCATTCATATCACCCCCAGCAGTGACGGAGGTAAAACTTGTTGAGCAATCACTTGATCGCCGTGGCTGCTTATTCCTCACAGATGGCTCCCCGAAGGAACAACAGTCGGTGGCAGGTTTCCGAGGGTGGAGAGATGCAGCTGTCCCCGTTTGACTGGGTAAACAGTTGTGGGGTCTAATTTGTCCAACACCTTCACAAAAGAGAGGTTGTAACTCTATCGGCAGTTGACCTACTGTACTGCCCTTCGCTGGAACTGCAGCACAAGCCCTTTTGAAAAAAGCCCCAGTGAGGAAATGTCCCAGTGAGTGCCCTGTTGAGGGAAAGGCATGCAGGCTGTGCAACTCCCAGAGTGCTTGTCCTTTTTTTCCCCCCTCACAGATCCAGTTTCATTCAGCAATCTATCACAGGGGCCACATAAGCTGCAATGGAGGTGCAGAAGAAAAAAAATGACTTTCTGGTCAAAACTGAATCAGACCCACTGTGATGTTTTCTGTGCGAGCGTGACTTTTCAGGCACAGTCGTTGCTGCCATAATTACAAACAACGCTATGTGTTTTTCTTTTTTTTATTGGGAGGTATGCAGTTACGGTGATTATCATCTCTCCTCCAAACTCTCATTAAGGGCTGAAAAATGCGTCTCCTAAGTTGTTATGAATTGTGTCGCGGAGGAGCCGGGGAGAGGGTAGATCGCTGCTAAGAGAACATTCTAGCACCTCCAAGACCTCCACTACATGCCCTGCATAGCTGTGTATCAAACATGCGCTGACTGGTTCAAGGCATAGATGCAGGAGCACAGGGGTTCAGGCCAACACCCCACCCAAAACTAAAACAATAAATCAAATGGCAAAAAGAAAAAAGAGATGGTTCGTTTATGTCCGTAGTGTAAACGGAGAATGTTTGGCACTTTTAAAAAAAGACTTATCGTGGGGCTCCGTAACATATGTTCCACCTTGTGTTTTTCTATAGACTACATAACTGGTTAATAAAAGAGAAACAAAAGGATTAATTTTAGGTTGCAGGCCCACCCACACCCAAACAAGCCAGTGCTCTGAAGACTTCCTGAGAACTTCCCAAAGATAGACTGTTTCGTGAGGACATGATAGGATTTTTGTGTTTTTCTTGGCCGTCTACAAGTTTCCCCCCGAATGAGATTAAACCATCACTTCCTATTAAAGGCAAAGTCTGGAAGAAAAACAAGACAATATGCTAATCACCCATTTCGGCACCACATAGTTGCCCATAATCAGTTGGTTGACAACAATAATAGGATCTGTACTCGCCAGCATTAAAGATTAGTGTTTAAAAAGTCCTTTTGTTTACAAGCAATTTCTCCACTCACATTATTATGGGGAAAAAACAAATATGAAATGAAACACAATGTGGCCGTGTTCATCGTTGGCTCTGCAGGTCGTTTACAGACAGGTTCCTATCCACAGAGCCCCACAGTAACCTCCATGTAATTGGATTGTGTGCTTGAGCCGATTCCCAAAATAGAAATGTGCCGAGCCAATCCAGGTGATGGGAATCAGGAGTCTGTGGGTCAGCCGGTATCTTTTTTTTTTTTAAGATTTTTTCAGGCATAGACACCTTTTATTAGCAGTGGACAGATAGGAAAGACAGGAGAGAGAGGGGGGTGTATGACATGCAGCAAAGGTCCTCCGGTCGGGATTCAGACCGGGGTCGGCTGCGTATGCGTACGTGCGGACATGGCATGCACTCTAACCACTCCGCCACCTGCGCGCCGGTCAGCCGGTATCTTTATCAGTAATTGTGTCAACGGCAGGAAAGCCAAAGTAGAATTGCGACCTCACGGAAGCTCATATGAATATTGTTATTGTGTTGGGCTGGAAAAGCATCGTTATACCCTGCTGATAAAAACGGTCCGATTACCCTTGTAATTAGTGCCGGTACTTTAAGTACGACATTGTTTTAATAGGAGTTGCGTGGATGTACCACAGCCGGGCAGCGACTGGAATGAGATCCCAACAAGAGCAGTTAAAACAGAAACTACAGGTCTGGGGGTTTTAGCTACCGCTAACCAGTAAGAATGGAGTTGAATGAATATGAAAGTGGCCACGAACTGCTCGCCGGCTGCACAGTCTCACTCTGAGCTGGCGTGTGGGGGAACAAACTTTTAGTTCGAGGTTCTATCATCTATAATTCCATTACTTGGGGTGGCTGGTGGCACAGTGGTTAGGGCAGCCGCCCCATGTACAGAGGCTTAACGTCCTCTAAGGGTGGTCCCGGGTTCGACTCCTCCCATCTCCCTCTCTCTTTTCCACACTGTCTGAAAATGTAATAAAAGGCTTGAACGGCGCTCTAGCCCAAAAAAAAATCTTTAAAATCCCATTACTTTGTTGCCATGGTTTCTCTTCGGCATCAATATCGAGATGTTTGGGCAATTTGTTGTACCACATTCATGTAGCGCTTACATGAATGTGGTACATAGGTGATTTCCTTGGTGGTCCCTATATTTGATGAAAATGTGTATTTTCTTTCAAAAATAAAAAATGAGGTCACTTTGGTCGATATTTAACTGCAGCAGCTTTCTTCCCCTCCCGGACTGGCAGCTGTAAGACTCAAATCGACAGTTCCCAAATGTGTGTGAAATATGCAGATTTGCTCTCTCGCCGGTTCGGCTTTAATGTCCAGGCTCTTGTGAGATGCTGCGAGAAAAACAAAGCTCTCACACCACACTGCCTCAAACTGTTCACGATGAATTTGTGTGCAGAGTTCACATGTTTTCACATCATTTGACTTAATCACAGCGTATAAATTCCACCTGTTAACCAGGCAAAGACTATTTCCTGCGCTGCTTCACAGACTGCCAAATTAATCGCCATTTAATGTTTGCAACGTCGTCTTGACATTAAATGCAAGGGATCGGCCATGCTGACATTCAAACTGAGCGATCGCAGATACAGATGGAGGCATCAGTAGAAAACTGGCTTCTTGACATGTCTGCTGCAGAGTTCCTCAGCGTGTCTGAGCAGGCATATTTCATAGGTTACAGAATCCACAACTGGCATTTTCACTTATGAAAAATATAGATTGTGTTTGAAAAGCTCAAGGCCAAAACAGAGAGGGAAAAAAACATATGGTTCAAATTCCTCCCCACCATAAGTGCTACCCATTCATCCTGTTTTGTGCATTAACAAGTCGAGCCATGGAAGAAAACTACAATCTCAAAATAATTTCACAGGTCCTTCTTCTGGGACCTCCATCGCAGCTACACCGAATACTTCATCCACCTTAAAAAATACAGTGCATCTACAGCGCAGTGCAAGACATGATTAAATAGTCCCAAATTTAATTTAAATAAAAGAATAATGTTTTCCGTTGCCTTTGTGAGGAATATCACATTATAAGTGAATCTGGGAAATTAATGGTTCACCTTTCACACTAGGTGCATGGTATTAGCGAATAAATAAACAAATACTGCTAGCGCACTGGGAGCATTTAGTCAGGCCCAGAGTGTGGAGAGACAAATTAAAAACAAATCTCATTAGGGATTGGGGTTTTTTTTTTAACGCAGACAGATGAGTGTATAAATGAGGAAGCTAGCAGCCATCTTGAAGTGAAATGTCTAACCGTGGGGGAAATGGATGATCACCACCAACAGATTCAACCAGATCCAATGCCTTCACACATACATGGAGACCTACATGCAGTATTTTGTACACTCTACAAAATATGCCTTTCAGATGATCACTCAGCACTACACAAATAATGTTTTGGGGGCAATTACAGATTAGCTGGCCAACTAATAATTAAGTTCATATTATGAATCTCAGCGATGTTTCTAGCTGAACAGCTCCGTCATTTAATCCATTCATACCACAATCAAAGACTTGCTCTCAAGGTTTAAAGAGTGGTCGGCAGATTAAATCAGAACTGTGTGAATGAAACTGAGCTAAATATCACAGTTTTACTGAGCAAACCTTTGGTTCAGACGAATCGAAGTTTAATTAAGTGCATTCGCTGTCATTTGATCGTTAAAATGTTTGCCTCGGTTAATGACCTTATCCTCATTCATGCAAGTGAAAAGGCACATGAGTGACAGGCGCATGAGTGCTGGAAAATAACTTTATTTTCAACACAGACTAAACACCCTCTCCAAATCTTCCTCAGAGGCCAAACACTGACAAATAAATGCGATCGTATTGAAGTCCAGCTGAAATAGCCTTGACTGCTTCAAACTGGGAATCCGACCCACCGATGGGGACCAGTGAATAACCAGATTGTGGCTCGTCTGTGGCAACAGCTGATTGTAGAGGCCAGAGTGTAAGCAAACCCAGATCTTAAGACTCTGACAAGGTGCCACATTGATTTTTTTTTCTTCCTGAGCTCAGAGGAGACTCTGGCAGAAACAAGAGAAGCTCCATTAACATGCTCAGCCGTTTGCACTTTGCCATGATTTCACAAAAGCCAGTCACCGAGATGATCAAAAAAAAGAAACCCTTCTCATTATCTCCGCTCACTTCATTCTATAATTGAGACACTCTGTCTCGATGCCAGTCGATATATAGTGGCGGCGGCATCTGCTGTGGCAGACTTGTACGTGTTTGGGATCGGTTGTAAAGGAGGCTCACCGAGTGCGTGCTTTACGTCCTGGAGGAAGGACTTTCGGTTCAAAATGAATCAAAACATAGCTTAGAAATGCATTTTACAGGACAGGTGGAAGACATTAAGACCCATAATTAACACATACACATGTTGGTCGAATCCATAACCTCACTGAATATTATATAGGGAGTAGTTTTTGGTTATGGGTCATTGGAACGTTAAAGTAATGGAAATGCAGTGAAACGTCAAACATTCATACCAATCATAAATGCGCCACTTTACATTTAATTATGATCCGTTACGTGGGCGTGTGCACGGCTTCTCCATTGATAATGTTATGCATCCATTAACGGCTGCCTAGGTTGCATAAGAGCACCGTACACTGTAGCCCCTTTAAGGTGACGAGAAAACGATTAGCCTGCACTCCAAATATGTCGTTGAGAGATGGTTTTCTGGTCCATGTCTCACTTTCTTCTTGTTTTGGTTGGCCGAGTGCGAGAACGTTTCTGCAGGTTGCGCCCTCTCCGTGTTAGCAAACAGCTGTTCATCCCCGGGTCTTTTTCTTTTGCCGTATTTCTCATTGACAGGTCTAATGAGTGGTTGAGTGGGCTATTTGTAAACAGATGTTGAAGGCCAAATGTGGTCGTGGAAATGAGGTCTGTGCACGAGAGCCCAGTTCCACTATGAGATTTATTAAAGAGAACCACGTTTTATAAATTTGTGGAAAATTATGCATATTTCTGCCTTTGTCTGAACAGACGGTGTTAGTCGTTAATCTACACTGAGTTTTATGCACCTGGTCCCTGAACTGTGAGAACAAGAGAGTTCCTTTTCATATCACTGCTGATCTCTAACCTGATTTATCTAACATTATTAAGAACACACCAAATCAAAGTCAAACAAGACAAGTTCAATATAATGGGCTGAAATTACCAACTAGTATAGCTCTATCAGCTTGGATGAAAGGGGTTTTCGAGGGGGAGGGATTACATTTAAATGTCTACTGTAGCACAAGAAAGGAAAGCTGGGGAACTTCAGCATTAACCAAGAAACTGAATTATTGAGAAGCAGGAAAGTACCAGCTGAGACGAGGAAACGCTGGAAGTGCTTGGTGTTTACTTAAGGGGCCGTTTTGATCAGAGCATTTATGATGCTTTTGAGTCGAGGCCAATGTATTTTTTTATTCTTTGCAAACGGAGAGCTGTGTATTTACATTATGCTAAAAGAGGGTAACGGAGTGATGACGCCATGAGCATCTACTCTGCGCTTCACATTTGGCTTTTTTCCAGGTCGGTAAGATTTGAAAAATGTTCAACTTTGAGTAAAAGTTCCCGTTTGGGATTATAAATGATTGCACTCGCCACGATGCCATCAAAAGACACTCGTTAGTCACATAGACCGGCCGCTCCATCCAGAGCGAGTACTCTACCTTGTGCCGACATTTTGACTTCTTTGAATATTCCGTATCATAGCAACCAGAAGCAACCAAAGTCTCACAGCTGGAAAAAACGCTTCGTCTTCAAAGTGCTCTCAAGTGCTCCCAGTGGGGCCTTTTCTGAAGAGAGCCTGGCATTTTCAACTGGGAATAAAAACCGGTGGCTGACACGGCCCCCTTAGTGTGCGGCACACAGCCAGATATGCTAAAACCTTGGGGTGTCTTCCCATTAGGCATTGCTGCATCGGTGTTCTGAACTTAACGACCGGCCTTGACTGTAGATCTGACTTGGCCGACAAAACCCTGTTCATACATGACGGCCGGAGGTCCACTTAATAAGACCAGCTGGCGAGATTCCGACTCCTCGTCTCAGAAGATCTGGCAGCAGCGTGAACACGGAGGTTCAGAAGTGTAAGTATGCAAATCCCAAACAAAGGCCCTAGTGAACAAACATGTGACTGAACTGACTGAGTGGCATCCACTGTCTATTGTCTGCTGTCACGGTCATGCAAATAAAGGTTATTGTCATTTTTGATCGTTTCATTATTCATTCATTCAACAGCTCTTTCTTGTTTTGGATGGATCCATTATCGGCGTCAGCTACATGCAGTCCAATTATCCTCAGATTATTTATTTTTTTGCTTGTTACGCCAGCTGGCAAAACATTTTTTTCCATCATATGCAAATAAAGTTGAGCACAACATGGAATCATAATCATTAAACAGCTACTTTTGTGAGAAAATATATGTATACGAGCTAACTTTCTGCTCAAAGGAGAGATGACATTTTGAGTGCGGAACGCTGTTGTATCATCTGGTTTTGTTAAATAACTCATATCTGTAATAGGTTTAGGATATTATTAACCAGAATCAACCCAACAACTCCAGGAACTCAATACTACAGAATCGGGAAAGTGATTTCCCAACAGGGCCGTTGGGCAAAATGATAAAAATCACCAACGGCACGACTTGAACACTATAATAATATTTATCAATCTGTCTAGTCCATTTAACTTAATATAAGCACACAGCCTTTCTCTCTCTTTATTTTCACTTACTGCTCCTGCACTCTGAGACAGGATAAGATCATCTGTTTAATGGGCATTTCCTCATTTCCTGGAATGGTGTCTTAAACTAACGTCACTGAACTGAGACTTTGGAGCCATCTGACAGTGTTAAAGACATTGTATGTATGACTCAGGGATCGGCAGCGGTGGATAAAGAGCTCTTCCTCGTTAGAGGAAATTAGCATGACGGCCGCTTCGAATCAAGACTATTAACTAGCGTAAAGACTAACCAGTGACGCATGCTTCCTTTTTCACTCTCCTGAGTCAGTGTCCACAGCAACCAGAAAAACATGGCATGCTAATTTGCACTAAAAACCAATCCAAAAGCAATTTAGTTTAAAACAAAAAAAAAGCTTTTAAGGTGGTCAGATGGACGATGGATGTTGTGCCACATGTTCTTCCTACGATGCTAAACTTTACATGGAACAAGGAGCAAAATCAAGACATAACGCTTTGCAATTTAGAGCGCAGTACTTGGCAGCCATATGCCAAACACCCGCTATAAAGATCTTTCTGTGTAAAGCCGCCGCATTAACTGAACATAACTTACACCTCGATGCCACAACAGCGTCGCCATTTAAAAAGGACAGTAAAAGACAGAAGTTAGCCTATTTAAAAAAAGTCGTTTGTTTGCATGCTGGGCTTTATTTGTTCCTCCTCAGACACATAAATCAAGCGTTTGAACAATTGCTTTACTAGTAGGTGGAAACTTAAAGAGCAGGTAAATTCCTTGGGCGTGCACATACCAGTCACAGACACTGTGCATGTCCAATGTTTTCCCCTTCAATCAATCAACGTTATATTGAGGATTTTCTCCTCATTACAGAATGTCAACACAACAGGGGTTAAATAAATGTGTCGGGTAGAGTAAGCTTGTTTTTCTACTGAAATACTGACTGACAAATGAGAGGGAAGGAAGAGTTGTGAAAGGACGAGGCCTGAGGCTAAAGAGCAGACAGTCCCTTGTCTAACACTGCTGGGTGTGTGCGTCTGTGTGTGTGTGTGTGTGTGTCTAATAGAATAAGATAAAGACATTATTCCTTCCCTTCAGTCTTTTGTGTATTGTTTATTACATGCATTCCTGCACAGGCAGTCGGCCAGGCCGGATTCCAGCAATTCTTGCTGAAATAATCTGCACACGAGGCAACTACATATGCCTTCTCTGGACATTTCAGAGCATTTGATCCACATTGAATCTTCTACCGACTTCCTGACTGATCCGAAGAAATCTGTAGTGTGACGGCGACAACAGAGAACGCCGGTCTAACTGCGAGAGGACCGATGAGTGACTCATAAACGGCACTACTGTTTGCACCGTGGACAGTTGAGGTGTTGCCATGTGAATGTCTAACTAGAGAGAGGGCATGGACAACCATTAACCTCGCATAACTGCCTGCCTCTCTTCCAGCAGCTGCTTAACGGAGGCCGAGTCAACAAGCGGGGCTTCGAATAGCGTTGTCAGTCTCGCGTGGTAGCTTTCCAGAATCGATGCACCAGTGATCTGTCCCTGTGAGGCACAAGTGTCACAATTCATGATTGATCAGAATTGCTGCGGGTTTTTGACAGCACAGAATCAATTGCTGGCCATTATTTCTACTACATATTTTGTGTGTGTGTGTGTTGTTGTTGCATATCACATCATATTAAATAGGCCTTCTCCCTTCCAGCGCGCAGCTTCATCTAGCGACTGACGTCTCGCTCATAAAAACCGCAAAAGCAGGCAGTAACATCTGACAGTTGAGTGCTGACACTCGTGCAAACACTCAATCACTGCCGGCATTTCGCATGCTGGAAAATGTATGTAAGGCTGGGGAGGAGTGCAAGAGTGTTACATTTCACTGATAGTTAAAGTTGCACCCGCTATGGAGATAAAAACCAGACTTGTGTATTATGATGCTTTCATGTTTCTCTCTCGCTCTCACTCCAAGGCCGTATAATTGCTTGTTGGCGCAGGATGTTTGCTTAACCTTTTCACCAACATTCACTCCCACTTCAGCTCACGTTATCCCTCATCCAGTTTTTAACACACAGAGCAAACCGGTCTTAAACTCCTTGGACTTGCTCTGCCGTAAACCACCATAGTTTCCACAGCGCAAAGAATGTGCGATACGAGGGTCACGGGAGAGACGATCCGTTCGTTGCGTTACACTTTGCAAAGTAAATCATGCTGAAACGCTAAGGACACCACCCCGTGTTGGTATAAACACGTTTGCCTTGTTCAGGCGTCTGATATGTAAACGCCTATTTACACATTTGCTGCCGATTAAAGAGATGACAAAGTCACACTCTCAAATATGCTCGGTGAACCTGAACAAAAACCAAACACCGGTTCTCTTGATTTTCTCCTCGGTTTGTTATAAAATGTCAAATGCATCTAATTTTTCTATTCAACATGCACGTCTGCTTTCCTCCCCTCCGACATCGTCAATCTTCTTTTATAGTGTCTGTCGAATTAAAATGCGGAGCAAACAGGTAGACTGTCAGACATCATATTCTCCCTTTTATGTCAGCATGTAATCTATTTCCTTTGGCAGATAACAGTGAGGTACAAGTGGGATCCAAGAACGGCATTCATAACGGCACAAGTGCCCTTTTTTCAGGAGTACCACACTACATATTCATATTTAGTCTGATATATTCGTAGCTTGGAGGATCTCAATATTTCACTTTACTACTAATAACACTAAAACTGAATTTATGCTCCTCTGTCGAGTTGTTTCACTGCTCCTGCGGTAGATGCCTACGGCGTGGGAACTGATTTATAGCGCTGCGTAGGACGCCGTTGCACCGCTACCTCACTAGATGTGTGTTGTACATTATCGTGCCGTGTCGCGCATTCATTATACTCCCAAAGTAATTGGGGTTTGCCTTCATTTATTTTCTTTGTTGTAAACAGAGCTGGTCATAGTTAGAAGAAGGCTTTCAGTGGAAGTGGTTTTGCCGGGTTTCACAAAATACACTTTTGTTTAAATGTAGTGAAAAGGGAGGATTGTCGAGCATTTTGTTTCCCAACCTGCTCCGTGTTTCGTCTTCTCTATCAGCAAATACTAACAGCGGAGGAAATACAGAGCAGACAAAGCTGTCCAATTACAATTCCTGTGGTCTCCACGTATACTTCGTCGCCTCGTACGGAGCTACCACCACGTCTCAACACGGAGGCATTCATCTGCCTTAAGCTGTTGAGTGACACGTTATCCACCCATATTTTTACAAACCAGTCAAGACAGTCCAATCCACTCAGGCTACAGCCGCAAGCTTGTTTCTCTGACTGTTTAAGTCCATTTCTTACATCACTTGCAGTAAGAATTTAGTTTGCCAATCGATCGGCCTCCGATCATTGCTAATTAGTTTGATTGGTGATCTCTATAAAATGTTGATCAGAAAATGCATTATTTGAAATATTTTCACTATACATTTGTCTGGTCTCACATGCTCTTTAATTCACTTTTATAGCAGAAAAACAATGTTGCAATGTCAGTTTCCCTCATATTGTGCAGCCCCTCTCACTAATCACGATGTTTCTTATCACAGGTGAATGAAAGTCTCCGATCACTGCACATTGCTGTGTTTGTTTTATTTTATTAACTGCATTCTCCCACCACCTTCCTGAGCTTTGCGTAATCTTCAGATTGACATGTTTAATGCGTGATTTTTCTATTGATTTTCTTTCAGAGGATGACACACATTTTCTGTCCAAACAAAAAGGGAATCTAGCTCCATCACCGTGACAGATTAATTGGAAAACAGAACAGGGACAGATAATGATGACTTCCTGCAGCCTGATGCGATCTGTAGCTTGTAACCGATGTCTGAATTGTGTCCGATTTGACTGACAAACTCATGCCAGGACGCATTGGGGCATAACTGTCAAGTCTGCGGGCTCCGAGATCGGAGATTTCCCACATTGGTACCCGATCGGCCAGACCGCATGCCGAGGTGGCCTGGCTCACATCGAGTTCAGATCTTGGTGAGGTGTGGATGGCAGGTGGGCACATCATCTTCCCTCACCGGGGACTTCCTCTCCCGGGCAACAGCAAAGAGATGAGAGGAGGAAAACCGGGGATGGACTGAGGATCTGGCGCACCCGATGAAAAAAGTCAAGATTACATTTTTATTTTATTTTTTATGAACATGAACATGTTCTGCCATTTCCGAGAAAACACAGCAGCACTATAATTTGTTTAGGGTGCATGATTTAATGCCAAGGACAGACAAATCAGTGTGTTGGGTACCAAAAATGGCAACCAGACTACACAAAATGGTTGATACTATTCCAAGTGTGGTTGCCGAGGGCAACTGGCCAACCATGACCGTCAATCCTTGGGTGGGCCTCATATGATGGCTAGTGACTGCGTGTCAAAACTGACTATTATGCTCAAAACTGGAAGATGTGTTGGTAGGATGTATTTGAAGTGATAAAGCAGAGGTGAGCCGGTTTAGATATCAAACTATAAAAATGAAAGCAGCAAAAACATCCAGTGGCTACTTTCTTCTTGCAATGCTTGTGCTAAACTATCCCCCTGATATTTAAATGTTCTGGAGAATTAACAACCAAAGCCTGTAATCCCAGTTAATTTCTTATCCAGGCTCAGTAAAAAAGGGAACTGGACATGATCACTGCGAGTCTGAAATTACACTTTAGCGTTCTATAAACTGAAGCTGCTTTGATGGGGAATATGTTTTCAACTAAACTGAATCACATTTCTGTTACCATGTGTGCTGCGGCGGCGAGGTGAAACCGTAGAACGCTGTAAAGCGTCAACGCGGTTGCAGAGAGAGAAAAAAATGATTACTACGTTTGCATCAGGTATTGATATTTGTATTGAAGTTCCACTTGATCGTCTGTTTCCACTTTGCACAGCAGCATTTTCTGTCCTTCGCGGATGTTCTCTCATTTACTTGTCAATACAAGCGATGCATGTGTTGCAGGAAGAGAGACGCAGTGGTTTCCCCTTTGATTCTACAGATGATAGCGGGTTCTGCAGTATGATGAGGGCGACGGGGACAGCGTCTCAGAGCCACCCACTGCCATCACGCTCCAGTATTGATGCAGCTCTGAGGAAATCCCACACATCACTGTTCTCGCTCTACGATAAGATCAACTCTTTAGAAAAAAAGACTGCTTTAAAAAAAAAATCAAGCTTACAGCATCTGGGAGGGCACCAGATTTATCCGCTTTCTGTCGACAAATTACGTTTTTTCAAGTGCGGAACGGATTGAAAATATCACAACAGTTTTATATCATTTTCTTTACGCTGGTGTATTAATCAGCTGTTGGTGGATGGAAAATTGCCGTGTGTAAGTCGCAGTGAAAAGATCACCAGTGTCAGGAACAAGTGAGGCGAGAGTGATTAATGAGGTCATGTTGCTTATGAGTGGATGGATGAAGACAGTACTGAAAGCAATTGTGTGTTAAACATACTAATGCAATTTGACAGGGCTTTCGTAATGACAACAGCATGAAATAAAAACACACAAAAAAAATTCAAACCTATCAACATCAGCTTGATTTTTAAGTCACAATTCACTGTGGCGTTCCTCTTCAAAGAACCCAGAGGACGATTCTTCAAACTGAAGGCAAATGAGACAGCATTTTCGCAGCACTCAAGGCTGTGCTGCGCCACAAAAGCAGACAATATCTTTATAGCTTGTGTGGGGGGAAGAGTTGAGTGTAACCTGGGCTCGCATCCCAGGAAAAGATGGATCACCGGTCTTTGGCAAAGCAGCAACCGTGCAACAACCATTCAGTGTGCGCTCTCTTTTCTGCTGTAACTGGCAATTCGCGAGTGAGAAATCCACTCGGCGCTATAAAAACTAAAAGCAGAGTTGCATATCCTTTGGCCCGTGATACTACTTTAGAGTTGAAACGCCACATTGAGTCGACTTTACAAATAGTAGCCCCGAGAAACAAAAGGAGTCTCACATAACACAGCCGTTTCAGGGGATTGGTGGATCAATAGTGACTATAAAAAAAGACACAGATCTGTTTTAAATCCTCCGTTTACTCAAACCCACTGCATCTCCAGCAAAGCTGTCAGAAAAACAGCCGACGTTTAGGAAAAAAAAGAGCAAATAACGGAAAACAGCAACAGGCAGTTTTAGTTAATGATGTTTACAGAGATAGCGCGGGTCTGCGAGTGAGGTGAGCTGTTGTTTCCATTGCACCCATTTAAATATTTCTCAGGTGTCTCCTAAGCACCGCTGTTGGCTGGAAACTGCATGTGAACCTCGGCAGTTTGTTTCTGTTGGGAGCTAAAGAAATGGTCCGACGCTGCTGAAACCTTCCACCCACAACAGCTCGAGATGACACTTATCTCACAACGGATTGTATACTAAACACTATAGGGCACAATACACAACACTTAACCCATTACAGTAATGCCTAATGCAGGCTTTTTTTATTCAGAGCTATTCAGCTGTTAAAACATGCGTCTGCGGTACATAACAGATTTTAATGTTCAAGTATGCCACGTGCAGCTGTAGGGAAAATACATGATTGCATTGGATTCTCTATTAAGGCTGTAACTAATGACTGCTAATGACTCATAAAAGCAGCACATTTCCACACTGTTGCAGCTTTACAATGATCTTAGCCTTGAGATTTCTGTCAGTACACAGTAAACACCAATAATTTGTGTGATTAAACCACACAGCAATTTAGCCCATCCAAGCCGAATCCAAAACTTCCATATCACGCAGCTGAATATCAGAGAAAAACAAACCAACCAATAAAATAATTACTTCTGCTGACACGATTAACAGATTTTTGCAAATAAATGTCATAATTTCGTCCGCACCGTCACACAACAATATGGATATTGATCTTGCAAATGAGCGTGCTTTCCGATAAACAAAAGGAAAGATTCTGAAGACGACATCCGGGGAAGAAGTTGTTGCAATGGTGCAAAGATTACTAAAGAGGGATAAATACTTGATCAGTACCGATACGCACCAGCCGGCAAGCAAACTGTGATGAACATGTATTTTGCGAGGCTAAATGCAACAAAAAAGGATCAAAACAAATCATACATTTTGGAATCTTTTTTCAATACATACAACATGCAGCACATGGCTAAATATAATTCAGTCTCGTCTTTAATAATGAAAACCAGAATTTCCACTCGTTGCGATAACATACATTACAAGAAATGTTTGTTTTTGTCTCCTTCAACACTTTTTATGCATTGATTCTTCCTTTTAAATTAATTCATGAACAGTGACTGACTACCATCTGGATATCGGGTCAAGCCATGTCGTGGTGTTTTTCTGCAGACTCACCTACTGGACGTTGGAGCGTCCAACCGGCACTCAAACAAGGCCAACCCCACTTACGTAGAGAGAACCACTTCAAATACATCTCAAGCTTGGGGAAATAATGTTTCGAACTACAAAAAGTGCTCTCTCTCATCTCAACACTAACTGCATTATGAGGCTTAACGTGAACTCACCACCACACTAAGGGAATTAAGGAATGCATACCCTTCTCAATTAGCCGTATAAGTAAAAGCCAAGGATATAAGTGTATATGGGGTAGGCTTGGCCGGTATACCATGGTATTTAGAAGTCCTGGCTGTATGATGTTCAATCAGTTCACAGTCATAAATACAGCAGTCCACTTTCTATGATGCTGTTTTGATGTGATCCATTACACACAGCAATGCAGCAGGCGCCACCGGAGGCTGGTATCTATGATTTAACAGGCGGCTGAGTTCTGAAAGATGGCGACTGTTTTTTAGTCTTCTTCAACCTACAAAAGCAATTGATAGACATAATTCCGCCACCACCACCTGCATATCACCCCTTCAAAGCACCAGCTACCTTTAAGGACACAGGCTAAATGTTTTCTTACTTTGCCATCAGCTGCTGTTCGGCCATGAGATGACGGGAGCCTTATAAAGCCAACATAATCCCCTTGTCCTGGGCTAATCTAATGCCCTGAACCTCTAAACAAACATGGTTAAATTCTCTTCTTCCACGCTGTTTCTTTGATATCCAGCCTGATGTGGAACAGATCTTTCTGTCTGGTCGAAATTAACACAACACTTTTACTGGTTCTGCAGATCCTTGAGACTTAACATTCCCCAGGAACCCATTTGAGTGAAAGCCACAGTGTCATCACTTTTACCATCGGTTGTTTTCCTACTGAACAAGGACATATCTCAGCGGCTCAGTTATCTCAAAAATCTAACTGATGAATGAGGAAATAGTTGTTCCCTCAAGTGGCATCGCTCTCAAGTTCACCTCAGGCTCTCATTCGAGCGCCGGGGCAAATTTACACAACAACAATAAGATGTCATGTTATCGTGTGGCACTTACAGTCTTAAATTTCCCTTCCACTTCACAATTGATGGCTCTGTCAGATTGCATAAAAACGGGTCTGACGTGCAACAACAAGGCTTCTAACACCCTTTATAATGATTAGAACAAATTACTTCTCAAAAAAGAAAGTTAGTCAGCTGGAAAGGAATCAGTACAGCCCTCTGCCTCCCAGTGAGCTGGTACTGAATCTTCCTTGTAAGACAAGACGGAAGAGAACAAATGAACATGTTTGCTCTGAAGAAGTACTACGATGGTGAATAGGAACACCAGTGCGCCACTAAATATTTTGCCAGATACATCATTTCAATTTTGGGAAATAAAATCCTTGGCAACGTCAGATCCTCTGGGCTAGGCTGTGGTACATTACTATGGCTTGCATTGATTTCATTGTGACGAGCAAATGAGAAGAATACAGAAGAATGGGTCTCAACATAAAACACCCTTACAATGTACAAAATCAATACCAGAGAAGGGAGTCAGTAATGAATCACTGACCAAACGCTCTTACAGGCTAAGTGAAAGGCTTGAATCATTTATAGGCACAGCTGACAAATCACTAGCTGCTCTAGTAAAGGTGATCGTCACTGTGCTCTGTGGAACAAAGTAGCCTTTTGTGGTTAAAAAGGGTGAAACTACTGAAATATTTTACTGGTGACAAAACCACGCAAATTAATTTAGGGTTTTCAAGGTGCCATGTGTGTGCTCCTTTTGTCGGCTGTGTTGGCGTTACTTCCTGTATTACTACTGAAATAATTTCCCAACCACATGTCTGGCTACAAATGAACCAATTTCACTTCAAGCAAACCAACTGACCTCTATGTTGAAAGCATTAAGTACTGCAAAGCCACAAATCGGCTGCTAGCTAACCGAATGACAACTCAACGTCTGAAAAATATTGAATAAATGCATGGCGCAAATAAGCCGTGTTTATTGCATGACGAAGTGGATTAACGGTACAGTGATTACTACAATTGTGTGTAGGATTACCGTCTTGCATTAACAGTGTGTTATGGTTTTCCCTCCATACGCTCAGAGCTATTGCCACACCCTGACAACAGAGAGGCCAAACTGATATTTAAAATTAACGGCAGCGTTAGCCGAGAAAGCTTAAGGCTCTTGAGGAACAAGTTTAAATGCATCTCTGCCAAATATTCTACGTTTCCTTTCACTTTCCTGCTGACTGGTGGCATTTATCTGAACAAATGGCAATGACTAACTGATTCATCATTTCCACAACCAACTTAAATGAACAAACAAACCACACATTGCATTGAAATCACATCTTGCAACAGCTCTCTCGTCTTCATTTCTTGACAAAAATGAGCCAATCCTTGGGTGGGTAGTACACCCGACTAAAACAGGATTTTGAGGCAGATACTGACATCAGTAATTGTGCGAATAAAAATGATCCAATAATTGTATATCGTAATATATATTCAGTGTAAATATAAAACTGTCAGGGCTCTGCGTTGAACTATGTAAAGGTGACACTGATACATCTCCAATAAGCTATTGGCACCTTGAAGTTAGGGTGGGTAATGTTTAGAAAACATTGGTTGAGATTCAATTTACATCCCGACAGCAATCAATACATTTCAAAATGATATCACAATGGATCCTTTTTGGGGAAGTGGCTTGAGGGGAAATCATGAAGGGATGGGCTGTCGGTGTTGCCAACATTGCAACTTTCTCACTAGATTTTAGTGACTTTTTGGAGATACTGCTGCTAGCTACTGTCACTGGGAAAGAGTTGGCAACATTGTCCGGGTTTTTATTTTTTTTATTTTATTGGATGCCGTTTAAAATATAGCTCACGCGAGCTGGTTTCTCCAATGTTGCTGACCACAGCGAGTCCAATTGTAAGCAGTAAGCAATAACAAGCAGGGTTCCCACTCCAAGTCAAATGTCAAATTCCCCGACTCTTACCAACTAAAAAGCTGAATTTCCATGACCTAGTGGTAAAAACAGGCGGCCACAGTATTTATTTGTACAATTTAAGTAAAAAACACTATGTTGACGAGTGGTAAATTGGCCCTGAAGAACCAAGTAACCATAACAACCCTTCACGGAATAGAGGAAAACAAACCCGGTGCAGAAAAATACAGATTGGACATTATTACATTTTAATAAAAGGCCACTACATTTTTAACATGCTACAAACCAAAAATATATACAAAATCTGACTTTCCCTGTCTGGAAGAGAATTTTTAATATTCCCTGAATAACATATGTGAACGACAAATCATAATTCTTTCTTGGACAAATACAGCTTAGTTTCTTTGTGTTTTGTAGTAAAAAAAATATGAAATTCTGCACGTTGGAGCCATATTATCAAGGTACTGGGTCTGGAGACTACTTGGCCATACTTTAATGTGGTACAGTCATAGTCCATGAAACAGCACAGACCACAGGGTTAGCCCTTAGTGGTCTTGTAAAAGAAATAATTGTGCTTTAATTGAATGACTCACTTTGTGGGGGGGATGGGACAGCCCCAAAACGACACGAAAAAAAATATATAAGAATCTGAGCAATCTGTTAGAGAAAGGGCACCCAAAAAAACTTACCATCCACCATTTTAATAAGATATCTTGTCACCTTGGAAGAAGCCCACGTCCCAGACAGAACTTGTTTTGTGCAACAAACAAGCTGTGGTGAACGCAGTCGCGGAAGTGAATGGTGAGGGTTCAAACAATCAGACAGACATTGTGTTGAAAACCTCAAGAGAAGAAATGTTTATCTTGAGATCAAACCCGCCTGAGACAGACACCACACTGGTGGAATCTGCTGCTTTAACTGTCGCGTTTCCTCATAACGTGCTGTTGGCTAACATTCAACTTGAAATTAAAAAATGTGGATTAAAATGCAGGGCGACTAAACAAACGCTGCTGTCCTCGCGCTGACCGTTACTGCCCGCGTGAGTTTAACCGATAGCCGTTGTATTTGAGTCGCTTTGACGTTACTTAGCTGCCAGTTTTTGTACTTGTTTACACGTACGGTTGAACTTCATACACGCTAGCACGCAAGGGTGCTAACTTAGCTTCGGTGTAATGAGCTAATCCGACTAGTACGCTAGCTGGCAAGGGCGAAACAATGAGCTCAGAGTGGAGTCAGCCTTGGCTAGCTTTCCTGCTTGCTGCATGCTGTGTTGGGGGGCTACACGGACGTAAAGCTAGCCAAGCTTCGCTTCGCACGCAACGGCTAACGTTGCGCGGCTAACGAGTCGTAGCGCGTATCAACAATGAGAGCGAAGAAGAAGAAAGACAGAAATAGTAGTAACTTACCGACTTAGCTAGCCACTCCTATTCCAAACCCTGGTCCGTCCATGGTGGCGTGCACTCCGTAAAAAAAAAAGAACAAACGAAGAGAGTGAACTGTGATTAAAAATCTCTAAAAAAATAAAAAATCTGAAGCACCAGAAAGCGGTGGCAGCTCACTCCCCGAGACATCCAGCACAAGAGAGGAGGGGAGGCCAGCGATTCACTGGACTTCTGCCATCACACTTCGCGATACCGTCCTCATCGAAAACAACCCGAGTCCGGAGGGCATTTCTTTTATTATTATTATTTTATTTTTTTTGTATATCGGTGCCGTGTTCAAAGCCCGACACAAGTCCAGTCCTCTCCCGCGACCTTCTGGCAATTAATCCCCCAGTGAATAGCTTACCATCCAGGTTAATTCCTCCCGTATTCACCGTTTCTGGATGAGTGCCGCGGTGGTTCTTCTTGTGGGAACCGATACAATGTAGCCAACCAGCAGCAGCGGCGGCGGCGGCAGCAGCGGGAGCGGGGAGGAAACCCAGGAGGAGGCGCTCCGGTCGGATCGAACTGTCACCACGCTCCGCGAGGCACCGGGCAGGAAAACATGGAACTGGATTTCCACGTGACTGGACTGTGATCGATTGTTCTCAGAGAGAAACTAGCCATTCCAGAAATATAAAAATACATACTCCAAGTACATGTCCTGACTGCAAGGATGTGTCATGAGAGGTACAAATACCTTGTTAGTGTACTTAAGTAGAATTTTCTACTTTTAAGTATTACAGTAAGTATTTGTTTTTCTGACAATGTTTTACATTTATCCCTACATTTTAAAACAAATATTTGTACTTTCCGTACATTTTTTAAAACAGGCTCGCCACTTTAGTTTGAATGCATAGGAGGGGAATTATCGATTAATATTTGATATATTTCACTCTACCAGTGTATAGATTTCTTCATATGTCTGTTTATTTATCCAGTCATACTTGCTTATAGATTATTTATTATCTTAATCTGTTTTTTTTTCTTTGCTTGCTTTGTTTCCTGTCACCATTGTATTGTTGTACAGCTACTCTGTGTGCCTTTAATTGCCTCCCATGGACAATTGAATTGAAGTGAATAAAAGTACTTCAGTACAGTAGTACATACATTGGTGGAGTGCTGATTCAGATTCTAATACCACACTATATCAATACTCTGTTACAAGTAAAGGTCCTATCTGTATAAAATGTAACTTAAGTAAGTAAGAATACTTAGGAAAATGTATTACAATTAAAAAACCTAAACTATTATTGATATAGTAGCCAAGAAAATAGCTAATACATTTGCTGTCAATTGGCTAATTGATTAATCGAGTAATCATGTCAGCTGTTGGGTAGTGTAAATTCTGTTGAACTGACTGGAGGGTCATCGTCAGTCTGGTAATGTTATTTTTTGCAGGCACAGCATTTATCCAAATATTAACAAGGAGTCCTTTATAAAGGGTTTATAAGCTGTAAGTAATGGCTTTGTTATTTGATTAACAAGCATTTCATGATTAATCCATATTTGTGGGTTGCTGGGTGAAACCCATATGGTCCGTGTTTATTTGGTGATAATGCATTTATTAATGTCGATAAACCATTAATAAATGCTCATGGGTTTCTCACTTAATAAAAAGCCATTTAGTCTGCACATTTAAACATGTCATTAATACATATTTTTTTCATTTACAACAATCCAAGTCTGCGGTTATACATTTTGATATGTTATTAAAAGGTGGATTATGGTCCGGTGTTTTTGGCAGACCTTGCTGGAGGAGGGGGAAAACAGCCAAAGGGTTTTGTCACAACCTGGCAACCTTGTTCATATTAGTAGCCATTATTAAAATTGGTTAAAAAAAGACGTAGTAGTTGATTTATCAAACATTTATAAAGATTTGCCTCAATAGAAGGGGGCATTGTTGAAGCAGTCTATTATTATTATTACTATTATTATTAATGAAGACTTAATGATGGATAATCTGTTACATGCTGCATTTGGAGTGTGAAAGTAATCACGAGCAGCTAAAGGAAACATTCTCATATCATCTGTACATAATTAGCGGTTTCGCTTTTCTTTCAACAAGCATCAAATGTGCATCTTGTTGAATGTGAACACTTAATACTCTGATTGTACAAAAAGAAAAACAGTGTTGAGGTTAAAAACATGATCTTCACGCTTCGGGGCAAATTGGACAGGTTACCTGAGCCACGCTCTCATTCCACCCAACGGAATCTATTAGTAAACAACGAGGAGGGAATATCTCTGAAGAACAGCCGGGAAATAAAAAGCTTCCAACAAGGAGACCCTTTCATATATGTTAGGATTCCCACTCTCACCGCTCCACGGATAACCTTTCATGTTTACCAGCTTCAAACACCACGGAGGCTTTAAGTCGTTGTCTCTCTCAGCGCTGGTTTCCCAGGCAACAAGAATATGATAATGTTGCCTTTGACATGACAGAAGGAATCATCTCGCTAGCAAACAGAGACAACAGGCGCGGGGAGGGGGGGGAGGGGGAGGCAAGGTGGGGGAGGGGGAGGGGGGCTGAATTAATGGACTCATTTTCACACAGAGGGGAAAAAGCAGCAGCAGCTACTCACCATCCTCCATCCATCCTCCATCTTCCTCTATTGCCTCCAATGCATTCCTGACACACTTGTGCCCCCCCTCCCCCCCCTCCAGGGAACAGCCAGCCTCCATTGGAAAGCTAAATAACAGTCAGTGGCAAGTGGGGACCAGAGGGGACAGATTTCTGATGATGACTGCCCATCAACACGGAGGCTCCCAGAAAAAGAAAAAAAACCCAACTTGCTCTTTCGCACCAACTAAAAAAAACCTTGAAATGAACAAGCTGTGTGGACGCCATGTGTTTTCCATCAGTGAGGAGAAAAAAAGAAAAAAAAGGGGGCTAATCAGCCAGCCATGTGGAATCACAGTGGGGCTGGCTTGATTCCTGTGATCATCTTTCCATTACTCTATAAAAGAAACTGTAAAGCCTCAAATCCCACCTGAAGATGTCTTACACTTGAGCACATGTGTAAATTCAAGAACTGCAGCACATTCATGTAGACACGGTAGAATAAAGTGATACTAAATAAACATCATTATTAAGACAAGGACCACTAATAGCATAGGGTGTATCATTGTAGCTTTATTAATAGATTTCAACGATGCACATTACCGTGACCCGATTCATTTCCATTCTGCAGATTGATATGGAACAAAGCCTCAGATCTTCCTTCTGCATGTGTGGAGGGATGGCAGTCCACCAGTCCGTTGGTCCAGACTGAAATGTGTCATCACTGGATGGATTGCCATGAAATTTGGTCCAGATATTCATGGTCCCCAGAGGATAAATCAATGACGTGTTCTTGTTTTGAGTGAAATGTCTGATTGAAATGATTAAAATGATTGCTACAAAATGTTGGTCCAAACATTAATGGTCCCCAATCACTATGTGCACGTTAGCATGCTAATCTTAGCATTGAGCTCAAAGCTCGGCCTCACAGAGCTGCTAGCTTGGCTGCAGACTTACTATCTAATTTCATGTGACTGTTTGTATTCAAGAAAGGAAAGTAATCCGTGGCATGCACACTCATTATTTAGAAAACCATGGACGGTCTGTTACATAGGGAGTGACTGAGTGAATGAGGGAGTGACAGCCATCGTCTCGTTATAGGATATTCAGGTGGAGGTGTGGGGGGGGGGGGTCATATGTTTGTTTCTCTCTCCTGTGTTTTTTTATTGTCTGCTTACAGCCATGCAAACAGCAGCGAAGGCCGTCTACCACTCGTGCTTAATGGATGGGACTCATGCACAACCACAGCATGCGTTGAGCTTAGCAGGAATAATTTCCCTGTGAACATGAGATCAGCCAAGAGCCAAGAATTAATCGGCAATGAACAGTAACGTCAATAAAGTCACACTGGACACATTCTGCTGCAGAGATTATTTTAAACCGAGACACATCTGGTTCCTAGACGACTCTCGGGGCAAATATGTGACTCGAATATCGCATCGGAAATGCAAAATGAAAGGAATAATAGAAAACGTGACGTGTCACAGATGGTTAAAACTCTTTTTAACACATGTTGTGCCTCTGACAATAATGGGAGCAAGTATGAAATTAATGACATGTTCTTTTTACTCCATCTTTATTTGAGACGAAGTGAGGATTTGACCCAATTTGTCAAACAGAAAATAAACCACAGACGTGAAGCATTGCTTCTCTGAAATAATTATTGTCAGTATGGTGACTATATGGTATTTCTTCCTCAAAAAAATGTTGTGATCGTTCCAAATTTAAACGTTGCACCTCACCCTTAAACACATGAGAACAGGCACAGGGATACATTTTTGCAAGCCTGCAGCAAAAATCGAATTTGTATTTATTGTCTATCATATAGCAATATGCTAATAGTTAATCCAGAGTAATCATGTTAGGTATCTGTTACAGTGCCTGCTCCTAAGAAAACGGAAGCCTGGAAGGGACTATTTTACATATTCAAGAGACTAAAGCTTGACAAATCACAATGTTCAGAGGTTTAGCCCTCGTGACAGAAGAGGCCTGGAAGACAGATCTGAACTGTGTGTGTTATAAAGCTCTGAAGGAGCTGAGAGGAAGCCCTGGTGGGGGGGCTTTATACTCTAATATGAACACACAGGAGTCTCTTGAGTTTGGAGATTCTGTTATTTGCAGTGTTTCTGCCTCATCTTTTTTTTTTTTTTTAAATCAATGTGGCCATTTTTTTACATCCACCCTGCTTCATTTGTGCTGCTACAGGTACCATCTCAGTCAGCAAGGTCAAAAGGTCACGGACTAAATTGATCACTTATCAGTGGATCTTTAGAAATGGCAGCGAGAGAAAGCCATTTGTGATGGGAAATCCATTTTTAATTGAATTTATGCATCTGCTCTCCCTTTGAGGACTCACAATAATTTTCTTGTTGAGCCGGAAGGCTTTTTTTTTTTTTAGTAAAGTCGGTTAGGTCGTGGTCGGTATGTGCCGCTTTGCAGATAATTTGCACAACAAAGATCCCCTTTGATCGCTCGATTTGTGGAAAAAGGAAAATGTATAGAACAGACATTAACATTTACTGTTGCCCACCCCTCAAGGGCAAAGGGGTCGCGGCCCTTCATGAGGAGAGAACGCGCACAGACGCTGGCGTCTTAGATCTCTCATTCTGCATTGAACTCACTTGCCTTGAGGGGACGGAAGCTTTCAAAAAAAGTCCATGCGCTTCTCCTCCTCAGATGGGGCCCACCTTGTACCTCCGGACTAACCAAAGCCGACGAGCCATGACACCCTGGAGACGGCACAAAGGCATTCTGCTCTACTTAGCTACTCTATAAAGCCCCGTTCCTACATGAAGGTATCCTGACGTGGCAGACGGAGGCATCTCTCACTGTGAACAGACGAGCTATAGTTTGAAATCTGAGGAAATAGAATACAAAGCTATTCAGCCAGCACCTGGTTTGTACAACATAGCTGTCTTTGTGCTAAGCTAAGCTAACTGCCTGCTGGCTCTAGCTCCATAATTCCCTTACAAACATGGGGGTGGTATCAATCTTTCTCATAACGCTCCGCAATGTCTCCCCCAAAGCGATCCCTTTAATTGATCTACAGCTCCCCGAAGTGCCTGGATTGCATCCTGTCGGTGGGAGCGGCGAGGTACCGCATGTGTGAAGCCCTGATATGTTGTTGCATCAACAGACTGTCTGTCAAACTGCCTTCAATGAGCCACCACTGACAATATCCGCTTTCTGAATATTTCCCTCGTACATCCACTCCGGCTTTCGACGAGCAGCGCTCCGTGACACATTATGAGATGGATGAGCCACAAGCTGCTCCCAGGTTGTATTGTTCCCCCAGCCTGCCGCCACCTCTTCTAAAGTGCTCCGAAGCCTAATTCCTCTTCCAGGCCTGTGGGGATGGGGGGATGGGCCCCGCCGCCCTCAGTCCAATCAGTCTCTCAGCAAGGACACAAAGGTCCTGCTGCTTCTACAACTGGAAACTTGGCTTGATGGCGAGCAGGGCATACTGCTGGACTGGAGTCAATTGCATTTAATTTCAATCAGGAGATTCGGCTGGGCATCTTTTCAGCCCAAATGACGAATAAATACATTAGCATTTTTTTTTATGTCTGATTTAATTTAAAAACCTTGGCTAACTGGCTGAAAGTCAGACGGATTTTTCGATGGGAGTTCTTAACGGCTGCTCAAAATTAGATGACGCCCCGCATGTTGCATTCCTTCATCCACTCTGATTTGTCTCTCTGCCCTCCTTAACAGCAGGGTGGAGGGTTTCTGATGTAGCAGAAGGAGCCTCAGGCACACCGATCAAGCGTGTGGAAATGCCACTGATAGCAAGTTGCTGCGATTCAAAGAAAAAGGTTAGACATTTTGGGAAATCTGCCTATTCGCTTTCTGGAGGAGAGGAGGATGAGAAGATTGGCACCCCTCACATATATTATATATTTTATATATATATATATATATAAAAAGCTACAGTTAATGAGTGGAGCCAGACGTTTCTTTGGTGATGACACAGCTGTGGAGTTAGGTCTGGCTGTGCGAAACTAGTCCAAAGGTTAACAAAATCCACCTACCACAGTGTTTCTTGGCTCTGAGCAATTTGTAGTTAACCAGCAGAGACTTCAGGAACTTCAGACCCCCCTTTGAAACGGCGAACTGCAGCTTTTACACTTGAATTTTTGTGCAGATTAAACAAAGGAGATAGAACATTTTAATTAGTGAGCTTTAGATGTGCTGCTAGGTGGATTTTGTTATCTTTTTTTGCAGAGCCAGGCTAGCTGTTTCCCTGTTTCCAGGCTAAGCTAAGCTAACTGGTTCCTGGCTTTAGCTTCATATATAACAGACAGTTCTTCTCATCTAAAAATATACAAATAAAAAATTGTCTGGTTGCATGGAAGACCTTCTCACTTGATTCATTATCTCAGTAAACATTGTAAACATGAGTTTATGGTCTCAATCACTAGTTTCAATTATTTTTCAATACAGCCTGATGTTCTTTTCATAAATGATGGTCCATTTAGAGTCAATTAGACCATAAAGCAGGGTATGCTTTAGGGCATGGCTACCTTGTGATTGACAGGTCGCTAACACGACGTCACTACAGTTGCTTCCAATGCAATTAGCTACAAAGATAACTTTTACACTTAGAAGCTAATTTTGTTTACAGCTTTGCAAAGGAAGCCAGATTGAGCTAAATGCAGGAAGGTTGCGGCTCGATGTTTTCATCAGATCCACCCGTCGCTCCTCAGCAGTCCAAATATGGTCACTTCCTTTCACTAGTTGCAAAAAAAGATGGCTAAGACCAAAATGCCGAACTCGAGGCTTCAAAAACCGTAGGCCACAAACCAATGGGTGACATCACGATGACTACGTCCAAATACAGGAATAAACATATTTCTGTATTATGTTTATTTAACATAATGAACATTAACCTTTAAAAGCAGGACGATTTGCGGCAGACATCTCCTCTGTTGCAGCTCACTGGAGCTCAGACAACATGGCTGTATTTATGTGTAAATGCATCGCCGACAGCATTTCTTCCACACAAGTGCATCCCCGTCTTTTATGCATGAAAAAAACAACAACACATGATCTTATGGTTTATGTAAAGAGGCTTAGTAAAAACTGCATGCGCTTAATTGTTCAGCATGGCGGCACAGGGCTCTTGTTTACGTGAACTTGGGATGTCTGTTCTCATCCGGAGGAACGCTGCTGAGCTGCAGGACAGAAGAAGAGGCCACCCACAGGGCAAGTAGCTGTCATCGTTGATTCACCGGGGGCTGAGTTTAGCAAATTCTTAAGCAGCCTCTCTGCAGAGAACCCACCTTCAATGGAGGGACTTCACAAAAGCGACCTCTCACATTCCCTGGGTGGGAGATTACTGGGAGGGCGAGAGCAATTATGCGTCCTCATGCTGAATGGAGTGGAGCAGAGAGTCGTAGATAATCTGCAACTCAAACAAGAGTAAATCTAAGCTAATCAACAGCGAATTACAATGCCAGGCACAGGCAAAAACATAACAACTTCAGTATGGGTGGGTGTGTGTGTGTGTGCTGGTGATTCATGCTATGCTTTTCAAAACACAGTGAAACACGCCTTCGGGCAGGAAACAGCTTAGTCAAAGAGCCACTCAACACATACGGAGGGTTATAAACACACAGCAACGCAAGAACAGGTAATATGTTGAAACACAAAATGACATTACACTGGCGGAATATCACTCAGAGCCTGTTACAACAGCACTTGAGCCAGAGGAAAGACTTCATAATGGAGATGCCAGAAATCTGTGGGTACTTGAATAAGCACGTAAGACCTTAATTTGTGATTTCAGAGGATGTAGTCTGTGCATGTTCCCGAAGAGATAGACGTCCCTCTGAAGATTTGGTTTGTTTTTAAAAGGAAATGAAGATGCCGGCGTGATGAACGAGTATGCTCCGGTAGCCGTTATAAAAGAACAGACTTCACCCAGGTCTTATGAGGTATGCCAAACTATTATTTGCAAGTAAATGATTAATTTAAAATCTGAGTGTACTTCTGGAAAAGACTGTTTGAGTTTCAGCAGCATTAAAAAGTGAGTGCTTGAATGCTAATATAAGACTCAGAAGCATCTTTGTGATTAACAAGAGTGAATTAAAGGGGGCAGAACGTTGCCACTAGTAATATCTAGGGAGACATTTAGGCTACGTGGAGGCAACGGGAACGTTTTCCCTTCGCGTTTAAAAAAAAGTTCATTTAGGCGATAACATTGTTTTGAAAACGATCTGCAAAAACGAACATAAAATGCTGTGGTGTGCATGCCAGGTAGCGGGCGGTGAAGCTTTCTGATATATAGCCCTTCCTGCGCATGTAAAAAAAAATCCCAGTAACGGCCCCTAAGACTTTTGCATTGACCACAATGTGGCAACAAGCGAGGCAGCTTTATCAAATTCCATTCAAAGATATAATCCTCTTAAGATTTCCAGCATATTAAACAAATCTGCTGATATTCAGTCAGCCCTTAAATGTATGCACACTCAGTAGTCACCTCCCTGAAGGAACTTGTATTGTCAGTTGCAGAGGCCGTCATTCCTGTGCAGGATACAGATGACACGCACCAGATTCAAAGGAAAGAAGACTGTTTAGACTGGAAATATCTCTGCGTGATGCCAAACGTTCAGGAGACTCGATGAAACGGCGTCCAAGAAGTTAAATAATATGTCGGTGAGCCTGAGGTTTTATCAGATGGGCTTTTATAGTCCTTTGAGGCAAGATTTTATAACTCTGAAAAGTTATTGTGGCAGCTATAATTTTCTCCTCCCACTAAATGCTCGTGAGGTAAACAACATAATTACCACAATGCCAAACTTTACACGCTATAAGGCTGCGAGGAATGTGCACATGCCTGTACTGTATTTGATTAGTCCAAACAGTGTGTTGCCGGGTTGACGCCGGGTTACGGCGATGAGGCCCGTGCCAATGAAACGCCGCCACTGAAATGAATGAGAAGGCTGTGCTTTTTAACGCGGTACAATCGTTGGTTTAAAGGCTGCTCGGTGTGAGAAGGGTAACGGCAGGCCGACCTTCGACGAGGAGAGAGGAACATTTCTCTTGCAGTTTTTAACTTCTTGACTAAAAATAAACCTGAAATGTTTTTTGTCTCCGTTGTCTCATAAAACCCGAGGAGCGAACTAAAACAAAATTAAGCAATCTCTAGTGTATCTCTTGTGTGAGAAAACCAGTAGATGATGGCGGCACATTTTCTAAAAGATGACAACAACATACAAGCTTTTTTTTAATTTGAACAAACTTTAATTGGAAAAGAAGCAGAAAATTAGACATAAGAATTATATCTTTTTTACATTTCTGTCAAATAGAGATAAAGCAGTATGTAGAAATGTGTCACAATTGTTACATGTCAATGTAGGTATGCAAAACACAAATGCCAGCTGATACTGATAACATGTCAGCGTTGATAACTCCTGATGAAATGTCAGGACAACCCGGCGGAGAATGAAGCCATTTGTTTGAAAACAGAATTTGCCGTGTTCCCTCGAGATCCGACTGTTTTTTCCTCCTCGGCTTCTCCTCCTGACGTCACTCTGCAGCTGACGGGACCAGCCCCTTCTTGGCACCCTGGTGGTAATGACTCTCCAGCTTCCCTGTGAGAGAAAGGGGGTGGGGGAGGGGAGGGGGAGGAGGCGAAAAAAGAGGAAGGGATGAATCAAAACACCATCAAAGGGACAGTGACCTTCCTGAGAGCTCAAGGCCAGCTGATTAGAGGGGGCCTAGCATAGACAGTGGAGAGGGAGAGAGAGAGAGAGAGATAGAGATAGAAAGAGAGAGATGATGAGGTAAAAGGCCAAGCAGACCTTTTATTCCACAGCAAAGAGCGATGAGGCCACAACCTTGGTTGGCAGCAAAATAAGGTCTTTTAAATCAGTTACAGAGAGCCACATCCAGTGTGCTCTAATGGTAACCACACATGCAAAGGAGGATAATATATGCTGTTCGTCAAAGCTAGAATCAACCGGTCATGTTGCAGTTTAGCTCCACGGCTCCCTCAAATGTCATCACTTCATCATTTCTATCCAATTAGACACACACTATAAAATTGTCATAATTAGCATATGAATTCTTGAGCTATGGCCAAAAAAAAACAATTTATGAGGTCACGGTGACTTTAGACCACCAAAGACTAATCAGTTTATCCTCGAGTCCATGTGGACGTTTGTGCCATATTTGAAGAGCTTCCCTCCAGGCGGAGATATCGCGTTAACAAGAGGAGAACCTGGGAACATAATGCTCCAGGCCACGGCTGTCACAGGCGAGCAGA
The DNA here is from genome assembly GCF_963514095.1 of Eutrigla gurnardus. Classification (NCBI taxonomy): domain Eukaryota; kingdom Metazoa; phylum Chordata; class Actinopteri; order Perciformes; family Triglidae; genus Eutrigla; species Eutrigla gurnardus. The sequence goes on along the minus strand of NC_139915.1, from coordinate 28,181,071 downwards.
CATAATAATACAGAATTATACAGAGCTACAAGAAAATGGACCTTGTAATATTTTAAGTCTTGTACCAATTACATACATAAAACGTGAAAACAAGACGATTCATCCATACAAGGCATAACCAATTAAAACAGTCTCTGACTTTAGCTAGTTTATAAGATGCACAGGCCCCGGTTGTTCCCTTTGAATGCAACTAAGGATGTAAAGTATTTGAATTTGAATTATGTTTTTGTGGGAAATTCTGAAATTGCAAGAAATCCCTATAATTCTGTATTGTATCCATTAGATTTCCAATAAGATTATGGAGTTGAGTAGGAACATCAAAGCTCTGTGCTCTTGTGAAATGCATGCATTTTAATCTTTTGGAACCTTCAAATTAGTATTAGAGTTATTGAAGTCTTCAAAATCTGATTGTAATCCAGAGAATGCCTGATAGAAAAAGGCAATGCCATCCAAGATGGTATCATCAGCATAAAAGTAGATACTGCAATGTTTAGTTGGAAAATGTATATTATTTATTTATACAGTAAATAGTAGGGGGCCCAATATTGATCTTTGTGGGGCACCTTCATCAGCCAACTTGATTTGGAACCATCTGCAACAAACAACAGCCTTTCTACTCTATCAGTGCCATCGGTAGTGAATAATAAATATTACACTATACCATCGTTTCTCAGTGTTCTCCATTGATGCATCCAAGGAATGTTAATGTCTGTGCATGTTTTTTTTGGTGTGCCAAGAATGCAACAGTCAAGGATTCTTTCATCAATCCCTTTGTTATGATTTGGTAGCCGAGCCAGCTAACAGCACCTGCCCTGCACAGACTTGCTGATTAACACACTGCCATTTCCAAGCCGCGGAACAGTAGCCTCCATTGTTGTGAGTGAATCTCCATGGTTATAATTTATCGCTCACGGATTCATGTGAAGCTCAGGCGAGAATGTTTGCAAAGATGAAAACAGCTGAGAATCTTAAGGAGGGATTTGATCAAGTCGCTATTTATACAAACGCTTGTAGCTATGGTGTGTAAACAACCCCCCCCCCCCCAACAGGCTGTAACGGACACCTTTCCTCTTTCAATGCAGGATTCAAAATGTCATTCACAACATCCAACTCCCCCATTGGAGCTCAGTCTCAGAAACTCGGTCTATCTCTCTGTGCAGAATAACCTCAGCTGTACTTTGATAACCTGAGTTGACCCAAGGTGAATAATAACCCCATGTCTCTCTGCCTAACACAAGCCTCCTGCTTGTATGAGCTGGCTGAGGTGGGAGGGGGGGAGAAAATGATGCAAGTGTGACAGGCAGGGGTGGTGGTTGTCACTTGTGCTTTCTTTTCATGTTGTCACGTTATGGCTGAACTCTGCGGGTAGTAGCAGCATAAACAAGGTGTTTAGGAGAAGTGCTGTTTGCTCACCATTTCCAAGCCTGTCTGAATGGCTGTCAGTGTCTGTCTGTTCTGCCGTCAGCGAGCGCCGCTTAGGCGTGGAAACACCTCTGGAATTTTTTTGGGTGAAAGCTGCCAAACGGTTATCCGAGATTGCTCGAATGATAAATCCATCACAACAGAAACGCGTCGTTCTTGGTTCTTTCTCTGGGTGTTGTGCGAGTGAGAGCTTGAGTCAGTATTGTGGAAAATTGCTCCTGGCAGTTTTCCCCCCCTGTCATGACATTTCTATGAAATGCTGTGTATGAGCATATATGAAAACAAGCGGATTATATAAGTCACAACGAGCACTCACGGAATGAAGTTTCGCAGCTGTACTGTGTCGGTTACTCACTTGGCCAATGTCAGTGCAGTTAGCCCCATGTGCATCTGGGCAAAAATGAAAAATACTTTCACTTCAAGGACACTGAAGGATGTTGAAATGATAATCCTAAAAATACATTTGGCTGGGTGTATGAAGGGTATTGAAGTCATAAATCTTTTTGCTAGATTTCTTGACATAATATACCAGTCCTATAATTAGAGATCTCCCACTCTGCCTTGCTAAACAGAAATGAACAGGAGCGAAGACATTTTGAGTCACAGAACTACATGAAATGGTTTTAACCATTAAAAAACAAAAGGTGAAATCTTTGCAATGACTGATTTGGCTCTATGACCTCATTCAAGCCACCGGCTGGTTGGAGGAGTGATATGAGTAACTGCATTATCAAATTAAATTAGGAAAATGCAGATTTCCTGACATGACAGTTCAGTTCAGAAATTACCTTGAGTGCTCTACTAAAGGAATGATCCATTTATTAATTTTTGTGCCACCGTTAGCAACGCAACAAGTTGTAAACACACTATCACCTTATGAATGTGTTAAAGAGTTGCTCATTTACACTTCCAGTGGACACGGAGCAACACTAGCATTTAGTCAGAGTCATCGGCCCCTGGCAGAGGTAGCTTCAACATTCACTTTGTTTTTGTCTTGGAAACATTTGGCTCTTTAGCTGCTAAATGCTCCACTTTGTTCACCAGCTAGTTTGCCATTAAGTGCTGGGCAGGTGGCTGACAGTCAGGCTTTTAGAGCCTTTTCCACTCCAAAGTAAGAGCCGAGACTCAACCAAAAACTTTGGGGCCAAAAAAACAACAACTAGCTGGAAAAACGTCATAAAGCTCCGCAGAGCCGATGGAAACTGCAGTCAGGTGATGAATCTACGCGGGTTCGTTACAAGGATGCATATGCTTATATATGTACATGGTAGTTAAACGTTGAGGAACTTTGTTGTTCTTGTTCTTAGCTGTTACCTCTTTTTCTGTCATCGAGTGCAACAAAAGCAGAGTTAAATTCCTCGTATGTGTTCACATACTTGGCCAACTGTCTAAAAAAAAAAAAACAAACAAAAAAAAAGGCTTCATCGCTGTAGCTAAACGGGTTCCTCAGTGTTTGTGCTTCAGATAATTGCCATGTCAGTTCTGTCACCATAGCAACTGTAGGGTATTAACGCTTCTTAAAGGACTGAATGTTGGAAACCAATTATGTTGCGCTGACGTGGGATCAGGCAGACGGACAACACCTTGTGGCAAGACGGCAACACGCATGGCGATATGTTGGAATGGAATAAAATACATCAATCAATTATGTATGTAATTATCCTAATAATGCATGTAGCTAGTCTACAGCAAACGTACACATTGTTCTCCAGTGTTGCGGAGCTACGTAACATCTTTACGGCAAAATGTTAAAATATCTTTAATTTGAAAAGACTGGTATTCTCTACCGACCTCAACTATTTTTACCGTCCTGCTCCCGTCTAACATCAAATCTTTATTGCCTGATTTCCTGTGAATACAGCAAGTGTCCTTCAGGCAATTGCCCCAACTTATTTACATACATCCTTGACTGAGACATGGAGGAATAACAAGGGTTTTGTGCAACCGGCCACGACCATGAGGACAGCAGCAGCAGCAGCACAGAGCAGGGTAAGTGGGCCTTGTTGTCATGTCTGTCAGCGGTTGTATGAACAAGTCAGACTCATTATATTTGCCAGGAAAGTCAATCCCAGCAATGTTCCATACTCTGTGGGTGAAGGCGACTTTTTGTTAATGGCTCTGGAGCTGCTGAGCTGTCGCATTTCAGAGTAGGTGCTGCGGAGCCAAGAGAGCTGGAGGGAAAGTGGGGGAGGTGGTGTGGGGGAGGGGTGGGGGAGTGAAGGAGTGGGTGGAAAAAACAGGGAGACAGCAAAAATGAGACAGAAGAGATGAGGAGAGGGAGAGGAAGGGGGGGAGAAAGGGATACAGATAGGACAGCAGGAGTGGTAGAGAGAGAGAGAGGGAGAAATAGAAAGGCTGGCCCATCGATTGGCTGAGATAATTTCCCATTGATTGCTGCACTGTTTGGAGATTGCTGGAGAAAGGTTTATTGCCCACATGCTGCAGCTGGGGAGGAGGCCATAAAATAAGCACAGGTTGTCTGCAGAGGGCTAGTGCTCCATCATCGGGACCGTAAAACACACACTCAGCCACACAGACACTCATACATACGCCACAGCAGGACACTCTGCTTCCATATTCATACGACCACATGCATATTAGTCTCATCGCACGCAGTGGGAGTACGCAGCTCATCGCGGGTGGACAGCACGCTCACATAATCCTTTGAAAAAAAAAAAAAGTCAGGGGCAGCAGTGCAGAGAGTATTTCATTAGATTGAAATAGAGGTCCATTGACATCCTCCCTGACATCAATAACACGCGGGCCCATCAGCTTCCTTACAGTAATAATCACAAGAATAATTGGCTGGTTGCTGTTTCTCTTTCTGTGAAAGTAACTGCCAAAGCGCTGAAGAATACAAAAAGAGTCTGAAATGTGTATTCTCTCTTTTTATTACACCCACTCCCAGTGCACCTAGATAATAAAGCTAGAACAGCTCTGCATATACACCTTAATCACATGTTGATAGACCCTCTGATGACACGCTTTGACGCGAGGAAATGACTTTCAAATGATGACAAAGACAGCGGGAGCGTTAAAAGTGGAGCTTCACAACGCCGAACGCAACGTTTGAATCCCACTGGACAATCACAATAACCAATTCAGCGTCGAGTGCGGGGAAACTGCCTGGAGAGTAAAAAGAAGTTTGGAGTGCAGGAGGATAAAGTAGTTTAGATTCAAACACGGTGTCAAGGAACAGATGGAGAAGGCAGACATTCCACCGGAGCACTTTTCACATCCGCAGTTTACAGAAAAGCTCACATGAACTGATGAATCCTCAGCTGACACACTTATTTTGGGGGTCTAGTAGATAAAGCTGGTGCTACTGAGCTACAAACCGACTGTACACTAACAGCACAGAGGCTCCATGGTCTTAACCAAGACGGTAAACTTTATTACTCCTTTCAACTTTGACAAAGGCAGCGCCACGTTGGCTCCATTCCTTCCATTCTTACCTTTTTAACAATAAAGCCCGGGGAATTCTACACAGTGTAACTTTTCTCCAAACTCAAAAGGAAACTCAATCAAATAGCTTAGCTTCAGCTAACGATTGACCTCAAACAAGACGCTGCTCTACATGATCCTGGTAGGTTGTCCTCTTATTATTGGAAAACTATTTTGGAAAAAGTACTACAAATGTCACAATTACAAGTATTAAGTATTTACAGGTGAATATTTCACATTTTCTGTTGCCACGCCATCCGCTTTCTGATGCTATATGGTGCTTTGCAACAGAATGCTAACTTAATAATGACAATACTACCAGGCTGCTGTTTAGGTTAAATGTTTACCATGCTCACCATCTTAGTTTAGCATGTTAGTATAAAAATAATAATTAGCAGAAAACACAAAGTATGGCCGAAGCTGGCTGGAATGTCATTCGTTTTGCAGGCGCTATCCAACCAATAGCTGGAGTCATTTCAGTCTGCTCAAACAAACAAAATAGTGCATTCCACTGTGGATTTATACACATTTGGTGTAGGTGGGACTGAACTCACTATGCTCATTGTAATGAACTCAATGTGCGACTCATTGATGTGTTTTTAATAGTTTTGCACGTGGAGCTTTATGGCGCAGAGGAATAATCTGTATCAGGCTTCGACTTCACAGGCTGCGTCAGTTTATTGTTCATTCTGGTCTTCTCGAGGGGAATTTATTTGCGATAACAAAAATATCACCTTTAACGCATAAAGTAATTTAGTGAGCATATGTTTACAAAGCTTGAAGCAGTCAAATACAGCGAATATCTCTGAAAGATCGCATGTGGCAGTTGTGTTTCCCATATTGCGGTAAGCACAACTGGTTCAGTGGTTTTGAAGATGAAGCGAAGGGGCTCCCAGTTCATGAAAAATCTAATAGGTTTTTAAAAAAAAGAAGAAAAAAAAAGGCTTCATTTTGACTCAAGCTCGGCAACACTACCCTTCTATCTTCCCACTCTTTATCTGGCCTCAGCTTAGTACACCTCCAGCTGAAGTAATTCTGTACGAGAAACCAAGCCGACAGCCTCGAGCACTGCAGGAAAGTGAATGTGTACAAAACCCTCGGTAGCCAGGGGAGAACAGCGAGAGAGAGAGGAGAGGGGGGAGGGGGGAGACTGCATGGATTCCCAGCTTGCTGTTAGTCACACCTAATTTACATTCCCTTCCTGTGCTGCCGAGCTGGTGAATTTACAAGTGGATAGAGAGGGTGCTGTTTGAGACTCGCGTTGGCATGCTGTTTGCAAGGGGGTTAGGGAGAAGCATGAACCACGCTTCCCACTGCAGAGAAAACAGTCTCCCTCCATGTCTTGGTCCAAAACCTCCCTGCCTGAAGCGGTTTTCACAGACACTGAGGGGCTGTAATGGCTGACTGATTCCTCCAACCAGCAGCGCAGCGCTGAGCCGGTTTAGTCACGCACATGACAGTTCGTCACAAGTCGCTAGAGAACCAGTGTCTGACAAGTCGGGGACAGCAGAGGTGGTGCTGCTGGATGTGGAGCGGTGAGGACACGGTGATAGCTGCTTTATATCAGCGCTCCCAAAGTGCTGCCACGCCAACTACAACATACACTCTACCTGCTATCAGCTCAGGACATTTTGCTTTTCGGGAACGCATTTTGAGGTTTATCCGGCTTAGTTTGATATAATATGTTTTAAGAATAAGTACAAGTGCAGTTTCAATAAGCATTTTGAACAATCAATAGCAATTTAAAATGTCCTTCAGATTGTGAAATGTACTTCCTCTCATACACAAACATTGCATTATAATCTGCCCACGGCTCTAGATGAGGATTAACTGATTTAACAGATTCTCCACATAAAAAAACTGTTAAGATTATTGATCCTCATATTTAGCATTGATGAACAGGAGGAGGCTGGTAGACAGACTTTAATCAAATATAATTCCTTCATAGGTGAAGTTATTATTGTTTACATTAATAAACACTTTAAATGTGTTTATGCAACAATGTTGCACTTTCTTCCAACAAATGTATTATTGCAAGTCTCTTTGGATAAAAGCGTCTCCTTAAATGTAAAATGTTATTACATTTGCCTACAACATAATAGTGTTATAAACCGTTTATTAAATGTTTGTATACTCCTTATAAATGCTAAATAGGAGGGACTTTAAGTGTTTATTGCTAATGACAATACGGCAATCCTACTCATCTACAGTCAAACAGTTTCATTAGCATATCAATGGCTTTGATACGGAAAACAGACGTCAGCCATTAAACTGTGTCGGCGGCAGCCTCCAGCTGTATGTAGTGTACACTCAATCAGAACAAGGCTGGACTTCCAGACATTTCAGAGCTGCTGGATTTGCAGGTGGGGTTGAGAAGCTGCTTGTCACTTAAGGGGTGCAAGACTTCAACAGCCACGACACAGAAAATCAGATGTCTGGCGTGTACGGGTAAGCACAAAGGTTGCTGTATTCCCCGGTGGGAGGGGAGGTGAAGGGTGCAGTCCGCGTATCGCTGCATATCATTGTCTGGAATTGAATTCCACTTCCAGTGTCACTTCTCTTGCCTCTTCTCCCCCGAAGCGTAACGACCCGATCGCCACCGTTCACAGAGAGGGACGAGTAGCAACGTGAGGAAATTGGAGAAGAAAAAAGGGGGGGGGGATCAAAAATCTGTCAAGTGTTTGGAGCGCTGCCCATTTTCCTTCCCAACACTCACTTGGCTAGCTGCTGCAGAAAGTGAGCGTGACTGTCAGATTGTCAGTTTCAGAAGGTTGGAAAACAGAGCGATGAAGACCACCTCCAGCTGTGTGCATGTGTCGGCCTTTACAGGTTACGCAGTGATGCTTATATTCGGAGGGTTTAGAAGTTCACGCAACGAAACAAGCAGTTAAAACCGGAGTGGGGTTGAGTGTTTAAGGGTTTCTAGGTGAGGTACAAAGAAGTCTCTGCAAATACGAGCCAAACTAAAGCTCACATTGAGGAAATGTTTAGACTATAAAACGCTTTGATATAAACGTATGAATTCCGACACGGCGGGGCTTAACAATACACAGATTGTGATTGTTTCGTGGGAAAGGAGCCCGTTGGCGGTAATCAATCTGAATGTGCGAGCCCGAGCGGACAGTTAGACAATGGCGTCACACACAGTACACGCATTGATTACACGCCGGAGGCTTTTCTGGGCGTAAAAATAAATACATCAGCGCACATTAAAAAAGGGGCTTTGTGGTTGGAAAAACATTCGTAGAGTTGGTCGATGATCAATACTTAGTCTTCCGCTGACACTTGTTGAAATTTTAAAACTTCCTCGCTTTCAACATTTTTGTCAAATTACGGTCACGTTCCGTAATGAATCACCTCACTCCTGAGTCCATCTGTGGTCGCTTGGCTCTAGATAATAAACACAAACGTTGCTTCATGTCTTGTACAGCGGAACAAGAAGAAAAGCTCCGCTGACGTGCGAACACTTTGAAGCCAAAGAGCGTCGGCTCAAACCTTCAGGAGTCATCGGCTGTCAGCAGCCATTCAGACATCGTGGCAAAGTGCAAACTGAGAGTTCTTTGCGTTTATTCGGTCCTCTGGAAAACACAGAATTAATGTTTCAAAAACCGCTCGGAGCTTACACCGCTCTTGTTTTTACATTCATGTGCTCTTAATACGATTTCCCTGCCGTTTCTGCCCCGAGCCCCTCGCAACACGACACTCAAGCAGTAAAACCACATTATCCAAAAGGTTTGGAGCTCTGTGCACACAGATAAAGATGAAGCTCCTTCTAATAAATAAAAGTGGCTCGCGGACTTAATGCAGGGTTGTTGGCAAGACTATGCAACTTTTTAAAAAGATGAAATGGCACTTTTGCCCTCTCGCAAATGAAAAGTCGAACTCAGGAGCAATAAAACGCATCCTCGTTCAGTTCAGTTCACTCAGCGGATACAGCCTTGATCCGTCTCAGTGGCTTTGGCTAATGTTGGTACACTAACATTAAAATATGACCGTCAGTCTGCTCACTTCATGCTCTCGTTGCTGCTAAAAGCATTTACCCTGTAAATACAAGTCGTGGCTGCTGTAACACGTTACATAACTGTGTTTGTTTGTGTCTTAACCTGCAAAGTGCACAGCACTCCTTTGGGTGGCGTTCCATTTAAATATATATTAAATATATTAAACATGAATACAGCTGACTTTACTTCCTTTGCTGAAAGTGAACCAACACTCGTTATTACAGACGGTTAATGAACACCATGTTATTTATTCTCATCCAAACCACTTTTGGGCAGGAAGTCAGACGCACCAAACAACTTCATCATGAACAAATAATGTAGCAGAATTATTTTTTTGTTGCCCACATATTAGTTCCTGTTGAACACAAACGAATGAGCAGATGGATCTTCCTTCTGGAAGCCATGTGTTACACGTCCTACTCCGTCATCGCACCATTGATGCCTGACCCTTTCCCTTTGAAGAGCGCCATTTGTTAAACATCACCAGTGAAAAGAAACACCGGCTCTGGATTTACAAGCATGATTGCCGGGAGACCCGGTAATGACCGAGCGTGAGGGTCCATCGGTTACTGGGGGGGTTGCCGGGCGCTGATGATCCCGAACGGAGAGCGGCAGGTTTCCCCTGCAGCCGCGAGTGATCCTCGATAGCAGCGCCGGAGCCGCACAGCTTATCAATCACTTCTCCTCGGCGCTCTCACAATAAGCCGGTGCTGTGGAACAGTTCGTTACTGAGAGAGCTGAGGCCCGGCAGGGTTGATGAAGCACCGTGGGAAATACTTCACATGTTGTACACACATTTTCTTCCAGCAGTCGACAGATATTTTGGGAATAAAGCTCCGGATTTAACAGCAAGAGATTTCAGAGCAATTTAATTCACATCGTGTTGCCTTTCTGTGTTTGTGAGGAGTGTGAAATAAAGAGCAGGTCGGTGTTATTGGTTCCTTTCAAGTAGATTGTATCGTCATGGTCACCGGGTTCTGATTTTCATTCATAAAAATGGGGAAAACAAAGAAGGACGACAACATGAGCGCTACAGATGTCGCTGCAGGTTTAAAGTATTAAGATATATAGTGACATCAAGGGAACTCTTCGTCCTTCATGGGTCTATCCTGAGCATTAATGCTTTCTTTTGTCCCGACATCAATCCCACAAAACCTGAAGGATGTTGCTGAAAACAAATTCAAGTTCTAATTCACTTACAGGATCCAGTCTAAACATTTTGTAAGAAGAAAGCAAGAAAGAACTAATCCAGGTATTGATTAAAGAGCAGCACATAAAATGCAAACATATATTTCATATTTAACTACAAAACAACTAACAATGACAATCACAATCGTGAGATTACACTGCACTTCTCAATTTCACTGCACTTCTCCATTTCACATGAATGTTGTGCATCAAATTATTATGAAAATACTGTATCATTTCAGGACTCGTTGGATACAGAAAATGAGATCCTAATAGATTGTTTCAACAAACGTCCGTGTACAACATATGTTTAAGTTCACGAGAGAAAGGTTTGTAGCGCCCGAAGGAATTATGATTCTTGTCCGCTGGCAGCAGAGGAGGATTCGTTGTAATGATGTTATACAGCTGTTTGCTTCTGGTAGTCAACGCTGGTCAATGATTCTCAACTACAGACAACAACTGTTCCTCAACACTGACAAACTGCTTGTTTTTGTCCCTCCCACCTAAACAAACCTTCATCGTAGAAGTGTTGAATCAGAAATGTGCTTTAACACATTGCTAAACCACCAAAAAAAATTTCCCATCCAAAAAACAACATAGATGAGTTTTTAGTCGTGTTGATTGGACATTTTACGCCATTTGCAGAAGCTAACCGAAAGGGTAACGGCCACCATAAAAACAGTTGAGTCCAGCTACATTTTAAAGTTAGACCAAGCCCAGCAGTTCACGTGGCGCTTCTTTAATTGTAGCATGAAAGCATCGTGGAACTAGGAAGCTAGCTAGAAAAGTAGCCAGCTGTTAAATGAATTCAATTTAACAACTAAACCTTGTATCAGTACTCTCCTGTCACAGTGGAGGAAAGCACGTTGCTATCGCCAGATGATCACTAGTCAGGAATGTGCTGTTAGCTGGATTTCAAGTCCACAGAAGAGAGAGAAGGCTTATGCTGCGATCGGAACGCTACGCAGGAAAACAAGCCGATGACAGACACGACTGGGTCACTCTGGGGTCAGATACTCTTTAAAGATGATCCTATCCCGTCAGAAAACACTTACATGTTTTGTTCTGGAGGGCAGTTGCAAATATTGTATTTTTGTTGAATTTGAAGAAGTTGTTGGAGATGTGCTTCGTACATACAAGTTAAATATTCAGTTATGTTTGTTGATGACTACAGGCTTTGTGAGAAAAAACGCCAATCTTCTCCTCTCTTTGTAATCTCCTCAGCTGCTAAAATCAACTATCGTCAGTTTGCAAATGAAAACGCCTGTGATTAGAAAATGTGGTATCTGACTCCTCATCGCCCTCGAGGAAGCGTTCGCCAGAGTGAAAACGAGGGCAGTCACTCAGAAGATGTTTTTTTTCCGTGCACATCCACTTCTAAGATATCTTATTCTGGAACGACGTGTTGTCACCCAAGTCCCAGCCTCTTCAAACATAGTGATATGTTGTTTAAACATCTGTAAAATCTGTTTTCATATACCAGAATTATAATAGATACACCAGATAACAACAACACAGGGAAGCCACTGTTTAGGGCTAGAAGAGGGTTCTGAAATAGTGTTTTTGGAATGTTACTCTTTTCATTAAAGAGTGAACAACAATTGAAGGAGAAACAATTAGTTGAATAATTGATTCATTTATTTCAATAAAGATAATGTTGGCATTTTTAATTAGAATATTTGCCGCATTTAAAGGATAAATAACTGAATATCTTTGTATTTCTGTCTGTCAGAAAAAACAACAACATCTGAACACTTTGGAAAACTGATTGTACGAACTATATCCAATGTTATGGAACAATCAGTCAGTCGATCCAGAAAATGTGTTGCAGCTCTATTTGCATTTAAAACAGAATATTGCTAGTATAATCATTGTGGAGGACCACAGCTATAACATGAGAGGAAAATGAAGTCTTTATTCAAACAAATGTTGAAAACCATCCTACTAGGACCACGATTACACACCCTTTATGCTTAATTGTGGACACGTTTGGGAGTGATGTGTATGGAGTTCGCGTTTCATCCCTGCCTTGACACTACATCTCCATTTCTTACAATTCCATTTACAATTCATCCTCCAGAGACAAGAAACCCTCTTGTCAGGCTACACACACTCGGGGTGCCGAGGGCTTTAAAAAGCTACTTAAATCCTCAGTAGCCACAATGTCAAAGGGACAAAATATAAAGTGTAGCCCTTTTCTTTTTTTTACAGCCGCGTTGGGACTCTGAAAAGGTGAATACAGCCGTGTTATTAAAAAGGGTCCTTATAAAGCAGCCTCGGCCACATCTAATTAGAATGTAAATGTGGTTTGGGCTGGAGATGGATCACAGAGGATAGACATTGGCATTTAGATTATGCTGAGACTAGATTACTGATGACACTGTGTGTTGGTGAGATAGCCTTTTTGAGAGCAGCTTGGCAACTGACTAATTGTGTTTCACCAGTAGCAATGTAGGCCGTCGCCGTTCCATCGCTGGTAATTAACGGGAGGGAAGGGAGAGGAACACCGTTGCGTGTGCACAATACAAACAATCCTCGACAACGCCGGGAATAAAACACACACGCACACACACACACACACACACACACACACACACACACACACGCACACACACACATGCGCTCAAATACACACACGCTCAGGCAATCTTGCACCTCTTGTACCTTGTACTAGATTGAAAGAACGAAGTGCTTCTTTTGCACTCAGCCCAGACTCAGTAGAAATCCTTTCACCTCCATACAATTCCTCATTGGGGGCATGTGCCATGAACAGAGCAGCTAAGACCAAACAGAAAAACCAAAGACAGAATGGAGACAGCAGAGACGGAAAGAGAGAGACAGAGGGGTGGCAGGGGAGAGAACAGAGAGGGAGGGTGAGTGCAGAAAGACGGAGAGAGCAGAATGGAATAAATTGAAGCTGATCTGGTGCTCTGCATTCTGAGGAAGCTGGATTTGCATATCTGTGCAGCGGTGCAGAGGGAGCGGTGCTGACAGCAAGCTGAATATCTTAAACCTCCGCTGACACCCCTGCAGGCACTCTCTCCTCGCATACACCGATACACGGTGGAAGGAGCACACTCACAGAATCACACACACACACACACACACACACACACACACACACACACACACACACACACACACACACACACACACACACACACACACACACACACACACACACAAACACGCACACACACACACACACACACACACACACACACACACACACACACACACACACACACACACAACACACGTAAGGTCAGGAATGGGAGGCTCTGTGCATTGCTTTGTTCCTGCATAGTGATGTACAGTAGTGCTTGTTGTTTAACAGGCACCTCAAGAACAAGAATCACCCCGTGAGGCCATTCATTGCTGCTATATATATATATATATATATATAGTGCAAGAGATATGAAGAATGACGACTACACAAATATGTGCAGATGATCCAAATTTGTACCTTGGTGCATGTAGTTGCTTGATTCATAAAAACTTTATAACATTGCTTTTGGACACAGCCACACTCACATTTGCACTTCAAACACTGGGCAATGAGCCATTTGAAAAAAATGAGACAGTGTTCTGTTGGTGGGAGTTAAACCTACTAAAAACAAATTTAGTCCAACAACATTATCTTGTTTTCAGAGAAATGCCAGACAACAAGCTTCTAAAGAAAACACCAAGAATTCACTGCCGCTTTGAATATTGGGTAGAAATATAATACCTTACATCTAATTTGGGAATGCGATATGCGGCTGGGGAGATTCCCAGTTTTAAAACAAACAACATGATTATGCACATGTTGAAATAACATTTTTGGGACTCGGCAAAAAGTGAACAATAATTAGGTCACCAGAGTCTCGTCATTCAGAGAGTTGATCGACCACTCATGTTTGTAAATATGTCTCTAAAGCCAACAGCCAGTTAGTTTAGGTTTAAAATAAAGTCTGGCATTGGAGAGAAAGGGCTAACGTAGCTCTGTTCCCCAAATCTGTCTGTCAGGACCTCTAAAGCTCAGTGATTAACACAAGAGCTTGTTTATTCTCTACATAATATTACAATGATTGTAAAATGGGTTAACAGGAAGTCACAAGTCCTTATAGAATGATTCTGGTGAAACAAACAAGTTGTTAATTAGTGAGCCAAAGTGGTACTAGTAGGCGTACTTTGACCGTTTGACAGAGGCTTGTGGAGTCTTTATGCTAAGCTAAGCTAATCTGCCTCTGGCTCTAGCCTTATATTCAGCGTATACAGACACAGACATGAGAGTTGCATCAATCTTCTCATCTAAGTCGACAAAAAAGCAAAGAAAAAAAATGTGCATTTCCCAAAATGCATTTCTTCTGCTCTCTTTGGAAACAACAAACTACAAATAAGTAATCAGTGAAAAGTGTTTCTCTGTGAACAGCGCACAATAACGTCTGAACACTGAATCCAACAAAGTGTGGCCTCATTCACGGGTCTCCCATTTCTTTTTCCTGACCGATTTCTGCGAGTAACTGCAGAAACATAGAGCATCAGCGGCAAACAGAGACAACAACACATATGGATTCTCACTATTGATTGTGCAGCACTCTCTGAGAAATAACAGATATGATAATGCACCGTACTAAATAATTTAGCAAACATGGATACCGGAATAGTTTAATATGCACAAATGTATAGTACACATACAGACTCCCTCTCTCTCTGAGATAGAGGGACGGATATAGAGAGAAATCCGATGACATCTACACAAAGCTAACATGAGGGCTTTGAAAAATGTAAGATCCTCAGTGGGTGAGGAGAACAAAACCTCTGCTTCACATGTCTTCGACAGCGCACGCTGGGGACGAATTCTTCTTTTTGACAGTCAAATCCAAAGACGTCACCCTTTGCCAGACGATCCTCATGCTGTTTATCATAAAAGCCCAGAGGGGGGTTTAATTTGGCAAGTTGTGTTCCTGCACTGACATCAACAAGAATCGGGGGAACGCATTTTATTTGCCTGACATTGTCTAATAGCCACCATCATTTCTGATTAATCTTAAACTGCTGGAGGATTTATCTATCTGTGTGCTCCATGTGGTGCAGCACAGCTCAATGGGGAGAGGGGAGCACAAACACTGCCAGGGTTACTGCCTCCGCCCCCACTGCTCATAATTCTTACTACTTTGGATAAAAGCCTACGCCAAATGGTGTGTGTGTGTGCGTGTGTGTGTGTGTGTGTGTGTGTGTGTGTGTGGGTGAGAGAAGCAGTTCTGACAACAATAACAGCAGCTGGGGCTGTAAAGTGACCAATTCTGTTTGTCATATTTTTCTAACACATGCTTGAGCGCCAGGTTTGTTCTCATTTGCAGGTTCCTCGCCGCGCCCATGGACGACATGACGAGCAAATATCAGAGGAACCTCCCGGGTCTGGTTAAGTAGCTCATTTAGCTCAAGGTTAAGTTAGCTCAAGGTTATGTTTGGGGTCTCTACGGGCCGGCTGTCTGCAGAGTGAGAGGATGAAAAAAAGAAAAAATGCTGATGGGCCTGTCAAATGTCAGCATACATCCTGTCAACTGATGGTTTAGGAAAATAGTGAGGTAGGAATGTGAATCTGTGAGAAATAGTGCATGTGTGTCAAAGTGTAAGTGTATGCTTGTTATTGCATGTGTGTAGGTTGG